>NC_138907.1:36745536-37454499 GCF_965231255.1 Vanellus vanellus
GGTGCACGCCGCGACGGTGCGTGGCGCATGCGCTTTCCCCGCCAGCTCCTTCCCCCCCCCCCCCCCCCCCCGCTACCACCGCACATGCGCAGAACCGCTGTGGTGCCGCGCGTGCGCCGCGTGGCGGCTGCCCCCCCCACCCCCTCCTTTCGCCTGTCGGTGGCCGGTGGCGCGGGCCCGCCGCCGCCGCCGCCGCCATGTCCGCCGAGCAGGTGAGCAGCCTCTGCGAGCAGCTGGTGAAGGCGGTGACGGTGATCATGGACCCGGCCTCCACGCAGCGCTACCGCCTGGAGGCGCTCAAGGTACCTGGCCGGGCCGGGGAGAGGAGAGGAGAGGAGGCGAGGCGCCGGGCTCCGGCCACGCGGGTGCCCCGTCCGCACGGCCCCGCGTCCTGCTGGGGCCCAGCGGGCGAGGCGGGGGGGGGCGAGCCGGTCCCGGGTAGCCCCCGAGGCGCTGTGAGTCGTCAGCGGGCGGGGGAAGGCGGCGGGGGGCGGCGCCTGCGCGGCGCTGAGGGGGTCAGGCGGATATCCCCCCTCCCCTCCCCGGCCTGCTCCCTCAGGGGTTGGGGCTGCCTCCCCCCCCCCCTTCCCCGTTAGTGGCCGCCCGGTGCCCGCGCCTGTGTTGTAACTGCCTGTGCGTGTCCCTGGCCCTTTCCCAGTTCTGCGAGGAGTTCAAGGAGAAGTGTCCCATCTGCGTGCCCTGCGGGCTGAAGCTGGCGGAGAAGACGCAGACGGCCATCGTCCGGCACTTCGGCCTGCAGATCCTGGAGCATGTGGTCAAGTAAGCCAGCCCTCTCTGCCGCCCCTGCGCCGGGGAAGGGTGACGGCCAATGCCACCCAGACGCTGGAGTGGGGGCTCTGCTCCTGTCCCAGCGCCTCCCGCTTCAGGGAGGCACTTTCAGGATGCAGAGAGTCTCTTCTGCAGCAAAGGACAGTTGCTTCCCTGCTCTGTTTCTTTCATCCTCCATAAAAGAAGGAGAGACAAAAATGGCTTTCAGGCAGGTTGGGAAGGTTAATTCACCAAGCTCTAAGACACATTGACATCGCAAGATGTAAATAAGCACACAGGGTTATCAGTATGTCTTTACAGCGATGTCTGTCATTAGTCTCATGCTAACAAAGAGGCTTTGTATTAGTTCAGTTCTGAGATTCCTCTCTGCCGCCTCTACAGACCTGGTGCTTTGTGTTTTTGCTGCTGCTTCTCATGTCTGTTGACCTCAGTGGTGCACGCCCATTTGCCAGCAGCAGTTTTAACTCAGCCCTTTCATTAAGGGCTTGGGCACTGGCAGGGCCAGTGAGCTGTAGTGTCTCTAGTTTGGGTAACAAAGTGATAGTTCATGGACAATCAAATAGAGATCTTTATAAATATTTTGACTTGTTGTCCTTTTTGTTTCTCTCATTTTCTTTTTTTAAACTCTTTTGAACAGGTTCCGCTGGAACAATATGCCTCGCCTAGAAAAAGTTTATCTAAAGAACAATGTCATGGGGCTTATATCCAGTGTAAGTACCTTCTACCCCAGACTGTTCTCTGAAACATGATTCTATCACTTGAGAAAAGTGGGAGCAAAAGGAAAAAAGCCTCCCGTTAATTAGCACTGAGGATGTGAATTCAATTCTGCATTTCGTTACTTTCTTGCTGTGCGTCTGTGGTTGTTCCAGTGATTTTCTCTGTCTTGTAGTTAGGTCACTAACTGAGTCACCTCACATGGCAGGAAGTTGCGAGGCTTGGATGAGATATTTAAGGTGCTTTATATTTTAGAAGGAAATTCAGTAAATATGGATGTTCTTACCCTTTGCAAGAATACTGAAGTATCTTAGTCGTGTTTTCTCTATCGTGATTGGTCTCATGACCAAGTGACCTTTTGAGGAAATTCCTTTTGTTTCCCATAGTTCACCAGCTATAGGTGCTTGGGAAGGTAGAGGTGTCGTCCAAGGTAGCTGGGAAGAAGAGCTGCCCAGTGTTGTGTTTTGTTGTTAATATTTTGTGTAGTTTAGAATATTTGCAATTGCTGTGCTTCCCAGGTCAGAATTATAAATGTCTGCTGTTTGCTGTTCTGTATAACTCTGCTCCTCTTCTGTCACAGGGAACTCAAAGTATTTTGGAGGAGGAAAGTCACATTAAGGATGTTCTGTCTCGCATTGTGGTGGAGATGATTAAGCGCGAATGGCCTCAGCACTGGCCTGACATGCTAAAGGAGCTGGATACCCTCTCCAAGCAAGGGGTATGAAACACACCTGTCTGTTCTCTTTTACTTGCTCATGGTATGCATTTCAGTCTTCCATCATCCTGAGGAAAGCCTCAGATGGTCAAGTGAGACAGGATGATGATGCATTTAAAAATCTCTGCTAGTTTCAGTTATTTTAGGAGATGGTTTCAACAGAAAGAGGGCCATCCTCCTGTCTTGTTTCCCTGACATGTGACTTGTATCTTTATGCGTGCTCACTGTCTTTCTACATCTCTGAGGTGGATTCTAGGAATTTTAATATTTTAACTGTGCTGATGGAGTGTATTTCATTTGGGACACCAGGAAACTCAAACAGAACTGGTGATGTTCATCCTCCTACGTTTGGCAGAGGATGTGGTGACTTTTCAAACTCTGCCTACCCAGCGGCGACGAGATATCCAGCAAACCCTCACCCAGAACATGGAGAAGATCTTCAGTTTCCTACTAACTACCCTGCAGCAGAATGTCAACAAGTACAGACGCATGGTAAGAGTCTCCATTCCTTGGGTTCGGTCAGTGCTGGAGGTGTTTAGGAATTGGGGTGCAACTTGCAAGTTGTTGGGGAAGCAAGTGCAGAAACTGAAATCTGTTGCTGTTGCTGTGAGGTAGGGATCTGCTGTGGCCTGGGAAGCCAGTGCTGATCAGGGAGACTGAACACATGAGGTTGACAGGGTTAGTGTTGATAGTTTGGATTTACTAGTGTAAATGGCATGAGTGGTTGTATGCCTCATTTGTACAGTTGGAATGCTGCGCTGACACTAGGAGTGTATGGCTTAGCAAAACGAAGATGTGGTTGTGGCAGAAATGGGTAGATTTGGGGTAGTTTATGTAACACAGTGGGAAAGAGATGCCATCCTGGGCTCATATGTGCTCTTTTATGCTGTAGTGATGTCTTTGTGGTGGTACCCCAAAATGCATGAGGTTTTGATGTGTCAGCATCGCATCTGGGCCTCTCTGGTCCTTTTCTCCAAAAGCTCGGATCAGGAAGCCCTTTTTTGTCAAGTTGTGGTGAGGAATGCTCTTCCTTTTTGTGTAAAGAGGCTTCTTTCCTGAATTCTTACCTAGAGTCAGAGATGTGCAGGTTGGTCAAGGTGGACGGTGAAGGCAAGTCTCTACCCCAGTCTGTTCCTGTGAGAAGGAAGTGGATTTGAGAGTGAAGCACAATAGAGAAACCAATCTAGAAATAAGTTGCTTAGGTGTATCTCTTGTTCTTTTTTTTTTCTGTGAATTAAAATACGGAGTTACACTAAATGTGAAACTGGGGGGCAATGAAAAACCCTCTCCTGCCTAAGTTCTGTTCATTTTCCTGATGCACTGACAGGCTGAACAAAGCCACCTGTAGAGTAGACAGTTCTCTGTGCAGTTAATGGTGGTGGGTGGGAGACCCCGGTGCATTTTGTAGTCTGGTTGAAATGCATTTCCAGGTAAGGTTTGAATTGCAATGCTTGAGGCTCTGAAGTGTGGCTGCTTCTGCTAACGGTGGAATCTTTCTGATTGGCAAGGTTGGAGCACCCCAGGAACAAGAAGCCCTCACCACTCCACAGGTTAGCAGAACTTTGGGATGTTTGTGCGCAGGGTAAATTCTGAGGGTTGGGTGTTCAGTTACCTGTCTGCACGCTGAGACTGGGGGAGATGATGGACAGTTCCCCAAGACCATAATCTGCAGTGCTTATAAGTGTGCAGTTCTGGTATGGTGGCTCAGTTGTTAAATATTTGGAACACGACCAGATTAACTTAAAATCACTGCAGTGAATACATTGGTGAACAGGGTTTCTAAACCAAAACCTTGCAGCAGAAAGAAATGCTTGTCATATCTTTGCATCTGAAAAACAAACCAGACCTGAGTGTCTGAGGAGCTCATTTGTATTAGTCAAAAAGATGGTGCAAGCAGTGCATTGCTGCTGTTAGGTGTTTCAAACTGGGAGTCAGGCTGTAAGCTCTTGCCCCAGCTCTCTCCAGCTGCCTTTCTGACCATGGACAATCCCTTACCCTTTTCAGACATCAATCTCAGCACATAAAAGCCACAGCATCTTTCAGAGCCTGGCTTTTGGATGTGAGATGCTCTAAAAGGTCAAAAGTTTATTCCCTGGAAGCTTCCAGGAAGCACTGAAATTCCTTTCCTTCTTGTCCCCTGTGTCTCCCTGATGCCTGCTGACTGGACTGTCATCTTTTGGATGAGAAGAAAATTGTGGCTTAACTTGCAATTGAAAGTCCTGTTGTCTTACCTGCCAGGGGGCTGTGGAGGTGGTTATGATGGCTGCAGCGATGTCCTGAACGGGAGACTGGGTTGCAGCCTCTGTCAGTAGGGAGCTGTTCTGTGAAGCTGCTTCTGCCTACGTTCTCAAGAATAAGCCTGTCCAGCAGCGGCTGGGTGGAAGTGTGTGCTGTAGCTGCTCACTTACCATCTTTTGTTTTCTTTTTCAGAAGACTGATCTGGCTCAGGAACCAAAGGTGAGTGGAGCTGTGTGGGAGTTAGTGCATTAGTCCTTCTTAAGACTAAGGTTGCTTAGAACCAGGCTTCTCCTGGGCTTTGGAGCCTATTACCTGCAGTTCTCATTTACAGATGGGTTTGTTCATCCATAATACAAATTCCTGGAGAAGAAAGAAGTGAGGCACAAGTGGAGAAATGCCCAGGCCTTAACTGACATCCTTAGTGTGGGGATTTGCACCCTTCTGCTGCCACCTCACTTGGGGCAGTTCCTGATACTGTTCTTCAAGAGAGTGAATGCCTTTAGGTGGTGGGAACTGGTGTTTCTCTCTGACCTCTTGCCTCCTCTCTGTTCACAGGCCCAGGCAAACTGCCGCGTGGGGATAGCAGCACTCAACACCTTGGCTGGCTACATTGATTGGGTGGCCCTGAGCCACATCACAGCAGACAACTGCAAGCTCTTGGAGATGTTGTGTCTGCTCCTAAATGAACCTGAGCTCCAAATAGGAGCAGCAGAGTGTCTCCTGATTGCTGTCAGCAGGAAAGTGAGTTCTTCCTCCACTGCTCCTCTGGCTCCCCTTTGTTTTCCTCCTGTTCTCCTATATAATTCTTCAGATTGAGCAACGATATCTTTGCCCTTTTATTTAAGAAACAAAATTCAAATTTGGCTGCTTATATTAATGATATTTAGTGTGAACGTCATGCCAGCGCAATACGTACAGCAACTGTTGGAACCCTCTCCAACTTCTGTGCTTGTCTCTCCTCGCAGTTTTGAAGTTGGGGATCCCCCATTAACTTTTTTCCCCCGCTTTCTACAACGGTGAGGTGGGAAATATTGTCACCAGCTGTGCCATCTGGCAGCTCAGAGCAATGACAGCAGGATCTAAACAAGTGATTTGACCCACACATTCACAAGTAGCTTAGTGTCGAAGCTTGAGTATTTATCAGCTACCTCTACATAACTAACCAGTCTGGAGGGAAGAAGAGTTAGATGTCTCAGGATCAGTTTTTCAGTTTAAAGTTCCTGTGGTGGGATTGCTTGGGGAAATTTCTTGAGATCAGGAATGCCTTAGATTTTTTTTAGGCAAATTTTTACTGAAATAATTTGTGGACTGTAAGCCCTTCCCCAGGTAGAAGGACAGCTGGGGATCTCCTAATTTCACTTACAGATGGGAATAAATAGTTATGTTCTAATTGAGGCGTTTGGCGTATTTTACACCTAGGGTAAGCTGGAGGATCGGAAGCCTCTGATGGTCTTGTTCGGAGACGTTGCCATGCACTACATTCTCTCCGCTGCCCAGTGAGTACCATCCTGCTGCTGTAATTTCACACAAAAACTGCGTACAAATGGTTTTGTAGATGTCATTTACAAAAGATATTGCTGCTTAACTGCAGGAAACTGGGACTGGGTTAGGAGAGAACAAAACCACCATTTCTTTTGCAAAACCTGAAAAACTGCAAGTTTTTTCAAATCCCATAATTGAAGGACAAAGTGGTATAAATGTCACAGTTTCCCCAGCTTTCTGTTTTAGCCTGAAGCTGATCAGGAGGGACTCTTTCAGAGAGGCAATTTCAGGGGTTTTAGAAACCAATAAAGCAGTACTTCTTGGCAATAGCACAGAAAATCCCACTGCAATAAAATCAGATTGCTCTGGTCGTCTTTTTATCTACAAGGTAGATAGCAGTGTGCCTGTTACCTACAGCGTGAGTAACTGTGATCCTGTTTTTTCCCCTCCCCTCATTCCCAGGACAGCAGATGGAGAAGGCCTGGTGGAGAAGCACTATGTTTTCTTGAAGAGACTTTGCCAAGTTCTGTGTGCATTGGGCAGCCAGCTGTGTGCATTGCTAGTAAGTCTCTACTAATACCAGATGCAACCCTGGCAAAGCTAGTTTTTAGGGCTGGAGGTGAGGCAACCCTAATTGAAGGTAAGGACCAGGGTTATCTCTGCACATTTGGTAGCCGCAGGGTTCTCTCCACACATTTAGAAAAGGCAGAAATGGCTGTGCTTGCTAGTGAGAGAACTGTATCCTGCCAAGTCATAGGAATGTAAAATGGAGGGACCCTGGCTGATTCCAGGCCTCTGTTGTCATCAAAAGTCATCTCCTATAACCTCTGTAAAATGCTGAAGCTTTATTGAAAATTGGTCAAGTTTCTTGCTGTCCACTGCTACAGAAAAACTACTCCTGGAAATTACTCTAGCATTGGAAGCCTCTTAAATTTGCCTATTAAAAATAACTCAAAGAGTATTCCTGTTTGTTCTTCTGCTAAGATTCTCTCAAGCTGAAGGAATGAACAGGTTTTGTTCCTGCTGTTCCTCCCTCTAATGCTTTGCGTCAATGTTGAGATGAAGATGCACACTGATACTTTGCATGCCATGCTGACTGCTGAATTCCTGCTCCATCCATTCAGCACAGTGCTCCTACAGTAAGGAAGGCGGGCTTGTTGAGAGATGCTGTTTGTGGGGAGACTGAGACAGCCAGCCTGGGCAAGTGATAGAGCAGGGTAAATTCTCACAGGGAGGGAAAGCCCTTTGAGAACTTATCCCTAAGAAGAATGGACAGTGAACAAAGGGCGTGTTATTACTTTCGGTGACTTCACTTCTGTTAGACAGTGAGAGCTATTAGTCTGGAATGAAGTAATGAGATGGGGATTTGAGTCCTCTCATCCACATTGGCTCGTGAGAGGCAGCACTGAGCTGTACAGCTCCAGAACAGGGATCTTGAGGGCACCAGGTCATATTATGATCAGTAAGGACCACTAGAACCTTGAATTTGTGGCTCCGGGTAAAACTTACTTTCCTGACAAACTTGCCAGAAGGGTATTGATAAGACATGTCCACATGTTAAATGCAGGAAACATTTGGAGGAATGGGAGTGAAATCATTTGGGTGTATTTGCTTGTGAAATTCTGCAGTTGAGAATTGCACCACTTTGGTACTGCTGGATGGGCTTGACCCAGTAGGAGGAAAATTGTGACTCACGGCAGCAGCAGCAGTTATGACTTCGGTTTTAATGGTACTCCAGTATCTGAGAAGTCTCCCTTTTCTCTTGAATGAGGGTGGTGCTCTCTCCTGCACCCCCAGGCTAGTCAGCAGAACTTGCTACTCCTCAGGCTGTACTGGTTTTAGAAAAAAATTACAGTTGTTCAGTGCTTTTGTCTTTGCTCCTTTACAGTCTGTGGCCTTGGATGTAGTGCTCATGCTTTACCCAGAGACATGCCACCTGTGAGCCCAGCATGGCATATAGTTAGTATTTTGTCTGAAATTGTTTGTCTTCCTAATAGGGCTCAGATTCTGACGTGGAAACGCCAGCCAACTTTGGAAAATACCTTGACTCATTTTTAGCCTTTACAACCCATCCTAGCCAGGTATGTAAAGGGCTGAAAGTCTCATTTATGTCTATGTAAGAATGTGTGAATGCAGAACTGAGCTAACCTGTAGAAGACCACAGAACTTCAACTGCCAAATATCGCTTTCCAGGCTCTCCGTTTCAGCTGAAGACCTGGAAGGCAGAGTGGTTTCTCCTGCGTTACCACCCTGTTAGGAACAGTGCCTGACACAGGTGCTGAGTAGAAAGTGCAGAATTTTGCAATCAGCCACTAGTATTTAAGTTTTGTCATTCTGGCAGTTTGAGTTGTGCCTGCAAGGTGCCTTGCCTCAACAAAATAGTCAGTGTAATTTGCTATTGCCTTCTGCTAGCATCACTTAATATTAGTGGAGATTCCGGCACTGAAATCCTTCTCTGTTCCCCTTTTCCCTTTTCTCCCCCTCCCCTCCCCCCCGCCCAGTTTCTGCGCTCTTCCACCCAGATCACATGGGGAGCCCTCTTTCGGCATGAAGTTTTGTCTCGTGACCCCTTGTTGCTGGCTATGATTCCCAAGTATCTTCGTGCATCTATGACCAACCTAGTGAAGGTATGTGGGAACTGGGGCCAGATAGGTGTGAGAAGGTGCCTAGGTGAACATGGCCTGTGGGTCATGGAGGAGAAACTACATTTTTATTGTGTCTGCCAGTGATGTGATCTGCAGGCCACTGTATACTGTCTGATCCTTGCCTTCAGTCTTCATCTCCCTGAAGCTGGTGTTAGCTGTGATGAGTGACTTCTCTTCCTTTGTGACCTTGTCCTGTCTCCAGGTGGGCTTTCCCTCTAAAATGGACAGCCACAGTTGTGAATACTCCCGCTTTGATTTTGACAGTGATGAGGACTTCAATGCTTTCTTCAACTGTAAGTTGCAATCACCCTACGTGGAAGCTGTTGTCTGTGCCTTTCCTCTTACTTTCAGCTGCTGGCTGAGCTTGGAGTGTACCATGTTGGCTTGGCAGCTTCTTTTTGTGTCTTTTTCAGCCTGGATCTTGGAGTTTAATTAATTTAGGATTTTTCTGTGGCAGCTCAGGCATTTCATTTTACTTACTTTTTGCTATTATTTTACTTGCTGGGCAGGTAGGTGGCCTAGTAGCATTTGCTACCTAGTGGCAAAGAAAATGGGCCTCTTGGTCACCTAGAGGAGGAAATTAAATGGCCTGGAGCCCTGCTCAGGTTAGGAGAAGGCGGCAGCTTACAAAAGACTTTAAATGTCATTCCAGAAAGAAAATCTGTCCTGACTATGCTAAGAAGCGTCTGGTTCAGTACCAATAGCTAGAGTTCAGCAATTAAAATAGCTAAAATTAATCATGATTTTAAACCAGCAAACGTGGAAACCTAGGTATTAATAAATTTCTTTCTTTTTGTATTTTATTTCCCAAAACCAATGTTGGTTCCCACTGGCTGATACTGTTTGGTACTCACTTGGTGGCTGGGAGGGTATACTTAATAAATTACTTAAATTCTTGCATTTTACATTTGTGTTGAAGATTGAAGCACTTTTTTATTGCTTATTAGATAGTTTGTTTTTTACTTCTTGTAATAACTCTAGTTGGGTGGAAATCAAAAAGTAGGTAAATGCACAAAGGAGAATTTTAAATAGTTTTAGGGAGTTAAGTGTTAAAGGTATTACATATATATATAAGAAAATAAAACTTATTTGAAACACAAAATAAAATTACTTGTTATAACAACTTTTTTAAACAATGCAGGTTACATCTGTAGTCAGCAGAGCTGATTCTTTTGTGTGGTGATGTACTGGAATATTTTGGGAACAAATGAAATTCCTGTTCTGTACTTTGCTTTATGTATCTTTGAAATTGAAAACAAGTCTTTGGGTTTTTTGAGTTCACATTAGCTTCTCGGCCTAGAATCTGAACTTAAGTGGAATAATCTAGAAAAAGTACATTTAGCTTAAGGAAGTAGTAGTTAACTAATGCTGATTTTCTATCTCAGTATCTCAAAGTGCTTTGTAAGCAGCAAACGTATAGTTTGAAGAAATTTTTTTTAATGAAAAATAGAGGCTTAGTTGCAGTAAATCTGGGTTTAGCATAGATTTTCATAATTCATATTGCATTTTAATTGCACTTCTTTTTAAGTTAATCCATCGTTTTTTAGTCCATTTAAATAGCTTCAAAAATTGCCCATCCTGTTGCACCTAGTTTACTGACTGTATATCTGAGCTTACTACACAGCTATTGCCAGAGCAACAGTCCACAATGTTCCCAGGTGTGCAAAGCTGCAGGTGAGCTTTGGGGAAGGGAGCATTTGTAGCATCAGCTTGTTGCATGGTGTCTGATTTATTTTTTTTCGCTGCAGCTTTCCGAGCCCAGCAAGGAGAGGTGATGAGGATGGCTTGTCGTCTGGACCCTCGAACTGGCTTCCAAATGGCTGGTGAATGGCTGAAGTACCAGCTCACAGCTCCTGTTGATACTGGACCCATGAACTGTGAGTTACCTGGAAAAAAAAATAGGAATGTGGGATTTGGTTTTTAATTCAAGCCAAGAAGAAACTTCTTTGCCTTTTTTTTTTTTTTTTTTCTTTTTTTTTTTAAGGAGGAGCCAAGACTCAACATTAGGTTTTCAGGCTTTTAAGGTCTTTACAAGTTAAAAGCAAAATCAAATCAAAACCCCCCCACCCCAAATTTAACACTCTGCAGTCTACCTATGGAATAGCTAATGTAAAACCCCTGGCTTCCCCTTTCCCTCCCCCAAATCTCTCTGCAAAACAGATGCATCTGTCCCTCTGATACAGTTTTACAATTATTTGGGCCTTGTTTTCTCCATAACGTACTGGTTTTGTCCAGACAAGTTCTGCCTGCCTGGCAAATCCCTCTGTCAGTCACCTACTTTCCCTCTTGTGAAGGAAGGCCACTGGTGCTCTGCAAAGTCACAGTGAGGGCAATCTTGCCTGCAGTGCCAAGTCTGGGAATGTGGTCTCCTTCCTTTTCTTTTCCTTTCTGTGACTTGTTGGTGTTGCTCCCTGTAGTATCTCAAAGGTCAGCCTTATGTCTCAGGACCCTTCACTGGAATGAGGCAAATCACACAGGAGTACCTTAGTTGCCCCCAGCATATCCCTGCCAGGCATCTGCAGGGAGAGCTGTGTGATCAAAATACTCATGAGTGTTAAGATGTTCCAGCGCAGGAGCTTACCAGCCTGGTGGTGTGCATGCGGAGAGGAGTGTGGTGAGAGCTCCAGTGTTCTCTTCCTTTCAGCTAAGACAGGCGAAGGTCTCTGCTCCATCTTCTCTCCGTCCTTTGTGCAGTGGGATGCCATGACCTTCTTCTCCGAGAGTGTCATCAGCCAGATGTTTCGAACCCTGGATAAAGACGTATGTGTACCAGATGATCTTGCCTGCTCTTCTGGCTTGTTCTGGGTTGACGAGAGTGGCTTTTTTCAGCTGTGTTGTCCTTGAAAAGTTTGTAGTAGCCAGTTGCCTCTGTGTGAAAACCCAGATTGTTTGGTGAGCGGTTCTCATGAGGAGTAGTGACCCATCTTTAGATGGGACCAAACTCATACTGGCTTACTTTCAGGCATGTCTTGGTTCTGGACACTATGCCACAAGAAGTCACAGGAGACTGGTCACGTGGCGTGCTTTGACATAGCATCTTGCTAGAAGAAAATAGGACTGCTTAGGCAGAAATTTTCTAAGTTTATTCTTTTTTAATCATCCCCTCATTAGATTTTTTTTTTTTAATTTTTTAACTAAATGAGAGATTCATGCTCAGGGAGTAGGAGATCAGAAGCAATTTCTCTCTGCTTTTTGTTCGACAGCAGTTTTTCTCAGTCTAATGTAGACTGACTTGATTTTTTTATTAGATTAGGCTCATGCACTTAGTTCATCATCTGATCACAGTAAAATAATTACATGGGTCGATACAGTTGGTTAAGTGTGGGGTCTGTTGGACAGAGTGAAGAGGAGAATTGGGACTGAAACTGAGAGAGGAAATTTACCTTTCCCAGAGGTGCAAGCAATAGTATGGGGACTTGAGATGGACATCTCAAGACCACGCTACCAACCATGGCAGTGCTGCCATCCTTTTTGCCCTCAGCAAGTGCACATAGCACACAGGTAAACTGAGGTTCCTACTGCTTTTCTTTCAGCTTTGAGGACAGTTGTGTTCAGCTGAGTGGCCTGATGTGATAACAGCAGCTCTGTGGCCTGGCTGTAGGAGTTGGAGGATGTGTGCTATAGGGTGAAGTACTGAGTGTTGCCTCTTTTCTTCTTTCCCTTTCATGCTTCTGTAGGAAATCCCAGTGAATGATGGCATAGATCTGCTGCAGCTTGTCCTTAATTTTGAAACAAAGGACCCTCTTATCCTGTCCTGCGTGCTCACCAATGTCTCTGCTCTCTTCCCGTTTGTCACGTACCGACCAGAATACCTACCGCAAGTACTTTCCAAGGTAGGTACTTGCAGACCATGCTAAAATCAAGTAGGCTTTATGTGGTGCAAGGCCCTTGTAGTAAAGTGCAGGAGTTAATCCTCTTGGCATTACTGGCAGGGAAGGACTATTCTTCATGTTAACGATGGGAAGAACTGAGACTGAGTCTTGTTAAAGAAGAAACAATGTCAAATAACACAAATTTTGTAGTTCCTAGCCTTAAATCTTAGGTGCACACTCTGGTCAGTAAACACCATGTTTTATTTCAAGGCCTCACTGTGCTGATGATTCATCTGTCAACTTAGTCAAGGGTTCTTCACTGACTTTAATGAAATTGCACCAAAGTCTTATGATCTATACCTTGAGCTCAAAACACACGTGAGTGCTAGATCTTAACAAATGACATGAGGTTTTGGATTTTTCCTCCCTTTTCTCACAGCTGTTTGCTTCAGTTACCTTTGAAGTTATAGAAGAAAGTAAGGTATGTCTGAATTATTCTCTACTAACAAGCTATAACAGTTGGATCAAATCATATTCTGCTTGAGACCGTGCTGAGTCTGAAGACTCTGTTGTAGTAGGCCTCTCAAGTATAGTCCTGCTCCTGGAAGGAGCTCCTGGAAGGAACCCCTTTCCGGGCTGGGAAGTCTAGATACAACTGATCTGTTCTTGGTTGACATAGCCTAATACGCTTTGGCTCACAAACTTAGAAGGCCACTGGTGTTGGTGTAACGCCAGTGCACTTAGTCCGAAAGTCTCTGTTGGCCCTTCTGAGAGTGAAATCCCTTCATTAACTGTGGGTACTCTTCAGTGGTTGGTATACGTGGCTGTGAAGGATGGCTGTAAAGCTGCCAGCTACCTAGGGAGGGCTTGGAGTCTTGAAATAGTGAGTAAGATCCATAGCATCCTCTGTCCTTGAGCACAGCTTGTTCGAACATGGGTTTCTTGGGTTGGCTATTGCTCCAGAGGAAATTTGTTTGTTGTGTAATTGTTTGGGGTGGGAGGTGTGGGAATGCTTTTTTGATCTGTACTCAACAGTGCAGAAAACTGTATGTAATGCATTTGTCTCTTGAAGATACCCTGCATTTGTCTGAACTTTTGTTTTGTTGCATTGAAGTTTGTTATGTCTGTCCAGGCTCCTAGAACTCGAGCAGTGAAGAATGTGAGAAGGCATGCATGCTCCTCAATCATAAAGATGTGTCGGGATTACCCTCAGCTTGTCCTGGTATGTAAATTCAGCTCCATCGTGAAGAGTCGTGCCTCAATTTCAGCTGCATTTTGTGGGATCTTCAGCTTCCTTGGCTACAGCCTCTGTTTTTCTCCCAAGAAACACTCCTGCTGCGCAAATGGGAAAGTGTTTTATTCCCTGCACCTCCTTTCTTCCCCCCCAGCTCCCAAAAATTTTTCTGAAGAGTTGAATTGTAAAGCAATGAGTTAAATGAAAAGGTGATGAGTTAAATGCAAAAGGGATGAGGAGGCAAATACAAGCAGTACTAGATTAATTTTATTGGAATGTTTGCTGAGTTTCCATTTTGTCACTCGTGGTCTCAGCTGATTCCCTAGCTGAAGACGGTAGCAATGACTAATCTCCAGACTTTCTTCTGTTACTTGAATGTAGGACCAAGAGGAGCATATTTGTTGTGTGGCTTAGCTTGTGGAGACTAGAAAAACCAAACACATTTAAAATCCAGGAGCCAGTGTTTTGTTTGGTTTTGCTGAACTAAACAGCCTGCATGCAACATGTGTAGCTTTGAACTCCTTTCTTTAGCGGTGTTTATGTGGGGTGGCTCTAGGATTATGGGAGCACCACAGGACATTGCTAGTTTAAACAACAACATTTTTTGAGGATGCTGGTTAAGGTAATTTAGGGGTTCCAGTCTGCATTCTTCAATAGCTGCTAAGAACTAGTGGGTTTGTCTTTGTCCCACTCTACTGATCCTTGAACTACAGCTCTCTTTCCTGTGCCCCCCCAAACATCCTCACTGGAAGGGCCAAGGGCCCAGAGCCGCCCTATAATATGTTCAGACGACTGCTGAAGGGGATGATTGCTAATACTGATACAGTCACAGGAAGACATGGTTGTGACTAGAGTGGGTAGGAAAGAAAGTCAACCATTCCTGTGGAGATAGTGATAACCGTGTGAATTATTATTAACCTAGTTGTGAGCAAAGAGGTGGAAGAGTCATAAGTCTGGCACTTGAAAGCCGAAGGAGTGAGGTACTTTCTGTGAGCAAATAAATGCACCAGAACTATTTTGAGGCGTGACACTGCTGTAAGGGATATGACTGCCTAGAAGAGAGAGATTTCCTCTGCTTATTTCAGTCATTCTGGACACTAAAGTAAACTGGATGCAGGATGATGATAGAGGGCTAGGGAAGAAAAGAGGTTCTTTTAGAATGAACATTCAGAGAAACTTGAGCCTGAGGAGGAGGTGACTATGTAGAGTAAAGGTAACTTAGACATGCTCCTCCAGCTGTTCTGCGTAGTACAGTACACCCCACCTCTGCCTCCCCCAGTGGCCCTTCTTCACACCAAATGCATGACGCCTTTCCACTTGGATGTGTTTTCTAGCCAAACTTTGAGATGTTGTACAACCACGTGAAGCAGCTGCTCTCCAATGAGTTACTTCTGACGCAGATGGAGAAGTGTGCCCTTATGGAGGCCCTCGTCCTCATTAGCAACCAGTTCAAGGACTACGAACGGCAGAAAGCTTTCCTGGAGGAACTTATGGCTCCTGTTGCTGGCTTATGGCTCTCCCCAGAGATGCAGAGGTATGGGACATTTTTGTGAGCTTTGAGCTGGATGTGTCATGGAGGTAATGTCGTGCCCAGTGAGGGGATGCACAAACCATATGAGGGTGGTGGGGTGCCTCATGACTTCCTGTGCTCTGTGCAGTCATTGTGCTAATAGGTCTCCTGCAGTTCAGAAACTGCTGACTGAGTCTAAATGCTGTTTGTTAAAAATGGCTAGGTACAAGTTGAAGTTTAAGATGATAGAGGAACACTTCCCAGCATGCCCAAAGCATTTGCAGAAAATGAGAAATAAAAGATGTTTTTGCTCATCTCCAGGAGAAGCTAGGAAGCTGAGCTCTCTACTAAAGCTGAGGTGTCCTGCAGCCCTGGGCAGCTGGGTGGGCACGAGTTTTCACAGCAGGGCTATCTTCATAAGAGATTGAAAGGTCTTAGGTCCCTGTGGCCCAAGAGAACTGTAGATGTTTGGAGAGTGCACACAGTTCTGGTGCTTTTTATCATATTTCCATGTACAGTGTGGAGCACTATCTAGTCTCTCTAGCCTGCTGTGTATTTGTTAAGATGTTTATTACCAGCACAAAGCTCTGCTCAAATTCCCTGGTACAGACAATAATTCCCATTGCTGTCTTTTGCTGATGCCAGAGTCCTCTTGGATCCTGAAGCCTTTATCTCCTATGTGGGTGCAGACAACAAAATTGCCGATCCAGTCTTGGAAGATCCTAGTGGCCTGAACCGCTCTAGAGTGAGTATCGTTACCAGGAGAGGCGTGTGTAATCCTTAGCAAGAGAGGACTCACTTCTTTGCATCCCCCAGTTCTGTTGTGGTTACACACAAATTCTCACCTGATCATCTATTTTTTTAAGGTGCGGATCAGTAGGTTTTTCAGATTGCAGAATAACAGGCTGGCTTTTGCCTTTTTGAGCTACAGTAGTGAGCATGTGAGCCCTGCAAAAAAGAGATTATTTAGCAGAGTGAAGCACGCTATTCCCTACTCTTTGGGTGTCAGAGTTTGGTTTTGGAAACGCAGTTGGTTTAAATGATTTTAGGAAATATGGTGTGGTGAATTGTGCTTTTCAAGCCAGGTAGTATGGAAAGGGTCATGCTAAGACAGCAGCATGAAATATAATCAAAATTAATCCAAGGAGATTCATGTTTTCAAGTTATTAGTGACATGTCTTCACTTCCCGGACAGACTGCAAATGGAGTTGCTATCTTTAGGTCTGTAGAAGACACTGACATGCGGTCCACACAGCTGTGCTTGTGATTTGGTGCTAATGCAGTTTGACCACTGTGTCATCACAGATCTCCAAATCTGTCCCAGCACATGAAGGAGTTGAGGGACCGATGGTGTAGACCCTTCCTTATAGAGGGCAACTTGCATGGTTTCTTGCATATTCGTTGGACTGTATGCAGTTCCTAGGCTGTTCTGCCATGGCAAAAGGGTCACTGAAGATGATGGAATGTATCACGATCGTTTGCTGCATTTTCTTGGCAGCAAACACACCAGTTTGTTCCCATCACCAAGTTGGGCTCACTGTAGAGGGATCCCTTTGGGATGGGATGATGATGCATTTCTCTGAAAAGCAATTTATTCAGGTTGTGGTCTGGCTAAGAAACTCTTTCCACATCTCTTGCTGCAGATAAGCTTTTGCGTGTACACCATTCTGGGAGTTGTGAAACGAGCTCGTTGGCCTGCTGCTACTGAAGAGGCAAAAGCTGGAGGATTCCTGGTGGGATACATGCCCAGTGGAAGTCCAATCTACCGTAATCCCTGCACTGAGCAGGTCCTGAAGCTTCTTGACAACTTACTTGCTCTTATAAGGTGGGCCAAGTTGACTTGAAATCGTTTATTTTGACTTAAGACTCTGAAATCAAAGTGTAATAAATACATGGTATGCTCAGAGCATGTTCTCCCATTGAAGCCAGCAGGAACACAGGCTGATGCTGGTGCCCAAGTACTGTTCCTGACTGTTCACAGTGGGGAATAGCACTGGGGAAACTGGAGCCTTCTGAATGTTCATTGGCCTGGCCCACAAGAGTCCATCAGAGCCAATGGGAGCTTGGGCTGGGGTTGCCTCCCCCACCTCCACTGCTATAAATCTGCCACCCAGTTAATCGTTTCTCGACTAACATCTCTGCTCTGCCCTCAGCCCCTATAAGGCCACCTCTCCAGTCACCACCAGGGCAGTCCCAGCTCTCATCGCATCCTGTTTGTGTTGTTCTCTCTTCAGTGTTAAATTAAGCTGGTTTTGCTGATCCACCAGCCTCCTGAAGCACTGTCTGCTATTGAAATCAGTGGATGCATACTCTCAGGCTGTTGCTGCAGTGCCTCTCTGCACGTTACTGGTGTTGTGTACATCTGGGGCAGTCAGAGGAGGGAGCAAGAGAAGGCAGAAAAGGGGAATCCTGAATAACACAGTTCCCAGAATTATAAAGGAGGAATCTGTCTCAGGGTAACTGCTGACACTGGGATTTTGCCAAGCTTCTGGGGCAGTTTTGTGAGATAATGCTACATGTTGTATACAGGAAAACTTGAGGCTCTGTGCTTGGGAGGAGCCTGTTGGGAAAGAGCATTTTCAGATCCACTTAGATTTTCCAGCTCCCAGGTCTGTGAGGAAGGGGGCCCTATTACTCAAGCTCTGCATAGTCAGGTATGTTTGGTAGTCACTGAGCTCAGGACTGTGCTGCTTCCAGTGAGAGGCAACATGCTGGACTGGTAAGACAAACACATGCTCTCTTGGCCTACCCTAGCAGCGTTTCTCATGACAGAGCTCTGCGTAGCCCAGCGGGTGGTACTTTGTCCAATGGGCATGGTTGAACCATGTTATTATGGCTGTGGAGCTGTGCTTGAAGTGTTTTTGCCTTTATCCTGAAAGGCTGAAGACCCTATCAGTGAGCTTTTGGGAGAGGTTAGGTAGAGTAGAGTTGCCTAAGTAGCCTCATGCCATTTCTTCAAGAGCCTGGAACATGCTCCATATTGTGAGAAATGAACTAAACCAGTGCCCAAGGTCTGACCAGGCTGCAATGGACAGACTTTTTGCTCGTGCGATCACTGTTCTTGCCAGAACGTATGTGTTATTAAAAACACTTGGGATCTCTTTTACAACAAGCTTAGGAGGCTATTACCAAACTGTTTTCTGTCAAACTCCTACTGCGCTACCTGTAAAGAAGCAGAAATTCTGTGCCTGCTTGTTTACCACCTCCAGGAAAATGCATGAGCTATGTATTGTTACCAGTGCTTCCTTATCAACATAAACGAAGAGGCTCCCTTGCTGTTTTTTGAGATAATGCATCTGTGGTGTTCGAGCATCTCCACTGCTGCCCAAAATATTTTCTGAGCGCGTGGTAGTATCATACATGGAGTGGCCTGTACGTCACTCAGAGGTATCCAGGATTTTCTTATGGCTGGATGCTCCAACAAAAAACAACGGCTGATGTACTGAGAGCAGTAGATCCTCCACTTCATACCTTCCTTGGCTGCTGCGGAATGTAGAGGTCTCTTTGCATGACAACTGCAAACTCATAGCTGCTCCGTGCAAATGTTGATGATGATTATGTCCTGGAGAAGTTGGAGCTTGTGCTATGGAGCTTCTGGTGTGGTTTTCACTGGCTTTGAGTGCCTTTTCTATATACTGCTTCCTCAGGCCCTCTTTAATATGGATTACACAAGAGAACATAGAATCTGTAGCAGCCTGTCAGCAGGCAAGAAATACAGGGATATGAGGAAGGCTGGCTGGTGGGAAAGCTGCCTGTGTTGAGGATGCCTTCAGGAACAGAGATACATTCCTGCTTGGGGATGGATGCTTCTCTTAGCTCTGTGCCATAAGGCAGCTTTCTGTGGGGGTGAGCAAGGGCCAGTATTGCTCATGTGCTTATGCAGAAAGCAGATGTAGAAGTCCTCGCAGATTGTGTTGGTTACTGTGTGAGCAGATGTGCAAGTAACACCAGCTCGGATCCTACCGAGCAGCTGAATTGAACAGCAAGTCAGGCACCAGCATGCAAAAAAATTGCAGGCTGAGCAGCTGGGTCTGCTGTTCTTTGGATGTTGTGTGGCATTCTTCTGCTGTGTTTGCAGACAGAAGCAGTGAAAGTTGCTAAGACATTTGCTTGGGTTTTTTGTTTGGGTTTGTTTGTTTTTTTTTCCATTACCTTTTGCCAGGGTAAGTAGCTTGAGGGTAGGTCATGGATGACACCAAAGAACCGAGAGGGATGAGAGGGAGTCCAAGTAACAGGGAAAAATAAGGTAGCTTTGAGTGGTGTCTTTTTGTGCCTACCCATATTTGTCTCTGTCTTGATAGTTGTATTTACCAAATTTTTTTGAGGTTGCTTTGTTAATCACTGCTTGCAGCTTTTTGAGTGATGATTCTCCTGTCTTCTCTGGTACCTCATTTCATCTAGGTGCTTTCTAGCTTCTGGCTTTAATTTTTCTCTCCTGAATTTAAACTCAGGTCATCATCTCCAGCCACCTTTAGATAAAGGCGCATTTCTGGAGTCAGTAGCTGCATGAACTGATTGGCGCAGCACCTTTCTTGTGCTGGGATTTGCTCGTGTTTTGTTACAGTTGGACTGGTCAGGCTCAGCAAATGGTTTCCATGGACAAAGGCTTTTTTGGTACTCCTCTTGATGAGATGCTGACATTACCAATGCATTAATGCTGGTGAAAGAATTGGATAGACAAGGATGCTATAGGCATTTTCATTGTAGACGGCTCCAGCTTTGGATAAAGGTTCTTCAAGCGTGGACTGTTCTAGAGGACTCATCTTCTGGTCTTCAAGCCATTTCTGTAGGCATCAGACACTTTCCAGCAGAGCTGTGACTATCACTAAAAATACACTCCTCCAAGTCCTGCCATATCCTTTGCTTGCCTTTTCTAAAGCATAAATGTCTCTTGAATTTTGTTTTTCCATGTCTTCCTTTGTGTGGCATGCCCAGGAGTGCTGCTTATTGCTGAGAGTCTCAGCTGGAACATGCCTAGGAGCTACATCTTCATCATGTACGAGGGCTGTTGGATGCATTTTTAACTCCAATGGGGAGCAGCTGATTAGCCATTTTCTCTCCATTGCCTCTGGGACCTTGCTAAAGTATTAATTAAGTGAGATCGGCCTATGAGTGAACATCTGCCCTCCCAACTGTCAAACTTGAGCAAATGCTTCAAGGACTCTGAAACAACTAAGTATCATGAGCACAGCTTCAAGATATGACTGACTGGGCCATCCTGTTGGGGTTAGAGCAGTGGGTTTTTAAGGTTCACCCCTGCAATTCCACAGTCCTTGGGTTCGCCCCGCTGCCTTTCTGCTCAGCACGAGGCAAAGCCAACATTGGCATGGAACAGGCAGGAGACATATGAGAGGAGATGATTTTGGTAGCTAGGTTTCAGGGTAGCCTCAAGCAGAAATGCAGTATAAGTCAGTGGAACAGCATTATCCAAACTTCTGTGGAGGCTGGGTTGCTCCCTGGCCCCTCTTGGGAAAGTAAAGCCAGCTTGTGCCCCTTTTGAGGCCTGTTGCATGGTGTTAGATCCAGCCCAGAATGAGAGTATGGGTCGTTAAGAAGCCATTTGTGTAGCTCTTTCTTATGAAACTTACATACTTGCCTACCTCACATGCAGTGAGCAGGGAAGTATTTAACACTTGCAGAGAGAAATGGGATAGTTGCTGTTTCAGAGCTAACTCAGGCTCTCTGCAAACTCAGGCAGACGTCACTGTGTCAGGGTTGCCAGGATTATAAACGTAGACCTTCAAAAACAAACAAAAAAAATTAAAAAATCATTAAGACATGAGTGAAAGCTGAGACTCTGGAGAACATACTGAGGTCTGTCCATGCTCCCTTCCCCCAGCCATTCCCATGTACCCCCCTGCTTTGGGAACGCTGCTCTAGGGGGAGATACTGAGTTGCCCTTGATCACCTCTAGCAGCAGGTACAATGGCATTGCAGTTTTGGAGGAGGCTGCAGGATTTGTGCTGTGTGCAGCTGGCGACACCCAGAGTGGAGGTCTGAGGTCTCAAAGGAGAGAGGTAGGTGAGAGAGACACCCCCTGCCGAATCCAGCTCTGAGTGTCAGTACCCTGGCTAAGAGGGGACCCATTTTGGCCTGGATGGCAAGAACCAGCCACCTGTGGCTGAATTGGTGTCCCTTGTGGAGAGCTGACTGTGGCCGCCTCCTGATGATGCGGAATTGTTCCCAGCTGGATGTGTTGTCCAGGAGGCACATGAGTCTGCCACGAGTAACATCTGATCGGACTGATGTTCTCCCTAGCGTCCCTCCAATGCCACCTGCCATTCTGGGGACTGTGACCCATCCCTGGGGGGCAGTGTGTGTATTTCGGAGCTGAAACAGCCCCTCCCTCTGCAGGGGCCTTAGGTGCAGAAGATCTTTTGAGATTACGGAATCCGTGTCTTGTCAGTTTTTAAAATACATTCTCTGATCCCTTTGGCCAAGCTAATAAGCTGTTGCCAGCATCGTCTGGAGAATTGCTGGGAGTTTTTACTGCCAGTGCTTGCAAGGGGTGGGGTGAACTGAAATAAGTGGAAGGGGCAGCCAGGAGAATTCAGGACATGAGGTGGAGTCACTCCATGTCTCTGTTGGGTCAGGTTCCCCAATACTTTTGCAGGTGGGGAAGGGGGATCCCATGCACACGTGCTTGGTCTCACCTTCCTCATCATCTGCCTCAGAGGAGCTGTTCACAAGCTGAAGGAGAGGATCCCACTGTCAAGGGCAAAAGGGGTTGACCTACATGAGTATAAACCAAGTGCTCTTCTATTTCAGGACTCACAACAATCTCTACACGCCAGAGATGGTGGCTAGGATGGGGGAAACATTTGCAAAGGCCTTAGACATGTTGGAGGTGGAGAAGAATGCCATCCTAGGTAAGGAGCTTCTCTTCGGGAGGAATGTGTGGGCAGATTGTTGGAGGCATTTGAGGTAGTGGTCCATCAATAGCAGTGGAAGCGAAGAGGGGCTGGAGAGCCAGCTTCATGGTATTCACAGCTCAGCTGTGATTTGAACCTGCTGAAATTAAGAATTTAAATCAGTTATTGGTCTCAGACAAACTGGTTTCTTCTGCATGAAATTAAGGGTATCCTACCAAATTGCTTATCCCAGCTGGGTGGTGGTCTCTGCAACATGGCATTTCAGGCTGGAGAGACTGGGGGCTGCTGTAATTGTCTGCCTTTGAGCAGAATTAGTGCTCAGCAGGATCACTGACTGCTGGTGCAGAGATATGTCCTGGAGGGCAAGAGCCAAGTCCTTCAGTATGGCCCTGTGATTTGTTTCCAGACAGTGTATTAGAAAGAGACTTTTGGAACCATCTTAAAACAGGTTTGAGCTTGTGAACACAGAAGGCTTTCCAGCCAAGCAGAAGTGGGTGGCCTTGTGGATAAAGTGTAGACCATGACTCTGGAAATTTGGGTTTAATTTCAGGTTCTGACAGGCAGTGAAATACTTTGGGGAAGTTGCTTTGTCTTATCTCTATTTCCTATCTGTAAAATGAGGAGATGCTTCCTTTACCTGTTTTCTGTGACCTATAAACTCTGTGAACCCCTGCACATAAAGCAGCAGGGCCTTGATCTCTGCTCTAGTCTTTTTAATATTGTAGTTCAGCAATAGCTTGTGTCCCAACAGAGACTATTACAAACCTGAAAGGATGGGCTAATTAGAGGAGCTGCACAACTGTCAGCTTTGCTTTTAACTGGGTTCTGAAAGCTCCAATAAGTTTTGCTTTGGAAAATTGAGGGGGCTGTAACAACCTTAGTGCGAACACTGCTCTGGGTACAACCAACCTGAACTTGGCTGGCCTCTGAGGAGAGGTTCTACCCCAGGGTTGCTGCACCTCTTCCCATTTGGCTGCATGTTGATCTTGCCAGGTACCTCCCTCACTGCCATCAGGCTGGCTGGGGCCTGCCCTGCGTGTTCTGAAGGTGCTCTGTGTTTTCTTGTTAATATAGGTGAAGCTTATTCTTTCCCACAGGTCTCCCTCAGCCTCTGCTGGAGCTGTATGACTCTCCTGTTTACAAAACGGTCTTAGAAAGGATGCAGGGCTTCTTCTGTACCCTCTACGACAACTGGTAAGAGCACCAGATATCCCGCACACAATCCAACATTGCACAGCTGGAGCAGTGGGCTATAGCTGGGGGCTGACTTCTTCTAAAGTTGGATTTTTCATGTGAGCTGTGTCCTGTAATGTCCAACTACAAGTTGCAGTGGTGAACTACACTGGGTCATTGTTACCTACTGCGTACACATGGAACACAGTCCCTGGAAAAAGTACCTCAAAACATGGATCTGCTTTCAGCTCTTCAGCAGTTAGGTGGTCAAATTGGAGCACTTATCTGACATCCTGACCTCGTTTGTCTCTCTGCCACTTTTCTGTGTTAGGATACATCAACACTTGTGCATTTTAGTGCTTAAATGTTTAATTATTTGTCCCTCTGCAGGTATCCCAGAAAAAAAAAAAAAAGAGATACCATGCTAAAATTCCTCTATAGTATTTGTTTAAGAACATGGTAACTATGTAATCTCAAGATGATAGTACTTGCAGCCCTTGCAGGCCTGAGGCATGGTACCTGTTATTTAGCAGTGTTGCAACTAACTTGTTTTTTGTTGAAGTTTCCACATCCTGGGAAATGCAGGCCCCTCCATGCAACAGGATTTCTACACTGTTGAGGGTCTCGCCACCCAGCTCCTCAGCTCAGCCTTCATCAACCTCAACAACATTCCTGATTACAGACTGCGTCCCATGCTCCGTATCCTTCCATCACTGTCTCAGGCCACCTAGGGAGGCTTTGAGCATGTAAATTGAAAACCTGGTGGCTTCCTAGCATCATTTTCAGTATGGCCAAGCCAAAGAAGGGTGATTGAGAAGGTAAACAAACAGGGATACACCTAGTGTGCATGAGGTGTGAGCCTAGGAGAGCATGAGCAGAAACACCAGTGTATGGGGACAGAGAGAATAAATGCAAAGGATTTGTGTGGTCCTGGAAGTACCATGAGAGATGGGTAGTGCCTTCTGGGAGGCAAGGAGGCTTGGATAGTGTAGGATCTTGGCAGTAGGGTGTCTGACTAGACTTTGTGCTTGTGTGGGAGACTATCTGGGGTTCCCAGCGCACTTTCCAGGGCTGGACGTTCAGTCTTACAGCTAGGAAATAGGTGCTAAGTACCCTCGGCTTTCTCAGCTGAACTGTCAGGGGAAGAGGCTGAATACTTCATGCTCTTGCTGTGTAGAGATGCCACTTGTTAATTCAAGGCTGTGAGGAGGTAGGCTTTGAAGTGTCGGTTGCTTGGTCTCCCAGTGGAATTGGGGGGAGGGGGGGTTTGGTGGTGTGCTGCAGTCTTCCTAGCAGCTGGCCATATGCACTGGGTCTTTTCCTTAACTGGTTGGTACAGGTGTGTTTGTGAAGCCCTTGGTACTCTCCTGCCCTTCAGAATACTATGAAACCCTTGTCTGCCCCATGCTGGGACCACTCTTTACCTATCTGCACGTGGTAAGAAAACAGCTTGTTTGATGCCTGTTCCTTGGCCGCCCAGACTCCTTGTAGCAGCTGGCAGCAACATGTGAGAATCTCTGTCTCTCCAAAGCCAGTAGAGCAAAGGCAGAGCCTTGATGCTTAATGATTTTGATGTTGTTTAGGGGGATTTTGAGGTGCATTGAACCCTGGCTGTTGCACAGCACCCCTTGCTGTGAATTCAAACCTGTGAATATCAGCTCCTCAACCTTCAGCCCTGAGAATTTTTGTGGGCTTTTTTTTTGACCTGTGTCCCTTCATTTTCATGACAGCTCACTCAGATTTCTACAGCCAGCGCAGCCACAGCATCTTCAGCACAGTTGGTAGTCCATTCAAAATGGGACTTGGCACAAGAACTGTGTTTAAAGCTCTTGTGCTTCTATCAGCTTGGGCCTCTTTGCATTGTGTCAAGCATGGCTCCTTAGGAAGGTATTGAATCCTCCCTTTTGTCTTGAACAGAGGTTGTCTCAGAAATGGCAGGTGATCAACCAGCGAAGCATGCTCTGGTAAGCTTTCACCCCTTGATATGAGTACTGAAAGGGGGAAATGGGGAGTGGGATGGAGCTTTGGTCTTTTACATGGTCCTTCCCTGCCAGCAGAAAGCTGGAAAACACTGTGTTTACCCTGATGGTGACTTACTCCCTGTGCTTGAGAGGAGGGGTTACTTTAATACATTGGCTCCCTTCACACTAAAACCTGTTCTTCTCAGTGAGGATGATGCTGCAGATGACAACCCTGAGTCTCAGGAGATGCTTGAGGAACAGCTGGTCAGGCTGCTGACCCGAGAAGTCATGGATCTCATCAGTAAGTGAAATCAAGCTAGGTCCCCTGGGATGTTTGGGAAATTTGCCCTAGAGAGGACAACAGGAGTTTCTAACGTGCAGCAAAAATTAACTATAATGACCAGTAGTATTGCACATAATCTTTAGAAGCTAGGTGTGAAACAATTAACCCTGCCAAAACCTTAGCTAAAACCTAATAAGAGATCAATTTAAAACATTCAGAAGAGAGTTTTCTTTCTTTCATTTAGGGCTCCATGGTTTTGGCGCTGTCTCTGTAGTCCAGTCCAGTCCTCCTTTGGAATCTGGGTTCTCCCTTTCTGTGCCCTGGAGCCCAATGCATGACATTGCTTTGTGGACAACCTGAGTATAGAGCAGTTTTATTGCTGGCAATTGCCATGTCTGTAGCCAGACAGAAGGGAAGAGTCCCTGCACCAAAGCAATCTCCTTTCTTTGCATTCCCTTTCTCCAACATCATGTTTTTGCCAGCATGGCTTTGAGCAGAGAGGCTGGGAAAATTGACTGCATTGAGATTACAGGTCTTCAACCTTATATCTCCTTTCTTGATCTGCCTTGTTGCCTTACGATGCAGCTCTTCTCAGGTTCTAGGCTTCAAATGGTTTTGCACATTCCTGGTTCTCAGTAGTTTGAAGCAGCCAGTATGCGGCAGGTTCCACTGTGGGAGGATGCTGTGGGTGGGGTGTTTCAGCCTTCCAGGTAATGCTGGTATTTGGCTTTTATACTGGGCTTTCAGATTCTTCAGATACTGTGTAAGAGCTGGGGGAGCCTGAAGCAGCTGTGAGCCCATCAGAGTCTGTAGGATAATCTCTTCATGTTCTGAAGTAGCTTCTTCACTTTTCTGCTCCTCTGACCTGCAACTGTTTTTGCAGCTGTTTGCTGTGTTTCTAAGAAAGGTGTTGAGCATAACACTACTGCTGCTGTAGATGGAGATGGTGAGTAGATGCCCACCTTTGCCTATCCTCCCCTTGGTGTATGCAAGCACTTTTCCCATTTCTTAAGAGGGAGAGGCTGTGCTGTTGCTGGAAGTTCTGTATGAAGGGTATAGGTGTGGTACAAAGCTTTCAGCTCTGTCCTGGCCACTGTGTCTGGGAGTCTCAGAAAAACCCAGTCTAGCCTAGGAACAAATGTGCTGTAGGGTTCACAGTTAGCATGTTGGAGCAGCTGATTCTTAAGGTACCAAGAAGAGGGCTGAGGAGAAGAGGGGGATGAGGGGGATCTCAGGGAGTCTTCCTGAGAGCTGGAGGTAGCTAGTTAGGTGCCCTTCCTGCCCCACAAAGAAAGGGTGGGTGCCTTCTGCTTGGAGAATGTTCTGGCAAGCTGTGCCTCTATACTGATTTTGTGTGCTGGCCCCTGGCTCCCAGCTTAGTTCTCACTGTGCCTCCCTATGTCTCCCTCAGGCCTCAGGAGGCCATGTTCACAGTGGTACCTTTTCTCTGCTTGACAGATGATGAGGCGATGGCCACAGAGGTGACTCCCCCTGCCAGCGCAGAGCTCACCGAGCTCGGCAAGTGTCTGATGAAGCAGGAGGTAAGAGCGCACGCTCTGATTTCCACTGTCCTTTCTCTGTACTCCTTGTCACACTTGCCTGGGGTGCAGCCAGATGTTGCTACAGAGATGGAGGCTGCTGCAGCATTCCCTAGTGTGACAGTCGCCTCTCGGGAATATAATGTGTTTTTTAAGGGCCTTGTTAATAGTTGCAGAAGCCACAAAGCAAATGGGGGTTGGGATCCAGCATAAAATGCAGCTACAGAGTTTCAGCCCCTCTGTGGGTGAGGCCCTGGCCATGGAGACCCTGGGCATTCAGCCCTCAAGGTGCTCCCTGGCTCTGTCTCTATCCTGGGCACCAGTCTTCACAATGAAGAACTTCACCCAGGCAGTTCTTTTTTTTATTTTATATTTTTTTTCTGTAAAATCTCCCAGAGCTGTCACAGCCGCTATGTAGAGTACCTTCATCCTGATACCTCTGTACTTCTCCTCTCCTGTGGACCCCTCAGAAGCTCTTGCATAAGCTTTTGCACCGACTTGAGAGTAGCAGCTGATGGGAGTCCATGGGTGATGAAGGGAGCAGGTTTGCCTGACATTGGTTCCTCATGGCTATGATGGTGCACACTGGGTGCCCCTGAGCACCTTCAGCTTGAGCAGCAGCAGCAGGCAGGATTCTCAGAAGATGGCCCTGAGGAGCTCCTGCAGAATCCCTGGATTGCTTCTTGGCTTCCTTCAGGTATGAACCCTGGAGATGGGAAATAGTTCCTGACTGTTATCCTTCTACCCCTTTGCAGGATGTTTGCACCGCACTGCTGATCACTGCCTACACATCCCTCTCCTGGAAGGACACCTTGTCCTGCCAAAGAACTACAACACAGCTTTGCTGGCCACTGCTCAAACAGGTACCTCTGTGAGGAAGAAGGGATTAGTTCTGGCAGGGTTGGGAGAGGAAGCTCTGAATGTAGTGAGAAGCGTGGCTGCTTCACCCCTGAGCACCTTCTCCCTTGGGAAGACCGAGCTGCTGCAGAAAGGCAGTCACGTATCAGTATCCTGCTTCCGTGCTGACAGTGCCTCTTTCCCAGGTGCTTCCAGGAAACCTCCTGCCCGATGCCGTGTCCTGGTTTTTCACAAGTGTGCTGAAGGGCTTACAGACACACGGGCAGCACGATGGCTGCATGGCAGCACTTGTCCACCTGGCTTTCCAGATCTACGAGGCCTTGGTGAGAAATTCTGCTCTTTGTCCAGCTGCCAGGTTGGCTGGGGAGTTGTGGAAAACTAATCCCATGCCCACTTGGGTAGGGGCAGAGGAGCTAATGGCCCCCCAAGGAGAGCAGGGCTGCTCCTCTAGCAGAGCTGTGTTAACCGCACTTCTCCCTGCAGCGCCCTCGCTACACTGAGCTGAAGGCAGTGATGGAGCAGGTCCCAGATATCCAGAGGGACTCTTTGGAGCAGTTTGATTCAAAGCTTCTCAACCCAACACTGCAGAAGGTGGCAGACAAGCGCCGGAAGGATCATTTCAAGCGCCTCATCACAGGTTGCATTGGGGTAGGTGATACCCTGGAAGAAAATTAATCTGTTTTGGTTTGTTGCAGCATATTCTCAGTGTTCTCTCTCTCTTCGACCTGGAGGTACAGTGAGGATGGCAGCACAGACTGAGCAGTCCTTCCCACAATGACTTTTCACAGAGAGGCAGGGGGTACCTTGCACAAAGGTGCCTGGGGGACAGGGTGTTTAAATATTTGAATGAAACAGCTAAGTGGGTGCTGGGATTTTGTGAGAAATGGTGGCATTGGTGCCTGGTGGCACTGAGTTAGAAGCTGGGGAGCTGGTGCACTGGTGGTTACCTCAGTGCCCTGGCACTTGGGAGGGACCAGGCCTGAGATTCCCCAAAATGCAAGCATGGGGTCTGGGCCTAGGTATTGCTCAGAATCTGGGGTCTGCCTCTGAGCTGAGTGGGACTATGAAGGCAGTAATGACTGATGCCTGCCTGTCTGTCCTCTGCAGAAGCCCCTTGGGGAGCAGTTCCGCAAGGAGGTTCATATCCGGAACCTTCCATCTCTCTTCAAAATGGTGAAGCCATCATTGGAGACAGACGTGCTAGAAAATGAAGATGGAGAAGGCCTCACTGCACTCTTTGAGCCCTGAGCCTGGGATGCTGCCACCATCTCCTCCCCTTATATTTTGTCTCTCCTCATAGTAAGCACATTAGATTCTCCTTGTCACCACCTCCACAGCGTTCGTCTGAATAAAGCCCCTTATGGGTCCTGTCCCATTCTCCTCCCTACACTGGGATAGGGCCTGCGGTGGCATTTGAACCAGTCTATTAAGCTTTTCCTGATTCCTTCCCTTCCCCTCCACTGGATGAGCATCTCTAGACCTCTGCTTCTCAGTGGGAGCTGAGCCCATAGACTCTGTTAGGTAAAACTTGGTCATCCTGTATCCTCAGGTCACTCTTGCTCCATTTCTTCATCCCTTGGGGTTTAGGATCAATGCAAAAGGCAGAGTAGTGTGCCATGTGACAAGGGGCTACCCTAATCTTCCTCTGCGTGCTAGTAGCCAGGCTTTGTAGGGGACACATCAGACACTCCTGTCAGGCCTATCCGCACTGGTCCCTGGCAGACTGGTATTCTGATGAACCCGTTTCCCTCCAGGATGCTGAGCCTGGGGCTGAGGGCTGTGTGCCAGGAAGCCTAGCAGTGCTCTCGGATCTCCATCGAGATCAGCCTTTTTAAGGTGCAGCTGCTCTCCAGGAGGCAGACACTGTCATACATATATATACATGCACATGTATATATATATGATCACAGAGCTTGTTCTACCCAGAGCCAAATGGAAGGCTTTTACTTTGTGCCAGCCTTTCTTGGACATCTCTCAGGGGGAGCAGGAAAGATTTTTTTTTTTTAATTATTGTTTCTTTTTACCATGCCCTGTAGACTAGAACATGGCCAGTGCAGGGTGCACAAAATCTGGACCAATATCTGAAGCGCCTGCAAACCAAAAGGGATCTCCTCACCCTCTTGCTGTGGAGGTGACAGTAGTCTGTGTTTTTACCCAGTCTGGTACTTCTTGGAGAATTGCCTGGTGGGGCAGGAGGAGTGGGGTTTATACTGCAGTTTACAGGGGGGAACCAGGTCAGAAACTGCGTTTTAGATGAGGTGGGACTCTCAAACCACTCCAGTCTGCAAAGCTGGTTCTTCTTACATGACAAATGGTTCACTCGATCGATCCTAGCGTTAGCACAGGAGCTGGGAGGGTCTGTCCAGAACTAGTTGGCAGTTTTGCCGCCCAGGAGACAGAACAGGTAATAAGCTGTGGTGGGTGGAGAAGGTGGTGTCTTGGACAGAAAAGGTGGGGTTGGGAAGGGTGGGAGCGCAGAAAGGAAGGGCAGGCATTGGGAATCCACATACCCTCCTGCCCCTGCTGTTCCACCAGCACCCTCCACTTTCCTCCTGGCCTCAAGCTTTTTTAACCTCTGAGCTAACATGGCTCCTGGCTCTAGGAAAGGCTGGGTGTATTTATTGTGTTGTGATATTTTTAACATTCTGTGATTTCATGCTAGACACAAGGGGTTTTTTTTAAATGGTTTTTAGAACCTTTTTTGTAGGAATGTTTAAATCCGAAGCTGTCTCTGAACTGGTTGTGTTACACCTCTGAATGTCAGTAAAGCTATTCCAGTTTCATACACATGGTGTCATGGTTTCATTTTTATTCTTTTATATGTTTCAGTAAGATCTGAGGCCTCTGCTCCGCCCACACTGCCTTCCTAACGATTGTTCAGCACTCCTTATTCCAGCTACCAAAAAGGGAACACATTTGCTGGTAGTCAACATACAATATCAGGGAGGGGATGAACCATTCCAGATTATGTAATTAAATTAGAAGGCAAGGGGAAAATTGCATTTAAAAGTAATAAATAATATGTTGCTTAGAGCTGGTTTATATTAAGTCCATAACAGCTGCTAGGTCCCAGTTTACAGCTTGAAAAGTATATGTTGCCAAAGTGAAAAAAACATTTAGCATGGCTGTTCCTGCGTATGTCCCATAAGCAGTATGGGAAATACACGAAGCAATAGCACAGAAAGGTGCATATGCTACTAAAGTAGCCTCCAAGCACAACCCTACCTATTGCAGGGAGGAGCACTGTCTTGTGATAGTACTGTAGTTTAGCCATAACTCTCAGCTGACCTTTTCAGTAACACAGGAAGGTGTGTAGCTACTGCCTTCCATCTGTCCCTTCATCTGATGAAGGCTGCATGAAAGGTCTCTCTACAACAGAAGCAGAAGCCCTCGAAGAAGTAGGCCTGAGCAACACAAATGTAAGTTTTTCTTACAAAATCTTTTTCTGAGGCCTCAGCAGTAATCCAGCTCAGCATGGAAACTGGCTCAGCTTGTTTAAACAGAAAGGCTCCAGCTAGAAATGACTATTTTTCAGATGGGATTAACACCTAAACAGTGTTCATGAGGCACTAGCCACAGCCCAAAGGGAAAGGAACTTCTCTATGTTTACGCTGGCACTAGGATTACACCCTGTGTTCCTGAGGCATGTGAGGCAGGTCCCGCACAGCTGAGCTGTTCAAGCTTTAAGCAAGCAAAAAGCTTTAGTGCAGCATCTTAGCTAATGCTGTGTTAGGAGCGCTAAACCAGGAGGTACAGCCTATAGGACTTGGGCCTAGCTCTTGGGTTCTCAATGTTCCCTTCTAAGGGTGAGTGGATGAATGAGATGCTGTGGGATGGGTTCAGCAGCCAAGGTCCCTGCAAGCCTACTGCAAAAAAGATGAGGTGCAACAGCCAGCAAGCACAGCTGTGAAACACTGAGAGCTCCCAGAAAAGCCCTAAAAGGGAAGCAGCCACTCTCCCCAGCAACCAATTACCAGCTGTCTTGAAAAAAAAAAAAAATCTGGAAGCACAGCGGGGATCTGCAACACAGTATAGTGACATGGGACAGGCTGGGAGTGAAGCCAGGATGCCAAGCATACCTCTTCCCTACAGCATGTCCACCCTAACACCTATAAGGCTGTTTACAGTATAAGTAACTATCCCAGTGAAACAGATATAGAGGAAAAGTATGATTTGCTACACTAAACTCTAGCATTGTAGTGAGGATTGACTTAAACAACTGGGACACACCATTACTCCCAGCCATTCTCTGAAGTTCTAGTTCTTCATCAGCTTGTCAACAGACTTTCACAAGCCACGACCTACCTGGTGCTGACTTAACATTAGTGCTCGCCACTGCAACTAACTTGCAAGTCCTCCCAGGCTTCCCTGGGTACAGACAGGCCTTTGACTGTCACTTGCCCTCCACCATCCAGTTCTGCCCAAAGTACATTCAAGTCACTGAAAGGGAGAAAGTATTGTCAAATCTAACACATGGGCAGAAATGCCTTACCTTGAGCTATTTAAGAAGGGACAGTCAGTCCTTACACAGAGCATGTTTTTTTAAACCCCACCTTTGCACAGAGAAGCCCAGTACTGCATCAGAGACCCATGGAACGGTTGGGACTGGAAGGGACTGTTCAAGACCATCTAGTCCAACCCCCCTGCAAGGACACTGTTCACTAGATCAGGTTGCTCAAAGCCCAGTCCAACCTGACCCTGGACAATTCCAAGCCTTTTCATAGGAGAGGTGTCCACATTACCACATTAACTATCCCAGAGCTTGTCTGAGACACCTGCAAAACAGTCCTGCACTGACACCAACTTGTTAAATCTCACTGACCTGCTGCAAAGTGCTTTACTACACTGCCATGTCAGTCCCCTTCACATACTGCATGCAATCTAAAATAAATCCTATTGCTCATCTTTAGGCCTGTTGCCACTTTTTTCTCTGTGTATTACAGTCTCACAATTGTGAACAGCACAGAAAGAGACAGCTGTAAAGAAAAGCCTTTATTTTAGTGCATCTCCTCACTGAGGCTCATTACCAACAGAAGACAAATTCAAAGAGATGGTCCTAGGACTCAACAAGTCCATCTCAAACCTCTTGCCTATGGAAGAGGAATCACCCCTGCAGGCAGATACAGGAATCCCAGCAGTGCAGGGATACGCTTCCTAGTTACAGCCTGGTCACTCCATAGGCACGGAGTCCAGCTCATTCAGGAAGCGCTGACACTTTCCCATCAGGATCTTGATGGCTTCACTCACCAGCACATCTGGAGGCAAGATACCCGTTGACTCCACTGAAACTGCACAGAAGACACGAGTCAGCACAGCCACGAGGCAGCTTCAGCCTATATCTGGCTCATTTCTGTCCCTCGTCTTCCCTTACACTGCACTCCTGACAAGCCAGATCTTCACAGCCACAGGAAGCACAAACACATTCAATCCCAAAACAACACCTCAGTAGTTACCCACTGGAACATGATGTGGGGGGGAAGGGGCAGGCAGGGACCCAGCTCTACATGCTGGCCAGTCTGCTTCTTTGCACAAACCACAGCAGGGCTCTGTATCCTGTGGAAAATGGGGCACTTACAGATGTAATGGTTTCGCACTCTTGCCAAGCGCACAAGCTTTTTCAGACCCTCGTGACGGAAAACTTCTCTGCTGAATGTGTCCAACCGTGCATTGGCTACTCTTGCCACCTTTTTTCCTAAAGAGGAAAAGATGAAACAAGATGGGCGCCTGCAGCAGATGGGTGCCTTGTGGTCAAGGCAGGTGCTTACCCCTCAAACATGCACTCCTGCATCAGCAGAGGCAGCAAAGCTACCAATATAAAGTATCAGCACATACCCAACGTGAAACTTCAACCCAACAGAAATGGTCTTCTTGAATAGTTCCAACCCAAACAAAAAGCTTGTACGTACCCCTGGGCAGGACACAAGAAACCTTCTCCACCCTCAGCTGCTGGAAAGAGTAAGCTCGCTACCCAGCCTTACAGACAACTAAACAGTACTGGAAGCTGCAGTCAGCAGACGCAGGGCTCTGTGGGCAGATACCCAATGCCTCAGCATTTCAGTGAGATCCCAGTTCATCACCCAATGCATCTGCATGTGACAGCCACTCATCCATAAAACCAGGCTCCGAATAGCATGAACAGTTGCTGATCAGCAAGACAACATCACAATGTGTTTTTGTCTCAACAAGGTTTGGCTCTAGTCTCTAATCAGTCTCTGCTAAGGCTTGTAAGGAACAAGGCACTTTAGAGCAGGAAAAAGTACCCTTGATGTTCTGGATCTCGATGACTCCAGGGGAAAAGCACTTCTGCAACGTCTCAGCTGCCTCATCCTCAATAGGCTGCAGGAGAGTAATGTCAGGAAGCAGTCGATAACTAGCCGTGGCCACAGGAGAAAACTTGGCATGATCTTTACCTGCACAAAGAGTTAGAGTTAAGGATGAGGGCAAGCCTCAGAGAACAAGAGTGCAAGGATGCCGGGGCCTAAAGTTCCAGGGGAAAAGCCAGTTCTCCACCCTTCCTCTTCACACAGCTGTGCCCTAGTCCAAGCACTCACACTTCTCCCGCTGCCCCAGGACCCACAACTCACCTATACCCTTGACACAGTGCATAAGCACATCTATTTCCTGGCCAGGTCGCAACAGTGCAATGAGAATGTCATCGTGAACAGGTCGGAAGTCAGCATCTGGAAAGAGGTCTGTCTGATTCCCCAAGGGCACCCACGTCATATGTTTACTGTACACTGCAAAGAGAAGCCACAAGCATCAGCCCGCCGCTGCCTAAAAACAGGTGGCTGGCCCATACAGGACTGGAGATGGCAAAAAGCAGAATGAGGGAATCAGCTTGCTCAGCTCACAGGGCTGAGAGAACAGACCAAATCCTGTCTCCCAAGACCAAAAAAGAAAAAATGGCACCTATTTTTAGGAGAGATCTCACCTTTGTGATTGAAATATAGTTCATTAGGATCAGATGATTCCTTGGCTGCCTGAGGGTTTCGGCTGCATTTTATTTTCAGTTGGAACTGCAGAGTATCAATTTCTGTGCCTTCTTCATCTCCTGGGAAGGGGAGTACAGCATAAGCCTCTATGGAATCACACTTCTGCTCCACTTACGCGACCCTGACTTCCTGCTTTGGGGGAAACCTTCCATATTTCTATTTGATCCAAGACTCTCACCTTGGTTTCTATATTCGAAGAGTCGAGGGTCAGCTCGGATAGGGATGAGGCCCAAACGATGAGCCAGAATTTCATCCTGCACAATGGATGTGTTGTTGTACACAAAGACTTTCTCTACAGCCATCGTTGGCACCTCAGGGAGACGAGAGATCGAGTCAGCGTAAGACAGTTGAACTACATGCCAACAGAATATCCAGCTAGAGTGTCCCTTCTCTCCCATAAAAATAATTGCCCTGCAAACTACTTTCAGCGCTATTTCTGGCAAACCCAGCTACGCAATATACCCTTATACCCGATATATCCTTACACCCAACGTACACCCTTCCCCATTTTTTTTTTTAAACAAATAACCGCGAGAAGTGAAAGGCAGGCTGATCCATAGACACTACCAACAGCACCCTTAAAAGCAACAAGCGCTATCACTCATGCTGCTCAGAGCCGAACTCTCTTTGGGCTCCTAACACACACGCAGAATGAGTGCGCTTCTCTTCCAAACCCAGAAACTCTCCACAAGGGCTGAGGAAACACTGTGCTCCCCACCACGCAGGTCCCCCCCGCTCCTCGGCAGCCACCCCCGGCCCTCCCCGCACCGCCCCGGCGAGCCTCGGTGCCTGCTCTCCCCGCCCGCCCGCCCGCGGCCCTACCTCGGCGAGCAGGATGCGGCGGAAGGCGTTGGCGATGGCAGCGTCGATGCCCACCATGTCGAACTCCAGCGCGCCCTCCTCCTCGCGGATTACGTCCACGCGGAACGCCTGCACGGACCACGCGCCACGAGTCACGCCGGGCTCCGCGCGTGGGACGACACACCCCACACACGCCCCAACCGCCTCAACCGCCGGCGGCGCTCACCCACCTCCTCGAAGCGCCGCTGGTCCCAGGCGTCCTCGTAGCCAGGGTAGTTGCCGGGGAAGTCGGTGGTGTGGACCTGTGAGGAGAGGCAGACAGGCGGGGCCGTGAGGGGGGCCGGGGCCCGGCAGCCGGGGGGGGAGGGGGCCGCCCATCACCGCCCCATCCCGCTCCGCTCACGTTGCGGACGCCGAACTCGCCCAGCACCACGCGGTCCCGCATCTCGTCAGTGCGCCGCTTGGCCGCCATGGCCGCCGCCACCGCCCACGGGGGGCGGAGGGGGCGGTGCTCCCCGGCATGTGACGGGCCTCCCCCCGCCCACGCGTGGCCTCGCCACTACCGGGAAGAGCGGCGCTCCCCCGCCGACGGTCGGTGGGCCCGGTGTCCCTGCAGCAGCGCATCCCGCCCGCGTCGCTACCCTCCCCGCGCCGTCTTGTCGTTTTCCTGACCCCGCTGCGCCCCTTCCCCGCCCTCCGCCACACACAAGATGGCGGCGGCACCCGCCCGCCCGCTCCCGTGAGGCTTTGCGAGAGAGATGGGAGAGGGGGTGTCTCTCCACAGCTAACGTCACATCCGGGTGCTCCGCCGCTGGCCAGCGGTGGCAGCTATCGCGGCGCGGGCCGGGGCGGGCTGGGCACCATGTCCACGGCGGCGGGCGGCGGCAGGAGCGGCACCGCCGCCGACTGGGGCGGCTTCGAGGACAACATGCAGGTGGGGCCGGGTCTAGGGTGGCGGCGGCGGTGGTGGCGGTGCTGCGGAGCCGGGCCGGGCCGGGCCGAGCCGAGCGGGCGCTGACTCTGTCTGCCCCGGCGCAGGGTGGCGGCTCCGCCGTCATCGACATGGAGAACATGGACGACACGTCGGGCTCCAGCTTCGAGGACATGGGGGAGATGCACCAGCGCATGAAGGAGGAGGAGGAGGAGGAAGAGGCGGAGGGCGAGGCGGGGGCCGCCGAGGAGGAGGACGGGGAGTTTCTGGGCATGAAGGGGCTGCGGGGGCAGCTGGGCCGGCAGGTGGCTGACCAGGTGAGCGCCGCCCCCCGCCGTCCCCAGCCCCGGGGGGCCCCGCTCGGCTGCTGCCACCTCCCTTCTCTCCGCAGATGTGGCAGGTGGGGAAGAGGCAAGCCTCCAGGGCCTTCAGCCTCTACGCCAACATCGACATCCTCCGGCCCTACTTCGACGTGGAGCCCGTCCAAGTGCGCGCCAGGTGGGCAGGGCCCGGCCCGGGACATCTCTGCCGGAGGGGAACCGGAGGGGCCAGAGGCTTCTTGCCAGCGAGTGGCTGGCTGCCTCCCCCCCCCCCCCCCCCGCAAAGCGAGCACGCTGTGGCGGGCTGCCAGCCTTGCAGCAAGGCTCAGATATCATAGATATCATATGGGGAAACACACTGTGCTTTGTTTTTCTCTCCTTAATGAGGTCCCCCCAGGCAGGACCTGGCAGCCCTGTCACCTGTTGCTCAGCATTTTGCTGCTTGGGGCAGAAGAAGGAGCTTTGTGGCATCTTCAGTCTTTTAGTACTAAGCTGTGTTATGTGGCCTCTGTTGGGCTTGCAACATAGCTGTGTCCGAAAAGGCAAAGTTTTATGAGGCTGGATGAAGAAAGGTGCCTTTGTTTCCTGCTGTTCTGTCAACAATCTCTCATAGAATGGTTTAGGTTGGAAAGGACCTTAAAGATCATTTAGTTCCAACGCCCCTGCCATGGGCAAGGACACCTCCCACTAGACCAGGTTGCTCAAAGCCCCATGCAACCTGGCCTTCAACACTTACAGGGATGGAGCCTCAACAACTTCCCTGGGCAATCTGTTCCAGTGCCTTACCACCTTCAGAGTGATTTTTTTTTTTCCTAATATCTATTCTAAATCTCCCCTCTTCCAGTTTGAAGCCATTCCCTCTCGTCCTATCACTATATGCCCTTGTAAAAAGTTCCTCCCTAGCCTTCTTGTAGGCCCCCTTCAGATACTGGAAGGCTGCTATAAGGTGTCCCAACCCATCTTTGAGTGGATCCCTAAACATTTTCATTGAGTCCCCCCTGGCAAAGTTAACCCACTGACAGTAAGGTTTTTCTGCTTTTATTACCTTATATGACCCTTTAGAATGAATCTCTGTCCCCCAAGGCCTATGACCACAGCAGAAAACACTGGTAGTGAGTGTACGGAATCTTTTGCTTTTGAAGCATTTTGTTAACAATCCTGTTGTCCTCCCTGCTTCTGATGTCATTCTGTGCTTGCTGTGATGCAGACTGCTGGAGTCCATGATTCCTGTGAAGATGATTAATTTCCCACAGGTGAGTTCCCTTTTGTTGAATCAGACTCCATGGCCCAGTGAGTGTCCCACAGGCACCTTGTAAAACTGAAGTAGTCCATGTTATTAAGGACGTGAGTTTGTTAGGTGTTCATCTCCCTGAAGGTGTTGGTAAGCCCTTTCCTGTGGTTGTTCCAAACCTCAGTGTGCTACCTTTAGTGCTGGTACAGTTCTAGACCTCTAGACTTCACACATCCCAGACTCCTCATCACACAACCTATTCTGCCTGGCTTGCGTCAGCAGTGGCCTTGCTGTTACTTCTCAGGCAGCCGGGTGATAAACTTCATCCCAGGCACTTCTCACATCGCTTTGGGGTGGGGAGCCTGGTATTCAGGAGCACTAACCAAACTTTCCCTGATCTGTCTCTTGTAGAAGATTGCAGGTGAGCTGTATGGACCCCTCATGCTGGTTTTCACACTGGTGGCTATCCTTTTGCATGGGATGAAGACCTCAGACACCATCATTGTATGTCGAGTCTTAGTAATAAGTTGTGGTTTAACTGGGCTCTGGATTGCTATAATGACACTAGAAATGGAGAGGAAACCTCTTCCATGACTGAATAGCATCTTGCTGAAAAATACATTGATTTGAGGAAGAATCTGTTGGTTTGGGGATGGGAGGAAGGACGCATCAGAAAGTCTTGATGCTCTGCTGTTGGGGGAGCTGGGGTGTAGGTCACGTGGCTCCCTGAACGCTGCTAGCCAGCTATTTGATAATGCCCGAGGAGGACTCTGAAGTGGGATTTGAGTGCTGGCAGGTCACTTCTTTGAGTTCTCCTCATGCTGATGCTGTCTCCACAGAGGGAAGGCACACTGATGGGCACAGCCATTGGTACCTGCTTCGGTTACTGGTTGGGCGTCTCCTCTTTCATCTATTTCCTGGCATATCTGTGCAACGCCCAAATCACGATGGTGCAGATGCTGTCACTGTTGGTATGTACAGATGGAGCTGGCCCAAGATGCAGTTTGGCTGCGCAGTGTTGCAGCCCAAGCTTTTCCCAGAGAACAGGAAAAGTCCTTGTAAATTGGTGGTCCCAGGTAACTGCACTGGGACAACCTGGAATTCTAGGATGTTCTTTTGACCTGCCCCATCCCAGGCACAGGGATAGCACAAAGAGGCAGTTCTTTTGCACAGGTCTGCTGTTTTGCACGTCCTGATCTGAGAGCCTGGTGGTAAAAAAACAATTTATCTGGAATCAGATGGTCTTTCCTCTGTTTCTGAAGTTGTTGCAATCTCTGACATCCCTGTGAATCCTTCAGACAGATTATCTGGGTGTGAGCTGCTGTTAAAATTGTTGTGCTGGTTGAGTGGGCATTGAGCGAGTGGTTTGTGAAGCTTTGCCTTGGTGAAGCATTGCAGGAATAGGCTGCTCACGCTCTTGATCAATGGCCCTTTGTGTGGGACTGACATTTGTAACATGGATATTTTTGTTTTGTCAGGGCTATGGTCTTTTTGGACACTGCATCACTCTCTTTGTCACCTATAATATCCACTTCCACTCCCTCTTCTATATCTTCTGGTTGGGTGTTGGTGGACTCTCTACACTACGAATGGTAAGGGACAGGCAGCCTGGGGGCCTCCTCTTGGGACAAAAAATGGGAGGGAGGTGTTGTCTACTTTCTATTCCTTGGGTCTGGCAGTTATGTGAAGAACAGCCTGATGCTCCTGGGTAATTTGGCCGCTGGTGTATGGAGGTGATGCTTGGATTAATACCCTCACCCATTCTAACAGCTGCAGGAAGTTTGGTGCCTTACAGCCCCTGCTGCTGTGGAGAGTCGTGCCTGAGTATCCCACACTCTTGGGGATGCTAGACGAGGTTCACCTACATGAAACAAAGTCAGATTACTCTGAATTTTTTGGCGTAAACTGCAAAAAAGGCTGTGTGCAGTGTTTCCACTGGCTCTCACTATTTGGCCCATCCTCCTGTGTGCTCCTGACTGCAATGCTCAGGTAGCAGCTACCTTGTCTCTAATCTCCACCTCTCTCCTAGGTTGCTGTGTTGGTGTCGCGCACTGTGGGGCATACCCAGCGGCTCATCCTGTGCGGGACCCTTGCTGCTCTGCATATGCTTTTCCTCCTCTATCTGCACTTTGCTTATCACAAGGTGGTAGAAGGTAAGCAAGGGAGATATGAATACATATCCTTTTAGATCTGGGGGAAGAGGAGCTGATTTTTGCTCTCTCTGAGGGAAAGGATGGACAGTTTGGATCGGACCTGAGGGTATCTGTGCCAGTTTCCAACCCAAGAATGACCAGCCCTAGTTTTATTAGAGGAAGCTGTTGAAGTAGGGCAGCAAGTAGGCATGGGAGAGTTTCCATGCACTGAGTTTTTAGTACTGAAGACCTAATTGTGGGGAAAGAATAAGCGTCCTGCCTCGCAAGTGAAGTGTAACAGCACTGACTGTTCTTGTGTGCAGATGTCCAGTCCCTTCCTGAATCTTGCTGAAGTCAGGTTGCTTTTCTCCGATCAGGAAATGTGTCATAAGTCTTTTTCCTTCTTTGTGTAACACTTTTTTTTTTATCTTGTGTTGTACAACACAGCAGAAGCTGCATCATTCCCAGTTGGTGCCGTTTATCAGTCTATACATGTTCAGGTCCCCTTTCTGTGTCTCTTTTCGTTTTCTCCTAATAAAGTTCCAATCCCCTTAAAAAAAAAAGTCTTCCCCTACCCCCTTGCTAGAGAGTTTCCAGATCCCTCAATATGCAATTTCACAAGTCTCTTTATGAGTTTAGGCTGCCAGACCTGTTCCATCATATTTCAGATAAATCTGCATAATTTGGGGTTATAGCATAGCATTACAAGTCCTTTTAGATGTAAATACTGTTCTTTCCTGGATTCGTTCTTATGGTGAAGGTTCTGAGCCCTGATCTGCAACTTTTCTGCAGATGGAGTAGGATAAAATATACTCCAAGCAATTTTCTTCAGGGCACTCCAAGACTGATTATCAGTCTTGAGAGGGTAATTGACAGGGACTGGAGGACACTTGCATCGGTATGTGTGTTTCCTGCCACGTGTGCTCTGTTTGCATTGCAGTGATAAAAATTCCACATTGCACCCCCAGCTGCAGCTTCTGATGTGAGTCTGCAAGTGTATCTCAGGGTGAAAGCAAACAACTGGTCTAAGAGCAGGATCTGTGCAAGGATGAGGTGGGGAGAGGATTTCATCAATCTGCACTGGCATAGCAGCATCCCTGGCAGTGTCTGCATTTGGGTCAAAATGGCAGGGGACTGGATCTGGCACCCAGAAAGGATCTATGTTCCTCTTCGGAACGTGCAATTTCCCTGCCCCAAGGACAAGCTCTGATCTGTATCCTGTGGTCTCTGGATGGAGGTGTTTACTCTTGTTCAGTCTTTGGGGCTAAATGTCTCCTCCCATCACCTGCAAGTGCTTCGCATATCCTGGGCCCTGCCACCATCAACCACTACCTGGCCAGAGAGAAAAGCAAGAAGAAACGTGCCATCTGCATCTGGAGTAACTCTTGCTACTCTCCCCTTTTTTCTGTTCCCTGCAGGTATCCTGGACACATTGGAAGGACCCAACATGCCACCCTTTCAGAGAGTTGCCCGAGACATTCCAGTTGTTTCCAATGCTGTACTGAACACAACAGCAAAAGCCATTGCATTGACCCTGTAGTTTCACAGACTTGGACTTGCTTCCTTCACTACTTTTGGGGCTGTATAGGGCCATAACAACCTGATGCCTCTTAGGAACAGGACAGAACAGCACGAAGACGACTTGGGTTTTTTTTCCTGGACCTGTCCTTTGGGTTTTGGGCAGCTGAGTGAACTGCACCTCAGTGGCTCAGAAGAACTACGCTCTTCCCCCACCCAGGTCTGGGCTGTCTTGAGTAGAGTGGTTCTGTTGCCTGTACGTTTAGCTGGGAATTCCCAGTGCAGTTTGTCCCTTACCCCTCTTTCCGCTTGCTGATGTAACCCCAGGGCTGTCTGCCCTGTTCCTATCCTGAAGAGGGAAGAATTAAATTGATGTTGGTGCTGAGTGATGTCTTATGTTTGAGCCTACTTGTGTAACGGGACAGTGGTGTTGGGTCTCTATGCCTTTATCTGTCCTGTCCTAGACTGAAAGCAGGATTCTTTGCAATTTTCTGCTGTCCTACTTCTAATATTCTTTGATACGTGGCCTGTCTTGGGCATGTTTTCCATAGGCCAAAATGCACAGGAACTTTAGTTTCTCAAGATTTTCAGGAAGAGCACAATGTTTAATGACATTCTCTTACTTGTCATGTTCCAGATTGATCCCTCTGTTTTCACTTGGGCCAAGATGCTGTCTTACCTCACCGTCTGTTCTCCTGTGTATATCAGAAATGTATCTGTCCCCATGCTTCTACAACACCTTTTGTTCTTATCACCCTTCTGCCCACGTTGCTCTGTGGGACAGCAGTTCTGACTGCAGGGGCAGCGTGTTTGTGCATGGTCTTCTGTGGATGTTTCTATTAAGGGGCTAGTTCAGCCCAGCCTTGTGCAGCTTGCTGTCATGTCTCCTAGCTGTGGGACTTTTCATCTCATTGATCTGAGCAGGAGCAGCATCCTGCTCCCTCAGACACACAGTCTGCTGTGTACTGACTGGCTTTTCAAACTGAGTCTAGGCCTTATTTATGAAAGGAGTCCTGGAGCCTTAAGAGAGAGTCTCTGCCAAACTTTTGTCCAGTGCTTGCATTAAACAAAGGGAGAAATGGGGGAGCATACAATGGTAATAGAGTTGGCACATTTATCTCCAGTGTACTGATGCAGGAAAGCTCCAGTAAGGATGGGGAAGCAGAGCAACCCAGCCTAGGCTTACTTGCACTGCAGTAACTCACAATTGCACAGTTCAGATATATCCTTCCCTCACTGCTCTAACTTCTGCTGGTCCAAGAGTGGAAAGCTGTTAACCGATACCTGGCTTTCACCTTCTCTCTCTTCTCCCTGTAGCTCTGGATGACTCGGGGGGAGGAGCCACTCCTCAGAGAAATTCACCCTTACGCTCAGGCTGGAAAAAAAAAAAAAAAAAAAACCCAAAAAACAAATTCAAGATGTTTCCCTTTCTTGGTGTGCCCACAAGTTAGTTGTGCGTAAAGCAGGTAGCATGTCAGAACTGCACTCTTTGGCCCCTTGGTTATATTAGCAGGAGTGGTTGCAGCTCTAGTGGTTCCCAGTGACAGGACGAGGGGCAATGGGCACAAGTTGGAACATAGGAAGTTCCGTTCAAATGCACGGAAAAACTTCTTTATGGTGAGGGTGACGGAGCACTGGAACAGGCTGCCCAGGGAGGTTGTGGAGTCCCCTTCTCTGGAGATTTTCAAGACCCGCCTGGATGCAGTCCTGAGTAATGTGCTCTAGGCAATCCTGCTTTAGCAGGGAAGTTGGACTAGATGATCTCTAGTGGTCCCTTCCAACTCTGAAAATTCCGTGATTCAGACTAATGCCAAGGTACAATGAAAGAGGAAGATAGGGCCAGCTACTGTTGTCAGGCTGGTCATCTGCTTCAGTTAAAACAGAAATGTCACCAGACGGGACTTGAGCACTTTCAGTTACAGACCTACTTTCCAATGTTTGCTTATTCCCGAGTTCATCATTTGTTCCCCTTCCAAGAGCAAGAAGCTTGTCTGCTAACAAACACATAATAACAAACACATATATAATATAACATGTTCTCTCTCTTGTCCTGCTCTCCCGGGAAACTTATTTTGGCTGAAGAACACCACTCGGAGCAAGTTGTTTGGGGGAATCAAATTAATTATTTGGGCTAGTAGCCTGCACGCTTTTTGGACCAATTGAACCACTTTAAGCTCCTAGAATTTCTAGCACTTTCAAACCCGACAAAATGGAAGTGTTAGTTTGTAATGCTGCATGACTCTGCTATTTCCCTCTTTATAATTCCACGGGAGGTTGGTTTCTAATTCACACTTCTTGCCCTGGCAGCCTAGAATGGGTCTGTTTCTCTTGGTGCAAACCCTCCAAGCACAGGCAGGGGGGAAGGAAAGGAGAAAGGGAGAATTGTCACTAGAGTAAGTCCAGCCAAGAAGAAAAATTATTCTGTGCCTAACTCTATCACTGCTGATCTATGGACACCGTTGGAGAAGAGCTAAGCTCCCCTCCCACACATAGCTTCATCCCTCTGATTTAGCTAAGTGGCTGTACCATGTGTTTTCACTCAAAGTACAAGAGAGAGCAGTAAGCAAACTCTTCATGCTTCCCTGGCACAGCTTGTGCATCATGTCAGCTGGGGACAGATGACCAGAGTGACAACCAACCACCGTCTCAGAAGCTGTGGGGCTTGCTCTCCTCCAGTTCTTCAGCCCTGATTAATTCTCTGTATAGCAGCAGCTGGAAGCTGAATTATTCTGTACTGCCAGAAATTCAGCACTCGGCTGAGAGCTTCAGCACCTCCTTTTGCTGACAGAGAGGGACGCGCTTTTGCAGGGAAATGCATGTGTGCTGCAGTTCTAGGGAGTATGCTGAGCACGCAGCCTTAGTAAAGTCCTTGTGGGAGGGCATCTCTCAGTGCTTACTCAAGTCCTCTAGTTACCAGGACAAGCCTTACAGCCCTATCATGCCAGACTATCATCTCCGCCTTTATTTCCTGCCATGGCTCTTGCAGCAAATCTAAAATAATTTTCTGCCTCCTCACTTGCAGCAAATCTGAAATAATTCCCCTCCATCACCTCCCCCTTTTGAGGAAGGGTAGCTCTGTGAGAACTGTGTAAACTCCACTTTATTAAAGCTGAAATAAAGATACAAGGCTGTCAGATTCAAAAGAGGAAAGTAAAACATACATTAAAGCATGCTATGACCTCATCCTCTCCTCTGCAGTACCTGGAAGTCCAATCCTTCTTACAGTCCATCGTTGCTGCACTTATCATTACCTTAGTTGTGTTTTAGGTTACAGGTAGGCTGTTTCTTCTCCCATTTGTCTTCTTTCGTGCATCTAGTCTCAGTCTAGCTGCTCTTCATCCACTCTTTTTCTCCTTTTATGTGTTAGGTCTTAATTACATCAGTCTAGAGAGTTAACTCTCATTCTTTGTGGCACCAGTAGGTAAACAATAAACTACCTTCCCCAAACTTGCTGGGTAACTGCACATGACAAGGAAGCAGTATCTAGTTCTTCACAAAATACCACTGCCAATTTCCCCCCTGCGTAGCCCTTAATTAGGTTTAGTGATCCAAGGCTTTGAACCATTAGCTCCTGTGCCACTTTTTCCGGTGTATGTGAGCATAAAGCAAGGCAGGACACTTGTCTCCTCAATGTGCTCTTGCTGCTGACAACAGGCAGTGAAGATGCCAGCACTGGGGCTTTAGAAGCAGCCTGATGCTCTCTAAGCAACACTTTAGGGCTGCTGCTGTCAATTGAAGTGGGACATGTCCCAGGGGCTCTCCTCCAAGCACCTCTCTAATAATAGCCTGTTTAACGAAGCATGGGTTAATTAGTGCCTGGAGGTAATTGTGAGGTGAGACTGAGTGCAGTCTTCCAGTCGACCTATGCTGATCAGCAGCTGGTATTTTCTTGGTCACCCCCCTGCCCACCACTCTGACTTCCAGCCTCTGCCCCTCACAGCCCTGCAATACACAGAATCTCATTCTCACCTGGACCACTTAACATGCCCTGAGAGATCAGTTACTCCTTTTTTGAAAGCCATCACCTGTACCAGTACTGCACAGCTCAATGCCCACAGCTGCTGTTCATATCCCAGCGCAGATGAATTGCCAGGCCAGTGGTCTGTTCTTGGTGCAGTTTGCAGGTGTACTATCAAGCCCATGCACCCCTGTGCAACAGGAAAACAGAGGGAGGTACGTAGATAGCTCTACAGAACAGCACTGGATTGCTCAAAGGGCATGGTGACACCTACACTGCAAATTAGATGCTGCAGCTAAAGTCTTAAAGTTGACATCCGAGTCCAGCTTCTTACCTGGTGCTCCCCTCAACTCCTTCAGGACCTAACCTGCAGCCCTTGGCTCAGGTGACCTGCTCCTCCACTTCAGTGGAGAACTGCTTCACATCTTCCTCCACATCCTATTTTCCTCCTCACTTTCCATCCCCTCTCTCCTGGCCTGGCCTGAAACCAAGCAGAGGACCCTGGGTTTGTCCCCCAGTTACCCACCGGACTGGAATTCACTTGAGCGCTGCTATCTACAGCAGCCAGATTAGTTACGTGCAGAAAGCTGCCTACTTAGGCGGTTTAACCTAATTTCCACATCACTGGCTTCCTTTCTCAGCTCAGTGGAGTTGAAAACACGGGGGCCCTGCTTCCTATTTCTCTCCAAGCACAGGATTACCCAACCGGGTGGGACAGAGAGGGAAAACCCCTTTAGATCCGTACCTGCAAATTAGCAGGGGGCAAAAGGTATGGCCCTCACGCTTGGGGCCGGGCTGCGGGCGACGGCTGCGTGCTGCAAGGGATGAGGAAGCCTATGGCGCTTCCCCAACCCCTCCACCCTTCACCAGCTGCCTCTGCAAGCCCTGGGCCACAAGAAGTGGTTCACACCGACCTCGCCATTAAGGCATAGGCCCAAGCTCGATGTGTAGCGGGTTTAAGCACAAATATTGCAAAAGGCAGCAGGAAGCTGCTGCTCCCTGGACCCAGAAGCTAACGGAGTATGCCACGGCCCAGTGGCTTTGACCCCTTCCTTGGGCAGGAGCGAGGCCGGCAGGGAGAGCCCTCCCCCGGGGCTTCTCCCACCGTCCCTCCCCTCACGCACCCCTTCAGCAATCGGGACGCAGTCTTCGCCGGCCTTGGCCCCGCCATCGCCTCAGGGTGGCGAGCAGGAGTCGGCGGGCGCCGCCGTCGCCGGTCACGGACTTCGAGCGGCGGCGGGGACCCAAGATGGCGGCGGGGGACGCCGGGGTGGGATGGGGGAGTGGGGTGGGGTGGGGTGGGGTGGGGTGTCCCTCCCCGGGCCCGCCCGGCTGGGGGGCCGAGGGGAGGTCGGCAGGTGGTGTCGGCGCGCCCCGGGCGGTAGGAGGGCCCGGAGCGGCGGCGGGGAGGAGGCGGGGCGGCTCGGCAGGTGCGGGCGGCGCAGGGCGGGGAGCGGCTGTGCTGGCGCAGCGGGGCGGCCCAGCCCCGTGGGGCTCAGAGCCCGGTGCCGGTCCGGATTAACTCCCGCCGATGGCTCCCCCGGGTCTCGCCGCCCGCGGAGGGACGGTGGTCCCGCCGGGTGGAGCGGGGCGGCCCGGCGGCCGCTGGTAAAGCTGCGCGGTGACGCCCCCGGGGCCGCGGTGGGCCGGGCCGGGACTGCCCGGCGGCGGCGGCGGCGGCGGCGCCCGCCCCGGCCCGCATCGCGCATCGCGGCTCCCCCCCGGCGCCCAGCCGCCGCGACGGGATCGGCGGGCGGCGGCGGGCGGCGGCTCCCCGAGCGGGGGGAAGATGCTGCCGGGGTCCATCCAGATCTCCGGGGAGACGCTGTCGGGGGCGGAGATCCGGGACATCTGCGAGAGCCTGCGGGAGAACTCGGTGCGGCTGCTGTCGCTGCGGGGCTGCCAGCTCTCCGAGCGGGACTTCGGGCACGTCTGCCGGGGGGCGGCCGAGTCCCGCTCCCTGGCCCAGCTCAACCTCAACCTGGGCATCGTCTCCAACATCAACCGCGTCAAGCAGCTGGCCGAGGCCCTGAAGACGAACCGCTCCGTCCAGTCCCTCTTGTGAGTACAGCCGGGCGGGGGGGGGAAGGTTTTGGGGGGTGCTTTCGGGGGGTGCCCCGGCCCCCTCCCGGGTGGGGACGGGCCCTTCGGGGGGCTCGCAGCTCCGGGCCAGCCCCTGAATTTTAAGTCTTGTCAGAGGAAAAACGCCCTTGACGTTGTGGAGGGTAACCCCTCGCTCCGCAGCCGGCCGGGAGGGAGCCACCTCTGCCCCCGCCGGCTGGGCACGGCCCTGGCCTTCCCTCCCGGCCCCGCCGGCCTGGGTTGCCCCGGTGGCGGGGGCTGCCCCGGCCCGGCTGGCATCCCCCGCACCCCCTCATCCCGGCCGGCAGAGGAGGGCCGCCGTCGCGGCCAGGTGACCCTTCCTCCCGGCAGCAGAGGCTTCCCAGCGTTTTTTCCCCACCTGGGGTTAGGACTTGTTATTCTCCTCATGTCGTCTGCTTCTCCCTCCCCGCTGGGTTAGTTAGCCCCCAGGAAGAAGGCTGCTTAGTAATTTTCCCTTTTGCCTGCACAGCCTCCATGGGAGTCCCCTGACAGATGCAGGCTTGGCCCTCCTCAACCCCGCTCTCTCCATCCACCCCTCGCTGGTGGCTCTGGATCTAGGAGACTGCATGCTGGGTGATGAAGGCATCAACCTTATCTGTGGGCTCCTGCCACCTGACGGGGCCAAGTCCGGTAAGCACCAGGGGCTGTGGGCTGCACAATGACCAGTGGAGCTTTCCCATAGAGAAGATGCATGCAGCAGTAAATCCTCAGCCCTGGAGAAGACAGGCTCTATAGTTTGCCTGGGATGAGGAATTTCTTTCCCTCACTTAAGTAAAGCAGAAAAGCCAAGCAATAGAGGAGTGGTTTCCTTGGGCAGGCGTGGTCTTTCTGCTATTGATCTGTCCTGCTGGCAGGTTGGAGCTCAGGGACCAACAGGCTGCTTCTGATTCATGATGGGAGTGTTTTAAACTGGAGGAAGAGAGAGCTTGGTGTTTGAATGTATTATTTTGCATTTGTGTGTTGATAATGACCACACATAACTATATAGTGTGCCCCCACCAAAGCACTTGGCTTTATTGTCAGTACCTGGGAATTGTCCCTGCTCTGTGCGTATGGTCATAGGGTGGTCATAGCCTTAGCATCATGACTCAGATCTTTACAAGGGGTGGTCTTCAGTTTTCAGAGGCCACTGGGCCAGTTAAGCTGAGAGCTGGCATGTGCTGAGATAACACCACCCCTCTCTCCTGACTTTCAAACTGTTTCCTACCTCCTGTCTCCAGCACCTTGTCCTCTGTGTGCTCACTGTGTCACTGATGCTGTTACCTCAACTGGCAACAGCTCCCTGGTGCAGGCTTCAGAGCCTACTGTCCCTGTTATCCTCTTTCCAACCTGTCACCTCATGCCACCTCCTTCTGGTCAGTCACCTCACCCCTTACTTGTTTCCATTGTGTTTGCTATTTAGGGTAAGTGAGGCGCAGTTTGGGAGAGCAGAGAAATGGGACACTCACAGCATGGGCAAATGAAATTTCACTGATCAGTGAAATGTGTGATGACAGTTGTCAGAGCAAACTAAACCCTTTAGCCTGTTGGAGTACAGGGGACATGACTCAAAGCTGTCCTGGTTAGCTGAACTAGTTCACCTGAGACTGCTTTGGTGACCCTAAGGCTCTGGTTTGGCTTCTCTCTCTTCTCCAGGCCTCAAAGAGCTGACGCTGAGCGCCAACCCAGGCGTCACAAGCAAAGGCTGGGGACGCCTTGCCATTGCAGTGGCTCACAGCTCGCAGCTCCGCGTATTGAACCTGGACTACAACCCCCTTGGTAAGCTGGGAGGGCACAGAGGAGGGGCAGGGGACGCTGCACTCCTGCCTCTCAGCATCTGTGCGATTTATGCTGGTGAGTGGCTGGAGACCGAGCTCTAGAAGGGCAGCAGAGCCCCAGCAAAATGGAACAGTTTCTTGCATAGGTGCCTTCTGATCCCTGGCAGCGAGTTCGCCCTGCCAGCGCGTTTGCCCTGCCAGGTGCCCTTGGCTGTAGGGAAAGCCAGCCTTGCTGCCGTGCTTGTGTGAGGTGGCCACACGCCCTGCGGGGAGGTGCGGAAAGAAGGTTGTGCCTTGTTCCCTCCACCGCCTGTGTTGTCATGTTTCACCCTCCCCATCTCCCCTGTTCCCGAAGCCCTGGGCAGCGACGCTGGCTTGGCAGATGCAGTATGTCCCCGTGCTCCCTCCTTCCTCTTCCTGGCGGAGCAGGGAGGAGGAGGAGGAGGAGGAGGAGGAGGAGAGCCTGGCACTGGTTGCCATAGAAACCAACTCTCTCCAGCTCTGCTGCAAGGTGGTGAGACCAGGCCATGCCTCCCTCAGCATCAGCGGGGTGCTCCCCTCCAAGCCCTGCCTGTCTGACCTCCTCTTGGGCAGGAAAGGCCCCAGGGTGTTACCAGACAGCAGCCTTTTTTTTTTTTTTTTTTTTTTTTTTTTTTCCTCCCTAAGAGAAAGTGTCACAGTCTTACAGTATCTTGGCACTCACGGGGGAATGTCAGGAGAATGTGCTGGAGTCTTGTCTCTTCATCAGCATCAATCTTTAATGCTGCATCCACCCCCAAAAGTCTGCCCTCTTTCCAGGGAGGTGATCCATCAGCTGGTGCAGGGTCCCCTGTCCGGCTCCAACCTCCCCCCAGATTGAGGTATTCAGCTCCTTATTCTGCATTTGGGATGCCTTACAGGGACTGTTAAAAGCCCTCGCATCCTTGAGTAGGAAGGAGATTTGGGAAGACATGATTCCTCAGGGAATTAATTTCACTGTGTTTCTTCATGTTCCCCCTGATTATTAGTGACTGCTTCCGTAACCACAATGGTGCGCCTTTGCCTTGTCTCCTTTCTCGGTTAACAGATTTTCTCTTTTCCCCCAAGATAACAAAGATTTGGATTTGTCCGATGGCAGAAATACACAGAAGATGTTTCCATGACAGCCCCAGAACTGTGAGGGCATGTGGTATTACATGAGGGAGGGCAGGCACTGCTCACAGCCCCGGTTTGCTTCTCCCACAGGTGACCAGGTAGCAGGGATGCTCGCTGTTGCTGTGGCCTCCAGTCGAACCCTCGAAGTTCTGGACTTGGAGGGAACAGGACTTACCAACCAGTCAGCCCAGGTAAGAGAGCCTACAGCTACTCTACAGCATCACTGACATCTCAAGGACATAGGTCTTAGCTGTCTGTAGAGGCCCTGGGACCTATACCTGCCTCCACCCCCCTCCCTGAGTCCACATGCACCCCCTTCCCTCCCTGCACGCAGGGCTGCTGCTGCTTTCCCCTGGCCCATGGCATTTGGCCACAGGAGGAGCTCATAAGCCACAGCTCTGACCTAGGGCTCCTGAATCTCCCTCAGGTCAGCAGGGAGAAACATGCAGCTCTATTTGTAGTTTGGTTTTCTTGGAAGAAGTAAGGGGTTGGACCTTGTGATTGAGGGTCAGAGCTAAAGCTCTGTGGACAGATAGAAGCCAAGGCTTGGTAGGCTGTCCTCTCAGAGCCCCAGCTCCCACTGGTAAGAGGGCTCTAGCCTGGATATGTGCAAGCAACAGGGTGTAGAGGAGTCCCCTCTTCTTGATAGAGCCAGAAAATCCAGGCTCAGCTCTTCCCGCAGAAAGATGGGAAGCCCTCAGGCTCTCAGGAAGCCTGGCAAAGGGAGGTCAAAGCCAAAGGAAGGCAGAGGTAAGAAGAGGAGGGCTGGAGTTCCCAGGGAGATAGAGCTTTGAAGTTCTTTCTGCTCAGCCTAGCTACTGTTTGTGATGCTTGTCAGCTTGTTTATCTTGCTCTCTGCACAGACCTTGCTGGACATGGTAGAGAATTACCCCACAGCCCTACGGACACTCATCTTGGCAGAGAACAACATTAGTCCTGAGCTGCAGCAGCAAATCTCTGACCTGCTCTCAGAGGGTGAGGAAGAAGAGGAGACAGAGGCTCGTGAAGTCACAGCCAGAGAGAAGAACCCCTGGATCTGCCAGAACAGTAAGAGCTCTGGGACCTGGGCTGGGGGCAGGGGCCGACAGGAAGGAATTGGGGTGTCTGGGGTGTTTTCAGCAGCACTGGTCTCTTGTGGTGGGGTTGGTGAATGGGGTCTGTCCCTTCTCCCTTGTGAACTGGAATCCAGACAGCCTCCAGGCACGACCTTCATGTTAAACAGCGTTGGGCTGAGCTGCGCTTGGAAAGGCAGCCTCCAAGGACAATGCGGCTGCTGCAGAGAGTGGAAACGGTACCTCAGAGGCGTTTTTCCTGATGCTGCAGGAATGAAATCTTTGTGCAAAGTCTTAAAACTCAAGGACAGGAGCATTAAAGATGTTGGGGCCCTTTGCCAGATATCCTAGCCAAAACTCATGTAATTCCTCACTGCTTCCAGAAGAACCTCCTGCAATCCACACAGGATCAGCTATTCCTATCTCCATCCCAAACGTGCAAGGGGTTAGCCAGGTGCCACAGCCTGTCTGTGCAGTGGCTTTTAACAGGGAAAAAAAAAGGTATATTATGGAGACAGCAGTAGCCTGTTGTGTATTGTATATACATATGATACTGTACATTTTCACATCTACCCTGTCATCCTGTGGTTTTGGGTTGGCTTGTTTTTTTTTTTTTAACCTTTAGTTGTCCTTCCCTCCTCCCAATTCTCATATCAGACTAGCAGCGAGTAAGCACAACCACTCCCTGGGCCTTAAAACATCTGGATCCTCATTTATTAGAGCCATAAAAATCCTTTACTAATAGCTCTGGCCAAGTTTTGGATCCAGTTTCCAGAAATTGATCCCCAAAACACAGATCCCACGCAGCAGTTCTGAATATGTAAGACTGCGGATCTGAAGCGCACAGGCACTAAAGATCCTCACATCCAAGAAAAAACTTTTTTTTTTTATGTTTAAAAAGGCTTCTGGTACCCTGCTGAGTTTCTTACTTGCTATGTGTGCCCATCCTCCTTGCAGCTGATTCACTTGACGTGGGGAGAGTCACAGCATTCCTGGCTGGTGCTCTGTGCCATTGCAGAGCCAGCAAGCTGCCCTCACCTTCCTGAGGCAGACAGGGAAGGGCTGCACAAACCCTCCATTCATGCAGCGCAGAAAGTCAGGATTTCCAGCCCTCCGCTGTCATAGAATGGCTGCTTGCCCCCTGCGTTCCCTGCTCTTGGGAAGGCAACACCACCACCACCCCATGTGGGTTTGGTTGGCTTGCAGCCTGCCAGCCCATGTCACCTGGATGCTGTCTCTGTAGCCGAAAAAATGGGGTGAGTGCAGGGCTGGGTGAAGGCCAGGCTGGGTCAGCACAACCAGTATTACCTGCAAGTGTATGTGGGGAGGGTTCAGAGCTGATGTTCTTCTCGGCAGCCAAGATAACAAACGCAGGTCCCCACCCTGGGCTCTTGCTGCTGTCTCTGCCTTCCACCTTCTCCAAACATCAATCCTGTTCTGCTGCGTGGCCAGAGTAGACCTAGTTACTACTTAATCTCTCAATCTTCTCAGCAGTTCGCTTCCCACCCTGCAGCACTCTAATTCCTTATCCTCACCTCTGGAGCTGGAGTACAGCCCCACACTCTCCAGCAGCCCAGCCGGCTCATGGTTTTCTCCCTCTCTCACCAGATTCCAGCTCCCAGATGGTCCTGATGACATCAGGTCTCGGTGACAGCCTCTTAGCAGAAACAGAAATGTAGCTGGGCTACCCTGCCTGCTTCTGCTGAGAAGAGCACTGTGCCCACTGGGGGAGTGTGCATCCCCCAGCTCCTCTGCCTCGGGTGGGCTGTCGCCAGCTGTCTTCTCAACGCATTTCATGTCCTGTTGATGCCTCCCTTGGCTCTTGGAGCGCCAGAACCTGGTCCAAGTGACTTTCTACATGTGTCTCTGTGTTGTCACATGCCCTGTCGGCTGCTTGTGATTGTCCAGTCGCTGCATGTGTAGCTCACGCTGCCCTGCCTCTCCCCCCCCCCCCCCCCCCATCACCCCAATGCCCGGCTGTGCCCACCAGGCACAGGCTGTATTTATTCAGATGTGTATAAGAGATGTTCTTTCTATTGCTTGTACCGCTGTCACGATGAGAGTTTTATAAAGTCACAGATGTGGCACCACTCGTGGTGGTGTGAGCCTCCATCACTCAGTGCCCCGGGTAGGGGCAGAGGCCGAGCGGTACCAGCAGCTACCTGGTGGCAGGAGCGGGCAGGAATTGGGGGGGAGTGAGGGTTGGTGGGTTGGGGTGCTGGCAGAGGGCAGCAGCCCCTCGCCCCGCTGCCCGCCTGGCTAGTGGGCTCCCTCTGTCCCCGCGGGAGTGGGTTCTCCTCCATGGCCTCCTGGAGGTTCTCCTCCTGACCCCGGAGGGAGGTCGGGCATAGCCCCGTTTGTTGTCCCCCTAGGCTGGAGCCCATCTGCAGGGAGTTTGGCACCAGCTGTGCACCCCCTGGTGAAGGCTGCAGCCTGCACCAGCACTGCAGGTTTCACTGCTGGGCCAAGTGCCCCTTTGCCGGAGCTAAGTAAGGAAGATTGTGTTTCAAGGCCCTGATTAGGCTGGAAGATTAGATTGTGGCAGCAGCTGCTACTCAAGGGAACACAGAATAAAATCATTAATTATGGGGACAAAGAAACAAGAAACTCTTCCAGTGTTATACTTTGCATACACCTAGGTCAGAAGGGCACAGGCAGCATAACGTGGGAGATGGAGGAAATTTCATTGCAGGCCTCCACAGCACCATTCAACATGGAAAGGAAACACTTCCAAATGTCCGTATCAGCATCCTACAGGCATTCCCTCTCTCTCATGTTTGGAGGGCTTCAACCCCAATCCTCTCTCCCCATACAAAATACTGACAACTAGAACTATAAAACTAATGAACTCCAGTGAGAGGGGTATGTTGTATGTTCCACATAACAGTTTCTGAAATGGAGAACTGATACCCTCACATGACTGAAAACTAGAGCTTCAAGAAAACCAACAAGTAATAAAAGAATTAGCTACACCTTATCCTATTCTAGATCAGTCAACACACAGATCAGACAGGATAGCCAGCAAAATACTTAAAATGGGGTAGGCAGAATTTTATGACTGATATTGAGGCTGCTTGCAGCACAAGCAGCTTCATTGCAGAGGTTTTGACAAGCCCAGCCTGTAAGTAATGTGAAAATTGCCCACATTATTTTTTTTAATGTTTCTCAAAGTTGCCTGGTTAAATAGTCTGCCCTTTTTTTAATCCACTGTCAGCTTCCAAGTCAACAGTGCCACAAGTGGTGCTGTAAACAATGGATTCTGGTCTGCAGGCTCAGTCTGATCTCTGAGCTGACAGTCTACATTCAGACCCAGAGAGCTGTTTCCAGAGCCTGGATACAATTACGGAAGCAAAACACCACTCACCCCACAGATCACTCCTTCCCTGGGACTGCACCTCTTCTCCGACACAGATGACTATTTGCACAAACACCTCAAACCAGGCTGTTGCCGAAGCAGGCATCGAGGATGACCAGTGAATTCACAGCCACCTGGAAAGCTTACAGGTCATAAGATTGCTCTGCCTGGGTAATGTAATGTAAAAAAATGTAAAGTAATGGGTGACACAAGCATTTCAGCAAACTTGGGACATTGTACCATGAGAGGCTCTGCTCCCTCACATGCTCAGGATCACTTTGGTCCAGGTCTTAACCCACAGAGAGATCACCATAGCCACTACTTTTAAAATAGTTTATTTCTGGTCTTAAAATATACATCAGTTTGAAAATTTCAGAAAAAAAAACACATTAGTTACAGATTAACAGTCTGGAGTTGGGACACTGAAAGTGTGGTCAGCTCAAGGCCCCAGAGCCAATACTGCCGAAGGTGAGCAGGAGTGCAGAGGGCAGACACTGTGCCCGCTGTGAGAGGGCTCTGCTCCTCTTGAGGCCACCGCTCCCCCTCAACCTCTGCCAGCAGCATAATGCTGCGAAGTAGAAGTGTCTGGTGAGGTGTTGGGCGCCTCTGCCACCCCTCCATTTCTCCACTGTTTTGCTTTGAAGTCTACCTTGACCAAACGCAGAGGGAGGCTGGCTCTGCCCAGCACCATCAGCTTCAGCAAGAGTGGGTTCTGTCCCCTGACCAGCATGCCAGCATTCAGGGGGGATGGGGCTGAGCCCTGGGGGGCAATGCCTCCCCCACTGCCCAAGTGGCTGTGCTGTCCCACAGGCAGGCCACCAGCAGCCTCAGAGCCACAAGAGCTCACTCAGTGAGCATCCAAACCCAGGAGATATCTGTGAGGCAGGAGCTGGCAGCCACTGCAGGGGCAAGCCCCCAGCAACGCTGCAGAAGAACAGAAGAAATGCAACAGTGGAGTGACCGATGAGAGCAAATGCAAAGAGCCCACCACCACGTTCAGGACAGGGGAGATGAACACCCTGCAGGCTCGGAGGTGGCTCCCGCTCTCAGCACCAGCCTGTTTGCACAGGTATCAAGCTAAATACTGTAAGGAAATACTGAGTCCCACCTCCCCGCCAGAGGGTGGCATCCAGCTCCACAACTGTTAGCGGTGGGAAACAAGGCGAGTGCGTAGGCAGCAGCTCTGAGCCAGGGTACACAAACCAACCTACACAGCCACCAGAGAGGCCTGCAGCTCCCTTTCACAGGCCCTGGAGCCTCCAGGCTTGAGCTGAAGCCTTGTCTGGCCCCAGCTGCAGGCCCTTTGCAGAGACAGGGGTTTTGGGGAGGGGGGGCAAGGCCCCCAGGCAGCTCTTGACTGCACATCTTGCTGTAAGCATATGAAACGGGAGCTCCCTCCTGGACAGAGCGTTGTTCTCCTATAGCCCAGAGAAGAGCCCTTATCGAGTAGGGTGGGAGGACAACACAAACCCAACTCAAAAAACAGAGAGCAGGCGGAGGACAGCCAGCAGGGTGTGAGGGGGATACAGCCCAGGGAACCAGGCTATTCTCTGCCTCACACCCCCAGGGGGAGCCAAGAAACACCAGACAGACAAGGGCACAGGACAAAATTAAAACAGGACACCTGGGCTTCGTAAGCCCTCAAAAAAAAACCCCAAAACCTACATCTACAGACCTCTCCCCTTCCCTCCCCCCCTCAACAAGACACCGAGCACACAAGACTGCGAAGAAAAGTCACACACTATCACGCTACACTAGGAAAAACACGCAGAAAGGCCCTACCCAGAAGGGGAGGCCCCAGAGAGGCGCCAGAGCCAGCCTGGAGCCCCCCAGAGAAGGGGCGTGCGAGGAGACCCTGGCAAAGGGCTGCTGCCGAGCCATGAGGTAGTGTGTCTGCAGGGAGCAGCTCCTCAGCACGCTGCCCTCGCATCCCCGCTGGCCCTGCACCGAGCCCTGCCCAGAAAAGCCCAGTAGCATCCTTCACACCTTGCTCGCCCGGGGCGAGACTTTGTTCTCAAATCTGGAGGGGTTTCTGCAGGCTGGAGGCCAGGATCAGAGGGAAGCATGGCTCTGAGAGCTGAGCCTGCTCAACACACCCGGCATCAGACCGGCTGCCAACGGCTGTGTCTGTTTATGCAGGGCGGGGAGAAAGAAAAAACAATACACCCCAAAACCAAAGGCTTAGAAAGAAGAAAGAAGCCCACCCAAGAGCAAAGCATCAGCACCGTTCAAACAAAACAACAGCACAGAGAGTGGGGGAAGAGGTGTGAGGGAGGAGACACAAACACAAACCCCAGTGCCTAGCAGGCAGTGCCTCCCCAAACCACCTCGGCAGACAGCCCCTGTGCCCCACGCCACAGCACCAGCATCCCTGCGGTGCCTCAGCCGGGGGCCGGGTGCTGAGCCGGATGCAGGAGCCAAGCAATGGGGACCTGCAGAGGCAGATTCTGGAGAACCACCCAGAGGGCAGCCGAGGAAAACAAAACCGAGGAAAATGAGACACCAGCAATCCCAGCATATCCCCAAGGGCCCACAGCCATCCGCCGGGAGAGTCCTCGTGCCCCACTCACGGCCCCCTGCGGGCTCCCATGGAATCAGACACCACCACACAGGCGCTCTGCCTTGTTGGCACAAGTTAAAAGAGAGCAGAGCAGCTGTGGGCAAACAGCATGAGAGCACCCAGGGCCTCAGGTACCTTAGTGGGAAGGGGGAAGGAAGATGTGAGCATAAAGAGGCACAGGCACCAGGACAAGGGGTACCAAGAACGAGCTCTGGTACAGGCACCAGTGTGAGGCTGTGAAGAGAGCTGCGAGTGTGCCGGGGCAGTGGGTGTGCTTCCGCACACTGTGTGTGCTAGTACTGTGGGTCTGAGGTGCCAGAGAAGGGAGACCTCAGCTCTTCCAGGTAGCAAAAGAAGAGAATAAATAGAAAACTTCAGAGCGGAGCCCTCCCAAGGAAGAGGGTACCGAGGGTGGTTTCTCCCTCAGAATGTGGACAGATGGAGGCAGCCCACAGCTCTGCAGTGTGTGGCTGCTTCTTGCTGTGCCTCAGCTGAGAAGGTTGCCCTGCTCCTGGGCTTGTGTCAGACTGTCCTTGCGATGTAAGTGGTGGATCCCCATCCTCTTGGGGCTGCGGTGTGGCCGACTGAAGGGAGGTTTGACCCTACCTTCCCCACCTTCCTCTTGGGCACCTCCTTGGTTGCTCTCCCTGCTTCCCTGGAGCAACATTTCTCTCTCCTCAGCTGGGCTCTCAGGCAACCCAAGGTCCACATAGTCCTTGTGCTTCTCTGGTGAGGGGCTTCCAGGCTCGGCAGTGCCTTCACCACTTCCCTGCAACAGCTTCTGGGCTTCATCTTGGGAGAAATCTGTACCATAGTCTGAGGAGAAATGGCTCCTGCGGGCTCTTGATTCGGTGCTGTCTGTGTCCACACTCGAGTCCCGGCTCACGGTCCAGCTGCAGCTCTGTGCAGACTCCTCACCATCTGAGTAAGCCGAGGCTGCCCTACCCAGCTCCTGCATGGAGCGGCTGAACCTCTTCTGGAGCTCAGGGGCTGTGTCACGGCTGAAGGCTGTACGGTTCATCAGCACCTGCTCTGAGGTGGGGGGTGCCTTGTCCACAAACATACGCTGCCAGTTGGCCAGCAAGTCCTCCTCAGAGCTGGCAGAGCTGGCAAAGGCGCTCGGGATCTGGGGAGGACTGCTGAATGGGCTGCTCTGAGAGGAGTCATGAGCCCTGGCTGCTTTGGGGGACTGCTGACAGGAACAGCTGGAGGCTGAACGGCGCCCTTCTGAAGCAGGGCTGTTGGGGAGCGTCCGCTGCCTGTCGCAGCTCTCATCTTCACTCTGTACCAGGCTGAGGGAGATGGCCTGGCGCGTAGCATAGGTACAGTTGGGCAGGGGGCTGTTCTTTGGGATCCTTACCTTGTCCTCAGAGAACTCAATCACTTTGCGCCCAGGGTACATAGGATGGGGAGGCGAGGGTGTAGGGTATGGGCTTAGCTTCTCAAAAGCAGGCACCTCCTCTGGCACGCTTTCCACACTGCTCTGTGGCTTGCAGCCACCATTCTGCTGTTTCCCCGCATCTCCTCCCTCCTTCCTCACCTGCCCTGTGCTATTGCAGGCATCAGGAGGGGCTCCACTCATATCCACATGCACAAAGACATCCTCAGCCATGGGACAGCTGCCACTGCTAGACTTGGCTGAATTCAGAACCAGAGATTCCGGTTTCTCCAAGACTCTGGCAATGACTGAGGTGGGCACAACATCAGATGGAGCCAATGTGTGGGCTGCCTCTTGACCAGGGCCTGAGGACTCCTGAGTGCTGTGCAAATGCTTATTGACCATGTCCTGCAGCTCATAGGGAAGCTAGGGAGAAGGAAAAGGACATTAGAAGGTGGCTGCCATGCAAGCCATTAGGTTCCAAACAATCTGCCCTTTCCAACCAACATTCACATGTACTTTCTACTCCTTTGTTGACCCTAACATTTGCATATGTTGTCTTGAGGAAGGATCTGTTTCAAAGCAAACCTGCCCCATGTGAGGGACTAACAAGGCTCTCTAGCTGTCACACCAGCCATGTTTCTAGGCCATGGTTCACAGGCCCCAGTTTGCAAAGAGAACAGGAAGAGACAGCACATGGGCTCAGTTCCCCGTGCCTGTGAGCACAGAGACAAGGTCCAGCCAACGCATGCTACGAAGGGACCTATTGATCTGTGGAAAATCAGCCGGTTGTTGCACTGAAGTGACTCAACAGCCCCCAGAGCTGGGATCCGCAGTGCTCCCCGAATATGGTAATTGCAGCCATGCCACCTTGGCAGCCTGCCCACAGACCAGAATCGATGCCTTCCCTTGTTTGCACCAACTCCACCACCTCATCCCACTTCCTCACTCTCTCCACTTCAGAGTGGGGTTTAATACCAAAGCTGCAGGACTAGGGTCTCAACAGGGGGTAAGTGCTGCTCCGTGTCATGCAAATGGGTGCTACTGCTCTCCCCATCACCCTGCCCAGCTGCCCTCACCTTAGTCACCACACCCATGCAGAGCATGAAGTGGAGAGCAGAGCTCCACAAGCCATTCAGTGGCACAGCAAGATCTATCCCATCACAGCCAGAAGGAAACTGTGTTCAAAGCTGGGGACGGAGGGCACACTGCATGACAACAGCTGGCTTTGAGGCAGACTGTCTGCACAGCTGCTCAGCACCAACCGCCCTCCAGTGGCAGCCACGTGTGACGCAGTTCTCTGGGGGGCAGAATTCAAAGCCCCAGGGACAGGGGACAGCTGGGAGAGAGGTCAAGGTTACCTCAGCAGTAACTGATACACTGACCTCAAGAGTGCTAATTTGAGACACAATGGGGGAGGGAGAGGATGACATATTGGTCACCTGCTAAGTTAAAAAAGACAAGCACATGGTTTCGCTGAGGGGAACGTAAGAAGGGATGGAGACTAGGGGTATGGCAAAGAGAGATGAGTTAAGGGCCTGAATGATAGTTCCAAATTAAGAAGTGACACTACTAATGTTAAAGGCCTAAACTGTCTTTGCTCATCCTGAGGGCAAGATGAGCTGAACAGACCCCACAAGGGGGAGTATGAGTTGGTACCAACTTCTCCCATTCAGGAGGCCTAAAAGACACCTGCTGCCTCCCACTTTACTCCTCAGATTAAGTAGTGAAACAGGGCCAGACTACTGTTGCTTGACTCCTTATCAGGCAGCATGGCCCTTCCATGTGGCCAGGTGAGGAAGGGAAGAGGACAGAGCAGGGTAAGAGAGAGGTCTGTCCTCCTGCCAGCTCCCATCAGGCACCCAGCAGGCTATCAAATTCAAGGTTATTGTGCTTTTTATAACAGCTTCTGGCTGAGCTGTGAAATGGAGATGGTGTGAAAGAGGAGCTGGCAGAGGCTCTGTGCTGCCTCCTCAGTGTGAGTGGGAACAGGAGCCCCCCCAAAGCTCCCTCTGAGGCTGAAGGATGAGAGGGCAACAGCCCTGCAGAGAAAGCAAGATGCAGGCAGAGACCATGAGCCCTTCTTCCCCACCTCAACAGGACAGCTACTCACATCAGCAAACTTGTGGTTCCTGAAGTGGGACTTGTTACACTTGAGGAGCTGTACTGCAAGGTTACAGTCCTGTCGATAGCGTTCCTGCAAGAAAGGGCACAGGTGAGCAACAGTGTCAGACTGGCCCAATCTCTTACTCGAAAAGGCATCATCTGACCAGATGCTGCTTAAACAGAAGCAGGAGGAGGCATCTGATGAATCGCTCATGAGGGCACCTGCCATTCCCTCCTGTCCACACCCCTGTGTTATTTTCTTACAACTCAGCCAAGGTGTCCCTTTCAACTCCAGCCCTTGCTCCATGCATATACTCTGTCAGTGTATCAACCCCCTCTCTCTCTGGAGATTTTAATATTCTCCAAAAGTCTCACCAGATTTGCTATCCCATCCCAGAGCTCTCAGACATGCCTGAAGACACTGCCTGATGTCAAGCATTTTGCAGACACACTGGAGGGAATTGCGAGCAGTTAATAGAAACAAGCACCAGATCCAGGAACTTGTATATTAATGGTGCAGAAGAGGCATCAGCTCCTTCCCAGCTCTAGAGTAAATGATCCCTTCACTGGTACAGCCTGGATTCAGGTCAAACCCTAAGCTCAAAAGAGCAAATACATCAAACTTGAAGATGAGTTCTTCCTTGCACAACCCTTCAGGCCCTTTTCTGTTTGTCCCTCCTGTTGTGTGCAGCTGTCACACTTTCATACACACTGAAGTCATTCATGTGCTCCTTTACACTAATGACTTTAAACAAGAGGAAAAGCCCACACCTCACACACTTCTACAGCCATTTGCAGACTGACACTTAGTATCATAGAATCATAGAATTGTTTTGGTTGGAAGTCCAACCATTAATGTAGCACTGCCAAGTTACCACTAAACCATGTCCCTAAGCACTACATCTGCACATCTTTTAAATATCTCCAGGGATGGTGACTCAACCACTTCCCTGGGCAGCCTGTTCCAATGCTTGATAACCCTTTCAGTGAAGAAAGTTTTTCTAATACCCAGTCTAAACCTCCCCTAGCACAACTTCAGGCCATTTCCTCTTGTTCTATCGCTTGTTACTTGGGAGAAGAGACTGACACCCACCTCCCTACAACGTCCTTTCAGGTAGCTGTAGAGAGCAATAAGGTTTCCCCTCAGCTTTCTTTTCTCCAGGCTAAACAACCCCAGCTCCCTCAGCGGGTCCTCATAAGACTTGTGCTCTAGACCCCTCACCAGCTTTGTTGCCCTTCTGTGAACACGCTCCAGTACCTCAATGTCTTCCTTGTAGTGAGGGGCTCAAAACTGAACACAGTATTTGAGGTGCGGCCTCACCAGTGCTGAGTACAGAGGTACAATCACTTTCCGAGTCCTGCTGGCCACACTATTTCTAATACAAGCCAGGATGCTATTGTCCTTCTTGGCCACCTGGGCACACTGCTGGCTCATACTCAGCTGGCTGTCTACCAATAACCCCAGGCCCTTTTCCGCCAGGCAGCTTTTCAGCCACTCTTCCCCAAGCCTATAGCATTGCATGGGGTGGTTGTGACCCAAATGCAGGACCCAGCACTTGGCCTTGTTAAACCTCATATAACTGGCATTGGCCCATCAATCCAGCCTGTCCAGATCCCTCTGTAGAGCCTTTCTACCCAGAAACAGATGAACACTCCCACCTAACTTGATGTCATCTGCAAACTTACTTAGGGTGACTTACTTTGAGTAACACTGAGGGTTACTTACATTGAGTTCCTCCAGCTTATTGATGGTGGTTTTGGCATCAAGCAATTTATTAGTAAGCTCTACAATCTCCCAGTCCAGAGTCTTGCGGTCCATCTCTGCCTTTTTAATCTGGGATGCAAGAACACCAGGTGTGAATCTCCCCAGTACAGAAGAATCTGGCTTCACCACCCACCTCAGCCCAAGCATAGCACAACGACATGTTCAGCTGGGATACAAAAAACTTCCAGACAGACAGACAAGGGGGACAGCCTGGCTCTTTACCAAGGGAGGGACTCCAAAGGCCAAACAGAGCCACCCACTCTGCTAGTTACAGAGACAACAGGTTGAGTTTGAACCTCCTTAATGCAGTATTCTTGCAGAACAATCATGCTTCCTCTCTGCCCTGGTTCACACGGTGCCTGGTGGAAAGCTAATGGTTTTGAGCAGTCAATCCCATCCTGCCACTGGCAGCAAAGACCTCTGAGCTTGTAACACCCAACCCTCTTCTCTGAGGCAACCGAATAGAATGAGAATATGGCCCATAAAGATTCAGCAGTCAATGTCAAATGGACAAAGGGTTTGTTTGGCAGGGAACAGGAACCATCTTGAAAGAGTTTAAGCCTTGCTCTAGTAAGAAAAAAGGATCTATGTAGCTTCATCTGGAGCTCAGTTAATGCCCTCCCTAAAGCAGGGAATTTTCCTCTTCAGACTCCCTAACAGTTCAGGTACAGGGCCAATAGAGACCCAGATATAACAGCAGAGAGTGGCAACAGCTCAGAACAACCAAGCCATCCCCTTCTCAAGAAGTTCTTCCAACACCACCCAAGGGTGCTCTGAGGCTGTGACCACCAGGGCCCAGCTATGCATCAGGGGTACAGCAAAGCAACACACAAGGGGATAGGGGAGGACAATGCTTCCCATATATGCAGTCTCTTCAGGCACCAGCACAATGAATATTAACCCAAGGAATTCAAGTGCTAGAACCAAAAAAATCTCATCCTGGATGACATGGAGGCAATCAGCATCTCAGCTGTTCAACTTGCCTGCTTGCAGCCCAGAAAGGGAAGGAAAGGGAGCAAACAAGGCTCACAGGCATCCACATCTTGTGCAGTGCCACAGCTTATGGGCACCACTTTCCAGCACACCATGCTCCAGCTGGCTCAGAGTCAAACGCTCTTAAGATGGAGCACTGCAAGCTAGGACCTGCTGCATCTGCGGGCAGCTGCTGGATACCAGGTGAGCCCTTGGCTGGACGAGGGCTGGGGCCCCTCCATCTGGGATGGTGTATGTGGGACTGACAATGAAACCAACAGGCTGAGACATGTAAAGAGGAAAAAGAAAGAACACAAACGAAAAGACGCAACTGCAAAAATCCAGCTTTGGCTGAGAGAGGCCTGAGAGGTGAGTGCACCCAGCGTGTGCCAGCGGCAGCATGGGAAGGAGAAAGAGAGAAAGAGGGAGAGAAAAGAAACAGCCATGAGTGTTATGAATGCACACAACAGACATACACGCACATTGGCTCTTCTCTGACTGCCCCCGTCCTCCCAGGATGACCACCCCAAGACTGGCTGACACAACCCTTGCCTTTTGAGAGGGACTGAAGCAACACGACGGAATACCATGCAATTATGTTGTGGGGAACCAAAGCTCACATGCATAACCAAGTAGGGGCTCAGTAAATCAAGAAACCAGTTCGTGACGCCAGCCAGAATGGGGAGTAGATGCTCATGACCAGAATCTCATCCCTCACCCACTGATACATCTGCTGCGTAAAGCCAGGGCCCCTTCCCCCATCTAGTCCTAACACACAGGTCTCTTCCACCTCTCCTCTGTAGTGACTTAATAGGGCACTTACCAGGGCATGCAGCTTCTCCTCCAGGTCTTGGTTGGTTCTCTGGGAAGCAGTGTAGCTGTTCTGCAACCTACAGAAACAAGATACACATTAGAATGGATCTCAGGCACCTACTCAAGTCCCCTTCATAGCTGCCAAGCAAACCACCAACTCCACAACTCCAGAAAGATTGGTATTCACTAAGACAACCAGGCATATTAACTGTTCCTCACCCCTGCCACATAATGGCCTTCAGACCCTAAGCTACTGGAGGCAAGATGAGGTTGGCTGGGTGAAAGGATCTTACAGGGGAGGGTATGAATGACTTTGGAGTACTCCTCTGAGCTATGTCATCTATAAGCATGTGACCAGTGATTGGATTTTTAACTGAGGTACTTTTCAGGTAAAGTGGTGATGTATTTTCTTGCAGCCATCAGTGGCTCCTTTTGCACATGTAGGGTAACCATCCAAGCTGGATCCTGTCGTATATCCAATAGATGAAGAATTCCCTGTTGGTGTCAGCCCATCGTGCTGGCAGCATTCCTACACTGTACCCTAGAGGAATTAATGGCTGCAGAGCCTTTAATCCCCCTACAGTCTGGGCGTGCACCTTTCCGGGGATGCAGCACGCCTTTGATTTACACAACAGGGCACAGCCTGCTCACAACAGTTGAAGAAGTCCTTGGTAGGAAGGATCCCTCTAGCTCTATCCCTCTCATTTTCTTTTCCATACCTACGGAACTTGTCCTTGAATTTCTCCAGCTCCTCCCGGTTCTGGCCCAGCTCCATCTCCAGGTAGTCCTGACCTGACTCCAGCTCCCTCTCCATTGCCTCCATTTTGTTAGTCACATAGGTCAGCCGTCGGCGCAGCTCCTCATTCTCATGCTGCAGTAGCCTGGGGGACACAGGAACAAGGTACCACTGAGTGCACAAGGGGTTCTCCACACCACTACCCCCACCCCACTGCCCTGCTCTAGGGCCCAGGGCCCCACACAAGGGCCCCAGGAAGTTGGGAACTGAACTGGCAGGAGACTCTAGCACATGCAGCGAGAGGTGTATCATTATCAGGAGAGAGACTCAAACTCTCTTGGAGCAGTGGCAAAGAAGCACATGCCAGCTGGCCAGCCGTGGCTCCCAGCTCCCTCTCAGGTTACAGTGCTTGGATAAAGCCCGTTAGCCAGATGAGCTGCACAGCTGCAGTGCCCCTCACTGATGAATGAAACCTGCTCAATAATTTATCCCAGTCCAGGTTAGAAGAGTTGAAGGCAAAAAGAGTAAAACCATTTTCTTCTCCCCTGAAACTGTTCAAAAGCCTTCACACCTTTAATACATGGTGGAGAGAGGACTCTACACAGCCTTAAGCCCAGAAGCGGAGGTGGTGAGGTGCATGTACAGATGTGATCACAGCTGCCAGTCAGTCCCTTTCCAACACAAACTGCTCTGTTCCTCCCCAGCCAAGACATGTCTGGTGGTCAGAAGGATTTCCTGTTGTTTTTCATTCCTTTGTGCTCAAGTTGCTCAGAGAAACCCAGAAGCACGGCTTCTCTCTGGCAGTGCAAGCTGGCTTCTCACTATGGCTTGGAGCTCAGTGCTAGCAGCTGTCTGTGCCCCACATCACCACCAGCAAAGGGCTCAGCTCTCACCCTCAGTCAGCAGCAGGCCTCTGCGTATTGCTTCTGGTGGCTTACACCAAAACAGTGGCAACAACGAGAAGGGTTAAAAAAAGGCACTTCTCTCTCCACCTGTATTAAAGGCTTCATCTCCTAGTTTCTTTCACACCCACCAACTCCTCTGCCTGCACCTGCACTGGGAGTCTATGTTCCCTCCCCCTCCAGGGGAAGAGACATGCAAGGCAGAGGTTGGCAAGGCACAGACCAAAGCTCTGCCCACATGGCCTCAAGAAGATTGAAGATCTGAGAGGAGCCTGCAGGGCCAGTCAGCTTCGCTGTGCAGGTGGCACAGGCAGGATGCAAGGAATCAGCGCCTCCACAGTTGCAGTATGACAGGCATAAAGGGGGAGCAGGACACTTACTTCATCCTTTCTGCATCCGTCAAGGGTTCCTGCACAGGGAAGAAAACAGCTGTGAGATTTTTTTCAGAGGAGGAGCTGGTCTCTCACACTGTCCTAAAGGGCAGTTTTGGTTGCTAGACCCTACCTGTGACTCTTCTTCACCTGCTCTGACAGGTCATGCTAGGCAAGCTTAGAGCTGCTAGGATCTTTACACACCACTCAGCTTTCTGATACCAAGACAGACTATTTGTTCTGGTTCAAGGTAGAAGAGCTAGACTAGAAACCACCACACAAGTTAGGTAACTTTAGTCTCCCACGATGCAATCTCAGCATCTCTTGTAACATCGTCACCTTAGCTGGTGTTTCAGCTTCCTCCACATCCAGTTAGTGGGTAGCAGGAATCTCACAGGCCAGCATACACTGAGGATTAAGTTGTCACCACAGCAATCACAACACCCTTGAAGCCCCACAAAAAGGAGGAGAGAGAATAATCTGGGAGCTGAAAAATGTGTTTACCATTTACACCACTCAGATCGTGCTGTGAAAAGGGTTTTCTGCAGACCTAAAATCAGCCATTGTAACTATTCTGGGATAGCAGAAAACACCAAAGGTCAGAAAAGCCTGTGAAAGAACTCGACATTCTGGGCAAGAGCCCCAGAGATGGCTGGAGCAGGGACCTGCAGAACAAGGAGATACAGGAAAATGACAAGAACTATTCTTACTTCCTTTGCACCCTCTGTTAACCCGTGAGATGGCTGCTGCTTGCCAGCACAGCTGGGAGAGATTTAATTAGCACCAGAAGCAACAGTATTTTCTGTGAAAGCCCACGACTGTGACCATTCACACAAAGTCCAAGCTGCCCATGGACTATTTGTGGTGCTTGGTACCAACAGCACTGCACAAACCCAAAGTGCTGCCACACTTCAGATTGTCCATTAAGTGTCACAGCCAGCTCCAGGCTGAGAGGCCATGCCACAGACAGTTGCAGATGAGGTTGCTGAGCTGCTAACAATATTACAGAGGGCAAACCACGCCAGTCCTGGCCCTAAGACATCATGGGGCTACTGCCTTCATCAATTCACACTTCAAAAGAATGGTCCTTACCACCTGCATACATCCTCCTGTCCCTAAAGGCAAAGGCGGCATCAGTCCATTCTTTTCTTACATCCTGACTTCACATGGCAATCAGTTAATTCATGCAGAGTTATCTAGCAACTGCCTCCCCTACCCCCACAAATACACACACAGCAGATGCTAGTGACCAGGCAAAGGGGATAATGCAGTTCCTGTTAAAATGAGGCAATGGCCCTAAAACAGGCTGGAGAAAAGAGAAGGCTTACAACGACCTGAAACAGCAATCATACAAAGATCCAGTACCCCAAGACAGCAAGGCACAGGGCACACACAAAGCACCAGGAGCATCCCAACACCTCGTAACAACAGAGCTGCCGGCCTCCTGCACACCCCTGCTGCCCTGCAGCCTGGAGGGCCTCCAACCTGCAAACACCTGGGAAGTCTGCAGTGGGGAGAACAGCACCAGCTCCTGCCTTCCCAACTCCTGGGCCCAAAGGGAAGCTGGTTCCTCCCAGGAAGATATACCCAACTTGGAGCACAGCCATGAGTGGCACCCACAAGAGAGCAGCTTCTGGTGATTAAGCACCAACAACATGAGGTCTGGGGCTCTGCTCTCACTCTCCCCACTGGTATTACAGACTAGATGAGATCCAGGTGGGGGCTTTGGCCTTTCTGAGAGCCCTGTCTGTGAGCTGGTGGCCCTGGCACCTACCTTGTTTAGTGCCAGGCTGAAGGAAGGGGAGCATGTAGATGGATTATGTCCCTCCTCCTGACTCCAGCGTGTTGGAGTGGAGAAGGATCCTTTCTCTGGGTAGTTCGGCTCCACTGCACGCTTCTGCCCAAGTTTAGCACACAGATGGTGTGGCTGTAATAGCTGTGAACAAGGACTGCTTTCATCCCTTCTGCCCTCTGCACTGCTTTTCCATGAAGACAGTGAGTGCTGCTGCCCAGAGGATGTCCCTGTCAGCTGCTGCAGCTCATCCTGACATAGATCCACTACCCTTCTCTCCAAGGAAAGGAGTTTTTCCTTACTGTCCTTCCTCGCAAGGACCGGTTTCTTTCTTAGTCTGGAAGCTCTCTCAGACTCCTCAGCACACTTTCTCTGGCACGAAACCACGCCCAGGCCCTCACATTTCTTTTCTGCTTTTCTTCTGCTTGGGCAGGAGGATCGTTCAGTTGCACGCTTGATTTTGACCCCTTGCTGGTGACCTTCCCCTTGGCCTTCCTGCACAGAGCTTCTGGGGAAAAGGGGAGAGTTCTGGTCTTGTTCTGCTCCCCTGGTCTCTCCCAGTGAGCGCAAGCGGATGGGACTCAGCACCCGCTGGGTAATCTCATCCAGGAATTTGGAGAACTGCAGTTTTTCCTCTGTGATCTTCTCCCTGCGCTTGACAAAGTCAGCAGCACTGCTGCTACTGTGCTCCAGTGAACACTTCTCCCTATGGCCGAGGCATAGCTGAGGATCACTGTACTTGCGTGAGCCACGGCCACGGGAAAGCATCTCTACCGAGCGGGACTTGCGTAAGTTCTCAGGGCATGGGCCTGTCATGTTGGTCTGCTTCAGAATCCCTTTGAGAGGCAGGTGTGTAGAGGAGACCCGAAACTTCCTTGGTGTCAGGACTTCAGGAGGCTCTTTAAACATAAGTGAGCGTTCCAGGCTTCTGCTCTTGAAAGAACAAGTGGGACGGCGTCTTCCATCTCCAGACACCACAACTGTCTCCATGCTACGGCTCACAAATTTGCTGAGGTGCCCATGACTGCGGCTTGGGCACCGCTTCCCACTGCGCTGCCCCATCTTCCCACCACGTGGAAGTGCTGGCGAGACAGTCTGGCTCTTGATGTTCAACTCTGCTCTGCACCCTGTCACTTCCTTCTCACTGCTGGACTCCAAGGACCATGATGAGGAGAAGTTCCGGTTGCAAACCTCAAACCCCTCTGCCTGTTTGAGCTGGCCTGCCTCAGTGTAACTAAACCCTGTTTGCTGGTGCAATGGTGTTAAGCCCTTTGCCACCCAGCAAGCCGTTACCTGACTCTGCTCAGCCAAGATCACTCCATCCTGGTCGTCACGAATGATGGGTACTTCATGGCGGACCTCACGATGCTGTGGGGGCGCCTTGCGGTAAGGCTTCTTTGATGGAGCTGTGCTCGACATCCTCCCACCTGCGTGGCTCCGAAAGCGGGTTACCTACCAACAGCAGAAAGTGCACAGAAGAGTGAGTCACAGACGCTCCATCGAACCCTAGAAGTGACCCAGTAGGAATTCGGCTCCCCTAGAGTCCCAGAGCAGGTCCCCATGCAGAGTGCTAATAGAGCAGGGAAAGGATATAGCCACAAGCTTTGAGCAGCAGCTGCAGGAGAGGGAGCAAAGTAAGAGGTAGCTGTGTCCTTCTCCCAGCCAGTGAGAGCAGAGGGCTGGCACATCCTCTCCGCCCCTCTACACACACTCACGTAGTTTGTGTGTGTCCAGATTATATATAGCAAACGAGAACGGGCCTCACAGCAGCATATTGATTAGGCTCTTTAGGAAAGGCCTTTTCCAATATGGAAACTGCAAGCTTTACAGGCAGCAGTGACAGCTGGAGCCGGAGTTATTGATCATGTGCTGTCACTGTCAGCAGAGACTATGTGGGAGGAGACTCCAATCATTAAAGAGCCCAAACCCAGAAGTTTTTGGCTTACACTGGAACCCCAATGGAGCTGACAACAAGAGGCTTGTCAGAAGGAGGTACCATACCATTATAACTGCTTACTCTGTTAGAAAAGGCAAAGACCAACCCTAAGTCACAGGTAGCATCAAATTAGGGAGCAATGCCATTGATGTTGGTACCTAAGGCCAGATTTTGCAACATGCAGCAGTACCACTAGTGGAAAGACTAGATTAGTCCCTTTACCCCAGCCATGCTGGGCAGGATTCTTCCTGCTGCAGGAACAGTAGCAGTACAAGAGCAAAAAATGGGGTAGAAGGAAAGCAGCTATCTTGTACACATGGAATAATCTCCTTTCTTTCCACCACTTTGGGACTGCAGTGGAGGGCAGGAAGACTTCTCAGGCACCCACTTCTCATTCCCCTTTCCCTTGTTGGATCCTAACACTCATCAAGCCTAGCATCTCTGCAATTATCAGCACCTGACCTGCAGCACTTCAAAGTGCAGGACCTGCCTCAATGCAGATCACCCTCTCCCCTCTTCTACAGGCAGGGTCATTTGACTCCCACTCACATACCTTCAAGGCAGTCAATGGACAGACTGGGCCAGTGACCCAGCAGACATCACCTGCTTTGCGTTTTGGCCAGCGGAGTTTTACATGTTAAGCATCTAAATGGAGCCCCAAGAATTCTCTTCAGTTCTTACTGACTCTTGCCTAGCTGTATCATCTTGACACTTAGACTGAGTCCCCTGGGAGAATGTGCAAGTGTGAAGTGTCTGCATGAAGCACAGAGTGGCTCCAAGCCACAACAGGCCTCACACTTCACAGGAACATTTGCAAGCTGTCCTCCACTCTGCTAAGAACATAAGCTCACAAAAGTTTTTCATGCCTTTCTACAGACATGAACAACTTCTTAGGACTAACCTGTAAATCTACACCATCAGAATGCTGGGAACTCTCCCTTGCTGCAGTCATTTCCTCAAAGTCCCTTCTCTTAAAAAGGCTCAAGTAGGTGAAGAGATCTCCAATACTTTAGAGAAATCACATCCGGCATACCAAATGCACATTTGCATCCCCAAGCAAAACAGATGGGTCTGACTTGCTGGGAAGACATTTCTTTTCAAAGAGGAATGCTGAAATCCTGACCAGAAACAGGTTTGTCAACACCCCACCAACAAACAGGTGGTCTAGGGCACTCTTCTCTCAATTCCTGCCAGGCTACAGACAGGAGATGCACATGGAGATATCCCAAGTTGAAATCACAATCATTTCTCTAGCCCACAAGGACCTAACCACTTACCAGCCTGGGCTCAAATTTGAAGCCTCATGAAGCAAGGATACTCACTCAGATGCCCTGCAGAAGAGAAAGAAATAGCTTAGCATCTATCAAAGCAGCTAGTTTGAAAGCTCATCCCATAATTATGTAAGGAATAGGGAATGTTTATAACCAAGGACAACTGGATGGTCACCTCACTCCAAGTACCTGCCCCAATCCACATCAGATCTTCTGAAAGTAAATTAAATTAGCTTAGGTTAGTTTGGCCACATAGCCCAGCAAGAGCTGGAAAGGCACTCAGGCAACTGGGACCACACAAACTCAAAATTCATGAAGCAATAGCTTCAAAGAACCTTGGTTTCAGGAAGGACTACACAAACCTCCTGTGAAACAGGACCCTCCCAGCTAATCTTCCCTGCTACTGCAGTGGGATGCTAACTGTGAAGCCTTCAGTACAGAAGCTTGGTAATGCTAACAATTACCTCACTCGTCCTTTTAAGTCAGTGCTTCTCACCTACAAATGAGCTCACATTTATCAGAGTCTTGTTTGAACCAAAACATTACATCCTTGTGCCTACAGCTGTGATAATCCACACGTCCACAATAGAGGAAGGAAAGCTACTCTGACTTCCAGCAAGCAGCGTGCCATGCTCTACCTTGCTTCTAACAGGGTTCTGTAAAATAGTGTCCAGCCAACCAGGGATACAACAAAAATTCAGAAACTACCTTCCTGTCTGTTCAAAGCCCCAGGCATCCATCACTACAAGAAAAGAATTGGGTTGATCTGGGAGCCAGTTGTAAAAGCGTTGCTCTGTGGCCATCACTTTGCCAGTGGCACAAGAGAGAGTGCAGTGGAGCAGTCCCTTTCCTGATGCGCTTCTGCTGTTGTGCTGCTTTTTCCCCGTCAATGGCACCAAGCCCTGGGAGGCAGGACAGGAGCGCAGGGTGTGGAGTAGTTGTACATACACAGGGAGAGCCAGATTGAAGGTGAATGGAACAGGCAGGCAACCAGGACCACGCAAACTCAAGCTTTGCCAAAACAAACTGAAGAAGTGCCCTAGTGCTGGCCCTGCTCCAATAACATGTCTGGCCCCTTTCCTTACTACAACACTATAGTCGGGTCTCAACTAGCACAGGAAAAATCAGCTTCACAACTGCATAACAGGGCAAAGCTGTAAAGTACAGGGGGAGAAAGAGAGAGAGAGGGAGAATATGCACCTCCAGGAAGGACCAGGCCAGCACAGTTCGAATCTGATTTTCCACCAACTCCCAGCACGAGCTGGTTCAGCATCAAGGCAAAACTATCCGCCACATGAGCTGGCAGACAAGCAGAGGCTTCCAGGAACAGCTGCACCCATGGGTCCTCACATGTTTCCACTGCAGAGGTACTCAGAAAGAACACGCCAAGGCCTCCCTGTCTCAGCACACAGTTCCTCAGGCTCAAACAGGACTGTCCTGCTTCCTACCCCAGAGCCAGCAACTATGCTACCGGCCATCTCATCCCCACCTACCTGGAAAAGATACCGAGATTTGAAACCTACTCTCACAATCTGAGAATTAACAGAGACAAATACTCACAGTGCCTCCAGGCAACTTCCCCTCAAACAAGGACTTACAGATCCAAAGTGACGACGTGTTCAAACATTTCTGGCCGCTTGTCTCCGAATCAGCTTTCCCCTGTCAGCTTCCAGCAGCATCTGGCCAACAGCTCCTGAAATATGAGAAAGGAAACTTGGTGTCAGTCACCTATTAGCACAACATGGAAACAGCCAGGCACACGCAGAGCGACCCACGGCCAGGTGCCAGGGCAGGAGTCAGCAGCAAACTGCTGCACCATCAGGCTACTATCTACTGCCAGGACCCTCCAGTGAAGTGAAATAAGCTCCTTGCCTTCACTGTGTCCCAGAAAAGGAAGGTCTTTTAACCGTCTCTCCACTGAGCAGGATGCCTGTGCAGACCAGTAACTGACCTCTGAAAGGCCGATGTTTTTTCTAAATGGCTCCAGGGGTCATCGCTCCCCCACCTGCATTCCTGTCCAACACAAGGAATCCAGTCCCTGTCATTCTGCTCCAGCCACCCTGTCACACCAACCTAATTTTGTTTTGCAGACTTTCCTGTACCGAACAGCACAGTTAAGCCCTCCTTGGCTACAATACCTGGGTATCCTTTGCTACCACAGAGAAAGAATCTCAATTCACCACACCTCTGTTCAGAGAGGAGCAGATACTCTCTGCAGAATAGATGGACCTTGCACTCCAAAGCTGAAACGCATACAGGTAATACCCAGAAATAGAAGACAGCACTAATTCTGCTCACCACTCTATTCACAAGCATCTCTCTGAAGAAGCTTGCTGTCAAGTCCACATTCTGACTACCCTGTAGAAACTCAGCTTTAGCCTGGAGCTACAGCAGGAGGCAGCTCTTCAGCTATTCTAATTAGCACTGTAATACAAGAGGAAACTTAACCTCCTGGTCCCTTTTATCTGCCCTTTCCATCTCTCATCAGTAACGTTCCTTAACATTTACAGTCCTCTTCCTAGCAGGCTATTGTCTGCAGTAGCTCCAGTTCTACTGTCTTCTAGCTACTATCCACTGTAGTTCCAGTATCATTTCTAAGCTCACTGACAGTTACAGCTTCACCGGAATGGCTCATTGAGGGCTATGAGGCTTGGGCTCACATTGATTAGCATCAGCTATAGTCACCTCTTCCAGGCAAACAGACGAACACACAAAGGGTAAGAAAACTGCAGTGGAAACCTAACAATTTTCTTTGTTAATGTAAAAAGCTGAGGATTCCTCCACATCCTACAAAGACAAAACACACACAGCTTCTTTACTCTTCACAGTGAGGGAGCGCAGTGACAGGGACTTAGTGCAGCTGCACAGGCAGTATACAAGCTTGACTCTAGCTGTTTTTACCAGACAGCATCCCTCAGTGTAAAATCCACCTTCTCCGCTTGCAGTGTAGCCATGTTCTCTGTGTGGTCCGAGAAAAGCAACACATTTACCACACACGAGGAACAGATTTGGTCTAGCACAGAACTGCTTAAACTATTCTGTGCAGGGCCCACAGAATTAACAGCCACTTGGCATGCATGCAAAACCACACCACCACCCATTCTGTTAGCATTACTTTGTCTCCAGTAACAAGAAAGAAGTCCATAATGTACAAAAAAAGATCCAAGAAGGAACCCCTTGGACAAAAGAGGAAAGCACTGAAGGAAGAAAGTGACATCTGTAGACACTGTCTTCCTGATACTTGTCAAGTCCCTTGAGGCCTGAGGTAGCTAGTACTTCGCTTTGGTTCTAGGATGCCCACAGTTTCTACCTGCTTGCTGCAGCTGAACATTCCCTGCAAAGGGGCAGAGGACTTGCAGGGTTTTCCTCATCATCACCTTCTCTTGTGTTGCCTTTTCTGACCCTACAAAACAGACAGCTTACCAGTGTTCAGCCTCAGCAGTTTCCCTTCCTCAACAGAAACATGGTGATTATGTTGCAGAGAAAATTTATTTCAGGCATTGTCATCTTTCCAGCCTTTTCCTTTTAAAAGCAGCATTTCTTTAAGCTTGCTCTTTATTCCAAAAGATAAACTCGTATGACAGGAAAATACATTCCATAACACAGTCACAGACACATTTGTTTCTAGTGCAACACTGCAGAAACATTCTTGGCTGTCACTGAGTCAGAGTACTCCAAAAAACCTCCAAACACAATACTCACGTGTAAAAAAAACCCCTGCTGCTACTGTCCTGTGCCACTTATCTGATATGGCACCACAGCTAATCGAGAATTTTCACATTGTTTGGGCCAACCGATACTCCAAATGCATACCCAAAACAGGACATTGGCACATTCTGCTTTAGGAGACAACAATGTCTCTTCACTAGCATCATGAGAAGCAAAACCAAGACAGACTTGTCCAGTTGCCTTCTTGTGCTTATGGATAGAGGCAACCTTAGCCTTCACATGTCTGAAGATGGACTACGTGAGAAGCTGCTGCAGTAAGCCTGATCAAAACTACTAATCAGCAAGATGGATGATGCAATAACTGCATTAAGGGGTCTTGTCCAGGACAGAAGAACAAGTTGTGTGAAGTTAAAAGCGGCACCTCTAGACTGCTGGTACCAAGTACAATGAAAAAGGACTGCAAGGTTATTAAAGGATGCTTTAACATTTAATGAGAGAGATCTTTTCATTCAGAGAGGCATCTCAATTAAAAATACATTCCAATCCATTCTGCTGCTGGCTACTTTGAGGCTCATTTTAAAATAAAAGGATGACAGCTTCCAGTGCAGAAACTTGCATCTCAGTTCTGCTTGTACATTAATGCTCACGATTCACATCTGAGTAATAGCATTATAGTGACTCTTGGATTAAAATTGAGTTTCAGGAGGATTATTGCTCATTCCTGCTTTTCCATACCAATTAACCTTGACTGTTAGACAGAAACCTCTGTTCCCTGCATGGGAACATTTCCAAGACCTATCAAGAAAAAGGGATCAGGCTAACTGTTGGACAACAGGCCATGTAACAAGCCCTACTTAACACCTAACACATTTCCAAAGAAAACAAAATCCCTAGACTCTACACTCTTACATAGTTCTTGTTGAATGTAAATGCCACCGGACATATCATGTGTCTGTCATACCACTGCAACACGTAGAAGCCTCTTAAAAGCAATCAGAATTGGACTTTCTTTACAGCCCTGCTCCTTTCTTTCACAATAGAAAGACCCCGGTCCCTCTAATTCAGTTGCACTCCATATCCTTACATATGTATATTATTATCTACTCTTTGCTGTGTAAAGAGTAGCTTAGCTTCCCTAACCCTTTCATAAAAGCCAGGACAAATCAGCAGTGCCCAGGAAACACCAACATCGCTAACATATAACTGGAATAGAACGCAACAGCTGATTAACATCTGAACAGGAACAGGACAGGAAGCAAAGGATCCGAATCCAATCCCCAGAAGGAATGTTAATGGAGAATAAAAATACCCAGGGGAGATTTTGACCAGGAAATGAACACTAGCTTTCTAATGCATATAAAAGCACAGAACCACCTTTAATGGCTACATCTGAAATTGCACAAGAACCACCTTGGCAAAAGGTCATTTGCCAAGTTACCTTTAGCACTAACAGCTACATCAGGGGCTAATAACAGCTTCTCACGCAGAAACACTGACACACCAGAAGCCTGTTTAGTTTGTTCAGTGATCCTTTCAACTCTCACAAGGTGGTATAGGTTGCAAACTTCCAGAGCCTCTTCATCTTTGCACCTTGGGTTTCATGTCCTTCCCCACTTCTCACCTGTGTTCTTTCAAGATCTTCCATGGGAAAACTTTTGGAGCATATTTCTCAGATATTTAAAGAGATGTATACCAGGCCATTAGAAAACAAAACACCAAGATTAGGAGAACTCTCAAAAGTTCCTGAAAATAACTGTCTAGGCCCTGCTAGAAAAATCAAGTCTCGATACTCTAACAACATGTATCTGGCAAAAAGCTGGTAGATCACATGAAAGAAATTTGGGAACCAAGGTCTTAAACTTTCTGAAACACAAGCTAGGAAACAGCTGTAACAAGCAAACATTTGAAGATAAGTGAAAGAGGGAGCAGGTGAACGTTTCTGTAGAAAATCAACACATAAGAATTCCCTTCCCAGACCTCTGTCAGCTCCTGTGCTGTGTAGGAGGGGAAGAAAAGGAGAAAAAAAAGAATCACCTATTAGCTTCCCAGAGCATAAAATAAAAAGGCATTTAATAAGGACAAGCTATGAACAGCTTAAATTCTTCAATCATTGCAAAGTGGACTCAGTCCCTGTAAGTATTCCCTAAGTCTCACACAACCCCTAGCAATTAATATCAGCAGTCCTCTTGTTTCAGCCTTTCATTTCAGAAGTTCTGGGAAAATGACAGTCTCCAGGTCCTCAGTGCCAGGGACTGAATATCACGCTGTCCCTCCAGCAGAGAATATAGCAATGCTAGAGAACGTTCTATTACTGCAACCTACATACTTGCATCAATATGCCCTCAAAAACATCCCCTCTGTGAGTTGCAGTGATGTACAGATGGCTATAACATACTATGCAGTATCTACACAGCCGGACAATGGAGCAGAGCACATTATTTGCATTATTTACAGAGGACAGATGGACAAGTTGTTGCAGTGACCCAGCCCACAGAGCATCTGCAATGTTGAAGAGGTGTTATGTCCAGCCTTGATGCTTGCAGGTGCTGGCAAAAGCAAATTTCAAGAACTGAAATGGCTGTTTACAGCACCCAGTTTTATTCCAAAATGCTATCACTACAACCATGCTTGCGGAGTAATTCCTGTACTGGTTTTGTTCCCATAGAGCCTTCACCCACAAGCCGAAAACACATGACGTATTGATTAGAGTTACCCTTTTCAACAAGAAAAAGAACTGGCATCTGCGGTAATTACCGAGTAACTTCTTCCTTGGCCATGAGTTTTGAATGTGTGGAAGTCACCACACATACTGAGGCACATACTGGGGAGAGATAGTGACTGGGAAACAGCATCAAAATCGGGTGAAATTTCTCTCAAGTGCTGCCTAGCTGTGGAAAAGCCCAGCTCAAACCTGCTCAGCCATCTGAATCTTTTGAAACATTAAACACTTGTGAAGGTTTTGAGATGCTGCTTTTGCTGCATACACAGCACGCTAACCAGGTCTGCAGGAGCTTTTATTGGCAGGCTGAGGAGGAACCTTAAGATAACATTTCAGGGGTCTCACACCTGTATTAGACAAGAAAAAGCCTGATTTATAAGGAGTAATCTACTTTAATCGAACACTATGGCTAAAAAAATGACCAACTTGTACAAATATTTGCAGTGATCAGTTTGCCCATCCTCCAAGAACATGCACCACAACAGGCTCTTTCATTCTACTATCACATGGCTGCAGCCAAACACGACATACTGTTCAGCAAGTAATAAAAAGGATCAGCTTTTTCCCCAAGGTCTTGTCTACATATACACTGTACTAAATTAAATTGACTTAGAAAATAATGTAAAGCGGTATAACCCTCCTGGGTAAATGTTCTTAATTCAGTTTAAGAGCACTTTGCGTTGAATCAACTAAAGTTAAATAGATAGATACAAGACACAAACTAAATTAAGGATGCCTATACAAGAATGCTGCACTAATATAATCACAGCTGTTTCTAATCTGATTAAGTTAAATCAGTACAACTTCCCTGCAATAGCAAAATCCTTACCAATATTGAAGTTAACCCTTTTTTTGTCCTTTTCTGCTTCCAAAGAAGGTTTTGCTGGTTTTTGTGTTTGATTTTTTTCTTAAAAAAAAAAACAAACCAAAAACAGAGTGGTACATCCCTTTTTGAATCAATATAAGCTAGCCACACTACACAAGGTATATTAAGGTACTAAAGGTGCTGACATTTATGTGACTTGAAAGTTTCACTACTCATATGCCAACTAAACATAATAATAATGCTCAGACCAGCATGGCATAACATTTTCTTTACTCTCACCAAGCAAGAGAGGAAGGGTGATCACAAATACTTGCACTGTACCCTGCTTTCTATACACCCACTCAGCTTTTGCTTGCCGATGTCCAACATACCTGGAGCAGTTCAGACACTGGGAAGGCAATGTTCCCCACTCTCTCATTCCTAAGGGTATGGCTCACCAACAGCTTACCTGAGCAAACTGCAGTGTGGAGTTAGAGCACGTTATCTAACTGCCCCTAGGCATGGTCTTACTACTGTCCCTCTTCCACCAAAGTATGAAGTTCTCTTGCTAACTGTGGGGTAAGCACATACACAAAACAAGTCTGAGGTCAAAGACCTAATGTACTACAAAATCCACACTCTAAAAATCACCTCTCACCTCTCCAGTTCCCACAGCATTTTCCCCTTGAAATATATTTGTCAAAATTAAATTCCAGCAATTCCAAACTTATCATTTTGAATGAGGAATGGAGAAAAAAAAAAAAAACAACAATAAGTATTGTCCCTCCTGACTATCAAGACTTAATTTATCTTAATTCTTTTGGTACTCTCATCTCTGCCTACTTCTTCAATTGGGTCTCTTCAAGCTCACTCCAACCTTCCTTACATCTACTCCAGCAACTCAACCATCACCTTCTCATCATTGCTGCCTTCTACTGCCATCTCTGAGCTACCGTCATACAGAACTAACTTCCTCTCCAGTGCAACAAGTTTTCCATGTTCCATACAGGAAGACAATAGCGAGAATACCCTCAGAGCCACTTGCAGAGAACTAAATTCCTCACTGGCCTCCAGAAACTAAATTGTGCCACAAGTCTGAACAACATGGTGAGCTGTCACTTCTGCTGAATACCAGCAGCAGCTGCCTAATCAGCCAGAGTTGTAAGTTCATTTAATTATTATTTTTTCAAAGAGCTATTTTGAAACCCTGATCACATGCTAACATGGACTATAGGTACACACAAGAGTTCAGTTGCTACGGGAACCACACTTCCACATTTTCTATTTTACAAGATTTAAATTTCAACTCTCAACAGGCCTCAGGCAAATTTTCGCAATAAACTGTTTGTTCTAAGTCTCAGATTCACACTGGTAGCTTCTAGCAATTATAAGGTTATGTGGCCCCACAACAACTCTAGGATTCATGCTCACCATACATACACGCAATGAGGAAGGCAGGAACAATTTCCATTCCATAAGTAAATAAATTGAGGTACTAAGAGAAAAACCAGCTCTGTGCATTGGTTTTTGCATTAAATTCCTTGTAAACAAAAAATAGCCTCAGCTGTTATAAGAAAGGAACTGTAGGAAAATTCAGCAAGACACAGCCTTACTTCTTGCACTTATACTAGGAGTGTTCTGGGATAGAAAAGAGAAGGAAAATGCGCATGAGCTAAACACCTACCTGACAGCAATTGGGTTGAATAGCCTGCAATTCTTTATAAGTACAAATAAAGCAGCAACCCTGAACCAGTAGTAGGAGAACAATATTTGTACTATACTCAACTCTCTGCTGCTGGGGTTTAATCGCAGAAAGAATCGTTTTGGTTTAATTAGCTTTTCCCTAGCAGATGGTCAGATGTGAGAGGCAGAGAATGGTACAGGCTTAACTGTTGGGTGATTGTGCAGCTGCATCTGTAGCTGAACAGTTAAATATGTCCAGGAGTCCAGCTGTAGTTCGCACGACACAGTCCATCTCTGCCATTAGCCAAATGTCAGCTTCTTCTTTCTCCAGATTATTTATCAGCCAGAGGCACAACCCAAATGCAGGCGAACAACTAACATGCAGTCTCACCACCATCCCCTTTCTTAGACAAAACCCTCAAACCTTAATCAACTGAAAGTCCCTCTTTCTTTGGTGACAGAAGCACATTCAGAAGCATTGCCATGGAAACTTGAGCCATCCTCTGTGCTATTCATCAGATAAGATCTAGCACAGAAATATTTTATGATCTCTACAGTACTGAATACAGACAGCAGACAGTATAATAAAGTAAAATTACAGACTCTGCCATTGTGTGAGGATAGCAGTGGGTCATTCTTCAACCAAGCCACCTGATTCTCACTTTACCTTCAACGAGCAATAGCTTGTTATAAGCTGGCACGGAAAAGCAGCATAGCACTGAGAGAAACCAAAGTGGTGTTAGAGGAATAAACCTATCCAGCCAAAGGGAGAAAGGGGTTCACAGCCTTTTCTCAAAGCTGATCACACCCTGCCACTTTCCCTTCCCAGGGGTTATAAGTGATGTTGCTACTGACTCCTCTGCAAAGCAGGATTCCTACCAGGCACAGATGCCTCCCACTTAACCCAAGTCACAGCCATCACCTACTCTGGAGACCACATCAAGTATTCCCCATCGACTTCCACTCAGCCTCTGCACTGAGGCGTGATGTGGAGTGTTAGAGCACCCACACCTACACACCAGCAGTAGTCGTCTCAACAGGCCGCAAAGGCAGAACAAGGAAAGGAGACCGCTTTCAAAACATGCTTTGGGCCTAGCAGATTCAGAGCCTGAGCCAAGAGCAGGAACAGGCACAAAACTTGTCTCAACTCTGTAAACAATAGAGCAGCATGGCTCCTGAAGCAGAATGTAACCCTGGAGCATCTTCTCTCTTTTTTGTGGTGTGGGCCTGTAGTTAATCTGCCTCAGTTTGCCTCATTTGTTGTTTTTTGGGGGGTTGTTTTTTTAAGCTTTTTTTTTTATTATGATTCTCTTAGTCTTCAGCACCACTGAACTGCTGAGAGATTTTATTCTGAGAGTTCAGTCATAGAAATACAACAAGGTTTAATCCACCTTAGGAAAAACAAACAGATCCACCCATCCATCTTTCATTGGTGACCTGTATAAAGCATGCAACTGGCTATGGCTCTTCTCTCCCCATCCACCTGGGCTCCAGGTAGTCCCTTTAGCAGCAGGATCCTAACTAAAGCAGAGGGGATGCATACCTCCACCCCTGCCCTACAGGCTGTACGTGAGGAGGCTGCCTGTCACCAGCAGTGACAGGCTGCATTGCTTGTCCTGTATATGCTGCATTGTACCTCCTGGGTTCACCTTTCTCCCTGTGGGGGGATACCCACAGATGCCCCACCTGAGACCAAGCAGGGTTGGTTCAGCTCTTTCCTCAGACACAACTCCTCCTCTGGGCACAATCAGAGCTCTCATCAACCATCTCCTTCCACTTTTGTCATCATTGCTAGCACCACTGTTGTTCTTCAGCCAGAGCTAATAATGAGCATAAATTGCCCCAAGGGGCAATTGCAGTGAAGGCCCAAAACTTTAGTCTTACCACAAGGTCAGCTTGTCCAGACTAGCGCTACATACCCTGCCCACCATTGCTCTTGTAAAACCGAAATGCTTAGTCTTTACCACCATTATCCTTCGGGATAGCGTAAGCCCATTAATTATTCTGAGCTTAAGGAAAAACATCTCCTTTTTTAGCTGTGAAGACACCTTTTCACCTCCACAGGGCTCCTCCCTGTAGACCCCTGTGTAAGTAACCTCTATGCAGCTCTTCAGAGAGCAAGGTGGGAATGAGAGATAGCCAGGCTGCAAGTGATGACACTTATCCTCAAAGGGGCTCTTACTGAGAGCAGAGGATGATTGTCCCCAAATATCACAGAATCACAGAATCACAGAATCACAGAATTATCAGAGTTGGAAGGGACCTCTAGAGATCATCTAGTCCAACTCTCGTGCTAAAGCAGGATTGCCTAGAGCACATTACTCAGGACTGCATCCAGGCGGGTCTTGAAAATCTCCAGGGAAGGGGACTCCACAACCTCCCTGGGCAGCCTGTGCCAGTGCTCTGTCACCCTCACCGTAAAGAACTGTTTCCGTGTATTTGAACGGAACTTCCTGTGTTCTAACTTGTGCCCATTGCCCCTCGTCCTGTCACTTGGAACCAATGAAAAGAGCCTGGCTCCATCCTCCTTCAACCCACCCTTTAGATACTTGTATGCCATAATAAGGTCTCCCCTCAGCCTTCTCTTCTCCAGGCTAAAGAGTCCCAGCTCTCTCAGCCTTTCCTCATAAGGGAGGTGCTCCAAGCCCTTAATCATCTTAGTTGCCCTTCGCTGGACTCGCTCCAGCAGTTCCCTGTCCCTCTTGAACTGGGGAGCCCAAAACTGGACACAGTATTCCAGTTGTGGCCTCACCAGTGCCGAGTAGAGGGGGAGAATGACCTCCCTCGACCTACTGGCCACACTCTTCCCTATGCAGCCCAGGATTCCATTGGCCTTTTTGGCGACAAGGGCACATTGCTGGGCCATGGATAATTTACTGTCTACCACAACCCCCAGATCCTTCTCCTCCAAGCTATCTCCCAGCAGGTCAGCCCCTAACCTGTACTGGTGCCTAGCATTCTTCCTCCCCAGGTGCAGGACCTTGCACTTGGTTTTGTTGAACCTCATTAGGTTCTTCTCTGCCCAGCTCTCCAGCCTGTCCAGGTCACGCTGGATGGCAGCACAGCCCTCTGGGGTGTCAGCCACCCCACCCAGTTTGGTATCATCAGCAAACTTGCTGAGGATACACTCTGTCCCCTCATCCAGGTCATTAATGAATATATTAAACAAAATAGGACCAAGTATTGACCCCTGGGGGACACCACTGGTTACAGGCCTCCAACTAGACTCTGTGCCGCTGATCACAACCCTCTGAGTCCTGTCCCGCAGCCAACTCTCAATCCACCTCACTGTCACCTCATCTAGCCCATACTTTCTCAGCTTCCTAATGAGGATGTCATGGGAGACAGTGTCAAAAGCCTTGCTATTTCATCCTAAAGAAAGCATATCCTAAAGAAAGCAAGCCATCGTGTTCCAGTACCTTTTTTTTTTTGGTCAAGTGTCAGACTAAACTGCTCAAAGAGCTAGCAGCTCACTGCTCATTTAAGGGCAAAGACCATGGAAAAACGCCAGCGTATTGTCAGGCAGATGTTACAAAGATAAGATGTTTGTCCAGCGCCGACTGCAAGCTGTTCACTCACACCTTCAGCTTCATGCAGCTGCACAGGCTCTGCTCTGTAGAGTCTGTGACTCTGGACTAAGGAATGTCTCAACTGGAGAAACACTACATCTGCTGCCAGCTCAAGGTGCCCCAGGATCAGACCAGTTCCCAATTTTATCGTCCAGTCATAGCCCTGCTTTCTTCTCCCTGTCCCACCAGGGGGAGATCTAGTTACTTGGTGAGGGTTACTGCTCTAGCCAGAGGAGCACATCTCCCCGGCAGAGGTGTTTGGAACCGGACACTGAAGCACAGAGATCTGGATTCCTACACAGTCCTGAAGGTCAGCAGGGAAGCTAAAACAAGGAACTAGTCACTTTCTCTCCACAATATATTAAAACTCAATGACAGGAAAGAAAAAGGCCAAGAACCAGCCCACCTTCCTCCTTAGCCAATGTTACACCCATTTCATTCCGACTCCCTTCCTGACAATCGGAAAGTGACAGCAGCAGCAGTATTTAATCCTAAACAAGACCTCAATTTTTGCAGCCATAGCCTATATCGCATGACAAAGCTGAAATGCCCAATTCTACACACATAAATGTTCTATCAATAACATACCACATAATTCATTTTTAGACTTACTTATATTTTACTACATCTCATGTTGCCACACGGCATGTTGTTCAGTTTGGCACTGCAGAACAGAGGATGGAAAATGAAGATTCAGGCTACATACTTTCTTGTGAACACACAAGTCCTAAAAATCAGGTACGGAGCCAGTGGCAACAAGTTTGAAATAAAATGCACAATTTACATGAAATCAAGAGAGAAGAGAGCCCAACATGAATCATTTCCAACTGTTTCACAATGGCAAGAGTCTTTTGCAACAAGTAACATACCTATAATCACCTATCATTGAGATCCTGCTTCGAAAAGTGATACATCCTTCTGAAAAGAGGGTGGCATGGACCAGTCTGGTAACACTAGCTCTGCAACAACTGACCTGGAGACTCTGGCAACAACTAAAAAGCAGAAACTCTGCTATAAAGCCAGGGCGCTTTGGATAGCCCATTCTTTCATGCCTGCTACTGTATAAGGATGATAGTAGGGAGGTCTTTTGCAGAAGACTAAATTTAATGTGGAAAAGACCGGCAGGTCACAGAATTTCAGGCAACTAGAAGTTGCCAGAAGGGAAGCTGCAAGTCCCAAAGATCAAAGCAAACTGGGTAATGAAGTGAACAGCCCAGGGCTTACCCAAGACACAGAAGATGATTTGCTGTCCTTTCCACAAGCCTTGCCCATGGGCTTCCCATACTGACACTGCCAAAAGGGACCACGTTTCCCTATGCCAAGCAAATTAAATACTTCCATAAGAGGACAAGGATGGCTTGCGTGATAGGGGCATAGAAAACTAGTGACCATTTCTCACAGATCATGTAAATGATCTCAAATGATGCACCTGCATCCTGATCTGCCATCCCTCACAAGCTTCCAGTCCTCATCTCTTAAGGCACCAGCCAGGAAAAGGAAGCTTTTCCAGAAGCTGGAGCAGTTCAGCTGCAGCGCATACTTTTAAGAACATTTACCCACTGACTGGGGGAAGCACTCCTATCCAGGTTAAATCCCAGAGTCATTCCATCTCCAGGCAGACATCTCATGCACACACAGTTTGTACTGAGCAGAGCTTGATGGCTCAAGCTACTCAATCATCTACTGACTGCCAAGAGCATAGAGGCTGCAGGGGGGACGAGCCAACCTTAATTGGCCTTATCAGTGTAAATTAAACCCTACAACACACCCAAGCAAACAGCCAGTTCCTTTGGAGAAGCAGGCATGAGTTATTTTGCTGCAGCTATAAAGGAAACATTGCTGCTAGGACATGCCCCTGGAGTGACTGTGCCGCTCAGCTCTCCCGCTGCATTCCTGGGGTTGTTTAGCATGGACTCAGCTCCAGCCACAAGCAAGAAGTCTGAACCCTGAATGCCATCTGCAAACACAGCCAGACTCCACCTCCTGCATGCCTGCAGGCCACCAGGTGTGGCCAGGAATGGCACAAGCTACAAGCTAAACACACCTTTGATGTGGAGCTGAAAGCATGTAGCCAGAGGGCATGAACAGCACGCCGCCCGCCGCCGTGCTGACTCCCAGTGCAGGAATGTGGCTGCAACCACAGGCCAAGGAAGGCAAACACATCGCATTCCTCACCAGGTAGGGAAGGAAAACAAGCAGCAAGCCCACACACCCACCATGCTGACACCCGCCACACTCCCCACGCATGCCAGCCCTGTCACTGCCAGGACCCCAACAACAGCTTCAGCCTCAAACTAGTCTGTGGGAGAGTCCTCGAGTTCTCTGGGCAACTTCTCGAGTCATGGTGCAAGAGAAACCGAGCAAGGCAGGAGAGTTATCAGCTGGGCACACAAGCCACCAGGAAGAGAAGAGCTACCACCAGGGCAGGGAAGTAGCCCAGTTCCAGGGCAGCGACAGAGACATCTGTGCAGTAGCCTGGGAAGGGAATTTCCCTGTTTTTTTCCTGTAAGACAAGGGGTGAACATAATACCAAGCCTTGTTGAGCCAAGAGGGCAGAGCTGAATAGGAAGCTGGCTTTGGGCATCAAGGGTGCTTGGAAGGATCCAGGCCTTCTTTCACCCCCAGGAAACCACTCTACTTTAAGTCAAGCAGCTTCTCTGAGATGCAGACACTTCCTGACGACCCAAAAATCCTTTTTTAAACACTGTCCTCACTGCCCGCAGAAACAGATCTGGTCTTCATTGTACATTATTCTCCCCCAACAGCACTGACACCTGGTCACTTACATGATCAAGAGAAGAGACACCCGATGCACAAAACCCCAAGTCATCAGGTAACCCCTTGTCTTGGGACCTCACTATTTTAGAGTCATAAGTAGACCCTTTGCTCTAGTCAGAAAAAAAAGTGCTGCTCCTCCCTCATGAAGCGCTGCTGCAAATCCCACAGCTTTCCAAAGAATTCATGGTTCCCAAACACAAAGTTACTCTAAAGGGAAAAAGATGAAGAGGCAAAAGGAAGGCTGTATTCTGATCCTCATGTTCTGAATCTAGACTTACTTTGTGTAATACAATTAAACATCAACCCACTCTTAAAAACCCATTGCCCAGTGCTAAGGGCCAACCGTGAGACTTAATAGCCCATGTTCTCAGTGCCAAGCAGGAAAGCAACCACTCTAATGAGCACCCCAGCAAGAATATATCCCACTTGAATCTACACCAATATCCCAAAGGCTGCTAAAAAGAGCTTCTATCTGCTGTGCTTCACACAGTAGGTTCTGAACTTCAGCAAAGCACAGGGATGTCAGAAAGAAGCAGGATTTCATAAGGCAAAAATGACAGAAACTATTTAACACAAGTGGATATGGCAGAATATATATTCCCTTCTAACTTCCAAGAAGCAACGAGCACACACACGGAGGGAGCCCTGTGCTGTCACTGCACAAAACAGTGTCAGCAAAGTCAAAGACCTGAAGGGTTGAAACACCGTAACCTCTGGGCAACCTGGAAGGGGAAAGGTCAATGTAGCCACAAGCTCCAGAAACACGTCGATGCATCTAGCTAGCTGCCAAACAGGGATGGTTTATAAGCCTGTGGCCCAGCTGCTGCACACTCGACATGTGCATTTCAAGGCCCTCAGCGAGGGGAAAGGTCTGGTATTAGGTAACAAGAACAGACCTGATGAAGTCCAGTAGACTTTCCCATGTCCATTAAAATTCAAGGCCTCAAGCTACCTATTCCCTTCTAAGCCAGTAAGGTATGCTGCTGCAGTAGCTCCAGTACTTGGAAGAAAGAGGCATGGAAGGCCAGATTTACCAATAGATTTATATCCAAAGATATAAATAGAAGCCTGGCAGGATTTACAAAAGCACCCAAACAGATTAGGTGTCTAAATCACCACATGCAGGAGAAAGGGCTTCTCCAATTCTAACCACTCCATACCTCTCCAACCCCAGCCACCACAAGAAAACCCATTTTAGAGAGGACGGAAGCCCCTGTTGCTCTGCAGGTTGCCAAGGGCCATCCCTGTGCAATCCACTTCAACGGTGACGGCACCAAAACTCCCACAAGTCTCAACAGTGCAACCTGCAATGGCTGCAGCTCTCTCAGAATGTAGGTCTGCTCGTTTCCCAGAATAGGAGCTGTCTCTTCAGGCTCTCCTCTCCCTTCCCCCACTACATCTTTATTTTTCATAGACTTAATACTGTTTCAAGGCACAACCCTCATCCTGCCACCAGTGGGTGGGTGAGTGGGGGAAAGGGGCCCTTTATAATTGTAGTGTTGCAATCTGCCAGCCCGGCCAGGCGGCCTGTTCCCGCCTGCACTGTATTAAATACCTTATAACTGATTACACCCCCATAGGGCATGATTAGCAGTCTTCAGAGAACAAAGTCTACTTTCATAAGAATAAGAACAGACACGTACTGCTAACCTACTACACAGCTGGGCAGGTGAGGAAACAGGTAAAAAAGGAGGGTGCGGGGGGGGTGGTGGTGGGGAAGAGTTAACTGTACTGCTAACTCTATTCTTTCCTTCCCTCCCCTATCCCAGCGCCTCTGAGCTGAGATTTCCACTGCCCTGAACTGTTCCCTTTACACATACCCCAGAAGATTCAGGTAACATCAGCTCATAAACAAACTGCTGCTTGTGGAAATCGGGCAAAGTCCTAACCTGGAGAGGTAAAGCCTTGAGGCAAGCAGATTGAGCTTTGCTCTGGGCGACAGCAATTCCTTCACACCAGTTCCTAGGAAGAGGGAAGGGTGAATTCCAACAGCAGTATCAAAAACAAGGAAAAGCAGGGAAAGCTCGAAATATGATACATACCCACACCCCTCTCTAACCTTTGTATGTATCTGGAAAGCCTATATAAGTAAGAGCAAAGCATCTAATTCAATCTTGGGGTTAAAAGCTCTCCAGAATCAGGTGATTTTTTTCTTGCGGGTGAGAGGAGGCAGCAAACAGGAGGAAAGCCCTCACCATCCGAGATAGATAATAGGGATCCCCAAACATACACAGTCCATATGCACTGCCACAACAAAGAACCAGCCTGATGGAAACTTAGCCAATCTGACATGAAATGACCTACAACTCATTAGCAGGTGCCTTCCAAATCTCAAATGCCCACACAAACAGCCACAAACATTATTTGGTGCTATCTGGCCTCCATCTCAGCAAAGCACAAAGAATCAAACAGACTGTACAGCCTTTCACCAAAAGGAATAAGAAAAATGGAGGCAACTCCTAGGCTCTAACAAGCCTAGGATGAGCTCTTCTCCCTTACTCTCCCCAAACCTATGACAGAAGAGAGCAGAGCAGGAAGCTCCAAGAAAATGGTCTTATTTTAGAGGGACACCTGTGCAGCAGCTTAAACAAAAGAGTAAGAACCTTTCTAACCGTGTCATTTTGGAAACAAGTCTCCCACTTTACCCAGAGCCCACTGGCTTTGCCCATGGCCCCATGGATGCTCATGGTAGAGTCTGGAAGCACTTGTGTTCAGCTGATGCATCTAGAAGCAGGCATCTTGCTGACACATTCCACCCAGATTCTTACCCAACTCACCCAAGAAAGGATTTGTTGATGGAGACACCAACCCAGCTAAAAATTATCTACTTGTATCTGCTCTATTCAGCAGCTGATCCTTCAGCCAGCACATAAGAGGTATCTGAACTGTACTGTCTAGTCTTATTTGTACAGCAAAATCTGCGTATTCTCTTTATTACAGAAAGACCTGAAGGCACCAACTGACTTTAGGCTCTGATGTACTCGGCATTGATGTAAAAGCATCAATACATTTAGAGTTATCAAACAGATTGTGCTTCCAGGGTTTGGACAAATGGGAGGTTTCACCATAAACACAAGGTAGTCATTAGAAGATCCTGCAGGTAATTTAAATTATCCCAGCCAGCACAAAAATAGTTTTACTTTGGGAGCTGAAGTTGTAAAGCTGTAATAAATCCAAGTGACACAATAAAATTTTTAAAAAAGCTGAAAATTAGTTATGAAGTCCCAGATGGCCTTGTATATAATTTGATTCTGCTACCATGGGCTAGCAAAAGGGAACCACTCTTCACACTCTAAAAAAAAGATCCAAAAACTTGATCATCCTTCCGCTCCTAGAAGACAGAAGTAGTCTCCTTACATTTTGTGTGTGTTTATATATATATGTAAAATATATAAAAATAATAAATATATAAATAAAATTTAAAACCCCTACATAACTAACAATGAATTACTCAATCCCCCACCATGCCTGGCAGCTATCAGGCATCTGAGCTCAAATTAAAGCACTGCAATCAAGTGCCCTCCCCAGTCTGCTGTACCCTCACAGCTACCATGCACCATTACCAGAGTAAGTTGCCTTCCACTGCAGAGAAGCACTCCAGCTATTCTGATACCGGTATTCACCACCAAGGCAAGAGACCCTAATTTAGCCCCGCACGGGCCTTCTGCAAACTGCTAATCCCCAATACACAGCTGTTTTTCAAATGCACGGGCATGAGCAAACCGTAAACGATTTATGGCGCGTGGCAGGAAGACTCCTGGCTCCCTGCGTAGGCGGGGTTTTGGGACAAGATCATGCTTGGACTAATGTTTATATTGCAAGTTGTCAGTCGGGTAGTAAATCATCTCTGGAGCTGCATAGTAATACAGCTCTCCCCATCCAGCCAGAGCCTTGACGACACTGAATCCTGTTATAGCCATTTCAGATACACCCGGGAACCTATTTACAAAAGCATCATCTAATCAAGAAAAAATGGATACATTTATAAGTAGATTCTACAGAAAATCTGCAGCCCAGCAGGGGTGATTTACCTTCATGAATCAATCCAACCTGGTACGAGAAGCTTCCCCAAAATGACACTCCATACCAGCCTTGGAAGAAATTGGTTTGAGTGCCTACACAGACGTCTACTAACAGAGTGTATCACTAGCAAAACGCAGTTACCTGAGAAAATCCTTCTGAGCAAAGTTCTCATTTCCTAGTATTTACGTAAACGTAGTGCAAACAATGCTTAGAAATTCAATTTGAAAAATTCAAGAAATATATTTGGCATACTTTAGTGCATGAGACACTTTCTGCTCAGAAAAATGAAACCACTTAAAGGTAGGATGGGAACTTGAAGTCCATTCTCAAGAAAGGTTACCTTACTCAAAACAACTCTAATTTAAAGCAAATATCCTGCCATTTTCCATTCTTTTCTTTTCCCCTACTTGGAAGGGCTGTGCACATAATACAGTGGGTATGGATCTCCCACAGGTAAATGGGAAGGGGGAAAAGTTCTCAATAAGGAAAAAACGATAAATAAAAACACACAAGAAAAAACAGAACAGTAGAATTAACTGCAATCACTTTTTGGTTGTGTGAGATAGACCAGATTTCAAGTCATCTCCCTAGAATACTTTTAACCTTCCCACTGGGAAGCAGCAGAGTCCTCACTAACAAACAGCAAAGCTGCATGATAACATCTGGTTTAGGAGACAATGAAGCAAGGCATCTTTGGAACTTGTATAGAGCTTGTGCAGCAAGACATACCCAGGTCTAAATGCAGTTACCCTGAGTAGCATATGCTAAAATAATGGTCAAAAACTTTACTGCCACAACGATTATCTAAATATTATCTTGGGAAAATAACTTATATTCTTTTGAAAGAAATGCTACAAAGTAAAACTTGCCTAAGGCTTTTCATGAGCCTAAGTATAATTCCCCACTAGTTAGAAAAATTATCTCATCTGTCCCTTTTGATTTTGGAACCATTCATGCATGAGTATTACATTAATGCAGCTGGACAACTGAGACTTTAAACACAGATAAGAAAATCCAGTTAGGACTCCTACAACATTGCCAAAGCCAGCTTTATCGCAGAGCCAAAATACAAATATAGAACTCAATCAAAGACACAGTAGTCACTGTGGGACTCTCAGTTCTGAATTTGCTGACCCCCAGAAATCAGAAATTTAAACCAGTTCTCTCTTGCCACTAGCAGCAGGTCAGATCCTCTGTGCCTAAAAACCAACCTAACCCTTGCAGGAAACCTTACTTCCCAGTCCTGACCCATTTCATTTTCTCAGCATCACAAAACTTCTGTGAAAGTCAGTAACCCTTTATTGACAGCCATTACACCAGCCACAAAAGGGTTGCGTTGTGCCCTAAAGCATATGTTGTTCCCAGAACAGCCCAGGGATCTCAAGGTTTGCATGACCTGCTCCTAGCTCTGAAAATCCCTCCGCACATTCTTTCCTTCGGGAGTTCCCCTTGCATTTAGGCAGACACTACAAACACCTTTTTACACATATCTCCATACCACTGCCACTTACCTTTATTAGCCTATCCATCAAACCGAATTTATGTCTAATTGACCAAGCAGCACTGACGATTCTCTTGATCCTCAACACAGATTGGACATGAGCACAGGACACAGACTGTGTCTTCCCAGACGCTAGTATGTCGGGGCTTCTGCTACAACATACTGGATCTCACCTGAACAACCTGAAAGCCCTTCCTTTCAGCTGCCTTCCGGACCAAAGTCCACTACAAGACTGCAATGTGGAGAGGCCAAACTCCACACATTTTTTTCCCCTCTTACAAGCAAAGGCAAGAAGCCCAAAGCGTTTTGCCTGACCATTCATCGTGAAGAAACAATACTTACATGTCTTCACATTCATGAATAAGACAGTCCTCATCTATAGGCTGCACTATTTTTCCAAGTACCCTGCTCTCCATCAGCTTAAAATCCTCAACTACCAAGCCTAATCAGAGCAACTGGAGTGCTTTGTGGGCTTGTTTTGGTTGTTTGTGGTTTTTTTCCCCTAATGCAGATATCACAAAAAAGAAAGGCTAGTGTGCAACCTAACATAGCAAATAAGTGTGATTCAATACCTTGCCTCTAACAAGGTGGTTTAGAAGATGGAGCAAGAAGCCCCAGTGAACAAACTGTCCTTTCTTCAAACCTTTACCTGTAAGAGATTGGGTTATGTCTGAAAAATACACCTTCTAAACAAGTTCTTTAGCTAAAGCAAGTCTGAACACTTCCACTCATAACTGCTTGATCTTTTCTGAATCCTGCTCAGCTCTTAGCCTCAGTGCTATTATGTGGTAGTGAATTTCCACAGATTAGACATCATGTGAAAATACTTTAAAATCATTATTCAGTTTGATGCCTATCAGTTTCACTGAATTGCGTTCACCTCAACTGAAGAATACATTCCAGCTCCTTCACCTCTGCACAGCAGTCTTCCTCAGACTTGGCACCCAGCATTGTTGAAAAGCAGAGGAAAACTGAGCCCACCCAAGTGATGCTTATCCTGCATTCCAACCATTGCAATGCTATTCTCACACTCCTACACGGCCTTCCACGCCATTTCCTTCCTAAGCACAACTCTCAGGAGGACACTCCTGAGAGGGTGGCTCATGTAATTCCAAATATGAGACAGCCTGCAAGCTGCTGCTCTTGGCCCCCTGTCTAAGCAAATTAGCAGTAAGACCATACATGAACATCCTGACAATGAAGAGAACAATTTCCAAGTCTGGAACAAACAAGGGGGCAAAAAAGAGAAAAGGTTAATTTAAGTCAAAAAGATTCAGCCAGATCAAGCATTACAAGCCATGGAAACAAGCAAACACCTCCTGTGAAGGGCAGAAAGGGGGGTCTCAGGGTGCCCACTTGCCTTAAGCAAAGCAGGGCCTGACTTGCACTCTATAGCAACTTCACCAAACTACAGAATATGCAGGACAGTGGATCACACAGGAGGTGTACTTCATTTTGAAGTCATGGCTTGGAATACCCTTGTCATCTCTCCTCCACTGAGCTTCACTAAAGCATTCAACAGCACAGTATCTAAGCATCTTATAGACACTTATGGATTCTTTCTCAAATTGCCAATAAGATGGGCATTAATTTTATTTTGCAACAGAAGAATGAAGAGCAAGAAACAGTAGTGAGTTGAACACATTCACACAACAAATCTGTGGCAGAAACTAGGTATGCTACATTGCAGTTCAGAATTCTGACCGCAGGGTCATTCTTCCCCTTCAACCAGCTGTATAAACACTTCAATTTCAAAAAGTAATAGTCTTCCTACTACAGTTACAGATCCAGCCAATCTAGATTTGAGGAAAAGCCCTCAGGTAGGCAACTGGCAGGGAAACAGGATGGACGATTTCATGCCCTAAGGCATTAGCCCTGTTTGCACAGATTACGCACCAATTCCTTTGCAGTCCTATGTAAAATTAATGAGAATATTTACCCAGTTACTAGTGACTTGAAATACACACTGCTAACACAAATGTCACAAGCACTAACTCTCTCCATAGGTCAAGGTGTCATACAAAAAGGGGATATCCTGTTTTAATATCTTTATTAATGATCTCAACGAGGAAATTGAGAGCACCCTCAGTAAGTTTGCAGACGACACCAAGTTAGGCGGGAGTGTTGATCTGCTTGAGGGTAGGAGGGCTCCTCAGAGGAACCTGGATAGGCTGGATCGATGGGCTGAGGCCAATAGTATGAGCTTCAACAAGGCCAAGTGCTGAGTCCTGCACTTGGGCCACAACCACCCCATGCAATGCTACAGGCTTGGGGAGGAGTGGCTGAAAAGCTGCCTGGCAGAAAAGGACCTGGGAGTGTTGATTGACAGCAGGCTGAACATGAGCCAGTAGTGTGTCCAGGTGGCCAAGAAGGCAAACCACATCCTGGCCTGCATCAGGAATAGTGTAGCCAGTGGGGCTAGAGAAGTGATTGTCCCACTGTACTCAACACTGGTGAGGCCACATCTTGAGTACTGTGTTCAATTTTGGGTGCCACAGTATAAGAAGGACATTGAGGTGCTGAACAGGGTCCAGAGAAGGGCAACTAAGCTGGTGAAGGGTCTTGAGATTAAGTCTTATGAGGAGCAGCTGTGGGACTTGGGGTTGTTTAGTCTCAAGAAAAGAAGGCTGAGAGGAGACCTTATTGCTCTCTACAACTACCTGAAGTGAGGTTGTAGAGAGGTGGGCATTGGTCTCTTCTCACAAGTTACAACCGACAGGACAAGAGGAAGTGGCCTCAAGTTGCGCCAGGGAAGATTTAGGTTAGACATTAGGAAAAACTTCTACACTGAAAGGGTTATCAAAGACTGGAACAGGCCACCCAGGGAAGGAGTTGAATCGCCATCCTTGGATGTATTTAAAAGCTGTCCAGATATGGTGCTCAGGGACATGGTTTAGAACTGGGCCCGGCACAGTTGGTTGGACTTGATGATCTTAAAGGTCTTTTCCAGCCATAACAATTCTATAATTCTATAATCTTCCCAACCAAAGCCTTCAAGCAAGGAGATGAACGTACCCAGCTTCAGGACCTTAAATTTACTCACAAAGCATCAATCAAGTTGAACAGTCAAGAAAATCTGCTCTATTATGACAATTTCAGTTCTTGACAACCCCAGTCAAAAGAGCAGAGATGAGTAAAAAAAGGTGTCAAGCCATATATTAATTTCTTAGTGGAGGAATCCTGCCCTCAAACTCTATCACGTGCAGACTCATTTGAGACCCTTACATGTTATATTTCTCCCAGCAACATGAAAGTCAGCAGGTTATTAGCCACTACTATATTATTCTTGTCACACTGTGCTATAAAAGCTAGGCCCTTGCTAACAAGGACACAACATGTATTATTCATTGTGATCTAACCTCCAGAATTATTTCTTGGAACTATGCTGTAGATATGGTGACACATGGAAATCTCAGAGTCCAGTTTTCAGTGGTCCTCTGCTGACATTTTAACAGGTTAGGGAGCTCAACTTCAGAAAAATCCCCAGCCTCCAGGACTCACAAGAATCAAGTCTACTTCAAACAACTATCGTAAAATACAGGCACATTTTACTGAAACTTGTTTATTTTGCCATTGATCAAACAGCTTGCCTTTCTTCACCTTTTTAAAAGCATTTTATATGCCACACCAGCTGACACAAATCTTTTCTCCAAGCCAGCTCTGGTACCATTCACATCAGCACATTGACAAAAAATCACTCGTTGTCCCATCTGCCTTTATTTATCCTGCCCTGGGACAAAAAGGGGGCAGACCTGCAACAGATGATACCACTTTCAAAGCTATAGTCTACTTCTCCTACATACTACGCCACATGCTTTTACTTGGATGGCAGAGATGAGAATTCAGGGTTTGAAAGCTGCAAAGCAAGTGACTTAGCATCAGCTAACAAACTACTATAACCAGACTGGAAAAGAATGCAAGGTCATCTTTGGTTCAGAAAGCTGATTTGAGGAGGCAACAGGTCTTGGCATGAAACTCATCCCTCCTGACCCCATGGCTATCTTCATCTTTAATATTAACAAGGCATGGGCTGTACTTTGGAACTCTGCTGGCCCTGCTGAAATGCATTCCCATGATTTCATGAGCACTGGGTGCCTGGGAAGGAAAGAAAAGCCAAAAGCTTCTGATACCACAGCTAAGACCTGGCAGTTTAAATGCCGATTTAACATCCCGAAGCTGAAACATACCATATGCAAAGCACTATTGGGATATATATGCTTTCTGCAGTGATTCACTAAGAAGTGAAGAAAAGACAAAGGAGTTGTACTAAAAGCAATTTGAGAAGTAACTGAAAGTTATAAGCAACTCAAAGGACCAAGTTGCTGGGTACCAAATAGCTGCCCCTCTAAACTGGATCTCAACAGCTAAGTCAGGAGAGGACAGAAAGGCCAGCACTACACTTGCACCACTCATCAGTGGATCAGTTAAAATACAGGGGGAAAAAACAACGTGGTGGAAGACATAATGTAACAAAACAGAGGATCACTAGAACTACCTAAGTTTGGCATCACAATTATTGGAGGAGCAGGATAATTGGAAAGGATTTTATTGGGATACTGACAGGGTAGACCTCTCGTGATTACACAGAGAACACAGCTATTGCAGCACTGACAGAACAGACTTTAGACCGCCTCTGGATGGCATGTAAAGAGCACTGGCTTACATCTTTAATTGAGCTTTTCTTCCCAGGGGCTCTTACTGAATTCTTCAGGGTAACTCCCATTTCACTGAAATCCCTGGCCTCTCAATTCATGCAATGTAGGCCTACTATGATGCAGGGAACACCACAGAGAGGGATAGTTTTTCAGGTATGTTGTTCACATATTCTCAAAAAATTCAAGCAGTGGAAGCAAAAGAACACAGTCTGACTCAGCATCAGCTCATTCCTGGCTTTCTTACCTGCTGTCTGATGCTTCAACAAGGATTCATTGCTTCCTCTTACGTAGGCCCTTTATCCCAGTTCCTTCTCTTAATCTGTAAAACAGAGATGCAAACCTCTGAAAAGCTTTCTCTGGCACAGAACTACCTACATTTGATGGATGATTCTTTTCAGTGGAGAACGTCTACCTGGCATCTCTCAGATCTAGGTCATTCCCAGCCTTGCCAGACTTATGTATTGTTTGCACACCCTGATGCCTACCAATGCAATCTCTTACCCATCTGAAAATCTGTATATTAGCAATCTTTTACTCTGTTCCATGCTGTGTGCCCAAGCCCAGAGACAGATGCACTTCACTATCTATTGTTCACCTGTTTTTCTTTAAAGTCTTCCTATGTTCCCAGGGCCTGCTCACTAATTCCACAGCAGGAAGCATCCCTTGTATTAGAGAGGGCGTCCAGGCTGGTAGAGAATTTCCCATTCCCCACTGCCAGGTTTGGCACCAGGGGAGTGCTGCTCCCTCCCTTCCAACTCTGCCTCTCATTCTCATTCTTTTAACACACACACACTGGCCCAGACTTGTTCCACTTTGCAGCTCCTACTCCAGCAACGCTCCCTGCACAAATACTGCTTTCTCACCCCCCACACCACCTACCTCTCCATCACCCAGACAAGGCTACACCACCCTCCGTGGACCCGGTACGGCCTGCCACTTCCATGCCTGTCTGCTCCCTGCCACAGGTCTCGCCCAGGGAGGGAGCGCTCCCTAATGCCCTGATGGCCGAGGCAGTGGCACCTCCACCCTCCCCCACGGGAACGGCCCCTTCCCCGGGGCTGTGGCGCTACCACCCTTCCCGCACCCGGCCCCCACCTGCCGCCCGTCCCGCCCGGCTGGCTCCCGCTGCCCACGGTGCGACCCGCCAGGACCCGCTGTCACCGGGGGACTCCGACACCTCCTCCCGGCCCCGGGCCACACACGGGGACAGGGAGAGCCCCCCGCTCGCAGGGCGCCGGCCCGAAGCCCGCCCGGGAAAGCCGGAGAGGCCCAGGGGCGCGGGGGGCCCCGCCCGGGCTCGGGCTCGGTCCCCAGTCGGTCGCGTTCCCCTCTCCCCACCCCCGGGACCCCAGCCCGGCTCTGACCCGGTCGGGCACGGCTCCGCCCGGGGTCCCAGCGACTTTGCGGCCGGTTCTGCCCCGGTTCAGCCCCGCCTCGGGCCCGCCCCAAACTTTGCCCCCGCTCGGCCCGGCCCCACGCTCTCGCTTCAGGCCGCCATTTTGCCGCGGGGCACGCCGGGTAATCCGGCGGAATCCCCACGCCGCAGCGCAGCTGCGTCATCGGGCAGCACGGGAGGGGGCGTGGCCAGGCGCGGGCCGCTGGCGGGCGGTGCGTCTCTCGCGTCACCGCGGTAACGCGAGTGGCGGGGTGGGGCGGGCGGCGGGGGAGAGGGGCCGTGGGACGAAACCAAGAGGACCGCGGGGGGCAGGACGAGCGGACCCAAGTGCCAGCGAGGGGGGGGGGGGGGGGCGGACGGGGACGGTGCCCTCCCCGCAGGCGGGGGGGCGAGGGGGGGGCCTTCTCCTCCGCTCTGGTGAGACCTCACCTGGAGTACTGCGTCCAACTCTGGGGCCCCCAACGTAAGAAGGACATGGACTTGTTGGATTGCGTCCAGAGGAGGGGCACGAAGATGATCAGAGGGCTGGAGCACCTCTGCTGTGAGGACAGGCTGAGAGAGTTGGGGTTGTTCTGCCTGGAGAAGAGAAGGCTTCAGGGAGACCTTATAGCGCCTTCCAGTACCTAAAAAGGGCCTACAGGAAAGATGGGGACAAACTTTTTAGCAGGGCCTGTTGTGATAGGACAAGGGGTAATGGGTTTAAACTAAAAGAGGGTAGATTTAGATGAGATATAAGGAAGAAATTTTGTACAATGAGGGTGGTGAAACACTGGAACAGGTTGCCCAGAGAGGTGGTAAATGCCCCGTCCCTGGAAACATTCAAGGCCAGGGTGGACAGGGCTCTGACCAACCTGACTTGGTTGAAGATGTCTCTGCTCATTGCAGGGGGTTGGAGTAGGTGACCTTTAAAGGTCTCTTCCAACCTGTCGTGGTTTAACCCCAGCCAGCAGCGAGAACCACACAGCTGCTCACTTACTCCTCCCCAGTTCAGATGGGGGAGAGAATCAGAAGAGTAAAAGTGAGAAAAAAAGTTGTTGGGTTGAGATAAAGTTTAAAAAGTTTAAAAGGTTAGAGCAAAAGCAGTGCACACAAGCGAAGCAAAACAAGAAATTCATTCACTGCTTCCCACCGGCAGGTGGGTGTTCAGCCATCCCCAGGCAAGCTGGCCTCCATTGTGTGTAACAGCTACTTGAGAAGACAAAATGCAGTAACTCCAAACATCCCCCCTTCCTTCTTCTTACCCCAGCTTTATATACTGAGCATGACATCACATGGCATGGGATATTCCTTTGGTCAGTTGGGGTTGGCTGTGTCTCCTCCCAACTTCTTGTGCCTCCCCCTTGCTGGCAGGGCAGTGTGAGCAGCAGAAAAGGCCTTGACTGCCTAGCAACAACCCAAAACATCAGTGTTTTAACAACACTATTTTCATCCCAAACCCAAAACATAACACTGTACCAGCTGCTAGTAAGAAAGTTAACTTCATCCCAGCCAAAACCATGACACAACACAAACTATTCTATGATTCTATGACATGTATTTAGGGACACAGGATGGGCTGACAGGCTGCTAGCTGCCTTTCGCTGCACGGCTCTGGCAAAGACCTCTCGCCTGGCTGGGGAAGGATGCAGAACCAGCCCCTGCTCCTGCCCCTGCATTTGCTTGTGGAGGCTCCAACAGAGCAGCTGGGCTGCAGCCCTGGGTCACCTCACAGCCTACTTCCGAGGTTACACCATTGTTCCATATCAGAGCAGATCCTGAAAAGAGGCAGCTCAACTTTTGAGCTGATGAAGATGACAGAAGAGCTATAGTATAGGCCGGTTACAGCAATTAGAACCTCAGGACTCCAAAGTGGGCTCATAGTAACTGCAGGTGATCTGCCCTCTTCAGGTCTTTGCCAGCCAGGACAGTTCACCAGGATGCTGCATCCAGGATCAGCTCCTTCCCCTTGTTATGTTCCTCAGCCCCTGAGAAACACCCTGACACTCACAGGCATATCACAGCCTGTCAGTAGGGAAGTATAACCCCATCCGTGGGGCCAGGTGGAGAAGAAGAGAGAAGGGGAGAGCAGTGAATGGCAAAAATCCACCTAAACCCCCCAAGGACAACTGCCTGCTTCTTAAAGGAGAGGAACTGAGGACAGTGTGTATCAGTCAAAGGTGGACCAGTCAAACCTGGACACAACTTACATAATGCGCTTTGGTCTTTAATTGCAAAATCATCCACTCTATTGTTCTAGCCTTGGGAATTCAAGAAGTCAAGATCTTTTAATTTTTACCCAAATCACCCCATTTATTCCCCCCTGATCTTACACATGGAGCTTTGTCCATTGCCTCTCATGCCTGGTGCATAGCCTTACTCACCCTCTGGCCCCTCTTCCCTATTATTGTTTCTTTTACAAACATCTCCTGAGTTGATATTCACATGGTACATAATGAAGGAAATTTGCATGGTCGAGAAAAATCCTGATAATATTTGGAGGATGTTCCCCAATGTACGACATTTACGAAGCCTTCAGATTTGCTTTCAGGTAGTACCAGGCTCACAGCACTGCAAACTCTGCCCAAATGGTCCCTTCTCTTACACAATAAAAGACAGGTGCTCAGCAGGACCTCGCTTCCATGACCTTGGGAATATTGTGCAAAAGCGTCTGCTGCACACCCAGCAAGTGCCGTCTGCACCATGCCACACGTCAGACAGGGATATTTCAAGAAACCCTTCAGTACTTGTGCCCCCATAAATTCTCCAAATCCTCCCTGTGCAGGAGTCAGATAACAAGCAGAAGGACAATGGCTCCAAGAATCCAGGCTGCCCATCTGCTCTGCACTTCCAGATTCTTGCTTCCACAGCGCCAGCTGATGAAATTTTCATAGCTGATGGGGTTTCTCATTTCCACCGGGCCTTGCTGCCTTGGAGCCTTCACAGTTGTGGTCTGTTCAGGTTTCCGTGGGTGCACAATGATGGCAGCAATGATTAGAGTTCTTTGCTTTCTTTTGGTGACCTTACAGAGTAGGGTCTCCAAGCTTTTTGCAAGTCTAGGTGAAATAAGCCCTGCAGGAAGGGGAGCGCTTGATTCTCAGATGGTCTCAGCATTCACTGCTTCCATTAAATTTAACTCTTCTCAAAATCAGATCCCAAGGTCAGACAGCCAAAGGGAGACAGGAACTGAACTCAGGATGCCTGAGTTCAGTCAGCTGCTCTGAGCACCGAAGATCCCGAAGACTTTGATTCCCAAGCCCTCTCCTTCTCTCTCCACACATATCCACCCTGCCTTTTCCCATATCCAGTGAGCTTGTGAGCTGGACTCACCACTGCCCTGAGCCCAGAGATGTGACATAGTGCGGAAGCATGACGTTAGGTTACATTATATTCATTTATATAACACCATTAATACCAAAGTGCTGCTCCCTGCTAGAGCCAGTTGCTTGCTAAAGCCTCTGAAGTTCAATTAACAAGGACCAGGTAATCTAACACTTGACTCCCAATAATCCTTTTATTTTAAGGGGCCTCTGGCGGATGTAAAGCCCTCAGCAAACAGTCCTGGAAGTACATTTGAGATTCTCTCAAATACCAGCTGAATTTATGACCCTTAGTGAAGAGCAGGAAGGAATCCCTTCAACATACTTTCCAGCTGGCAGCACTTTATATAGACCCCTGTAACTGTATAAAAGGAACCCCTGGAGGGGCAGGTGCCACCTCACAGAGGGACAAATCCCTCTGAAGTGCCTACTGTCTTGGCTGGTAATGTCTCCCCACCAGAAGAAGGCAGCGCAGGCTTGGTCCTCTCAAGTTCCCCACCAACCCAGGTCAAGCTGGAAAGATGGCGGGTGCCAGACCACCCTTTGGTGGCTGGTTTGGAGGCTATCACCTACCTGTGAGTTGCGTGAGGTCACATTTCCTCCTGCTTGGATGCTGCAGTCCTGAAGGGACTCTTAGGAAACACTCACCATGTCCGCTACTTCTCTGACTCCAGCTGTCTGAAGAGGCTGCCCAGAGGATTCCCCACTAGACCTCAGATAAGAAACTCTCAGAGGCAGAAGAGGTTTCATGGATGGATTGACCCAACCAAAACCAAAAAACCTCAAGACATATTTTGAGCAGAGCTTGCACTCTGGGATATGCCAGTACAAGAGAAGCCCAGCACCCAAACCAAACAGCATCTTGGGAACAATAAGAACAGCAAAGCATGGCCAGCCTGGGACAGCCAAACAAGTCTGTAGATACAGAATTGGACGGCCAAACACATCCTGCCTGTACACCTGGAGCACACATCTATCAGAAAAATACAACCCACCAGTAAAACAGTTGCTATCAACAGCCATGTGTATAATTCAGTCCATCCCTCTCTGTAAGAGTGAGAGCTGGGGCTCAATTTTAACATGAAGACGCAACCCTCAAAAAACTCCATTTTTTTTTTCACAGGCAAACACTTTGCTGTCAGGATCCCCAGCAACAGCAGCTGAAGAACAGAACTGTGCTGACCCATCCCAACCCAAAGTGCTGTTTGTCTTATGAGGCTGTCTAAACGGACCCATTGCGATTGGGATATAATTGTGCTGGGCACTGCACAGAAAAACAAGCAGACAATCCTGCCCCTGAGGCTTGAATCTCTGAATCTCTTGAATCTCTCTCAAATCATCTCTGCCAACAAAGGATTACGGACAAAGGCAAAACCGGGGAACAATGACAAAACCACCGTCATGGTACCTGGGCACTTGGCGTGGCTCAGTGGTTTCATGCCATCATGGAGTTTGAGCGGAAAGGGAACCCCAGCTCCCACTGGTATTTCAAATGTACGTAGGGGCACTTTCCCCCAACCTGTATACCTGATGAATACATTGCACATCAACACTTCCCCATTACAATTGCTGCCTATATGTGTTTTGTATATTTATAAATGCATATGTATAAAAATAAAATAAATAAAATAGATATCAGTGACCCCTACTGGCCATTTCTAACTAGTCCTAAAATAGTGCAGCAAGAGCTGGCTCTCACCTCTTGCCCTCTCCCTAGTGCAGTCTGTCATCACGGGACAGGGAGCGCAGAGCCTGGCAGCGGTGGATTTGTACTCTCTGCACTCGCCTTGTGCCAGTTGCTTCAATCCCGGGGGCAGAAAGCAGAAATCGGGGTCTTCTGGTCTCAAGTAGTTGGGTGTGGCATCCCCCTCATGCCTCTGCTCAGAACCAGCTCCACACCAGTTCACATGGAGAGCCAGTCCCAACTCTTGCACTGAGCCCTGCACAGGTGCCTCTAACTTTTATCCAGGGCTCTGCAAGGGACCAGGTACTAGGCTGTGACCTTGTACAGGATGTTCTACCAGAAAACCCCTGTTCCCAGCTGGGACCCACGCCATGGTTACCACTGCTCCCTGGGGTGAGGTCCCCATGGGAGGAGCTGCTCCACCACCGCAGTTTCTCCTCCCGCAGCCTCGCCCGAGCCCCACCAATGCTCCCTGTAAAGCCTTTGCCCCAAGGGGTGCTAAATCCAGCACGGGTGCTGCCGTGCAGCAGAGACTGAAGGACAGCCATCCTCCCACGCCAGTGATTTAGCCCGATGAAGGAGTGAAGGGAAACAGCACGTGTGGCCGAGAGACCAGACGGCTGCACCAACACAAGGCAAAACCCCACGGGAAGCAAAGGCTGGAGTCACAGTGTCAGCCACAGGCCGAGACTCGAGGGGCTCTGCCTCCCTTCCCCTTCGTCAAAACTTGTTTAGCTTGTCATGCTAATAAAGCATTTGAAATGAACTGAGTTAAAAGTATGTGGAGAGGAAGGGTGGGGGGGGGGCGTCTCTCCCACCGGAGCTAGCAGGGAGGTGGCGGAGGGGTTAGGTGTGATGCTGGCTTCTCCCCAGCGTGCACAGGCAGACAGGGCTTCATCCGGCTGTGGGGCTGAGCGCTTGCCTGCCTGCAAGGGGGGGTTGCTGCACGCCAGGTGTCAGGGGTGGTACTTCACCAGGGTGCACAAATGGGGGGGAAGGAGCTGGTCCCCCAAACTCTCTGAGGGCAGAACAGGGACTCTGCAGGCTCTTTCAGGCAGAGGCACATGGCTGTGTGTCGTCTCCCGAGGAGCCCTTCTGTGTGCCTAGCGTGCGTCTGCAGCTCACAGAGATCTTTTTTTTGGTGAAATCTGCAGCACTGCTCTCCCCACGCAGCTCTCGTTGTTTATAGGGACGGGTCCAGGCAGGCCAGGGAGGAATTACCTTTCCCTAGGACACGCTTGGTGCTTGGCTGAGCGCACTGCTTCCCTGCTTCACGGGAGCTGCTGAAGGCCAAGGAGACAGTCAGTCTGCAATTAGCCTCCCCTCCAACACTCATCCACATCCCCTGGGGCTGCTAATTACGGACTCCCCTCCTCTGCACCCAGGGTTCAAGCCTTTCTAAGCATGGGCTGAAGTTTTGTGAAATGACCTTGAAATTCACTGCAACAGGTCCTCCTGCCAGGTTTTGCTGCAAACGCCAAGATATGCCAACCTCTGTAAATGCCCAGGAGCAAGCACAGAGGCAAGCACTGAGGAAGCTCAAAATATTTGCTTCAAGAGACTCCCATTAAATGCTTGCACGCTCCCGGTGAGATTAAGAGGTTTCATTGCTAGGGCTGCCAGCTGGAAGAGGAAAGGGAGAGGGCTTGGCTGGAGGTGGGCTTCGAGGCACCCACGGGTGTGTGCCAGCAAAGGGAAAGCCTGGAAGACATCTCCTTCCCACTTTGGTCCTTCCCGACCTCCTCCTGGCAGCAGGAGGCAGGTGGGGGGAATGGGTACACCCCCTGAAGTCTGTGCCCTTGGGAGAGCCCTGACACGAGCTGTCACACACACGTGCAGAGGGAAGCCAGAAATCACAGGGCAAAACAAGATCCTACACCTTCTCAATGAACTCATGAGGTTTTTTTGAAGGGGGGTGACTCAGTCTTTTGAGTTGTGGGGGCTCAAGGTACGACATCTTTTCTCTAGCTGCCCTCAATATATACCTCCGTCTCTTTCCCTCCCTCTTCAAGTCTAACTCCTTTTGCCTCCAGGATTTCATGGTTTGGTTTTGGTTGTTGATTTTTTTTTCCCCCCGGTGGCTTTGTCATGTCTTGGATAGAAGTACTGAGGGTGGACTCAGGGAATCTGTATCTCAAAATAACGTGGTACTTAAGCTTACTTTTCCAGGTCCTCACAGCAGGTTTGGAGGCTGCCGGGTACTGAGCTCAAGTCCATTACGACATCACATGGGCTCTCCTTGACTTGGAGGATCTGTTTTAGTGGAGCAGCCCAGCAGACAGATGTTAGCTAGTCCCAACAGAGCAGCTGCCTGGAGGCCATTGCAGGGTTCAGATCCCCCTCAGGAAGCAGCAGCCCTGATGATGAGGGACTCCCCACAGCTGGCTCGGAGTGGAGGAGAGGTGAGCTGGCAGTCAGAGGCTTGGAGGGAGGCTGACACTTGGCTCTGAACACCCAGGAATCACCTCTACTGGACACCTCACAGGCACCACTGGAGCATCCATACAGTCCATCCCCCCTTGGTGTTGGTGATGAGAAATGTATACCGAGCTAGCCCTCTGTCCAGAGGGTATTTATGGATGGTGCCTCCTCACGCCCAGCATCCTGCCTCTCCCAGGGCCGGGAGTGCACAGCTCAGGGGAAGGTGCAAGCATTGCTCAGCACAAAATTATTGAAGAACTCACCCTCGTGGAAAGCTGCTCCTTACTCCATGGCCTAGAACTCATCTTCAGTGCCCTGGAGCAAGAGGGCTTACAGCTCTTTGGAGTTCATTCCTCTTTATTCTCGCTCGCTATACAAATGTCTAGTCATTTTTTAAATTGATGCCTTTTCTTGTTACCCAGTGGCAACGAGTTCCACGTATTATCAGTGTTTAGGATAAAGGCAATCCTTCCTGTCATTCACTTTGACTGCACTTCTGATTTTGCCTTGTCTCTTGTCAGGCTGCAAAGGATGCAAATAAAAGAGGCTCATGCCGAGCCTAGGCAGTGTTCCCAGGGACTCCAGGGTTGCAGGGAATGTGACACTGGGCTTGGGCAGCATTCCTGGAGGCTTTGGGAAAACACAAAATACATCCCAGGGTAGCCCAGGGTGGGTACCCTTAATACAGTACTGAAACGGGGAGGGTGAATCCCAGGGCAGCTCCCATACACTGAGGCACCTCTTGTAGAGCCACCAGGCTGAGAGAATTAGATGCTTCCCTCCCCTGTGCCATTTCTGGTGTCCTCAGCCACCAGACTTAGGAAGGTTTGAAGGGCTTTTGGAGGCTGAACTGCATTTTTTTCTGCCAGAGAGCAAAACTTAGGGCAGGGGGACACAGGATGGATTCACCAAGACCACAGCTTAGCCTTTTCTCCAATCGTTCCCCAGCCCTGCTGCCAGCCCTGCTGTTGAGTGTATGCACTGTTGTCTGTCAACCCAGCCATGCTCCGCAGGGTGGCAGATCATCAAGATGGTGCGATTGGGAGAGAACAGCCAGGAGGTTTTCCACCTTCGACCTTCACCCTCTCCCTGCTTCTCTTTCGTCCACCCCCTCCACTTCCCCACTGCAGGCACAAACACCTACTGCCCATGGAAGCTATTTCTAAGCAATCCCGAGCATCTGGGGAATGAGGCTCTGAACAAATATCGGAGCGTGCGTGTGCAGTGAGTGCACACACACACACATACACATATACGCACAGAGCCACGGTGCTGCTGCAGAGTCAAATATAGACCTTGGGGAAGGGGGAACAATGGCTGGGGTTGGGTTACATGGCTGCAGGGCCAGCGAGCTGCTGATGTTTGTTGTGGGCTGGGGTGGAATGGGAAAAGCAAGGGGGGTGGGATGGGGGAGAACATTTGTTTTAACCCAGAGACCCTGGGCTGGTGCCGTGCGTAAGACAGAGAGGGTGACCCAGAGCAAGAGCTGCAGGAGAAGATGATCATTTGAGTTGGCAGCTCGGAGGTGTTTGCGGTCTTCCTCCGGCTGGTTTGTGCCACTTCTCTGCCTCCCTCAAGGGATTAGAGTAGGCAAGAAGGGCTGAGTTTCTCTGGGCTTCTGCGCAAGGAAGACTTTCTTTCTCTCCTTACTCCGGGGAAGGCTCCTCAGTGCAAGAAAAGAGACAACATCACCTGTTCCCTCAGCCCGGCATCTGCTCCTCACCCCTGATGTCCAGCTGCCTCCGAGGTGCAGGTTCCAGACGCCGGAAGAAAGGGAAGCAGCTCCAGCTGGTTTTGACAGGTAATTCCTCCCTCCGGCTGGGATTGGTGATGGTGTGTTGGAAGGATGGCAAGGGAGGGAGCCTGCAGCTGCTGCACATCGGGGGGAGTCTGTGGCGACAGGTCGTTCCCATTCCCACTCCAGGTTCCTGCTTTGTGGGATTTCCTTCACTGGAGGGAAAAGCAGTGCAGGGACTCTTATGGCTAGGAAAAATCTTTCCTAATTCTGACCCAGCAGCTGTTCCATCCGAGACGCCTCTAGGGATGGCTTGGCAGTGATCAGAGCCCAGTAGAGCAGGGTCTAACCCCTCCTCAATCCTCATTTCTTGGGTTTGCAAATAGAACTGCTCTGCTTGAATCACCCTGGGCAGCGCAGGGACCACCAGCGCAAGCCTGGGAGAAGGGACAGAAGCCCTTCAGTGCTGAGGAAGGAATGCACCCAGGGTCCACGGTGCTTGGGGTTCCCTTCTAGTCCTTCCCTTCCCTCTCCTCTGTACCCACCTTTTTTACTCCCACCCATCCCTGCCTGCTTCCATCTGTGATACTCGCACACAAAACCAAACCTCAAACCCCAAACCTCATTTCCTCAAATATGCCCATTTCACCCCCTGTGAAATCCCACCCTGGTTTCTGTTCCCTGTTCCCCTGCCTCAGCATTCAGATCTCCTGCAACCAACTTTACCTCCTCAGCCTGGACAGCCCTCGCTCCGTGCCACAGCTCTCACCTCTGAGAAGAGCGGCATGGGGAGACCCACGTGTCCCACACCACTGACTGCAACCTAATCCCATCTCCATCTCCCTCAGCATTCAGATCTCCTGCAACCAACTTTACCTCCTCAGCCTGGACAGCCCTCGCTCCGTGCCACAGCTCTCACCTCTGAGAAGAGCGGCATGGGGAGACCCACGTGTCCCACACCACTGACTGCAACCTAATCCCATCTCCATCTCCCTCAGCATTCGCATTGTGGATACAGATACTTACGGATATCAAGGTGTACGGGGACCCCTCCACAGCACCCTCCTACCTGCCCGTTCAAATGCACACACAGCATCCAGGGGGTTTTCTTAGGTGCATTTAAACAAGTGAGGTTTAAGAGCATCCGGGCACGGTTGTGCAATGGTGTTGCAGTGCAGCGTGGTCAGGATTGGGGCAGATCCCAGCAGAGGAGTGCAAGAGCAGGTGAGGATGTTATGGGAGGTGGTGTTGTATCTGAGACAGTCGGTGTAGGCAGTAGCATTTCAAGGAGGAGGTGAAGGTGAGGCTGAGCAGCCTACACTCGATGTTGGAGGTGCCACCAGTAAAAACTTGGCCTCCAACCATGACTGGCAGAGCAAAAAGTGAAAGGCAGGGTGTTGTGGGGGTCAGAGGAGAAAGGTGGACCCTCCCAGGCCCTAGAGCAGCAGTGACTGAAGGAAAGACTGTCTGTTTTTTAACTGAGTACCAGGAGCTGTGCTTTGCCCTCAGCCTCCCACCTCTCCCTTTTGTTGTAAGCCCCAGGTACGGTGTGAACCAGGACTCAGAAGCAGGCTGAGCTGGGTGTAAAGGATCAGGGGATGAGAATGGATGGAGAACCACAGGAAGCATCTCAGAACAGAGCTGGTGCATACCTGTCCCATAAATACCTGAGGAGCTGATGGAGCAGCCTGAGTAGCAGGACGTTTGGACCTCTCTGGCCCTTGGGGACCTTGGAGCACTTAGGTGGGGTGATGGAGGCAGGAGGAGGCAGGCGAGGGAAGGAATAGTGTTCCTGACTGACAGGAGATTAGGAAAGAGGAAGGAGGCATCTTCTGCGGCAGTGGGCAGGGTGGGAGGGTCCCATGTTATTGCTCAGTAGGGTTGTGTTGTCCAGACCTGCCAAAGATGGAGCGAGCAGGGGTCTGCAGTCAGAGCTAGCAGAGAGCTGGGCTTTGATGGGGCTGCTGGCTGTTGGGCTGTCCTGGGGTTCTGGAGCCCACAATGGCACCCATGGCTGCCACAGGGGGTGTGGTGCTGACAGGGCTGTCAGGAACTGCAGAGGGCTGGGGACACTGGGGAAGGTGAGAGCACGGATGGGGTGAGCTTTGCCTGGTGATGTGAGGGGATGGCATGTGGAAGCATCCACCTAAGTGCCAGGAGCATGTGGTTCTTCTTCCTGGTGGAAAACAGCAAACCTTGTAGGGCAAATGGGTAGAAGAGGGCTGGCTGAGGTGAACTTGTAATCTAATTAAGGGTTGCTAGGACCTTTGAAGGTGACAGATACGACCTTGTCAAGTAGCAGAAAGGCCATGCAAAGTGAGCAGGAGAATGGGCAGATGTTCCTCCTGAAAATGTGATGGCCCAGCCCCTCTCCCAGGGTTGTCTTATTATTCACCGAGGTGCTGGTGTCCACGGCTTGTGAGCAGCAGCAAGAGAATTGCTGAGGACCACAGCTTGGCCAGATCTTTTCTGTGGAGTGACCACTCCATGTTGCACCTCTACGTTAAGGATGGGGCTTTTTAACTGTATGGTTTGCCAGCCGAGGTGTGTTAGTGGTCCCTGAAGCCAGCGGGGAGGGGCTGCAGGAGGCGTTTTCGCTTATTTTGGATAACCTGAACAAAATGAGTGCTCGGGTCATCCCGCACCTATTTCTGAGAGAGGGAGCAGGCAGCGAGGCGGCAGTGCCCGGCGGGCGGCCGGCAGCAGCGGGCCGCATCCCCCTGCCCAAGCGTGTGTGTGCAACCGGGAGGGGGGAGAGCGCTGCAGCCCCCCGAGGGGGGTGTGTGTGTCTCCCTGGCAGGGCCGCGACCCGAAAGGGAGGGCAACCCCAGCCCGGGGCACCCCTCCATCCTCTGCGGGCCGGTCCTGGGGGGACGGGACCGGTGACCCCGCGCAGACACAGCCCCCGCCCCGCCACCCCGGGGGTGTTGCGGGGCGGGCGGGCCCGTGTGGAGCCGTGCCGGGCCCCCCCTCCCCCGGCGGCGGGAGCAGGGCAGGGGTGAGCGGGCAGGGCGGGCCGGGCCGGGGGCTGCCTGCGGTTTGGGGCGGCGGGAGGCGGGATGTCCCGGGGAGGGAGCGGGGATGTGCAGGCACACGCAGCCGCTGGCAGGCGGCCGGGGCTGCAGCGGCGGCGGCGGCGGCGGCGAACGGGCGGAGCGGAGCGGAGCGGCGCGGCGCGGCACGGCACACGCGGCGGCAGCTCCCTCCGCAGCCCCGCGCCTCCCCAGCCCCGCCGCCGCCGCGCCGCGCCGGGCATGGCCGCCCCCCGCCGCCGCGCCCCGCAGTAGCCCCCACGACCCGCCGCGTCGCCGAGGTGAGCAGGGGGGCGGCGGGAAAGGGGGGCAGCGCGCGGCGGGGGCCGGCAGACACACACCACCACCCCCCTCGCCTCCCTCCGCCGCCGCCGCCGCCGCCCCGGGACCGGCGGGGCCGGGGCGGTGCGAGGGTCCGCGGAGCGTCCCCTCCGGCCGGCCGGGGGGTGGTGGTGAGGGGGAAAGCGGGCACCCCCCTGGCCATACCCCTCCGGGGGGCACTGGGGGCTCGGGGTGGTCCCAAAGCCGCGGGGGGGGGGGGGTGGGAGGGGTGGGCAGGAGGAGCGAGCTGCAGCGGCGCGGCATCCTCTGAGTTCCCACCGCTGCTGCCGGACCCCCAGCTCGGAGGAGTCCCTGATAGCCCCCAGTCTAGGGGGCAGAGCCTGGTAGCCCCCCTCCTGGGGTTGTCCCTGGTAGCCTGCAACCGTACGAAGGTCCCTAATACCCCCGAGGGGCAGGTTAATAGCTTCCAGGGGCATCCCTAATAGCCCGCAACCCCTGGGGGGGGCTGGTAGCCCCCAACCTGGCCAGGCCATAGTGGAGGAGCGGGATGGAGGAAGCTCCCTCCACCCTGTGTCCCTGTGACCCAAAGCCAGGCCTGCCCTGGTGCTGCTTACACCTCCCTCAGGCACCAGCTGCCCCACAGGATGCCCCCAGTGCCTTACTGGGGTCCCGGGTGACCCCTGGGTGGGTGCAGGGAGCAGCGCCTGTGGGGCGGCTGCGTCATTGAGGAGGCTGTGGAGACCTGTGGGGGAAACGACCTTTGCAATGACATGCGGTTGGAGGTTGTCCTCCTCTCAGCCCTGAGGGAACAGGATACCAACCATTCAGCCCTAAATTATTTTGTAAGTTTTGTAGCAATTGCTTCGCCCTCCCTGAAATGCAGCAGCTGTTTGCCACTGCCCAGCATTTTGGGGCAGGAGGCGAAGGAGGGTCCTGCGAGCATGGTGACAAGGGGACTGTGGGGAGGGAGGATGCAGTGGTCTGTGCTGGGATTTGTCTGGGACAGTGACTATAACATCCTGTAACCACTCTGAAAATGCTGCATCCTTTGTAGGTGATGGTTTGTTTGCTGGCGAGATGCTTCGAGCAACATCATTGCTTTTTGTGGGCTATTTTGTCTGGTCCAGGCAGGTGAAGACCTTAGCAGGGACCCCAAAACCTCTTCCTGCAATGCATGTGTACCTGTGGATGGGTGGGAGGACTTCTGTCCCCATCTGAGAAGTCTTTCATGCAACTCTGGACCCAACACAACCTTCCTGAGCTCAAGTTGAGCTGAAAGCGGAATGGCCCCTGTCCATCACACCCACACAGCTGGATGGAGTCTGCTCCATACCTTCACCATTCTCCTAGCAGAACTGTTTAACCCCTCCCATCTCATTATAGTAATATATTTATGATATCACCCTCGAATTTCCTGTCCTTAACAACCCCAGAAGGCTGGGAGGGATTGAAGCACTTTTGGAAAGTATTTAATGTTACTTCAAGAGGGCAGGAGGCAGTCGGAAAATAGATGGGTGCAGGAACCCTGGGTGGACGGGGCTCTCTGCAGGACAGCCGAGGAAAAGGACCGCACCTAGCAAGAGGTGCATGTTTGCCTTTCCTACCTGGGGCTGCAGACCGGGTCTAGCACCTATCGCTTCACTCCCTTGCTTGGAAAATGAAGCAGAGCTGTCGTTGGCTGCCTGCTTGTCTGCTAGATCTACTCGACTCCTTGCCCTCCTGAAGGGCTTGAAAAGCAACCTGGGGGCTGCGAAAAGACTCAGCCCAGCTATTTATTTGAACATGCACTGCAGGGACCTTGCACAGCATTGAAGCTGAAGCCCACCCAGACCTAGGGGGGGAAGATGAAGATCTCCACAGCTGGGCTGGTATTTCTAGAGGTTTCTGCTCTCTTGACAGCAGCTAGCAGGGGCAAGTGCTCCAAGGAGCAAAGTAACAGCCCGAGCTACTACATGGTCAGGATTGAGTGTGTGCACTCAGTTCTCCCATACATGCATTTTAAAAGGCTTTTTGATTCTTAGTGCTCCAACGTTGCCTTAGAGGAAGGAGCCTGGAAGGACAGAGAGGAGTGCAGTGACAAGTCTGTACAAAACTGGATGTTTCAACTCAAAACTGCCAGGTAGCGGAAAGGAAGGGATGCGTGAAATGAAGCTGTGGTGGCAGCCAGGGGATTTTTCTGAGCTTGCTCTTTTTCTCTCTGTAGGTGTTCATCTCGGTGGGGCCACACTGACCATGCTCAGGAGCTTCTGTCTCCAGCTCATGTCCTTGGTTTGGATCCTCTTGGCCCATCACCAGCTTGCCCAAGGTGAGTCTCTGGAGGCATGGGACCTTCTTTCTTAGATCCATCTTTCCAAACCTGTCCTTGGCATTGCTGAAGTCTCCACAGTTCTCCATGCAAAATAGAGTTGGCCTGACCTGGAAGACCAGAAAATGCTGCAGTCATCCGGCACCTGGGGGGTGACTGGTGGCAACTGTAGAGACCCCCACTCTGGTGCCCACAGGGCTGGCAGTGCCTGAGTAGACCACCAGTGAGAGGTCCCACTGCTCTCACAGTCTCTTACAGTTAGGGTGAATGGGTCCCTGAACGGATGAGCCTATTTGGAGAGGCAGGGCAAGTGGGAAAGAAGATCCCAAAACTGAATGGCTAATCCTGGATCCCATGAGACAAAATCCCTTCCCAGAGATTAGTCTGGTCTCCCCCTTTTTCAGATAAGAGATAAATTCCCAAAGCCGTCTGCCAGGAAGGATGGTTACAAATAGGAAAGGCGACAATACCCAGGCTTGGGCTGAGCAGTCCCAGGACGCTGCTCTAGCTCTGCGGTGGCGTGTTTTGGGAGGCTCTTATACTGAGCAGTGGGACCTGCTCCCTCACTGCAGCAAAAATACATGTATGTGGACGGGGGATTTCTCCCCCTGCTTGCTTCCTAGGCAGCACATTGCATAGCTTGAGGAAAGCCTGAGCACACAGAGGAAATCAGTCAGGTAAGGGTGTTCATCTCCTGAGCCTGGCCTGGGATCATGCTGGGCTGCTGGAGAAACCTCCTGCCCCCTGACATTTGCTGTTGCTCTACTGCCTGTGAATCCGGAGCAAGCCAGCTCCCCGTGGGGCTGAGATATAAGCAGGTGATGGGGGAGAGGGAAAGGTGGAGATGAAAGGGGACACCGGGCTGGGGAAAGCAAGCCAGTGCAGAGCAGCGGATGAGAAGTGGCATGGTGAGGCCATGGCTCAGTTACAGTTTCTGTGGCCTTTAAATAAATAAACAGAATTGGATACCTGGCCCCTTGTGATGCTCAGTTCTGCCTCCCCATGACAGAGGGGTAGTGCTAGCAGCTGGGTCCTGGCAGAGAGCAGGAGCCCTGACCAGACTGCTCCATGCCAGTAGCTGTCCCTGGGGATGGGGACATCCTGGGAGATAAAGAGGATCCATCCTCGGTCCCTTTGTGCCCCTCGCAGTACCCGGCCCTCTGAGCTTTCTCACCATGCTTGTCACGCGACTGTGGGACCAAGGTCCCGGGTGGGTCAGGCCGTATTACACAGGTTGCCTTAATGCACAGGCAACCCCAGCTTTTGCCCAGAAGGGCCTGAAATCTCAGGGAGCCAACAGAGACGGGGGGATGGGGGGGATGATCAGAAACCAGGTAGTTTTGAAGCAGGGTCCCGTTTCTCAATAAAGGCAGTGTTATTGCTGCTTGAGTGACTGCAAAATTCTCATCTGTCATGGGGTATCCAGCCATTGAAAGGAAGGTCCCCCACCTTACAGTTCTGGGAAAGGACAGGCTGAGTAGTTAGGAAAGAAAAAAAAAAGCTGTGAGCCAGCAGGGTCACCAACAGATCTGGAGTCATCTACGGTCTCTGCTTAACCTAACTCCCCCTGCCTCCTGCCTTGTAGGTGATGACTGCAGCGAGCGCTGTAATCTCGCCCACGGCTGCTGTGACCAGGATGGGAAGTGCAGGTATGGCTTGTCCTTGGCTCCCCACTCCTGCTGCCATAACTGCTCTCCCTCCTTCCCTTGATGCTGCATCCCTGGTGCCTGCACCCCTAACCCAAGCTGAGGCGCCTGGAATTGGCGACTCTGCTCTCTTTTTACCTGACACCCTCTGGAGTGGGAGATTTTGATCCCTCATCCCCTTGCTGGTCTCCTCCAGCTTTTGCTTCAGTGCTTCCAGTCAGTGCTTCCTCCCCACCCCCCACTGCGCACTGACTGACATAGTTGTGCTGAGCACTTTTTGTCTAGATGGGAGCATGGGACAGCCCGGCCATGTTTGAGCGATGGGAGGGAGCCATCAGGCTCACATATGATGAGGACAGTCATCAGGCAGCGGTGCAGGCTTGGGGAGCAGCCAGCTTCCTTGGCCTCCTTGCTGTTTGAGATGGGGATGCTCTCCCTGGGGCATGGAAAAGAAGAGCTGCTGATGTGCATGTAGATGTCTGAGGGCATCCGGGGTCCCACCTCTGAAGCCTGGGCTGTGGTGAGGGTCTCTGGGTGTTTTTATAAAGGGCTCGTCAGCAGGTTGGAGACACCTCTGTCCCACAGCAGAAGTGTGTGCATGATCCCTGGCATCCCGGCTCCAGCTGGTGCCCAGATCCCATAGGGGCAAAGCTCAAAGCCTGCCGCTGCACTTCAGCCCAAGAAGCAGCCACATGGCTGCCCCGGGCTGCCACAGGCCTGGACACTGCCTCTCGTCCCACTGTAGGGCCGCCCAGAGCCCCCATCCTACAGGGTGGCCCCAGGAGGAGCAGGCTGTTATGGGCTGCCTGGACGCCGCAAGGGGATGAACTGCCCATCCTCCTCACTGGGGCACGCTCAGCCTCCTTTCGCAGCACGGCCCCCAGCATCACACCATGCCTGGGCCATTCCTTCTTGTCTAATGGAGCAGATGTCGCCCAGCGGTGATCATAACTGTGCTGACTGCTGCACCAGGGAGTCCAGCTCTGTTTTTTGCTGGGTCCTCAGTTGCAGCTGCAAAGAGCTCACTCCTCCCTGCGCCCGTTTGGTGGCTGTGGCTGGTCAGGGGGGCTCGGTGCTGTGAAACACTGCCTGGAGATGCTGGACTTCTCCATGAGGCAGGTGGCCCAGCTGCAGGTTTTTCCGGTGGAGGCATGCATGAGTTGCTGCTCCAGATTTCAGGCCTTCAGCAAGCTTGGCAGTACCCCGTTGAAATCGCCCCCAATTCAGGGAGACTTGGCTGCTTACCTGGCCCTCTTCCTGGCAATTTTTAGGTTGGCCACCTCCCTTTTAGAGAAGGGGAAGAGTTGATGGTGCCTACTGCCATACCACAGGCTGTGGGTGCTAGGGGGTAAGGGGTGCCCACAGCCACAGCTCGTAGCTGTCTGCATATGAATGCATTTCTCCAGACTATCAGGTACGTGGTATCGCCTCCATTCCCATCAAAAAGTCTCTAATTAACATATATATTTCTTTTTGTAACCATTTTCCTCATCTGTTTGGAACTACCTGTAATGACAATAGCCAGTCCAGGTGTGAAAGTGCAGCCTTGGACCAGCCTGGCAAAGCTGCAGTCACCGTATATCACGCTGAAATGAGTCCCAGACATGAAAGTGAACCCCCTTGCTTACTCTAGATGCAGTGTTGTTTTTGTTAGGTTTAATTTCGTTTTGAGTACAGCTTTTGTGGCTGGTGCCACCTCCATTCAGTTCTTGTCCTGTTATCGCTCACTTTCCCCCTTGGAGCTGGCAGGTGTGAGGGAAGCCGCAGGAGCAATGCAGCTTGGGTTTACTCAGCCATCAGCACTGCCCCGCTCTTCTGAGGCCAGAAGGCTTGATGTGTGCTGTGGGTTTTCCCATCACGCTGCCCTTGTGAGCTGGTTGAGAAGTCCATTCCATACGCCAGCCTCAGCAAGCAAGGTTTCGCAGCTGGATTATGGTGCACTTCAGATGGAAAGTGACACATGTTATAATGCAAAGGGGTGCAATGAAACACGCGGGCCTCAGGGGCCTCTTGTCCCTTTCCCTCAGGGAGTTCAGGGTTAGGGATGAGGCTTTTCTCTGCCTATCAGTGGCTGAGCAATGGGGGAGGCGCAGGAGTTGCTGAGCTAACACAGTGGTGTGTACAGAGTGGTTGGCTGGAGGACAGCATTGGGACGTGGGCAGTAAAAGCGAAGCTGCCGAGCTCTGTTTCTGCCCCCTCACCCTCCCTGGCTGCAGAGGATGAGTCTGTCCTGCTCTGTCTGCTCGCTTCCTTGGAAAGATGAGATGCCAGTACTGACCTCCTCTGGAGGAGGGAGCCAGCAGGTTCATGGTGGGCTTTGGGAGGGTTTTCCAGTGCCGCTGTATCTGTGGCAAGCCTGCAGAGCAAGCAGCGAGCTTTTTCCGCAGACCCTGCTTGGGTTTTATCATGCTGCCATGCCCTGTCCTCCTGCAGGTGCGACCCAGGCTGGGAGGGAGAGTACTGCGAGGAGTGTGTGCGTATGCCGGGCTGTCTCCACGGGACATGCCACCAGCCTTGGCAGTGTATCTGTCACACCGGTTGGGCCGGCAAGTTCTGTGACAAAGGTGAGTCATAGGTTGGACATCACAGCCTTCGGTGCTGAGGGCAGAAGCCCAGCACACCCTGCATGGCTGGGTGAGCTGACATAGCCAGAAGCCACCCAGGTGATGCCACCTGGGCTGCTCAGGAGATGAGATGTTGCTTGGCTGCCACAGCTGGCAAAATCCCCTTCCTGCAGAAGAGGTCAGGCTGCCGGCACCCACTCCCTGGCTGCATGGCAAGAGCTGCCGTGACACCGGCTGGCCTCAGGAAATGGAGCAGATGAACTCATTGCCTTTCTCAGACCACGCCTGGGCTCCGGGCAGCACCTCCTGCTTCCACTGGGGCTTCGTGCCTTCGGCAGGTGGCTGCTGGACTCCCCTCCTCTGGCCCTGGGGGGCTCCTCTGTGCTATAGAGAGGTCTGCACTGGTTGGCCAGATGGCGTGCACAGCCTGTTCATGTCATGCAGATTTGCAGGACGATTTGCTTCCTCTGCACCCCCGAGTCTGTGCATTTTGCAGACCATAGCTGGGAGGCACCATGTAGGCACTGCACTTCTGTTGCTGCAGGTGCCTGTTGGAGGAGATGTGGGAGAGGCTTGTGCCATTTCTCCATCCCCCTTCTTTTTGATGTGCTGCATTGGAACTGCATTGGCCACCCCCCCCTCTTTTTTTGCTAATTCCCACCTTTTTCTTTCTCCTCAGACATCCACATCTGTGAACACCAGTCCCCGTGCCAGAACGGGGCTCAGTGCATCTACGACCGAGACGGGGAATATTCCTGCCTGTGTTCAGAAGGCTTCCATGGGAAGGACTGTGAGATGAAGACAGGGCCATGTGAGAAGGCAGGGTGAGACACGGCAGCAGGGGCAGCGAGATTACAGACAGCATTAGCTTCAGGTCACGCACTGCCGAGCTGCGGCCCAGCTTGGCTTGTTATCACTAGATTCCCATGTGCTAGTAGAGTTAAGCCAAAACGTCTTTGGCTTTGGTTTAGCTATGTGCAGCACATAGTCCTGCTGTATTGTGATCTGAACAGATTCTTGTCCCTCACTACGGTGGGTGTGATGAGCTGACAAGCGTCATGCCTTTGAGGAGCATCAGGAGGGCATGTTTTCCCTTCCGATTGTTTGGCTGAAGACCATCCCTGGTGCGTGGTAGGCCCATGCATAGCCACAGCCTTTGGGGAGGTCCCACAACCTCGTAGAAACTCCTGCCCGGTCTTCTCCTTGAGAATAGCTACCCCCAGGGAGAGAGACAGCACTGGATCCATTGGCCATGCGAGTGGCTGTGTGTTTTCCTCTCTGGGGTGAGGAAGCTGCTTGCTTTCCAAGGCCGTGACCCATCCTTGCTCTCTCTACACAGGTCTCCATGCAAAAACGGGGGACAGTGTCAAGACGAAAATGGCTTTGCCAGCAACTTCACCTGCCGGTGCCTCGCTGGCTTTGTGGGTGATCTCTGTGAGAATGATGTGGACGACTGCCTGATGCGTCCCTGTGCCAACGGTGCCACCTGCCACGATGGGATCAACCGCTTCTCCTGCCAGTGCCAGGTGGGCTTCGAAGGGCGTTTCTGCACCATCAACATCAATGACTGTGCCAGCCAGCCATGCAAAAATGGGGCAAAGTGCTATGACCGAATCAACGACTATGACTGCTTGTGTCCTGACCATTTCACTGGCAAAACCTGTGAGATCTCCATCCCCGAGCCCACCTGGGCTCCCCCCTACCACCCTGTGAACCATGAGAACGGCGGGGGTGTGAAAAGCACCACCAGTGAGATGCCAGGGGTGACGCAGCCGGAGCCTGTCAGGACCGTGGTCACGGGGCGGCGTGTGGCCAACCACAGCGAGAAAGAGCCGGGGGGAGGGTTGTTGAAAATTTCTGTGAAGGAAGTGGTGACCCAAAGGGACTCAGGGCTGACCGAAGCCCAGCTGGTGACAGTGCTGGTGTTCGGGGTGCTGACGGCCGTTCTGGTCCTCGTCACCGTCCTGCTAATGCTGAGGAACTGGCAGAGGGGCCGGCAGAGGTCGAACTGGTGCCAAAGCCCTTCACAGGCTGCAAGGAAGCTCCAAGACCAGGAGTGTCAGGTGGGCATGCTCAACAGCGTCCTGATCGAGCCCAGGAAGACGACAGAGCTGTGAGCTGCGAGGACTCTGAGCCGGGCCCTGGCAGGTCATTGTGCTGGCAAACCCCTCGAACTGCACCCTGGGGAGCATGCTGGCACAAGCTGGGAAGTGGGGAAGGGCTCCCAGGGCAGAGAACGCGTCAACGAAACCCCTGGGCGTTGAGCATTGGTGTGATGGCCCTGCCTGGGTCTGAGTTGTCTCCTGCCTGGCTGGCACAGCTGGCACCCACGGGCATCTGAAAGCAGGGCTGTGTTGGGCCAGCCCTGCAGGGGAGTGGCGACATGCTGCTTGTGGCAGGTCACACCATGCAGTGCCGTTATCATCTGATGTGAGCTCTCAGAAACAGGACAGGTAGTGCTGAGGAGGGCACAGCCTTCTTGGAAGCCCAGATTCTGCCAGGCCCTTTGTAACTCCTCTCTGTGACTACCAGAAGGGGCTGTGTCCTTGTTTGCGCTGGTGTTGGGATGTTTCTTCTGGGGCCTTTGGGATTGTTGTGGCTGCACAGGCCTCCCTGCCCCAGTACTGGATGGGGTGGCTCCTGGCTATTTCTGTAGGCTGTTGTTCCAGATGCCATGTCCCTAGGGACCGAGCAAGCACCCTTGCTCCCTGGCCTTGTGGTTCTGTGAGCCAGTTCAAAGAGACTCTGGCGATCATTTGGGGTCTCCTTATACCCTTCTTCTGCTCTGAGTAATGCCCCCTCCTCTTGCTGTCAGACTTGGGGTTACAAACACGTTCTGTACTTTCCTCCTGATGATCCAGGGGTCTTCTCCCCAGGCTTACCAAGTCATCCTTTCTGGTCTGGCCACAAATGACCAAGCTCCTTCCCCTCTCCAGCATACACTCCTGCCTCACCATTTGCTGACAAGGAGGAGCACGGCCTTCTCCCCTCTGGCGTCCTCTGGGCCTGAGCTGGTCCTTCTCATATGCCCTCGCAGGTGAAACTAGAGATGGCCAAGGCTGGAGATGCGTTGTGGCTGGTTCAGGAGCAAAACAAGATCCAGATCCTCCTTTCCTCTCCCAGTCACTCTGAGGCAGGCAGCTGGCACTAACCTCAAGTCAGCCATTGTAGCATTTCTTGATACAACAAAGGCTAAGCTCCCCGCAGTGGATGTGAGGACAGGCTACCGAGCCTGGGATGACCATAGGAAGCAGATACAATACTGCCTTCTCCGCCATTGCTAAAGCATAGCTAAGAGGCAGTAGGTAGCCAGGTCACTTAGCCTTTGCAATAGGTCTGCTCCTGCCAGTGCTGGTTGGGTGTGCAGCAATCAGCGTCTATCTGCCAGGACCAGGGTTTTCCGTGCCTTCTCATGGGCATGGAGGGCTAAGCAGTAGGGTAAAAAAACCCACAACCCAAACCCTACTACTGGCCTGTAGAGTTGCAGAGCTGGGTTCAAGATGGTGTGAAGAGAGCAGACAGAGAAGCAAGCACTTAGCCAGAAGGAAGACCTGGGAGAGGGGACTGGGGCTTCATCAGAAAGATTATTTTTTTAATACATGATGGATGATGTACCTTTATCAAATAAAATAAATACAAGCCCAGAAGCAGTGTATCAGAGAATCATAAAATAATTTAGGTTGGAAGGGACCTCTGGACACCAACCTCCTGCTCTCAGCAGATTCACTTAGATCATGTGGCTTAGCTACTTGTTCTGGATGAGTATCTCCATCACTTCCCTCAAGAATGCAAATCCAGGTTGTGGCAGCAAAGTTGTCTTGCCCCATGCCCTCACACCCCATGCTGCAGGGGTGGAATTGGCTCCCACAACCTCAGGGAAAGGAAAGGGACCTGCCTCAGGACAGTCTAGCCAAGGTGTGTATCTGCTAGGTGTTGTCTCAGTGCTGGGGAGAAGGGGAAAACCCAAGGGTGCCCATGGGAAGAGCAAGCTGATCCCTAAACTGAAAGCAGCTATGGGTTTGTACAGCTGGGAGCAGGGCAGGAAGGATAGGGAGTTCTTGGAAAAGCAGTCTTGAAATAAACTAGCCTTAGATGCCTTTAATGTAATCACATTCTGGCCCTTCAGGGGAAGGCCTTCTCCACTGTAAGCTGCAGGAAGAGCAGCAAGGCCCTGGGTGCAACATTCTGGACTGTTTGGAGAGGTCAGTGCCCCCTGATAAAAGTAGGGAGTAGGTAGAGTTGTCTGTGCAGAGAGGGAACCACCCACAAGGAAGTCTGTGTCTGAGGGGAAAAGGAGACAGGGACCTGAATAACAGAGCTTCACAAGGAAGTTTCCATTTTATTTTAAATTGCACATGTGAGACTAAGTCTCAGACTAGGAGTCACTGATTCTTCAATGAGCAGAAAATCCCTCTGTAATCTCAAAGGCGAGCCCTAGAGGGGAGCAGTATCCCACCAGCCAGGCTTGCATGGTCCTAAACAGCAGTTCCCATCTTCCCTACTAAAGGAAAGGCTGCAGTGCCATGCAATTGTTCCTGAGGACACAAAATTGCTGTCTGCAAGCAGGAATAAACCCTTCCCTCACCTCAGCAGCTCCTGGCCCTGCAGGGACAGGGCTAGTGGCTGAGGTGAGAGGAAAGCCAGGCACAGAGCCAGGAGGGCTGCCTGGGCTCAGCCTAGGAGGGAGGTCACTGCTGCCCGCTGTGCAGGAGGCGCTGGAACAAGGAGCCATCCTTCTTACTTAGGCGGGCGGGTGAATCCAGCTCTGCCACTCTCCCAGCTTGCATCACCAGCACGCGGTCTGAGTCCAAGATGGTGTTCAGCCTGTGGACAGCAAATGCCAGGACACACATTGGTGGATCTGAGGAGAAACCCTAGATACTGCTTCCCCTGCTGTCAAGGGGTGGCCCAAGACATGCCCAGCACCAGGATCTGCAGACCTTCTCCCTGTGCACTCAGGGACACACTGCAGTCCAGCTCCCCAGAGAGCCCCTGCACACTGCTGAAATGTACCACCTCTTAAAAGAGCACAGTGATGCCTTCCAGTTGCTGGGCATGGCAGGGCACCAGGAGCACAGAGGGAAGCTCTGGGAAGGGAAAGCTCAGGGCATGCCTGATTCTGGGGTTGCACAAGATGTCTCCATTCCCACAGGAGAGTTATCGAGTTGCTTCTGTTTGCCCCCACATTTCCTCACCTGCCACCTCCTGAGGGCAGCAGAAATGGACCTGTGCATCAGCTGCCATTCCCCATCTTTGCTTATGCTGCCACCACCAGCGAATTTGTAGTTGCCAGACTGCCAACCACAGCACCCACAGCATATGTATGTGCCCAGTTCTGCCCAGATTGCTAGCAGGGCAGTAACCTCTAGCCCTGGGGAGGAAAGACAAGGCAGCAGGAATGCCTTTGTACAGTCATGCGCTGTTCAGTGCAAAACTACAGCCCTACAAAGCTGCAAGTCACAGGGAAGACACTACACAAGATTTGAGCAGGTAAAAGGCGTTATGGAGTTCAGGACTCTGGTTACACATTCATCCCCCAAAAAGTACCGGGCTGTAGCACTGGAAGTGACCTGGAGGGACAAGGGACAAGTACTGAGTCACTTCCAGTCCTAGATTTCACCCATCCAATTAATGGTTCACCCAAAGCTGAATGGCATGGAAGAACCATGGGTACAAAACAATCCCCACCACCACCTCCTTACTGCTTTCCCCCATCTCCCTTCATCGCAGTGGAAGAGGGGCTGTGGCCATCTTCAACCCAGTCTTGCTGCCTTGCCTAATGCCACTCCTTCCTCTGCTGGTTCTCCTCTCTAATTACTCCTCCATCAAAGGTGGTCTCCCCCCACCCAACCCAAATACACACCTCAGCCCACAGTGCCCTTACCTTTCTAATCTATTTATACATAATATCCCTAGTGTAGGAACCACGTTTCCTTCACACCCCTCCTATCTGATCTATTTAACAAGACCCACTCGATTCACTTGACAGGCCCAGCCCACCCCGCCTGTCATCCATCACTCCCACTTCTGTGCAGCACGACAGCAGCCCCTGCCACCTGCTCATTTGATTTTTATTTTTGTGGTAACCGCTATGTTTTGAAAACAGCCTCCATACAACTGCATAACCCGCTTCCAAATTATCCTCTGTTTGGCAAGTGTGGGAGCACTGCCTAATGCTAACCCACCCCTTCTCAGTATCCATGGTATTCATGTTTTGCTCTCCTCCCTCCGCCTGTAACCATCTACTGCCCCTACTCTTACACTAAATCTCTCAGGGGTGGGACAAGCACTCCTGCCCTGTCCTGCCTGGGCAGTGCCTAGCCTGCCGGCACCGGGTGCAAGCTGCAACCGAAACTCAGAGGTGTGGAAAACAGAGCTAGCCAGCGTTCTGCCTCCCGCGGCCAAGAGCTGGCTACAGCCCGTCGCCGCCGGCTGTCCTGCAGTGCCCTCTACTGAGCCAGAGACACCTGCTCTTCCCCAGTCTCCACACTGCTTCTTTCTGTAGGATAGGTCTCCGTTGCTCCTTGCTCTAATTTGGCAGATCCACAAGGTCCAATTCACTCCCCCGGTCCCAGTAAGCAGTGCCCAGGAAGAGCCATCTGCCATACGATGCGGTCTTTTGCCCTTTGCTTTCCCTCAATTTCTGGGGACAGCGTTTTTGCATCCAGTTGTTTCCAGCACCCAGGCACTAATAAAGCAGAAAAGGCAAATAGGCAGGGTCCAGCTTTTTGCCCTTAAAAACTTCATCATGGAGACCTCCCTGCTCAGCTTAAGGCCCAGACATGGCAGGTGCAGCCACCACTCCCTGCGAGTGGTAGGATGAGTTTAGGTGCAGAGTGTTGCTTCCTCCATACCTGTGAGCAATCGTCAAAACAGTTTTGTCAGCAAAGCGCTGGCGGATGGTCTGCTGCAGCAGCTGGTCTGTCTTCTGATCCACACTGGCTGTGGCCTCATCAATGCACAGCACCTGCCAGGGACAGACAGTGAAGGGACCTCCCAAGCCCCGCAGGGGAGACCCCAATCCCTGCCTAGGGACAGCCCGAGCAGGTAGCACAGGACGTCTATTCCCATCACACCCGCAACTCTGGAGCGCTCCGCTCTGCTGTCCTCTAACAGCCATCAGCAGCTCACCCTCCCCCTCACTCTGATGGAAGCAGCGCACTCACCTTGGCCTGCGTCAGGAGGGCTCTTGCCAGACACACCAGCTGTCTCTGTCCCACAGACAGACTCTTTCCTCTCTCTCCCAGCTCACTGTCCAATCCACCTGCAGGGGTCAAGCTCAGCAGTCAACCCACCAGGCTCTGCGCGGGGCCCCAAATGACTCTCCCAGTCTGGGGTTTTCCCAGTAGCACTCAAAATCCAGATCCTGCTCAGGCCCAGGCCTTGGGAACCAGAGTCTTTACACTTGGACGCAAGCAACATCTGGCACAGAGATGCCACGGTCCCTTAGAACTAGGGGCTGGCTTCTCTCTCAGGCTCTGCTCTAACATCCACTGAGACCTGGTCTCATCAGCAATATCCCACCACCCAATCCATCACCTGCCAGTCCCTTGCCACTGGGTCAGACTGACCTGTTCCCACCCTGGTCCTAGTGTGGCCTCACCTAACCAATTCCCTACTGCATCCACCTGGCCCCTTCTTCTCAGCTCCCTGACTGAGCTGAGGCCTTCTCCTGTCTCCCAGTACCAGGGCTCACCAGCTGCTTTTTGCTGGGTTCAGACTCACCCATCTGAGCAATGGCATCCTTCAGGTGGCACTGCTCTAGCACCTCGTGGAGCTCAGCATCCGTCCGTTTTCTCTGGGGGTCCAGGTTCTCTCGGATTGAGCCACTGAACAAAAATGGATCCTGGGGGATGATGGCCAGCCTAGATCTGCAAGCAAACAAGACCTGAGGGCTTATGGGGTGGGTTCTGCAGAAAAGCAAAGGCCTTTTATTATTTTTTTTTACTGGAGTGGGGTGTCTTGGCTTGCTGCATATCTTAGAGGCACAGAGACACGGGTCACATATTCAGCCTGGTTTCCTTAGCACAGCTGTTCAGAAACAGCAAAGCAACTCATAGGAAGCTGCCACAATCAGACAAGAGGGTGCCAAGACAGTAAGTCCTTTTGCTATCCAACCACTGACAGCTCTCAGCTTCTGGGTTCCCTTGGCTGCCCTCCACTCTGCTCAGCCCTCCGTACCTCAGCTCCTCCAAGCCCACCAGCTGGCTGTCAACACCATCCAGGAGAATCCGGCCTGATTTCAGCTCCAGCATCCGGAAAAGGGCCAAGAAAAGGGTGGATTTTCCAGATCCTGTGCGACCCACAATCCCCACCTTCTCTCCGGGGTAAACAGTGAAGCTCACACCATCAAGTGCATTGGGCAAGCCTGTTCGGTAGGCCAGGACTGCTTGCTGGAACTCCACAAGCCCCTGGCTCGGCCAGTCAGCAGCAACCTAAGAAGGATACATGGGTGAGACAGAGTATGACTATGACTTGCTGTCATTTTTAGCCTCACATCCTCACAGGCCAAGCCCCATCCATCTCTTTGGATGTTTGCTTGGCTTCTGACCAGATGTAATGCACAGCCCAGCTCCAGCCCCCTCCTAGGCTCGTTTTTCTCTCTAACTTGGACCTAGCACCCATTCTGCTTTCCTACCCCTTCCCATCATTCCAGCCTTCAACAACTCTTGCCAGAGATTCATTCCCCACAGGGCACGTATTGGTAAAAGATGAGCAATCAAGGTGGTTTCTGTAAGTGAGGGCCCTCCACTCATTCACTGAACCCTGTGATCTCCCCAGGACACAAGTGCAGGGCACAAAGCCAGAAGATGGGCCAGTCCCTGAACATATCTGAGCTTTTACCTGGACCAGTTTATCCTGGGGCTCCATGGGGATGTCTGTGGTGTATTCCTCTGTGCGCTCCACACTCACCATCATGGTCTCTGTCAGAGTGAAGCTGGAAATGAGGCCTGAGAGCAGGTTTGTGACAGACAGGGCATATGAGAGTGCTAGGCCCACAAGTCCTGCGAGGAAAAAAGCATAAGCAAGAATGTTACCGGCAGGCAAGGAGCCGGGATGTTGGTGGCAAGACAAAGAATCAAGGGAGTCTGGGATCCCACACCAGGATGGGGGGACACAGGAGGAGGGACAGGAGCTGAAGCACTACGCTGTGGGTGACTTGTAGAGGGACAGGGAGCAGGAGCTATGGATCTTACTCCGCTGTAGGAAGATGTGCAGCTCTGGGTTAGGAGAAGAGGAACCCCTGGGCCACAGCTTAGGGGTGGGCATAGAACAATCCCTGGCAGTCTACCTGGATTTCCCAGTTGCTTCTGGTGCTGGATGATGGCAATTCCTGCAATAGCGGTAACCACAGCGACCCCAATCATCTGCAAGCGGATGTCCAGCCACTGCATTGCTGTGTTGCTGGCAAAGAGGCAGCGCTGGTTCTGCTCCAGACACAGCTGATTCTCCAACTCAAACCTGGCAGGCGCACAACAGAGGTTCGCACCATTTAGCCTCCATTCCTGCTGCCCCAGACCAGGGGCATTCGTGCCACCCATAACCAGTCCCACATCAGGAAGGCCCTGGTCTATAAGGCCAAAGCTCTGGCTCTCTGGGTGCTTTTTCTTTCCACTCACCTCTGTGTCGCCCGCATGGCTCTAATGCTGCTCAGTCCTGAGAGGGTCTCCGAGAAGTGAGTGTAAATGGGAGACAGGGTGACACTGTAAAGGCGCTTGAGCTCCCGGGATGTGCGCCGGTAATAGCGCTGGATGGAGAAATAGAGGGCAGCCAGGGGGAGTAAGACCAGACCAATCCAAGGGAGGCCATAGGTGATTATCACCAGCATGCCCAGAAGCCCGTACATGTTGGCCAGGAAGATGTTGAGGATAAATGGCAGGCTGTCATCCACGCAGTACAAGTCTGAGGAGAAGCGGTTCAGGATCCGGCCTGTTGGTGTGGTGTCAAAGAAGGTGACTGTGGCCTGGCAACAAGGGAACCAGAAAGTAAGCATCAGTCAGCTGTAGTGAGATCCAGCCACAGAACAGTGCCCAGGAGAGCAGCACTGAGGGCAGCAGATAAGGTGACAGGGGTGGCTACCACAGCCCCCATCCTTTTCTCAGCTGGAAAAGAAATGTCAGACTCCAAAGCCAGCATCCACTCACAGCCAAACAACTCATGCCGTTTGCATGGGAAAAGGAAAGAGCCCTTCTGTGGCAAATGGCACAGCTATCTTGGTAGCTGTCACTCAGATCCCATACTGTCCCACCAGTGAGACAATCCTCTCTAATCCTATCTTCCAATCATCTAATCCTAACTCTAGCTTGAGGACCCAAGGAATCCCAAATTCTAAAGAAAGTTAACTGGCACATGCCAGCATCAGCTCTAAGTCTAGCTTAATGACTCCTTCCAATCTCATCTGAATCTGCGCTCATCATCCCACAAAAGCTACTTTGATTCAGTTTGCCCACATCTAGGCTATGTATCTAAGTCTAATGAGTGAATAGATGCAGGTGGCAGCCATAAAACACCCCTCCATGGAATGGAACAAGCCTTACAGGACACATTCTGAACCCCAGCTCATTGGCCCCTTGTGCTGGCTGTGGTGCAGCCCTTTTTGAATATAGTCCTACAGCAAGCTCATCAGCTAATACGAGCAGAAACCCTAATCCACCTCCCAACCCCTTACTCCCAACTATGATAAGAACATCTAGGCAGAGCGACTTGCAGGATCCCCAGCCTGCCTGGGACTTTCTGACTATTACCTTTAGAGCCCTCTGGAGCAGTCGGTTGTGAATGACAGTGGCAGCACGGATGGTGCCATAAGCAAAAAGGAAGGCCCGAAGAATGGTGAAGAGGGAGTTGGCCCCTGCAATGCTCCCATAAACTATCAGGTAGAAACTCACATCCAGTGAACCATTGGAAGGGACTGGGGTGGTGTCCAGAGATTGAATGGGGGAGCTAGAACACAGAAGGAGGAATATTATGAATCTGCCAAGGTCCCCATGGCAGTAAACTCACAGATAGGGCACGAGAACCCAGGAGCAGACTCAAGGGGAAACCAGGATAATTCAACCTGATATTCCTGTGAAAGACCACCCTTTTGGGATGCTGGGACAAACACTCTTATAACTATGCAGCTAGGGGTCTTCCATCAGCCCCAGGCAGACGCCCTTTGAGCATCTCATCAGGTCTGAAATCTTGATTCTATTTCTTTGTCAAAGCAGCCACGCAGATCCCCTGCAGTGGGGTGGTCAGTTTATCCCTGCTCTCAACAAGGATCTTCATAGGAAATGCAAAGGGCAAAATGAGAGTGTGTTTCCAGTTTCCTTTGGCATTTCTTGACCAGCATTCACTTACACAAGCCCAACAATGGAGAAGAGAAGCAGCTCTGGGGAAGGCGGGGAAGCTGAGCAGACCATCACAGTGGCATTTGCTGTCTGGGATATGCTGGAGATCCAGTGTGACAGCCACCAATCTGAGATATTTCTGGATGCTACAGAGAAAGACAGACTGCATAAAGGGGGATTCAGCAAAAATCAAGCAGAAAAGCTGGAGGGGAAGCTCCTGGACAACTTTTGTTATTGTCTCACTGCCTAGTTTAGTCTTGCCCTGCCTTCATTCTCTACTGGGAGAATTCTGAACTGTAGCAGTGACAAGGCACTGCTAGAGGAGCAGACATGCAACTGCAGCAGCGAGGCACCAGATGCCATTCCCACACATGCCCCCTCCCAACTGTGGTACTTTAGTTTGGGGAAAAGGGGTCTTCCTGCTGCAGGGAGAGTGATTAAACCCCTGGCCTCTTTCCTTCCCTGGATTCCACATAACCAGGGAGTGAGAGGAAAGGAATGTCTAAAGAGAGGTGTGCTGCTGGTCACTGCCTCACCTTGCATCAGGAGGAGAGAGAAGAGGATAGATAATGCCAAGCAGCTGCCCACTGCCAGCCAATATGCCTTGTACACATGAAAAGCCACTGCCCCTTCTTTCTTCTCTTCCTCCTTGTGGATGAGATGATTGGTTTGGGTTGATTCTTCTGCCTCTGTCTCTACGGCCTCTTCTTGGCCCTGTTCATCAGGGGCTGTTGGAAGGAGGCAAAAGCAAAAGTCAGTGCGACTTAAGTTCCTCCTGCAGCTGCTCCTTCCTGTGAACAGAGCAAGTCTAGGCTATGAGGGAGACTTTTCTTCCCTCTTCTCTCTCCTTTCAAGACAGGTGCACCAATCCTGGAAGACCATCTGAAGCTGGACCACAAGTGGAACAACAGATTTAAACACTGCTCCAGACCAACACCCAACAATATGTGGGTCTCCTCTCCCTCTATACACACACTACCCACAGATCAGCACTGCCACAGCACGGCAAGGTGGTGGGAGCTCTGCTCTAAGGCCAGAAGCCATCACGTACAGGTTCTGAGTGCTCAGCTGAGCTGTGCTGCTCCAGCCACCCTCAAGCTCACCAGGTACAGACCTTTATCCTTCCGCCTCTTGTCCATATCCTTGAACTTGGGGAAGGCTTCCACGAGCGGCAAGATATCAGCTGGTGTGCCTGAGAAGAGAGACATGCAAATGCTTCAGATTCTCGAAGAACAGATGCCAGCTGCTCACTGCCTCTTGCTATGAAATGGCCCAGTTTTGTTCTCTCATAACATTCCCTATTCTCTCTCACAGCAGATGCACCCTTGAAGGCCCTGCTCCATACAACCTGCTATGGCCTTCTACCTTATCAGCTCCCCACCTCTAGGATTGTCCTGTTTTATCTGTGCATCTGCACATTTCCTTCTACCCCATCTTTGACCACATGTAGTGTCCTCAAGCTCTTTATCACTGGGTTGCCCACTAGTTAATCCTATCCCTTATGTCTATCTTTGCTCAAGCCATTCCAAGACAGACACACAGGCACAAATGAATGTCTGAGAAGACAGCCAGTATACCTGTCTTAACTATCCTGCCATTGTCTATCAACAACAAGGCATCGGCCTTCTCCAAAAACTCCGTCCTGTGGGTGCAAAGGATCCTGGTCTTGTGTTTGAGAACTCCGAGAATGCATTTCCGCACAAGATGGTTGGCTACGTCTGCATCAACAGCAGCCAGGGGATCATCAAGGAGGTAAAGCTCTTTATCCTAAGAGGGAGACAAAAGACAAGGATACAGCTGCTGGCCCTGCCAGAGCAGGCAGTCCTGTAGAAAAAAGTGCCTCTGTGTGGCACACCGCCAGCACCTTTAGGCCAGCATGATGCGGTTTAAGACGTGCTGCCAGAGCAGATTGTACACCTGGGTGCTTCCAGCTTCTTTACATATGACCTGTCACTGGGTACAATCTGCCACAGCATGAGCGCTTTGCTATTTACCTGGTAAACAGCTCTGGCAAGGGCTATTCGAGCCTTCTGCCCCCCACTGAGTGTCACACCATTTTCACCAACCTCTGTCTGGTCACCTGCTGGTAAAATCTGAAACATTCAAGAAAATCCATTAAAAAGGGAAAGAAAACTACTGGGGACCCAAAACCAGAACACTGGAATCCCTCTCCTGCCTCTGGCAGTAATTCCTTAGGGTGACACCTTACAAAAAATTAAACAATGCAACAGTCTATACTGCAGACAAGTGGCAAGCTTGGCATTTCATAGACTCACAGAATAGTCAGGGTTGGAAGGGACCTCTGGAGATCATCTAGTCCAACCCCCCTGTCAGACAGAGCAGGGTCACCTACAACAGGTTGCACAGGACAGCGTCCAGGTGGGTTTTGAATGTCTCCAGAGTGGGAGACTCCACAAACTCTCTGGGCAGCCTGTTCCAGTGCTCCACTACCCTCAAAGTGAAGAAGTTCCTCATGTTAAGATGGAACTTTCTATGTTCAAGCTTGTGCCCATTATCCCTCGTCCTATCAATGGGCACCACTGAAAAAAGACTCCTCCCATCCCTCTGGTATCCTCCCTTTAAGTATTTGAAAGCATTAATAAGATCCCCCCTCATTCTTCTTTTCTCTAGACTAAAGAGACACAAGTTCCTCAGCCTTTTCTCATATGAAAGATGTTCTAATCCCCTAATCATCTTTGTAGCCCTTTGCTGGACCCTCTCCAGCAGATCCCCGTCTTTCTTGAACTGGGGAGCCCAGAACTGGACACAGTACTCCAGATGCGGCCTCACCAGGGCAGAGTAGAGGGGGAGGATGACCTCCCTCGACCTGCTGGCCCCACTCTTTCTGATGCACCCCAGGATGCCATTGGCCCTCTTGGCCACCAGGGCACATTGCTGGCTCATGGTCATCCTGTTGCCCACCAGGACTCCCAGGTCCCTTTCCACAGAGCTGCTCTCCAGGAGGTCAGCCCCCAACCTGTACTGATGCGTGGGGTTATTCCTCCCCTTTATTTATGCAACTAAACTCTCTTACACTCCAGAATAGGGTGGCCACATCTGAACTACCCACTGAGAGCAACTTCTGGTCTGGTCTAACTCTGAAATTGCACCTGGGAACTTTCTGGGAGAGCAAGAGCTGTGCCTGCACCAAAATCATGCCAGGGCCCATCCAAACAGTTTAGCAGTAAAAACTACAGTTTCAACAGCTGGAAACAGTTTCCTTTTGATTTGGGAGCATACACATAGTCCATTACTTCTCAAATAAGTATTCAGCTTTACAGAGTGTTTATAGCTCCTGCCAAAGCAAACAGGAGGTCCTCATGCTTGGCACTGCAGAAAATCAGGCATCAGGTTATAAACTGGGAGAAAAAGGTCAAGATTCCTACCATATCTAACAGCCACGTTTACTGGCTAGTACAGCCATAAACCTCAAACCTAGAATATGTGTAGTACTGACAGGAGGACTGCAGACTCAGCCCTTCCATGCAGAGTTTCCTCTGATCCAAAAAAGCATCACCTGCTGATAGGTTCTGCCTGAAATCCTGGCAGTCATCAGATGCAAGAACATCTCCTTTCTCCTTTTCCCAGGATCAAGAGCTTTTGGTTCAGTGGCAGAAGAAACCATCCAAAGTGCTACCAGAGTGATGTCACACCTTAGAGAACCATGGGGCCAAGTATGGTCTGGGATTGGTAATCAGAGTAACGCTGTGTGATTGGGACATTGGAAAAGAAGTCTATAGCCTGAAAGAATGAGAACTGCTCCCAGTGAGGCTCAGACTGGATGCAAAAGTTGGCCAAGAAGGCCCAGGCAGGTTTACAGTTTAGGTACTCACATTCAGGTCCTCGGAGAGGGCACAGGCCTCCACCACCTCCTCGTACAGCCTGGCATCATATTCCTGCCCAAAAAGAATGTTCTCACGGACAGTGGTAAACTGTATCCAAGGCTCCTGTGTGGCCAGACCAAATCCTTGCTCCAGGTCACAAACATACACTCGTCCACCTTGTCTGCAAGCACAGCAGAAGCGGGTGGAAAGGGCAACAAAGGAGAACTGCTGGCAGATCAAAATGGCCTACAAATGGGGATAGCACTAGATATTCTTCGCCTGCTGTGCCACAGAGGGACCAGACAACGGGGAGTCTTTAGGATACTTACTTAATGAGCTCTCCAGTGATGGCTGCAAGCAGAGAGCTTTTGCCAGCGCCGACCTTCCCAACAACCCCCAGGAGCATCCCCTGCAAAGGGAAATGAATATGCTAATATAGGGTGGCTTGTCCAGATTTCCTGAGCCACACATAGCCTGTAAGAAAGCTGACTGCTGTCTTAAACTAGGACTATCTCACAGGTTCAGCAGCAGAGCTGGGTACAGTCGTTGGGTAAAACGGACTCCTAATATGGTAGCACACAGGTCTGCAAGGAGTGTTAACTCTGGAGACTAGCTCTGTACCCTGCCCAGTCCTCTCCTGCAGCAGCGGTGGAAAGCAGAGCTAGCTGGTTCATCTCTTGTCTATAAGCCATGTCTGGATCTCTTCCAGCACCCTTCAGCTCCAAGAGATGCGCTATGTGTCCTGTGCCTCTTGACCAAGAGAAGATTTTGTTATGTGGCTTTTAAGACCAGGAAAACATTAAAACATGCTACCCCTGCTCCATTATTTGTCTTCTCTAGTGCCATTCTTCTCTGTTACTTCCTGCATCCTTGCTCACCTTTCTCACTGAAAGATTCTCAATATGCAGTTGCAGAGTGCCTGTGGATAAGGGCTGCATGGTGCTTTCCTCCTCAACCGGCACCCATGAGAAGGCTGCATATCGCATCTCCACAGCAGTAGCAGTATCTGAAGGGCTATCTGCAAGAGAAAAGCAGAACAGCATTGCACTACTATGAGAAGGCCAGAAAATTAAAGGCACCTGGCATCAAAAACACTATCAACTTTGCTCCCAAACAGATGAGACGACAGGCCATTGCCATGATGCCCTTGACCCAACCACAGAATGAGATACCTGCCTACTCACTTGCCCTTAAACTTATACCTCCCTTCCTCCAAGCCTCTTGTTTCCAGCTCCCACTAGACACACATGGGTGCCATAGCCCTGCTGACTGTCAGGGAGACACTGTAAGGATAACCTGGGTTTATTATTGTTGAAGGTAAAAGAACAGCAGGGAGCTGGCAAAAGGCAAGGAAGGAGAGAAAGGGAGCTGAGATGGCTCAGGAGAGGAGCACGCACTCAAGCCTTTCTGCCAGGCAAAGACAAGGTTGTTGACGGCATCAGTGTTGGAGGAGCTTTGGACAGAGAAGGTAGCAGCTTCTTCTAAAGGGACACTAATGGCAGGGCTTCATGGGGATGAGCAATGGCCTACAGCTAGTAAAGATAAATGTTATAGCCTTGTCTCCTGTTTTCCACAGAAATTAAATGCCTTCACTCTGCCTTTGACAACAGAACGTCTTGAATCACAGGGTGACAGCCAGCTGCCCTCCAGTACTGCCTCTGGGCCTCACACCTCAGCTCTCTGCTCCGAATGCCCCCTGCCCAGGGTCCCAAGCTCAGCAGCAGCCTTCACCATTACCGAGGGCATAATAAGCTTCCAGGTCCTGGTCCATGAGTTCAAGGAAACGCTGGATTCGATCCAGGGAAACTTTGGCTTCCAAGGTCCCATTCAACACCCATGGGAAGCTGTTGAGAGGGAGAATAAGCATCCCAACAAGGGCCAATGCTGTGAACACCTGCATGGGTAAGGAAACAGCCATGAGTTGGAGGCAGTACCTCCCTCGCCTTTTGTATTCTCCAAATAGCTTCACCAGTGAGAGCCTGAAGAGCTGTGGGGAGACATGGGCTGGGTTTATTTCCCAGAGAAGATGCCTCAGGACTGCATCCCCACTGTAGACTGTCCTCTGCACGAGACAAGGTTGGAGTTCTCCCTACTACCTACTCACCTTTGTGGCAGTGAGCTGGTGACCCAACAGGACATAGGTGATGAAGATGGCAATGGAAACAACAACAGGCAGTGCTGCCCACAGATACACGCACACAGCATCCAAGTACTTGATGGCTCGTAACTTCTGCAGCTCTTTAGCCCGGCAGGCATTTACTCTGGTGCTGAAGTGCTTCTCCCAGGTGTAAAACTTGATCACACGAATGCCACATAGGAACTCTGTCATTAGCTGCAGACAAAAAGGAAAAGCACACAGAGCAACCAGTACCTGCCTAATGCATCAAATGCCAGCTAGGCATCTGGGCTGGGGCCAGGTTTGCAGTTGCCTCCTGCTAAGGGCCAGGCTAGAGATACCAGGAACCATTTATTGCTAACAAAGACATAAACTTGAGTGGCAGCTACTGGGAACTTTGCTCTCACTCATTCCACCACCTTCCTCAGCCACCTGTGCTGTGTACAGCTCAGGAAAAGGCAAAATATTACACTACTTTCCAACTGAAGGATGTGCAACACAGGCGAAGGGACATGTGGAATTACTAGCTGGATACCATTTACCTACTTTGGCCTCACAGCACCTTGAGAGACTAACACCTGACTCTCAGGGCCAGTGCTGCTATGACACAGCTAGTCTTTATCCAGAACCTGTCTGTCTCAGGTGTCCCTGCAGCATGCTGTCCTCTCATTTCTGCTCTCAGGTCAGCATGCAAAGAACAAGCTGAGATGTGTCTGTTTACCCGCCATTAAAAAAAAAACAACTAAAAAGTGAGAGTTCACTCAGCAAACCAGTCTTAGAATAGTTGGAGGAGGTCCAGCATACCCCATACAACTAGATGCATCTTCTGTTGGGAAAAGAAATATTTTTAAAGCTCCCAACAGTTCTGATATGGGGCTGACTTATGTTTCATACTTCCAAAGCATGATGGAAATGGCCAGTGAAAGTGCTGTCCCCTCACTTCAGAGATTTAATGCTAAAAGGTGAGAATCAAATGTTTGGCACGTGGTGAGAAAAGAGATGGCACTGCAAAAATGCAGAAATCGGTGGAAAAGATGACTGAGGGCACTAAGCTGGAGTGATATAAAACCACTACGTCCGTGATCATTGCCTTTGTCCAGACTGCAAGCCACCTCACTGCTGATAGTGTTACTGCAGTAATAGGATGGTAGCATCTCTAGAGGAAGCAATCAGGACCCCTACCTTAACTTCCACACACAGAAAAGAAACCTGCAAGGGAACCTGAATTAGCCCAGGGGGCAAGACAAACATTAGAGGTTCACTATCTTGTGGCTGGCAAAACTGCATCACCTTGAAACACTTTTGAACAAAGTGTGTGTATGGGCACATGCCTCCTTTAGCATTTTTCCCAGCAGTTGTGATTCAATTAATCTGCTTGGGATCATAGCAAGTGGCCAAAAAGCCAATGTTCCAGAGACAAATGGGAAGAAAATAACAAACTCAGAGCGCCACCAGCTGCCCCTCACCTTGACCCGCGTGTCTTTGTGTTTCAGCATCCCCTTGTTGTTCATCATGATGCGGTTGGCTATGACCTTGTTGATGGGCACGAGCAGCAGTGCCAAGGCCAGGCCTGCCAGAAAGGCAACCCCCACTTGCTGGTAGAGGAGGTAGAGGGTAATGGCAAACTGGAAAGGCAGGCTCCACACCTCATGGAAGCTGAGGCAGAAGTTGACCAACCTACTGGTGTCAGTGCTCATGAAATTTACAATTTCCCCCACAGTGAAGCGGGCAAGGCTACTGCTGCTGACACGCAGAGCCTTGCGATAGATAGCAGAGATGACGGCAGCCCGCACCATTAGCGTCACCTTGTTCACCTCGTAGCTGAACTGGTTCCGCAAAAGAGCACCCAGGAAGGAGCCAGCAAAGAGCCCGAGGGCATAGAGCACCCCATGGCTCAGGGGCTCCTGCTGTGACTCCATGAAGTTCACCAGCAGGTTCAGAAGCAGAGGACCTGAGAAACCCAGCAGGTTGCCAGCCAGCCTGAGCAGTCCAAGGGAGTAGAAACGAAGCCCAAAGGCTGAATGAAGAACTGAGAAGAGTCGCACAGCCTCCTGGGCATGGTGCGAGTTGTCCAGGGCATCGCTACTCCCATTGCTTCCAGCAATGATTGGGCTAGTAAGAGACACTGTCTCCTCCCCTACTTGGTGCAGAGCTGCCTTCTTCTGCCAGCAGGAGTAGAACCGATCACAGACTTTGGCAGCTTGGAGCTGTCGAGGAAGCATATAGACATCCTGTGGCTGGTTCAGCTTCCGCTGATAGCCACGTTTCATCAGAGGGTTCATCCAAACATAAAAGAAGCGTGAGAGCCAGCTCTCACCATCTTCTGCCACTCTCTGCTGATCAGGCACTGGGATCCCCGGCTCTGAGATGACCTGGTCTTGTTGCCAGGAGCAATTGATGGAGAGGAAGTCTTGCCTGCCAGTGGTGGGTAAGAGGTAGCCGATCACATACACAAGCAGAGAGACCAGCTGCAGACAGAGAACGGCAAACCTGGAGGAGGCAGCAGGGTGGGCAGGGGACCAAGCTGTCCTGCTCTGGTAGTACCACACCAGCGTGATGATGAAGGAAGGTAGGGGTAAGAGAGTGAGGAGGGCCAGGACTGCAGGGCCCCTGGTAGAGCCATGAACGGACCTGCAGAGCATGAGAAGAGCGAGGCTATGGGTGAGCCATGTCAGGGTGGCAGTGCCATTGGCCAGGACTTCCAGGTACACAGGGCCCAGCTCCTGCTGAGAAATAGTGGCTGGGATGGTATCAGCAAGAAATAGGCCAGCAAGTATGAAGGAGGTGGTGATTCTGCATCCCCAGCCTGGGCTGCAAGGCACCCTGGAGCCAGATCTAGAGGAGGAAAGAGAAGAAAAAAAAATTACAGTTGAAATTCCATCACCTCTCAGTCAGTACCCTCCTTTCTTCCTTTCCTCTCCCCCCTTTATCTGTTCACTCTTACATAACCTCCTGGATTAATCTCCCTAGGTTTGTATTTTTTTCAGACTGTAGGCACTGCTAAACTACACTAGATCAGTATAGCCGAGTATCCGATCAATACCAGAGATTCAGATGCTACCAAAAAATAGCATTCCTCTACAGAAATTTCTTTGCCAACTATGATATTTTGTGGTCAAATCAGGCTCCAATTCTTGAGGATTAACAAAAAAAAAAAAAAAAAAAAGGGTATTTAGCCTCTTTAACATAATTTCTGGATGGTCAAATTCTGTGTATTGCATCTCTGATCCTTTATTTCTCTTGTCTTTGTGATATTTCATCTAGAAACCAACTAGAAATTCATCTAGAAATTATTTTTATCACTGTTGGTTTCAGTGATGCTGTGTATGTAAAGTTCATAATCTACTGCCCAACAAATTATTTCATTATCACTTGATTCATTATCATTTGTGGCCTTTCAGTATCAGTGAATGTTACCATGTTTAAAAATTTTGGAAGAGGAACAGAAAAAAAAATTGGTTTCTCTGAACCCCTTATTACCTTATATACATATTCCATGCCACCTTGGATTTATATCCTCTCCCAGAAGACTCCCAGTTCTCCCAATCCAAATTCACTGAAAATTCTTTTGAATTTTTTCAGTGATTTTATGCTCACTACCTTCTCTATTCTTTCTGGATTCCTTTCTGCAATGGAGGGAGCAGAGCTGTACACTGTACTCTGAATTAGGACAGATGCTGACAAATATAATAGCATTATAATACTGTGTCCTTCTCTAATTACATATTCAGCACATTATAGGGAGATCTAATTTCCAGCCTTTCCACCCCACCTCCAGTCCTGCATAATAATAAAGAGCTAGACAAGTTAGTCGTCATACCTTGGAGTGCCAAGGAAGCAGGCACTGACCACTGCAAGGATCACATGAGGAATCACGTTTAATGTCAGCTGATTAAAGCAATGGCCAACGCTGCCATGAACCCACACAGGGAGTGGATCTTCTGGGCTGGTCCCACAGAAACTAGCCAGGATATTCTCCATCCTTTGCTGGGAATTGAATGTGAGAGACAGAAGCTCCTAGAGTAGCAAAGAAAAAAACAGCATGAGGTACAAAATGACAAGAAGTACAGCCCCAGTCTGAGGAGGACTGTGATAAGAAATGAACATAGGGCTAGAAGCAACTTCCTGGGTCACACAGTCCAGGCCCTCCTATTGTGCACTTGCTATCATATAATCTACTTTACAAAATGATTCAGCTCCACCTTAAAATAAATTATGTTGTTTGTCCCCTTAAGTCACCCTAGGACCTCAGTGCTCTGGGAATGTGAAGCTTTTTGCTTATTCGCAGGGTGATTTTTCCCATGGCCAGTTTATCTTTTGAAACTAACATCAGAAAGCATTTGCCTTTCTATTGATCACTCTGAAAAGTGTTTTCAGCTGCTTAAACAACAATCAATTATATTTCCATCCTCAAAACAATTCCCACAATGGTACTCCTTAAGACGGCGTGTAACATTACACCCTCCAGATCAGAGGGGAACATGCCGGTGTCCATCCAGGAAAGCAGGCAGTACCTCCAGGGTACACAGGACAGAGGAACCAGCAGGACTCCGTCCTTGCCTGGGAAGGCCTCGGCTTTACAGCCATTTCTGTTCGCACCAGCCGGTCCCCTCTCCAGCCTGGGGCCGGCTGGGAGCCACAGGCTCGGCGCGGGGCCCAGCTCGGCAGGCAGGAACGTGGCGCTGCAACACCGCAGCCGGGGGAACGGGCCCTGTCATAGCGGCCCTCCCGGCCTGCGCCAGTCCAGCCCTGGGAACGGGGAAACCCTGGCTAAGGCCCGGCCTAGCGACCGCCACCTCCCCTCCCTACGCTGCCACCGCCCGCCGAACTTTGACCCCTGTCCCCCTCCGTACCTCGGCTCGCCCCGCCCTCCCGCCTCCACGCTGACCGCAGGGGGATGGAAAGGGCTCAGGGTCGCCCCGAGCGCCCCCTGGCGGACGGGAGGACGCGCGGCAGCCCTGGCACCGGTCGGGCGGCGCGGGTGCCGAGGGGCCCGGGGAGGGGTGACATGGGCATCGGGGAGGCATCGCAGGGCCGGCACGGGGCCGAGTACCGCCCGGCGGGCAGCGAGACTCGGGCGGGAGTCAAACCGGGCGATCTGGACTAGGGTGACCGCTGGGAGACGGGAGCGTCAGGCCCTGGTTGCGGCCCAGGCCCGAGGCCCGGCCGGAGGGCCACAGGCTGCCCGGCAGAGGCGGAGGCTCTGCGGGGCCCTGTGGTTGGGAGCGGTTGTCATCCCTTCCCAAGCAGCTCCAGCTCAACCGCCTTTAACGTGGCATGGCATGCCGCCGGTGGGTAGATGGCAGAGCCAAGGGAGGTCAGGGATTCAGCCAAAAGCACGAGGCCGAGATCAGGAGGAGAAGCAAAGGAATTAAAAACAGACACAGCTCGTTCAGACGTTTATCTTCTAGTTAGAAACAAACTAAAAATGAGTCCCCAGTCATGAACAAATGTTATTTTCTCTGAAATTCCTCTAGTTCCTTCCTGGAGATCTTACTTATCCCTCCCCTACATCTCCTACCGTATTTGGCCCACCCTGTCTGGCGCTCCGTGAGCATTTCTGACACGCAGCAGGCACAAGGGACAGCCTTGCAGCGCAACGGTGGCGACCAGCACAGGGGCGTTTATACGCTGCTGTGCTTCCAGAGGTCAACACTGGCAGGTACAGCCCAGGTGGTACTTTTATGGGTACAAATGTGCTTTTTTACATGTACAGCGTTCTTTGGTCATATTAGACACTAATACGAAAGCACTTTGCCAATGACAGATCAGTATACCCGCAGTGGCAGAGCTCTCCCAGCACAGTCATGCCATATAAAGCCAGATCATTATGTTAGCCTGATACAATCATCTGAACAACACAAGCTAAACAAATCCACTTGTTTTTACTTATATTGTGCTCAGTGACCACGTTTGTCCAGAGCATAAACACACACATGCAAGCAGCATCCCCAAACGTGATGCTCGATCTTTACTGCAAGAGCGCATTGTACTGGAGGGGCAAAGAAATGCTCAGCTTCCCAGCTGGGAGAAAACAAACCTGAGAGGACATCCAGCCATCATCCCCTCCAGGCTGTTACAGAATAAGAGGAGTGCGCAGCAAACGTCACCACACCATCTGGCAATTTTAGCTGCTACTGGTGATTTTCTAACAGATGCTCTGGATACTTCGCTTTCCCAAACCTTCCCTCAGTGTTCTCTCTTACCAGAGAAAATTAGCGTATCCCTGTAAATAATTCACCACAGGTAGCAAACTTGACTTTCAACACGCAGCTCATCAGAGATACAATAAAGCATTCTCTGTGCTTAGAAGCATTATCAGTGGGGTGCTGAGGAAAGAAAATACCAGTAACATTCCTGTCTGAGAAAACAGAGCGATCTGGCTGCCACAGTGTGAAACAGCAGACAGAGATAAGAGCAAGAGCTCAGCTCGGAGGCCACAATACCCTCTAATCAGAGTTTCCTTGAAAGGAGCAGGAGGGCAGCACAGTTTTCCTAAAACCTTTATCTGTATCTTCTTGTTTAATTGTTGTCTCTGAGGAGTCAGATTTCTCACAGCCCTGAAAGTAATCTTTGCCTGTGTGTCAGAGTTACAAGGCTGCCTTTTCATGACCAAGCTAGCTATTGATACTGTATGCTGTGTGCATTTGGCCATGGTGCTCTTTCCCTCACAGGTCGTCCAAAGCTTTCTAGAATAAACTTTCCTATAGAGGCCTTGATAGTAAGTTTTATGTCCTCTCTGCTCAAGGAAGCTCCCCATAAAAAAACCCAACAACAAACAAACCCCCAAACTAATGCTGTGAAAGCGGCAAACTCTCAAGACAGCAAATAGGGGATGTGTGAGGATGAGCTGCACACAAGTGAAACTTTCAGATCTCATGGTTCTGATGCCTTATTATTTCCAATTGAAACAAACAAAACAAAAAAAAATCCCCAACCAACCACTTCCCCTGACTTAATGAGATACCTGAGAACTTCTCTGGTATCAGGACAAAGACTATCCTCTCCAGCTAATCACTCTCAGCTTTTCCCTTTCAGCCCCATTGCATTCTAGTGTTCTCCTTTTTCACATGCTGCATTCTGCTTGCTCATCTCTCCTAACCTCTTCATGTTCAAAACCATTAACTTTTCCACTTCAACTGAAAGACAGACAGCTTTCAGATGCCACAGAACCCTTTTAACTTCAGACAGCATTATCTACACTCATATGGGAGAACAAACATAAAGGGCGTTTAAAAACCAAGGAACCCTAGGAGAATACCAATCCACCCTAACTGATCTGAAATCACTAGTGCCTGTTCCGCCTAAGTACGTTTAAACAGGGACATGGCAAGAATCTAAATAGACATTCCTCCTTTTCATGCTTCCTTTTGGCTGTTTCCCCTCTTCCTGAATATTACTGCCTGTGACATATACTGCTAGTGTATTTGACTGATATTAGATTCGTGCCATGTGGAGTACAGGCTTGTGGGTATATTGCTTACAAAGTACCTTGGGCATTATAAATAATCATACACCTGACATTGATCAAAAGAAATCAGAGCATTCAAAATGGAAAAAAAAAACAACCCAAAACAAAACCAACAATCGGGTTTAATTGAATCCACCCCCATAGGCCAACGCAGGCCAGATTTTATTCATTGTCTATTATCCAGTGTTTTTGAATACTCTAGACTGATATACCCACAGTGGGGAAAAACTATCTGGCAAAGGGAGACTGCCCACCCCTTCTCTTATGAGTTTATTTTGTAGCAGATTACTTAATACTCATCCCAGGACTTGGAGTCAGGGAATGAGTGTAGGCTGCATGCCCTTTCCACTTCCCAGATAAAAATAAATATTGAGCTGAAACAGAAGCTAGCCTAGACAAGCCTTAAATTCAGAAATATCAACCTTGTAATTATAGGCGTAAAAATCTCTGAAAGCAATTGTCTGGATGCATTTTCTGTGCTCCCAGCCAGGGCTCTGCTATCAGCTGAACCATCCTCAAATTCCATGATGTCATGACTGAGGACGGCTTGATTACTTGGCTAAGTCCAAAATTTTTCATGAACAGGCTGCTTTGCCTGGACCTGAAGACACAACATGCATGTTTTTCTCTGTTTTCCAGGGGAAAAAAATTAATACAAAGTTCAGAAGACAGAGGAGTATCTTCCACCACACCTTCTCACGAGAACACTCATTTTGTCATAAAAACACAGAAATTCTGTGTTCTTACTAGTAGTCTATCCATTTAACATTAGAGGGAATGCTGCATGGTCATCTCATGCCCCTGGATCTAGCCTTGACTCAGACTTAAGAAAGTAAAAAAATAATAATTAAGGTCTTATGTTTTTCTCTGTTACAGTACTACTTTTTAACCTAACGGTCCAACCTGAATTAGCTTCAATTCAGATTTCTGTTTACTTGTTCATACTGAGCTACTGCTAACTTTTCTCATACTGTTCTTTTCTTTCTCAACGCTGTTTGCTCCCATGACTTTCTTATTTGAGTCCTAATGAGAATTTAGAGACACCTTATTACCCTAACATTGCCCTCAGCATCCAATTAGCTAAAATCTCTCCAAGCAGCAGCTAATTGCAAGTTCAAAGATGAGCTCTGGAATTCCAAAGACGAGTTTGGGAGCCGAACTTGTAGCAGAGCAGACTGACTGGCACCTCCTTTGTCCAGTGAGAGTCTGGAGCACCAGTCACAGAAATATTACAAAAACCTCTGCAAAGCAGGTAAGTACCTTGCCTGACATTTTCAATCCCCAAGACAAACTGCAGTTCCTCTTACAAAGATGTGAAAACCCTCAATTTGCTCTGCACCATCAGGCCCAAATTTCAGTACTGATTTTAAGAATAATTTAACTGGATCCCACTATGGGTGTGCACTCCCTTTAAAAACTTAACTCAGCAAGGCATATGATTGAAAGATGACACTACAACTAGTACAGAATGAGTGTATAAATTGTAATTGTAAAGCCATGTCAGTAAGATGACAGGGTGCTACAAGATGCTAATGAGCATGTCAGTCTTTCTCCAATAAATGTTTTTTTTTCTCTTCTGAACTCCTTTAACACCACAACACATATGCTGTTTACTTTCTTTTCACCATTCCTTCCTTCAGCAGTGTACTTACTGGCATGCTGATAGAAGTTTTAATGAACTTTCTGATTAGCTATTGATATCTGGATTCCTTTACCTCCCAAATGCCACTGAAATCTAGCACCAGAAACACCAGGACGTCTCCTGCAGACCTCCTTTGGATACAAGGCAAAAAGAAGCTAGAAAATATTTTCGTGTTCTGGTATTTTGCATAGATTTTAGATATTATATGCGTAACTCTACATAAAACTAACAGAAAAATAGTTTGCTGGGTTTCTTGAGTTTGGGGCTTTTTACTCTTGACTTTTGAAACCAAACTGTGGCATAAAACCATTTTTTAAAACTGAAGTAAAGAAAGCAACAGCATGGAAGAGATGTCCGAAACCAGACAAGTCCATTTTCTCCCTCTTCCTAGGCTGTTTTTACTTATTTCAGTTGGTGAAACGGAGCGCTTGATGCAGACGCCTGACACTAATGCATGAAAACATGTTTTTGCTTTTAATGAAGAAACAGAACACATCTGAGATAATAATATAACCCTTATAGTGATAAACTACTTGGGTGTGATCTACAACACAAAACTAGAGAGGAAATTCCTACATCCACATCAGTTTTGTAGTTACCATAAAGCACAACTCTGTGCCTCTTTGAGTGTCACCAAATCTGCTGCTTTGGGTTGGAACTGGTTGAATATCCATTGCCTCTACCATCATTGCGTTTTGCTCCCACCAGAAGCAGATCCACAGTCTGCCAAGCATCTTCAAAGATGAAATTCTTATCCCAGAATACTTATAATTGAATTAAGGTCACTGATGAACATTATCAAGCTTCAGAGAGATGGGGGAGGAGTGGACAGTGGTAACGGAAAATAAGATAGTCTTTATATAGCTAGTGGTTATTTTGATGATTGACATAACTGAATGTATTTCCTGAGCCTGTGTAGTGGTGCACTCGCTCAAAAAACATCAAGGTGGGGCAGTTAGTTTTAATACAAAGTTGTACCCAACCACTCCCAGCAGAAATACCTTATAATAGTATCAGACAGACCCCCACTCGTCAGCCTGCTGCTCTTTGTTGCCACTGCTATAAGTAGTACGCTTCAAATTGTTATGTTCTAGCAAATACATTACCAAAACCACACAGGCAAAATTTGATCTGTCTGCAAAAACTAACTGGGTCTTCAAATACAGGTCCTCACATGGCACCTAGCCAATAATAAAATACAAATCTAATGCAACTTCTCCCAGTTTCTAAACAAGATGTAAAGGCTCAGGAATTTGGGAAAGCAGAATTTCAAAGCCTTCCTTTCTCCGCATTAATTTCTTTCTACTGCTAGCTGATTTCAGTTAATTGAAAAAGGTCTTCCTCCTCCTCACCGGAGACAGTACCCAGCATGAAAGAGGAGACACGTTTCATGTTTCACATAACGAGACTTAAAACCATCATACTCACTTGCCTGCACTAAGCATGGTCGGAAGCAGGTGCTCAGGTGAGGAGAGGGAGGAGGCAGAAAGCAATTCCTCCCCTGTCATTTCATCCCAGCTCCTGGCAGTCACACCAAGGGAATTTGTTCAGAAATTTTCTGAGCTGGAGGCTCAGGCTCAGCATCACCAAGCAGCCACAGATTGCTCTTGAACACAGTTCTACTTAAGGACAACACCCATACCGACAAACTCCACAGCACAGTGCAGGGGGGAGAAAAAAACCCACAAACCGAAGCCCTTTTGGGTTTGACTTCAACTAAAGCTGCCACCACAGGCACACCAAGCTCTGGCAAGGCCCAGTCTAGGCCCACAGCCCCGAGGCCTCAGCATCTCCCATCAGCCTCCGCAAGCGGGAGGCCCCCCCCCACGGGTACCCCGGCGAAGCTTCCTCTTTCCTTTCCCTTCCCTCCCCACCGCCACCTTCGCCCCCGGCCCGTGAAGACTGAGGGGCGGCGCAGCGGGAAGCCCCGGAGGAGAGGCAAACAGGATGGCGCAGCCGAGCGCGTCCCCCTCACGGCCGCCGGGGACCAGAAACCGGGAGGGAAGGAAGGAAGGAAGCGGCGTTTCGCGCCGCCGAGCACAACGACAACACCCGCCCCACCGCACGTGACTGGGGCCGCCATTTTGTGCGGGCGTCCCCAAGCAACGCCTCCCGCCCCCTCCCCGGCCCGGGCTCACCCCGCCCCGCCCCCCTCCCCCCCGCGCCGGGCCCGGGGGTGCCTGGCTCGGGAGCGCGCGCAGGGCGGCCGGCGGCGCGCACGCGCGGGGGGGGGGGGGGGGCAGCCGCGGGCTGGGGGGGGGGCAGGTCAGAGGAGCTGGGGCGCCCGCGCAGGCCGCCGGGACCCCCAGACCGCCGGCGCCATCATGTACCGCTCCAGTAGCGGCCGCTCCGGCCCCTCGTCCTCGTCTTCCTCCCACCGGCTGAAAGAGGGCAGCTCGTCGGGGTCCCGCGCCTCCCGCTCCAGCACATCGGGGCCGGGACCAGGCCGCGGCCGGCCTCCCCCGCCGCCGCCCGCCGCTGCCGCCGCCTCCGCCGCCTCCGCTTCGCCACCGCGCTCCGCTTCGCCTCGTCCCCCGCCGCGCCGCCACCGTTCCCCGTCGGGCCACCGCGGCGCCTCCCGCCGATCCCCGTCGCCGCACCGCAGCAGGAGGTTGCCATCGCCGCCGGGAGGACCGGGGCCCGGGGGGACCCGGGGCCGCCGGGGGAGCGAGCACGGAGACGGCAGCAGCAGCCGGGTAACTACTGCCGTTGCGCTGAGGGGTCTCGGTGCGGGGTTTGCCTCATCCGTCGGGGGCTGTCAGGCCGCCGGGGGGTCCCCGCCGCCTCCGCGGCTTGGCGGGGGGTGTCTCTCCCGTCACCGGCCCCCCCACCTCGGCTGTGGCTTGGGGTCAGCCCGTGTCGCCGCCGGCGGAAGGGCGGGAGCAGGGGGCAGCGGGGCGAGGGCCCCGGGCTTGGTGCGGCGGGGTCCTTGCAGAATTGCAGCGGGCCCGGGCTCTCCCTGTGCGGAGGAGGGAGAAGCGTGATTCCCACCCCACCCCCCGTTCCTCAGAGAGCCAAATAAGGAAAAAAAAAATCATTGATTTCCATTTTAACTAATGTTTTTCCTTTAATTTCCGTTACATTTTTATTTCTCTCTTGTCGGCTAGGGCTGTTTTAGATAAAGGTCAAAGATGATGCTATCTTTTGCTAAGCAAAGGATGTAACTAGTCGCTTTCCTCCATTTAACACTGGTTTGTGTTATTGTATAAATATCGTTAATTTATGGGAAGATAACTTTTAGTAGGGCGTTGAATGAGTATTTTGTCTGAGTTCTTCTGCTGTCATGGGTGTACAAAGGAGACTCTGTTACAGATTTATATCTTTGAAAGGTATTCTTTGATAGGCAGTGCTTTGTAGTTGGAGCTGTGCACAAGGTGTTCCAATCTTCCCAGTCAGTCTTGGCAAAAGCTGATTTGGGTATGTGAAACTCTGGTTTGGTACCTTGAAGTGATACCATCTTGGATGCAGACACCTTCATACTAAACCAAACTGTATAGTCATACTTTTTTTTAAGCCACTGGCATTCGCTCACTTTGGTTTTCTCTTGTCACTCCTTGGTCCAATCACTGTCGTGTCTGACAACTGTTAGCTGTGGTATGTAATAGGTTCATTGTGTGTTTGTATTTCACTGAAAGAAGAGATTTTCATACTGGGGTATTTGAGGCTATGGTTTCATGGTCACTCAGTCCAGCACATGCACAATTAAAAAGAATTGTACACTCACTTTTTCCTCTTGCTCTGCAGTATATTCTGCCCCTTCCCTTGTGCTCACACTGATACTTGTGAAGTTGCAGAGTGAGCTGATTTGAGGAAACGATGTGGCTGAAAGTCAATCCAACAAAAATATATTGCCTGTTATGATTCATTGAATGACGGGACCCCAAGACAGAATGGGGATTGCCCTTTCTGATGACGGTACAGGTTCTTACTGTATTTCTTTGGAGCTGTAGGCATAGATCACAGGTGATTGTAGTGGAATTAAAATTCAGCTATTGGTGCTATTTTTTATTTAAAGGTGAGCTGTCCTGAAGGTATAGAAAGATAATGTATTTGACAGTTAAGCCAAGCCAGGCTGAGAAGCTTGCCTCTGGCCATTTGTTTTTGGGCTGTTATCTCAGTCCTGTAAGTTGTCTATGGTTTAGCGCTGCAAAGTGCATTGCTAGTAAGCCAAGGTTGAAAATAAATAATTTTTTAAAAGGAGGTAATTTTTAATCTGATTCATGTCAGTTTGTGTTGTGGCTCCACCGACAGTTGCATAGTCACAACTGGGGGGATGATAAACTGGGATAGAGGAGCAGAACTTTCTTAAACTGACTTCACCATCACTCAGCCTGCCGTTTCACTGTATCCATGATAGGCTCTGAACCTGTGCCAGCTGTAAGAAAACTTCTAATGCTGAATGTGTTGGTGATTCAGACTTGGAGAAATTTGACGTAGGAGTTTTTGATTGGAAACCTCCCACTCCCTTTAGGGAAAAAAAAAGCCACCAACCCCCCCACTTTACACAAACATTGTTCTTGACAAACACTATTCTTCCAGTGTTATTTTGCACCCTTCTGGCTCAAGTTACAGTAGTCATCTCATCAAATTGTTGCAGATTCTTGGTTTTTCTTGCCTATTCTAATTTCAGAGAAGGAGGATTGAAGAATTATTAATCCTAGAAATTAGGCTTCAGCAAGTTAGCTAGTGCTGAACTGCTGAGCCAAATATTTGTTTATTTACAAGAATATTACTGCATTTAAGGAAAACCTATCTCTATGAAGCAGCTCTCACAATAAGAGGGATCTTGAGACAATTTAATACAACTCTTTAACCTGTATTGTACCATCTCTTGCATATGCTAAAGCCTAGTGTAAGTAATTTCGCAAGTGTATATTTGGCACATTTTTTCCATGGAAGTTTTTGTCAACCAAAAGGTGTCTGACCAGCACTACTTCTTTAAAAGTGATGTTATAAAGCATAAAGTCCACATACAGGTTGATTTTACTTCTTAGTACTGTTTACAAAATTAGCACTAATTAGAGAAAGATAAAAGCTGGGATTATGCTGATGTTTTCCAAACAGTTCAGTGGAACTAAGTGTGATCAAAACAAAGCAGACAGCAGATATGTTGGGTCAGGATAATTGGGTAAAGTTTCAATAAAGTTTTCAGATTTATATGATTTAAGACTCCCTCTTCGGAAGTCTGATTATACAGTGTGGAAATGTGTAGCGTTACTCATATGTGTTAGCAAGTAGCGTTTTAGAGCTGTCACTGAAAGGAGATGAGTTCAGACAGAAAAGAGGAAGAAGAATTTAAACTGCAACAAGGAAGGAGGACTGGGAAGAGGGGCGTATATGCATAAGGCTGGAAGATGTAGGTTGTGTAATGAAGACACTGATGGGGTAAGGCCGTAGGGTTGAAATGCAGAAAGGTTTTGAGTACAAGCTCTAAGTTATTGTCCCTACTCTTCACATGAATTGGAGTGGTTTTGATTCTGGGAGCTGTTTTTTTGTTGTTGTTGGTTTTGGTTTTGTTTTTTTGAGGTGGAGTGCATGCATTCCCAGATTATCGGCATCATTGCCCATTTTCTTGTGCGTAACTGGGATGCTAAGTACCGGTGGAGCTGTATATTGGCCGTTGCAAGTACAGATAGTGTTAGTTTCTTAGTAGGTGGGGAAAACTGGGAATTGGAAGAGCATGGAGTAACAGCAAAGGTTTGGGGTGAGTATTGAAAAATGTAATAGAGGAAAGCAAGGTCAGGGCTGTACAGTGAGCGATTTTGGCAGACTTCTATTTGTTCTTGCAAGGCTGACATACTGCTGACTTGTATGCTTGTTCCTTTTATAGTTTCTCTCAGCTTCTTTGCTTTCTTGTAAGAAAATTGGCTGAAGTTAGAGGACTAGAGCATGTTGGGTCAACAGAGAAAGAAGAAATGAAGAGCTGGTATGCAACCTGTGCAATAATATGGCAATGATAACTGCAGTTTAGGCACCAGAACAGGAAGGGAGGAAAATGCAGTGCAGTGCATAAGTAGGAATGACTAGTAGTGGTGTTCAGTGCTCCCAATGAAAAAGCTGTTAAAACTGGAATTTCTCAAACTGAAAAAAAAAAAAATATTGTGAAGTTCAAATATGTTCCAGTGTAACTGCTGTGTCTGGGCAATCTGTGTTGCAGTTATTGACAATCCTAACATCCTAGACTTTCTAAATGTAAACTCTTTCTTTCCTGTGCTCAAAAGTTTGTTTTGAGATGTAATCATCACTTCTCTGTCTCCAGTTCCTGGAGATGGTTCTCATGTATGTACCAAGCTTGCCAACAGTCTCGATGGCAAGAAGATGCCCTTCAAGATAATCACTTCTTGAGGCAGCTCTCAAAATTCAGTGTCATACTGGGCACATACGAGCCTTTAGAGTGTGTTTGTATGAGACAGATGCGCCTTGTATATGTTGTCTCTCAGCCAGGCTGTTGCAGGATGATACTGTGCTATACAACACAGTTGGAAAGTAATTAAAATGTGTTCTGAAAAATGCAGGGATTCAGCTTAATGGAGCAAACCAGAAATCACTAATATGTTAGCTTAGGATGAGGTTATGTGCACAATGGATTCTAGTGCAGATTTGTACCGTAAGTAACTTGTTCAGGCAAATTTGAGAGGGAATTATTTTGCTTTCTTACTGGAGATTATGTACTGTTCTTTTGGTCTCTTGGAGGATTGAGCTGAATCTGCTGCATCTTCTCAGGATGGATGCAGACAACATAGTGCACCTGCTGCTTGCTACTGCAGTTTTCAGTGATGAAAGCAATATGCAGTGTATGACTGGTTTGGCAGAGCTGAAGCTGGTTCGTTGCTTCCTGTTAAGCAGAATCTAAACCATATTGGTTTAAAAAAGTAAATCAAGTATCTCTGTCTTCAGTCAGTCTCAGTGTTTCTTATGGAACTCCCCTTACTTTGATCATTCCTGTATTCTAGTGCCATATTCTAGAAAGATGTGAGGCTTAACTAGTTAAGCATAACTTACCAGTAATGACATCTTCTGTATTGAGTTTGCATCTAAAGGAACGTCTGTGCAGAGGCAGTTAGAGTTCAGGCGTTCTCTGCTGTAGTTTTTTCAAACACAACTTTATTTAATTCTGGTTTAGCTCTATCTAAATAATGATAATGGGAATTCTATTATAGAAGGTGTTTCTATAGTCACTAGTGTTTATTATGTTGCGCTTATCTGCTGAAAGCAGTATGAGGTGAGGAAAACTGTTGAAAACATGACTGCTAGGAAAATCTTTGTTTACACTGGTTTATACTTTGGTTCATGTTGTTGCTAAAGCTGGAAAGAGACAGAAAACCAGACACTTTTATTAAGAAATTCCTGGCACTGTTTTTTATGCAATGTTTGTTTAGCTGCTTCTCCTCTACAAAGAAAGGAGGACAGCAGCAAATCTGGGACTTCTTGAATTTCTCTGTTTTTCCACCTTCCAAAGTGGTGCTTTATGAAATGTCTTTTTGAGTTGAAAATTTCCCTTCTAGATAATGTAAATATAGATCGTGTTATTGGCAGCTGGGATGAGAAATGAAATGTAGTCAATACCCTCCCCTTTCTTTAGTAACTAAAGACAATTGAAATATTTGGAACAATTGTTTTTCTAGTCTGATTTTTTAATTGATCTATCCACCCCAAGTCTCATATGTTAAGCAGAGCAGAGTCACTTGCCTTTCTGTAGCTGAGATTAAAATTCCCTGATTGATGGGCTTGCACTCTTTCTTCAATTTACAGAGACGTTCACCGAGTCTCCGCTCTGAGTCTTCACTGGAACAGAGTTTGCGGATTACTGTTGGTAATGACCGGTATTGCATTGGCACACCAGAGCGAAGGAGGCTGCCTGATAGACTGGGCTCACCAATTGATAACCTGAGTGACAGGTATGGTCCTCCACAGATGGGGATTCAAGTGCGTGAAACAGTAAGAACGCGGGAATGGCTGTACGGGGTGAGACCGAACATATAATTAGTCCTAGGAAACGAGGGTAAGAGGGCAAGCATGTAGTGATGCTTCCCTGGAATACTCCTCCAGCCTCCAGCAAGCTGTGGCACAGGGGATTCCTGAACAGAAGTCGCTGCCTGTGTTCAGTAACTCTAAACTGATATTTCTTCTCTGATCATTGTCAACTGCTTCAAAAACCCATATAAACTAAAAGTGCCTAGAGCAGGGGCGAGCTGTTTCATTTGACATTTCACAGCTTCAACCACCTTCTTCTGTTTCTTATGAACCTACCTAGTCCTCACCGAAAAGAAGGTTGTTTATGGATAGCATAAAGGTTCAACTTCCTCATTTATTGGGAGGAATAATCTACTTTCCTAATTTTTGAGAATAGTACAGAAGAAAGCTCTAGTGTAGCTTTAAGAAAATTTATTATTTTGACTTTAAAAACCCTGCACAAGAGAAGTGAACATAATCTGTCTCATACATGATAGGTGTTAGAATTCTTAGGGTCCTTTGATTGGAAATGGAGAGAAACATAGTTAATGAAGAGACGTCTTTTATGTTAAAAATACTGCTGTGAACAGTGAAATATAAATATTAGTAGGTAGTTTTTGAAAATCTTTGCCTTCAGTAGAACAGATATAATCTGGCAAAAGAAGTAAAATAAGAAGGCTTTATGCAAATAAAATAATTTTCTTTGTCTTGAATTGCAAAGCTAAAGATGGCATAGTTTATGCCCCAAAGCATACAGTTGCAGTTTCAAGTCAGGGATGAGCATCCAGCACAAAAAATGCACTATAACTTCCATTATTGCTGCAAATATCCCCAACTGTTAAAAAAAAAAAAAAAAAAGAGAGAGAGAGAAAAAAAGGGAAGTAAGTAAGTAAGTAGAATAAGTAAATTTCCTGTCTTTCTCAAGTGTAAGGTTAAGTTTCAGCAGGTGTGGAAAACCAAATGAGACTTTAGTTTTCAGTACTGTCACTTTTATGCCTTTACCCCAGTTCTCCTGGGACGAGTGTTCGATTGTAAATCCCCTGTGCTGGCTGCAGTCTTCTGAATGAGAGTGCATATGCCCAGGGAGAGTACAGTGGTTGGAAGGAGCAGGAAATGGTATGTAGGAGAACTGGCACTGCTCTGGCAAATTAAGAATGTGTGTGTGTGTGGGGGGGGGTGTTTGTCCCATTGCTTCATTTTTCCCAGTGAGGTTTTATATTTAATCTGTTTTGTGGTTGTGATGCATGGTTGGAAGTAACATCAGTGTCCTGGTTTGAGCAACACAGGATTAATTTCTCTGTCAGTAATTTTACTTTTCAGTAAGGTCTCTTCTAGTGCTAGGGAAAAACACATTTTTAGAAGACCCTGGTGTCTGAATTTGTGAAAATATTTACTTTATAGTCACCTATGGTGTGCAGCTTTCAAGGTCTCAGTGTTTTTGAGCTAGCCAGGTGTAGGGATGAGGAGGAGCTTGGGCACTTGACCCAAGCTGGCCAACAGGATTATTTTATACCATGAATGTCACATTCAATATAAACTAGAAAGTTTGCTGAGGAGTTCTTCTCTTCTATGATGGCAGTGATCTTGAGAACTTCTTGTCCCAGTGCCAGACTCCTGAGGCCTTCCCTTCCTCCCGAAGCCGTAGCGCTTGCAGTGTCCGATGTTTGCTGTCCACTGCTGGGAGTGCACAGCTTCCTACTGATAGAATTGGCTGAGTATAATCCTCATATATTTTATATTGGTATTGGGATCAATACTGGTTCTTTCGTATTATTAATGTTAATCATTTAGTCTTATTGTATTAAATCTGTTTATATTTCAACCCATGACTTTCCTTGTTTTTTCCCCAATTCCCCTTCCTGGGTGGGGAGGGGTCATCAGGTGACAGAATAATTGTCTAAATGACAATAAATTGTTACAGGTTTGTCAAACCACAGCAATTGGGTACAGTGGATTTTATTTTAACATAAGAGTGAAAATGACAAAGAACTTTCACTTTATCTCTGTTACAGGACCCATAGATGTAAAAAAATGGTCAGAATAGACTCCTGAGAAGGTATAAAAGTAACAGATAAATCAGAATGAGAATAAGAGGAAGTGAGACCGTGTAGACCTTTGTTTTTAAGTGAATTCCCATATATTTGTAGTGTAGGTATGCAAGAACTCCATGTGGATACATTTAAATTTTTCGGTTGTTTTTTTTTTGTCCAATCTGTTTTTGCTGGCTGCGTTTGTCTGAGAGGTGCCCACTGTCTGGAAGCTTAAAGTGTGTGACAACTTAGTCATCCCTTAGCTTTTCTTAAGCCTTCTAGGTACTACTTCTGACTTCCAAGTTTCCTTACTGTTTAGCCACTTTGGTTGTTTTTAAAAGACAGTTTGTATTCGGTTATGGACATTGTTTATCATGTGGTTTTTTCGTCATGTGTTTTTTTTCCCTCTAAGAGGCTGCCCTGGTACTAAGACACTGACTTTATATCTGTCGCTAGGCTTTAAAGTAGCCCTTACTGTGAATCATCATTTGGTTTAATACATTCTTATTTGGCATGTGGTATGTTCTCATTCTCATTTAAATTAAAAGAAAAAAAGAAAAAAATAGAGTTGTCTCTTCAAAAAAATAGAGATGTCTCTTCAAATTTTGAAGTAATCGAAGCAAATAATTTTGAATTTAGTTATGCTCAGTTATTTTTGCTAACTACTTGGAAATTTCAAGCAATCACTTTTACAAGTTATTCTCTGTAATCTGCAGGGCCTTGCAATGGTAGAGAGGTTCATTAGCCTATAAAGGAAATAAAATATAATACCAAAGGATGGAAATCAGGGATGGTTTTGGATTCTCCTGCAGCAGCGGATTTTCAGGATGCCCCAGGAGAATTTCTCGGGTTGTATATCCATGTGCAGGTCCACCCTAAAACATCTGTAAGAGCTTGCCCTGAGTTTCTAAGGCAGCTGGCCTCTTGCACATGTCTAAGTAAGCACACAGAATGTTTCTAGTCTGTGACTTCAACGTCACTTAAGAAGCTTCAGTATTCTACTTCAACAGATTAGTATTTTTTGTCTTCCAGAATCTCAGTCTATCAAAGTGAAGAATATATCTTAACCCTGTCCCTGACTTCCATCTCTCCCTCTGTCAATATTTTTAACACATTCTACTATTATCTGAGCTGGCATAAGCTATACAGAGCATCCCACCAATTCGTTCATCTGAGGTTAATCCAAAAGATTATATCATATCACTGCAGAGACTTGGTCTGTGTTAAGGTGTGCTCTGAAATAGTATTTTTTGGCATAATATCAAGACTGACAGTTGGTTTGAGTATGAGCAGCTGATCTCCTATTCAAAGACTGTCTGTTAAGGTGGAGTCCTGTTGGTTGCTGACAGCAGAATACCATTACTTATTTCTGTTTCTGTATATGTGAATAAATATGCCAAAAAGTAAACTTAGCTTCCACTAGGTGCAGTTCTCTGAGGCATCATGTCTATGTAGTCTATGGTCTATCCTCCTTCTCTGACACTGCAAATTCCAGTAATTCACGGATTCTGTGTTGGTGAAGGAATTGGGATGGTCACAGCGGTACCACTTGTATCCCCTCTCAGGTTGCAGTCGCCTGTAGTGGACATTGCTGACTAAAAGAACCCAAACCAGTTAAGAGGGACATATCTCTGTTGGATTGTATTTACAGAAAACATATTTCAAATAATCACAGTTTCTGTAAGGCAAGTAATCCTGTTCCTGACACCTGTATTTAATCTGTGGGCTTTAAATCTCCATTTTAGCTGTTCAGAGTGTATTTGGAACATCTTTCTAGTTGTCAGTATAGTAGGTTTGCTGTTCCTTTCTTTCCAAAGTATGATTAAATATTCCTTCTGCTTTGTCACTGTAGTCACAGAATTTTAATTGTAGGTGACACCTGGCAAGCATGCATGCAAATTATTTGCACAAAAATCAGCTGAAGTTTTATGGTGAAATACATTTGTTACTCCACCAGGTGTGTTCATGCAGTTTGTATAGATTTAGCAGGCTCTTGGAGAAGGTGGCACTGGGGATAGACATACCTTTATGTAGGCTGTGAGAAGCAACGTTTATGTATGAAATTTAATTCTAGCTACTTTTTAGATATTTAGATGCTTTTGAAGGGGGTGGAGTGTGTAGTTTGCTGGAAACTGGAAAAGGTACCGTCTAATACTGCAGGTACTAGTATATGCCATATTTGCCTTATAAGATGTGTTGTACTGATAGAGCATCTAATAACATTAAATCTTTTGCAATGATGCAGGTTAGAGATAAAGTGAAGTTTTGTGTTGGTTTTGTTCTTAAATATTCATGTGTAAACTATGAAAATACTCAATAGAAAGACCTTGTCTGTTTATGTCTGTTATTCTTTAGTCTGGTGACTTTAAAAACGGGCTATAATTTAACTGCAAATTATTTTGAAAATGTTATCTGGACTTGATTTTTTCCCCCTTCAGTTCTACGGAGGGACTTTTGTCAGTAGGAGGAGGTGATTTTTGAGGATTCAGGCAATCATGCATAGTTTGTCTCAAGTTGATGTCTTGATCACTCAGACAAGACAGTTCTCTGTTGTCAGTTTCTGTCCCATTGATTTCACTTATGAAGCACATTTGCTTCCAGTTTTTGGAGGATCTTGCTATGTTTTTGAAATTCCTGTGAGTAAAACCAGCAACTGGTTTGGTTCTAAAAGAACAGTCCCTTAAAAGTTTGTAGGAGTGGGGAAAAGGGCCGTAGTTGAAACGGTACTCCTAATTGGAGGTGTGTGTAGAATTTGGTCCAAAAGAAGATACTCCAAGAGATATAGCTAGTTGTTCTGGTATTGTGCCAGTTGCACATCCATTGTATGTAATAATGCAGAGGCTGGCACAAAGGAATGATACGGTTACATTTACTACCCCTGGTTCATAGATATCAAAAACTGTGCTTCTTTTTATGTATAGTAGTTCATGTGATTAGTCTACAGATCTGTTACAACAGAAAATGTTGCTAGAATTTGTGGTCCTTGTCCACAGCTGAAGATAAAAAGAGGATCTGGTTGCATTTGCCATTGTGAAACTGAATTATACCTTGAATAATTCATATGAAATGTGACCTTGGCGTCTTGCTGGGGGAGCTGAGGAAAGGGATTGTGCTCTGAAATAGGATAGTAATGCTTTTTTTTAAAACGTGTAGTCTTTCTCCTTCACAGGAATAAATCCATTCTATCAATTTTTCAAGGCTCTTCTTCTGCAGTATGAGTTGAATTGTTCGTGTCACTGTGTTTGCAGGTGACTTCCTAGGAGGGATGTATGGTACCATTAAAAATAAGTTTCTGGCTCTGCCCTGCCCTTTAAGTACATAAAATGTTTTTTCTGTTTAGTGATACAGATGTTACTCTGAAACTGATTTGGGAATTTCTTACTCTTGAGTAGGAGTAAGACTTAGTTTACTCTGACTCAAGTACTTATGTTTATTTCATGCTTCTCTTGCCCAGGGATGATATGGCTGATGGTCCAATATTCACAAGAGGCCTCTCATGCCCTCGAGGCCTTGAGAGATACCCATCGCATGAAGATCAATCTTCAAGTCCCTTCATCATGAGACATGATGAAGACTACCGCAACCGAGATGTTTTCCTCCACCGTTCAGATTATAGTCCACATTATGGTCGTCGAGAAGAGCTGCCTCGTGGATCTGACAGAGATGGTGACAAACTCAGGAAATCCTCCTACCTATCAAGGCCAGAAGAGAGAGGACGAGAAATAAAGCGTCCACGGTACGAAAAGGACGAGAAGATGCATGGAGTGAGTGGAGAGCATCAGAGTTTCTCATCAGGAACACGAAACTATCGCAGACGAAGTCGTAGCCGCAGTAGAAGCCCAAGCCCATCGTACCTGAATGAAGAATTCCGAGAGCTTGACCGTGCAAGGAGGAAAAGAGAGGAAGAAGAGCGTAGTAGAAACTTGAATCATGATGTTTCAGGCAGTGGCTATGTGATTCCCGGCTTGACTAACACACTGCAGACTTCAGAGCCTCGGTATACATATAGGCCTGAGGAAATCCCATCCATGCCCAAAAAATCTATTTTGAAGAAACGAGTGGAGGTGGAAGTAGAGTCTTCTATTCAGGTTTGATCTCTGTCTGTCTGTCGATATGTTTCTACTTTCCAAAACAGTCGCTTCATGATATTGAATGTTAGTTTGACTTCCAAAATAGAAAAGCCAAATCTTTATGCTTTCCTGTCTTTGAGAGAACCAGTATCTTTTTGCAGGCCTGTACAAGTTAGGATTACATTACCAACTTTAAATGGTGAAGATATTTAATCAGGAATTATATATATATATATATATATATATATATATATATAAAATCTGAGGCAGAATAAGATGTCCTTGTTGAAATTCAGGCCAGGATGCTGAGATCTGGGCCAGCTTTTATAGAAAAGCTGAGTCTTTTTGTACCACAGGCAGCCAGGACATTGATCGAAGCTCTCTGCCTGTCACAGTGCCTCTTTCTTGTTTGTTTATAGACTTAGAGAACTGACTAATGCATCCTCAGTACCTCTTGCTGAAAACATCTTTGAGTTTCCTTATTTTTTTCCCTTTGGACTGTAGGCTGGGGAACAACCCTACTTAATTTGTACCCAAGCTGTACCGATTGAGTCTCAAAATTAGAGCAATGGAAAGAGAAGAAATTGTGACCTGTGATAAATTTACTTTTTTTTTCTCGTGTTTTAGTCCATCACTTTTGATCTGCCTGGTGTACTGATCAGAGTTGGTTTGACAGTGACATGTTTATCTCAGGAGGTGCTCCGATACTGAGGATCCCATCCTATACCTATTATTGGAACTCCTATTTAAGATGGCATTAATTATGCATATCTGAAAAAGTGACTGCTAATAAGTCCAATGCAGTTGTTTCTATCTGTCTTAACGTGTTGAAATTCTAATTATCTGTGATTAAACTTGAAGCATAGCCAAATTTATGTTATGGGATTTCAATTTAAAAGTTTCAGTTCTAATGCTTACAAAAAATTAATGAAATATAATTGTGATTTTGTGTATAATCTGAGATAAGTGTTCATTGCTGGACATCACATTCCAGAATCATTAGGTAACTTGTTTTGTTATCTTCTGTGTTCTCTTTCAACTGTATATTGTATTTTCTAACTCTTTTCTTCAGCTGTGAACTCAAGGAGAAATTAACATGTTCCTTTGTTTGTTATGTGAGGTGCATAGTCCCCTCAGAAGGTGCTGTAGTAACTTCTCTCTCTTTCAGCCTGAGGGATTTTCAAGCAGTCTGGCTCCCAGCAAGGATCTTCCTCTTCTTTCTAGTCATTCATCTTTGCCCCAGAGTAATGACCCGGCTCCTTTTGCCTCTGAAGTGGAGAACTTTCTCAAACGGTTTAACAAAGATTCTGTTGTGGAATCTGCAAACAAGGAGTTGCACGACAGTTTATATGAGTGGAGCTCACTTTCTGCGGCTTCCAAAGATGCTTTCAGGTTTGAAGAGAAGTTTGGAAGCTTCTTAAGTCACAAGGAAAAGGTAGAACCCAAGTCAGAGCCTGCTGACCGCCATACTGACTTCCTGCTGCCCCATGAGAGGGCCAGTCAGGATGGCAGTGGTTTCTCCCGGATTCTGGGCATGATGGCTGATTCTGTCAGTGCTCAGGAGAAGAGGAGGCGTAGTTTTCCTGACATTGAGGATGAAGAGAAATTTCTTTATGGTGATGAGGATGAAGACACCAAAACCGAATCTCTCCCTGTTCAGAAGCCCCCAGTGAGTTGTGGCAATGAGATAATAAGCCAGAAAGTGAGCCCACCTCCTTCTCCTGCTCCAGCTGTCAAGCTAGATCCTTTAGAAGAGCCTAATGCTGAGTATGCAAAGATCCATGACTTACTCAAAACTATTGGACTTGACATTGGCGTTGCTGAAATTGGAAAACTGGCTGTTCGTACCCAGGAACGCCTTCATGGCAAAAAGCTGGCATCTCGTTCTCCCGATCGTCGTTCTTCAGATCCTCGCAGACTGGACCCTTGGGACTTGCGTCGCAGCCGGAGTGACACTCGTTCTCCCGAGTCAGGCCAGCAGCGCTCAGCATCACCTCCAGTCTCTTTCCAGCTGTCTAAAGATGCATCCTCTCTTCAGAAATCCGAATATACTAAGAACAAGCCAGTGGGACAGGATATACCTCCATGTGCACCAGAACAGCCTCTTCCTTCTGTCTCTCTCATTCCCTCAATTCCACCAGCTCCTGCTAGTTTGCCACCTACACCTACTTCTGTTTCCCAATACCAAATTCCCAACTATTCCCAGTTCACTGCCACTCAAATGCCCCAAAACTATCCACCTCCTACAATGGCTCCTCCAGGATACGATGCATATGGGCACTATATGGCATATGCAGCCTCTGGCTGGACCATGTACCCCCCTGCCCAGCAGCCTAATCCTACACTGCCAGAAGCTCATGGTCTTCTTACTATGGCCATGTCAGCGAACCCCACGCGTCCCAACCTCCGGGTAATTGAGACTGTCTCTATGGGAAAGGATGTCCCTGATTTAAAAAGAGATGGTTCTGTGCTTGTTCATGTCCCTACGACTCCTGCTCATTCCAAAGTGCCCCTTCGTCTGTCTTCACACCCTCTCAAAAACACCACAGAAAAGATGTCAGATGAAAAAAATCGGGCAGCTCAAAAACAGAAGGTATGTTATCTATTCTAATACATCAGAATATGTTGGACTGCTTGACTGCTGGTGTAGCAGCTTTTTCTCTTCAGGTGTGCCCTTTTTTTTTTTTCCCTGAGCGGCTCCAGTTTAAAAGCAGTTGGACTATATTTGCTTTCATTAAAGATTTCTAGGCATTTGTCATAGAATCATAGAGTGGTTTAGGTTGGAAGGGACCTTAATGATCATCTAGTTCCAACCCCCCTGCCATGGGCAAGGACACCTTCCACTAGACCGAGTTGCTCAAAGCCCCATCCAACCTGGCCTTGAACATTTCTGGGGATGGAGCATCCACAGCTTCTCTGGGCAACCTGTTCCAGTGCCTCACCACCTCCAGAGTGAATTTTTTTTTCCTAATATCTATCCTAAATCTACTCTCTTCCAATTTGAAGCCCTCTTCCTATCACTACATGCCCTTGTAAAAAGTCCCTCTCCTGCATTCTTGTAGGCCCCCTTCAGATACTGGAAGGCTGCTATATTTTTTATATATATAAAAATGTATTTTTTAGATATATATCTGTCTGTATTACTCTATGACAATTCTAAAAAATGTGTTTAAAATACCCCAAAGTTGGATGCCCTTAGGTTATGGCTGAACAGACGAAATCAAGCATGAAGCTGAAGTGCTTGGGGCCAGCCAAAATCTTACAGAAAAAACACATGGTGGCCACAGCATGCCTTTATTTTGCTGAGCTTTAGATATTGAAATAACTGAAGATATCTAGATATATAAATGCCTGAAGGGGTGGTATAAAGAGGATGGAGCTGGGCTTTTTTCAGTGGTGTCCAGTGGGAGGACAAGAGGCAATGAGCACAGACTGAAACACAGGAGGCTCCATCTGGACATGGTACAATAATACTATGGTTATACCTATATTAGACACTCAAATACATACTAAAAGATGTCATTCACAGTTGAGTACAGTTTTCCTTCTACATTTGTATTAATTATCTCTTATAAGAATCACAAAATCAGAAGTTAAGGGAAACTGTTCTTTACTCGGTGCATCTGACACCAGTTTAGGTTATAGGTGTTAATGTTTTCCTCTTCTATTAACATTGGTTTGTATGATAATTAGAGAGTAGTGGGGAATAACATATTTTAAAATAGGAAACTGTACTTATATAACTGTCAAAAGACTGGAAGATTCCTTTGGGTTTTCAAACTGTTGTCCCCTCAGTCTTGGTTGTTAAAATAAGGGCATAGAACCACAGAATGATTTGTGTTGGAAGGCACCTATAAAGATCATCTAGTTCGAACCCCCCTGCTGTGGGCAGGGACATTTTTCACTAGATCAGGTTACTCAAAGCCCCATCCAGCCTGGCCTTGAACACTTCCAGGGATGGGGCATCCACAGTTTCTCTGTGCAACTTGTTGCAGTGGCTCACCACCCTAGTTGTAAAAAATCTCTTCCTTATGTCCAATTTAAATCTACCCTTGTTTATTTTAAAATCATTGCCCCTTGTCCTGTTACTACAGGCCTGGGTAAAAATTCTTTCTCCACCTTACTTATAAGACTCCTTTATGTATTGAAGGGCAGCAATAAGGTCTCCCTGAAGCCTTCTCTTCTCCAGGCTGAGCAACCCCAACTCTCTCAGCCTTTCTTCATAGGAGAGGTGTCCCAGCCCTCTAATAATTTTCATGGTCCCAACAGGTCCATATCTTTCTTGTACTGGGGGCCCCAGAGCTGGATGCAGTACTCCAGGTGGAGTCTCACAAGAATGGAGTAGAAGTGGAGCATCACTTCCTTTCACCTGCTGGCCATGGTTTTTGTGCAGCCCAGGATACAGTTAGCTTTCTGAGCTGCAAACGCACATTGCTTACTTGTATCTAATTTTTCATCTATGTATACATATCTGCATTAGAGATGTAGCTGTGCTAATGATGCATTGTGTTGCTAGATCTACTAGTAGAAGAGCAGAAAAGCTGGAAGCTTTTTGCCTACTCAGTTATATCACACTCCTCAGAACAGATGAGGCTGTGGAAAGATAGACCACTGAATCTAAGAGAGGCTCAAAAGAAGTCACTTTAAATCTTTGGTCTGAGATAACCTCTCTGATTTTTGGTTGAAGCGACTTAAAGAGGATTACTTACACAAAGGGCTACATCAGCAGATAAGTGACCGTTCGCTGCTTGTAGGCATATTAATTTCTTCAGCTGACACAGTTGAAATTTTGTTGTTAATGAAACTTGGTGCTTCTGGAAGAGCTCTGTTGGCTGAAGGTGTGTAGTTTTCTCCTGCCATGAGATACCCCTGGTAGCTCACCTGTGCATCTTGGCAGAACTTCTAGGGCTTTGCCTGCAATACAGACTTCTTTGGCTTGAGATTAGTCCACTGTTTTTTTGCTGGGATGGCTTGGAGTATAAAAATTTGCATGCCCCAGTTGATGCCCTTATGCTGAGAGAAAACCCAGAATGAGAGAATGGTGTTTTGGTGATTAAGAAAAAAAAAAAAAAAACAAACCAAAATCCAACAAAACTTGTGGCATTTAAAACATGGCTTGACTGTGTTGGTAGAACCCCTTCCAGGGCCTACTCTGGGCAGGATCTAGGGATGTAGTGATAGTAGTAGTGATTCTCTAGGGAAGACAAAGCCTTGGGTCAGTTGTTGTTTGTTCAAGAGAGAAGTCAGTAGTAAGCTTTAAGAGCATTGTGGAGGTAAAAAAAAAATGAATTTGTCTCTTGAAAAATGAAGCTGGGAAGGAAATTGAAAGAACTTTTCAGATTTCATGTTAGTTTAGTTGATTTCATTTTAGCCTGGTTTCCTTCTGTGAGAATCAATGAAAACCAGTGAAAAGCGGATTTGTGAGCTCCTCATGCCAGAGTTTACCTTATTGAGCAAGAAACAAACTTCATCCAGGGTTTAATTTTGGACAGTTATGCCTGCAAAATGTACTTGGTGGTACAGTTATGATCAGATTGTAGCAGAACCTGATTAATAGTTAAAACTGGCCAGAGTCAAAACAGGAGGCAAGGTGAAGGGCTGTGAAGTCTTTTGTCACTAGTGGAACATGCCAGCTGTAGAGGTACTGCATGAGTTCTGAAGAGCCATTTAGCATTGATCTTTCTAACCCCTGTAGAATATAGTCAAATGAGCCTAAGTGCCTTAGGAGATGGTGCAACAAAGCAAGCAGTTTTGGGGAATACACTGCCCAGAAGAAAACAATTGCCTTCGTGTAGGGTTGAAGAGTAAGCACACGATATAGTTATCTGCAGATGCAGAGGAAGAGATGCATTTGTTGTGTTAAAATATTCAAGAACATTTTGAGAATAGTGAACAGTGTTCTATGACTGGCACACTTGTCATTCTTGCAAGACCGATTAATTTGTGTTGGGAAGAGAAGAAAACCCAGTCCCCTTCCAATCTGTTTAGGTCATAGAAGAGAGAGAAAAACTGAAGAATGAACGAGAAGCACGGCAGAAGAAGCTTTACTATCTCAAGACTGAATTGGACAGGCTTCGTAAACAGCAAGGTACAGTGCATCCCCCCCCAGTTTTTTCTTTCCCACTGGGACATATCACAACTCCCAATACCTGCTAGGAGAAGTGAAGACCAAAATAGTAATAGTTTGTAATTTAAAACTAGTATTTTTGTACTCCGGGCAATGCAGAACTCTTGAGGAAGCAGTGACCTAATTACCATATTAAAATGAATTATGTCAAAATTTGGCCATTACACTGAAGCAAACAGTTGCTCTTCCATATTCTTTGGCAGCTTGGTAAGTTAAATGAATTGCATTTAGTGCATTTTAGTGCTTCTTTAGAAGTCAGAAATAGTAACTGAAGGCATATCAGCATGCCTTTCAATTTTTCATTAATTTTATTTGGAGAAGGAAATGTCCTGTCTAGACAGAGCTAACTTTTTTATTTTTAAAAGTTTTGTTTGATCCAAATGAGTACAAATTTCCCTCACCTTTGGAAAATGATACTTTCAGGTTAGAATGTACGATTAACTTTTTCTTGTTTTGTCACACGGGCAAATAGTGATTACTAAATTGATTCTCTCTCTTATGAATTATGGTGCTTCTGTTAGGGGTGTATATTAAGGCAGTCTTTATGGAGGTGGACTGCAGATTTAGTCATGCTGTACCTGAGAGTCAGTTCCATCTTTACAACTTACTAGTCAAGATATATCAGTAATATTTTATATTAGTATTTTAATTGTTGCTGGAATAGTTGTACAGATCTTAAGACAATTTTCCTGTTGCATTTCCAACTCTTCTACTTCTTTGATTGGCTCAGGAGAGTTGTTGAGAAAAAAACGCCGTGAGAAGGATGGACACAAAGACCCCTTGTTGGTTGAGGTGAACAGACTACAAGAGAATATTATGAAGGAGATTTCAGAGCTGCATAAAGAATCTGATGCTGCTGACAAGAAGCAGTCTGAGCTTGACAAAGTAGCACAAATCCTGGGGATTAACATATTTGAAAAACCCCGGAAACCATCTGTGGAAACCAAAGATTCCTCAGAAAAGAACAGCAAGTCAGAAAATGCAAAAGGGCTGGAGAAAACATCTTCCTCCAACAAGGTAAAGTCTTCTGGCTTGTATGCTAATAATTTTTCCACTAATGGAAGAGGGCTCCAGGGAGACAGCTGCTCTCGAACATTTGCTAGAGGATCATTTGATGTCATTTGTTATCACATCTCATATGCTGGTTTTGATGGTGCATGCAGGTGAGAGTCAATGTGTCAGTGTTTATAGTTTCCCTCAGGGTTTGTGCAGTTCAGTACCATTTACTGTTTTTAATCTTGGTTTTGCTGAGGTGTTCGTTGGATTGAATAGTATCATGAGTGTTTGTAGCTGTTTGGGTCTCAATGCCATACCAGGAGGACAGACTTTTTTTTTACATTTCTGGCATGGCCTGTCAAGGAGGAATGTTTCTAGCAGCAATGCTTTCTGCAAGTTTGGAGCATGTTTCTTCTCAGTGGGTGATGATATTAACAAATCACAAGACTTCTATATGATTGTCAGCTTAACACGATTATTATGTACATGCTACGTGTTCTTTCTTAAGAAATGTCACCATGCATCGGTATGGTCTCTCTGACATGGTCTATACTACTGAGTCCTGCATATACCAAAACAGGCTTATCAGATCCCAGAAGATAGTTTTTACTTTGGAAGTAGTGTATGATAGTAACATCTGAAAGGTTATGCAAGTATTCAGGAGATCCATTATCCTGCTTTTCAGATGTTTATGCAAATATGTAACTGAGACAGCTGATGAGATGCTTCTTGTGTAGGCCTTACTGTGTATTTTTTGCGGCGAGGAAAATGTTAGTAGAGTAAGAGATATTTCCTACAAGGTCACTCAGCTCTGTGTATCCTGTAAATTTTCCTTATACTTCATCCTGGTCTGGTTCAGAGAACTTGTTAGATGGCTCTTATTTTAAGGGACTTGCTTTTGTGTTTTGTTTTCTCAAAATGTTGCTGAAGTTGAGTATCCACTTACTTTTACAAATCATTTGCTTGATTCACCACATTGTAAAACTGAAGTAGGTAACAATGTCTGTTAAATCCTACATTACATTAAGTTATATTGCTTTCTTTTCTTGAGATATGGCATGTGTAAACATATTTTTCATTATTTTAAGTTTCATTGTTTGTGTTGTCCAAACTCATAACGACTTGATCCTCTTTTCATAGTTCCTTATTTTAATGTGAAAAATTCTGAGTTGTGGTCAGGAACATTTAATCTTTTCAGATATCTGTAGGCACATAGGACACTGCCCTTAGTCTCTAAGATTCACCTTGTAATTCTGATTGTTAACTTTTTTTAACTCAAAGAAAGACAGTGCAGGCCTTTTGACACTGAGATTGGTTGACTCTGCCAACCTAAGGGCAAAATCACATGCCTTTCTGCTTATTTGCAAGCTACCTTGTGGTCCCTTACTGCTGAACCTGTGTCTGTGTGTTGTAGTTACATTCTTAGTGCAGAGGTGAAGCTAGCCTTGTTGTACTAAAAAGACAGATTATCCCTTCTGGGCTCTAAATAGCAGCACATTATAAAGGCATCTTTGAGCTGGGGTTAAGTGCAAACTGTGATTAAACATTGGCTGTCACCTATCTATGTGAGAAGCATTGTCTTTTTAAAGTTCTGATTGAGATAGTATTTTTAAAGGATATATTGGGTGGGTGTATGTCTGTAAATAATATAAATAATGACACTTCTCAAACATCACAAACATCCTTCCATACGCTTCCTGTGGATCATAAGTTGATCTTCTCATTGTTTAAGAGAATGTCAGCTTTGCAATGTTCTTGCAGACAGAATATGTGCAAATATTCACTGGGTCACTTCCTACTCTGCTGCCAAGAACTAGATCATACTGGGATATGGGTGTCTGTGGGGTGCATAGTGGCCTGGGTGTCTCTTCATTGTTTGATATACAATGTATGTTGTGTGGGGTGCTGTTAATAGGACAGAATCTATTCCTGCCTCTCAAAAGGCATTTCAAGCAAGGCAGATGGTATATAACAATTTTGAATGTGCTTAAGTAAATTTGTTCAACACCGATAGTGTATAACTTGGAAATCATGCAGCCAACTCGGCTCTGGTAAGTTAACGTGCTATTCTTTCCAGACTGCCATGCAGATTAGAAATGATAACATAAAGGGCTTTCAGGCATTGAAAATGTAACTCAAAACTCAAAATACATCTAGTGCTATCATAGTCTAAATTAGCAGGGCTCATTCATGGGATTTCAGGGATTATGTGTTAACTAACATTTGTTAACTCTTGCGGTGTTAGTGTAGTATTAATTTTGGCTAGAGTCCTGAAATGTCTGTCTGTCACTGTATGGCGTCTTTCTGTACAAATCAATGTAAGTGCAGATATCACATGCTTGAATCACAAGATGCTTTGCCTTACATACTTAGGTAATTAACAAAACCCATATTTCTATTATTGCTAAGCAACAAGTCTTCTGGAGAATTCAGGAAGTCTCAAATAATCTGATAAAGCTGATTGAGTTAAGTACTTTTAGTCAACTAATTCTTACTTCCTTTTTCATTCTGCTGTTATCCAAGCTACTTTTACAGTAACTTCTGAATGTTTCTAGGGTAACCATATTAAGTCTTCTGGGCACTGTTTGGTTAGTATGGTGAATTGGAACTATTCAGATCTTTACATGAAACCCATAAAGCGGGAAGGGTGCATGCCATAGGGAATTTGTTCATTTGGTTCCTTGGTTACCTACAACCATCCAGCCATTACATCTGGGAGCCTTATTGGAAGCTCTTCACTGTGGCCACGCAGCGTCTTAGTCGGCAATACCAGCTCTGAAACAGTGGAATTAGCCTGGGAGCTGAAAAGCAGGTGATATATTTTTATTTTTTTTTTTTGGTGTGTGCGTGGCTTCTGCTGGAGGCAGGTTCTGAGTTGTAGAGCATTATGTCTGTCCTCCCTTGTCTTAGAGAAGTGTTTCCTTTTGTTCAATTTAGGAATCAAAAACTACTAACGAAAAATCCAGAGGTAGAAGTCCGAAGCCAGCAGAATCCTCTTCACAGTCCTCCAAACATCCTTTCCAGTTGGCCAATATTTATGAATATTATGATGCAGGGAACCACTGGTGCAAAGACTGCAATACCATCTGCGGGACCATGTTTGACTTTTTCACACACATGCATAATAAGAAACACAGACAGGTATGTTGCAGGCTTCCTTCACAAAGTGCGTTTCATATTGCTATAAATATTAACACTAAAACATACATCACAGAACTACATTTTACAGGAGGACCTGAAATAATAATGAACCCAAGAAGTTGCTTATCAAATTCTTTTTCTCTAATGTTGGACTTGAGCAATTTGTACAGGTACCAGTGTGTTGCGACTAGTGTAAATGGGGCCAGTGTTCAGTTTGCTCTGGAATGAGCTTTTGATATTTGTGTTTCACATGTTGCTATCATTTACATTTTACCCGTTTCACAGGTTATTTTCTCATTATAAATTGCAAAATGGGAGGGGAAAGAGAAAATATAGTTCCTGTAAATATTTGCACGTTGGTTTTATTGTTCAGTGTCTGAAAGGATGTTAAAAAGGAAAAAGACAAGTGTACTTGCCTTGCTAGTGTAATATATGAGCCTGTATACCTCTGTCACTGTGCAAATAGACCCTGGATCCTTACAACAGACCTTGGGCTTTGAAGACCCAGAGTGAGACCAAACAAGACTCCATAAAACGCATCGATAAGATAACTGTTCCTGCCAAAGGTACGTTAATTTTTTTTAACTTGGGTATCATGTCCCTTTGCCATCCAGCAGGCTCCAGTTTCTCAGAGAAAGGAATTTCAAAACTTTACCTTGTTATAGGAGCTCATATAGATACTGTATTATTAGGTAAAAGGCAAATGATTTAATTTCCTGGTTGTTCTTGTGGAAAAAGTCATGAAGCAAGAGTGTAGGAAAATGTAGCATGGTTCCTTCTCTTCTTTAGTTTTTTGTTTTGAATACCAGGTGACTTTTTCCAGTGTAGTTCCAAAGCAATTTTTGCTAACATATTAGAATTTAGAACATGACCACAAGAGCTTGCTGTGTTTGGGCAGATTTTGTGCAGTACTCCACACAGTCTTTCAACAGACTTTTCCATTCAATACACTTTTAGTGGATGTGTCCCTGAAAAATCACTGATGAGTACATAATATATGATTTAAAATCTGAATGTGTAAATAGGCCTGCCAGTATTCAGTCTCAGTTTATTAATCTGTCATATACAGTAGCGCCTGCTAAAGGAGGGTCTGCACTGTGGTAGATAACTGCAGCTGCTTCTGTAGGCACAAGGGTGAAGTCTTGCTGAACTTCAGTGAAAATACTTGTGTTCTTTTTATAAACCAGGCAGTTAGTATTTGAGCAGACTGTACCACAAAAATGGAAAGTAGATTAAGACTGTAGGAAATGTTAACCTACTTGAAGAGGGGATAGCCTTAATAAGATGGACAGCACTAAAATAATTTTTTGAGTCATAGTAATCAAGCTTCTTCACTTTACATGTTTGCTCTTGGTAGTGCTGTTTACTGTAAGCGTAAGGAGAGCAGCCTTAACTGTTCCTAAAGGAACATTGCTGGAGGTTTTGCTGTTGTTGTTTCTTATGTTTATCTGGCTTTTTTAAGAGCTTGGCATTTATTAAATTTTATTTCTCTGATCATTTTCTTCGGCCTTTTCAGGCTCTGAGTTTCTGATTCCCATCACTGGATATTATTGCCAGCTCTGTCATGAATTTTTTGGAGATCAAATCTCAGCAGAGCAGCATGTGAAAAGTCATCCCCACAATGAAAAATACAAGGTTGGTAACTGGTGTACGAGGAACAAGTCATTCCTTGTGTTAGCTTCCACTTGTTCTGTCCTCCTTTCCTGAAGAATGACATTTGCCTCCTTGGAGTACGTGTATTTGGTTATCTTCACTACATTCTTCTGAACTAAATAAGCAGAACTTCACACTACATAGAAACTAATCTTTCATCGGCATGAGGTTGAAATGGTATTTAAGTCCCATTGTTGACTTTCAGACTCTTCTGTAAAGTGACAGAACTGCTGCAAGTCACCACTCAATTCACATTAAATTGCAGAATGTGGAGTTTGTAGCATCTCAGTTTCCTGGTAGGAAGTTCTCTGCTCTCTTAGTGTTGAAATGGCACTTGCTGAACAAGTCAGAACTGTTACAGAGTTGAATTTATTTATTTTTCATGCAAACAGTGGCTAAAATGGTGCCATTTATTTCCACAGAAATACATAGATGAAAACCCACTCTATGAAGAGAGGAGAAATCTAGACCGTCAAGCTGGATTGGCTGTAGTTCTGGAAACAGAGCGCCGGCGGCAGAGTGAGCTGAAACGAAAACTAGTTGAGAAACAGAAAGAAGACAAGGATGAGAAGAAACCAAAAGTAATAAAGAAAGAAGAAGCAAAGAGCATCCCGGAGCTTGGAGAAGGGACCAGTGAAACTCAAGGCAAAATAGATTCTGCTGGGCGAAAAATGGGTATCAAGCTTAAGCTGAAGAAGGAAGAGAAGGAGGAAAAAAAGGAAGAAAAGAAGGAGGAATCTAAAAAGGAATCACCAAGCCAGACTTCCTTTGGGAAGTTCAGCTGGAAAAAGACTGAGAGAGAGGATAAAACCCCTGGAGGAGCTATTCTGAAGGAGGAGAGTACAGAAGGGAACAAAGAGGAGAACAAGTGTCAGCCTGGGAAACCCCATGTCAAGCCCATTGAAATCAAGCTGTCTGGGAAAACTGTTATTCCGCACACTAGCCCATGGACACCAGTTGTTTCCACATCAACACCAGCAAAAACTCTACCCAATCTACCAGTCCCCACCATGATTTTTCGGAAGTCTGCTACTGCAACAGTTAGCAAACCAGCACCTTTGAACACCTTTTTATCCATAAAATCCTCTGGAGCTACAACCAAACCGCTGCCTGTTGTCAAAGAAACCAATGCAGATCTTCTACTGCCTCCGGATATAATCTCAAAAGCTTTTGGAGGAGAAGAAGTAATTTTAAAAGGGGCAGAGGAGGATTTGAAAGCAGCAGAGAAAAGTGAGTCTTCTCAGACTTCTGATATACCACCTCCACGCCCTCCTCCACCAGCAATTCAGCAGGCAGCTGTCATACCTGCAGATGAAGTAGCTCCAGGTGTGTCTGAAAGTGAACAGGCAATGCTGGCAATGCCTGTGAGACCCACTCCACCACCACCACCTTCAACTGCTTTCAGTGAACAGGCAAAAAAAGTAGAGAAACGAAACTCTTGCTTGGCCACAGCCAATGCTAAAGATCTCTATGGTATTTTCTACAGTAGTGGGGGAAAGGGTTCGGCTGACAGCAAGCTTGCAAGCTCTGCACTTTCAAACGGAGAAAACTCTAACCTAACAAAACCTGCAGACTTACCTCCAAACCCTAAAACAAATAATAGCTCATCCTCCTTGAAAGAGGATTCTCAGAATATGGCTACTGATGTTAGCCAAGTCCACTCAGCTGAGAGAAGCTCAGAACTGGAGAAAACTGATGTTCGGGAGACTTTAATACTTCATACTGAGATAAGTCCTGACATTGAAAATGGTATTCAGAAAGATGTAGGTCAAAAATTTCAGACTCCTCTTTCAACAGATGTTCGGACTAAATTGAAGGGAGATTTGTCACAGTGTAATAATCAAGTAATGGGGAGTTGGGTTCTTGGTGAGAATGAGGCTGACATGAACAAGAAACCACGTCAGCCTCAGCTATCGGAAATGTTGGTCACAGAATTGCCAGAAAGAAAAACTGCTTCTGGTATCCAGATGCCTGCAGAAATTGGACTTGCGGATGTAGGAAGCAGAGAGCAGGTAGGCAATCAGGAATTCTGCGATCTACAGAAAACAGAGGTCCAAGAGAAAGTTGGACAGGAAGATCCAAATAACACTGCAGTTACTAACACATATGTTCCTGGTACCTTCGAGAAAGATGCGGAGATGAAAGACTGGGAAGTGAAAACGGTAAATCCTGAGTTTAGCTTACAGCTGAAGACTTTGTTACCTGAAACACAGAATGAAATTCAAAATTTGGGAAATTCCCATTTGGTAGAGGATAAGTTAAGTGATAACTGTAGAACTCACTCAGAAACTGATAATCCAAACTGTGATTCTCGAAACACTTCAAAAGAAAAAGCTTTGGTAGCAGTAATGACAGAGCAGAATTCTATTGATGCCTCCTTAAAAGATCTAAAACTGAAAAGTGTAGCTTCGGAAATATCTCAGCCAGGAGTCCTTGGCAAAGCTCCCCGAATTTCAGAAATCCAAAATAAGATTTCAGAATTGACAAGAAGTCCTGGTGAGTGGGACACTTCCAGAACTAGTAATGGAGAAGAACAGGTCATCACAACCCGTTCCTATCCTGAAAGTGGTTGGGATCTATCAAATACTCCAAATGTAGAAATAAAAACTAGTTCTAATGAAGTTAGTACTTCAGAATTGATAGAGGTATGGCCAGACACAGGTCTTGCCAAGACAGAAACTAGAAGTAGCATATTAGAAGCTCAAGAAAAAGTTCGACCTGAACCTTCAGGCCATGCAGTATTAGATAAGCAAACCCAAAGGCAGGAAGTTGCATGGTTAGTCAACGCCTGCTCTGCAAACATTGTTGAACTCAGATCCAGTGTAGAATTAGTAGTTGAAGTTGAAAAAAAATCATTAGGACACAGTGGATCTGATGCAACATTAGATAATGTTTTTGTCAAGAGAGATGCAAAAGAAGTAGGGGCTAGAGGCTTTTCTAGGGCTCGCTCTGATACTTTCCAAGAGTCAATAGTTGCTTTATCAGCAGATTTCCATAGGGAGCATCTTTCAGAAGAAGCTGTCCACCCCCGAGAAACAAAGCATGAGGTTGTAAGAACCTCAGCAGCCAATGACTTTCATCCAAATACCTTTCACTCAGGATTGAACGCTGAGCAAACTGAAAGTCTCTCTGCAAATGTTTGTGTGGATAACAAGAAAGTTTCTTTGACATCAGAAGATGTGAAACACAATGAGTCTCCCTCCCAGAAAGCAGAGCTTGAGTTCAAAAGCATTGATTTCAGTTTGGGAGATACTAAGGTAAAACATGAATGCTTCAGCATCCTTACAGCAGGACTTTTAAATGAGAATATGGAAGAAGTCTCAAAACTAGAGACTATTGCATCAATTAGGTTGGAATCCAGTAAACTTGGGAAGCTGGGCATTGAAAAAACAGTGGATGAAACAGAGATTACTGATTTTGCTACTTCCGGTAGTCAGGAAGATAAATTTTGCACACAGATTTCTCAAACAGCTATGCCGCAGCTTGGATTGCAGTCCTCAAATAGTGATGCTACAGAAACGGTCATGCCAGTTCTAGAAATGCAGGACATTTCTCCCATTTCTGACATCCTTCTGCAAGTGAAGGAGAGCAAAGGTGGCACTGTTGAAATGCCATCACTGAGTTGTGACGGAGGCAGCACAGAAAGTCAAGCTTCTGGGTGCGTGGAAACTTTCCTTCCTGGGCTCAAAGAAACACGTGGAAAAGAGGGTAGCTCAGGAGGCAAGGGAGCATGCACCATCCAGAGCAAGAAGACTGAGCAAACAGAAACCGCTAACAGTAGCTTGGAAACTACAACAAATTCAGGAATTGCTGAAAGCTTAGCAGAAAGCCCAGTGGGTTGAAGTGAACCCAGCCAGTCCCAATATTTGAGGAGCCAGAGCTGGGATTATGTATATGTTTTTTGTTTGGTTTTTTGTTCCAGTTGAAGGTTTTGGGTGTATTTTGCATCCTGTGGTAGGACTTGACTAAAGTGAAACTTACATCATCGGAAACCAGACGCATACTTTATTCTGTACATAATTAATTGTGTAAAATGTTTTTTCATGTGAATTTTTTTGCCAATTTCTTTTCTACACTCTGCTATTAAAATGGAATCTCTCGTTTATAATGCGTGCGTCTTTGTTGTTTATTTTGGGGGCTTTTATTCTTTGACCATTTTTGGATGATTTCCAGCTCACCCTGTTTGTGTCAGTAGCACCGGGAATAGCACAGCCGTTGGGACAAGCTCAAGAAGAGCAGTTTAGAACTTGAGGAAATGGAGACTTGCAGAAGAGCTAAAACTGAAAACTTCTTTAAACTGTAATGCATGGTTTTGTTTACTTTCATTGTTTGAAATGCAAGAATGTGATTAGAATTGATTTTTTTGTTTGTTTGTTTATCTGTCTCTGTGATTTGTAATTACTGTTGTACTACATCTGTACTTAAGATGTTTCATTGTATTGTATAAGCACATGTATGGATGCCACATCACTAAGCAAGGGGAGAAAATCTGTCCGACTGGATTTTGGAGAAGAAGACTAACCGGTAAGGCTCTGTGGCCTGACACCTGGACCAGACATATTGAGGTCACTTACATGATTTGAAATGGGCTTTCTTTCATTGTATTGTGATCCAGTAACTATTTGTGTTAAATCGTTTAGCAGCTGACCAGCTCTGAAGAAGCAGAAGATCAGAACCCTGGTGTCAGGAATTGGACTCGCTTCATGTGATACAGACACATGCATGCCTACCCTGAATGGTCCTTGAGCTATCAAAAGCTCTAGTATGATGGTTCTCATTTGTATAGCTTGTTAAAGACTAAAGTATTAAATGTGTTTGCTTGGATAAATATAACATTTTTATTTGTAAATTGTTTAAAAAATAAACATATGGTGGTCAACAAGACTTTCTTTTTGATTTTCTTTTTTTTTTTAACTCAAGGAAAGTGTTTTATTTCAATTAGTTTCTAACTCCTGTGGTAGCTGATAAAGTTGAGAAACTGTAGGTGATGATGATGTTCAACAGTTAGCCTGCTCAGTAAAAAACTGATTTATTCCCATCTGAACTCAATGGAAGAACTACGGTCAACATCATCAGTGGAAGTTTGTTTGAAGTCCTGAGCCCTATGTAAAGCTCAAGGTGGGGGGTCGGGGGCGGAACCCAAGCAGAGTTCATATTTCTGTAATCCTTACCAGCACATGGACCTCCAGAGGGGAAAAAAAAAATCACCATTTTTCTACCATTTCCATGACTGTGTGTGAAGAAGGTATGAAACATTTTTCAGAGTCATTATGGTGGTTTTCATATTAGAAATGTAAGAAATATCTAAGCTGAATTTTGAAATCTAGTATAAATGGTCAAGTCACCCAAAAAAAGGTAATTAAGAAGGGAAGAGGGTTTTGAGAAAGGCTCTTTGAGCTGTTTTTATGATGTTAAGCAGTTACTGCATTGAATGTAAGAAGACTTTGTTAGTATCATTGCCCTACTTTCTTCAAATAGCTATTTGCTGTCAAAACCGAAGAAAGAAAGGTTTGACATGCTTTGATACTTTTAAAATGGAGTTGGGTAATGAGTAGAGATTGCTTAAATCCTGGTTTATAAAAAAGTCCTTTGTAGTTGTTTCTGAGTTTTCTTTTGTAAATGTTTTTTGATTATATATATGAGTTTGTTTGTTTACATTTGACAGCTAAATTCCCCCCCCCCCCCCCCCCCCCCCCCCCGCCCCGTTTTCTCTCCATTTTCTTCAGTGAAGTGCCTGGTCCCTTGTAAATGCACAGAGAAAGAGCGGACTGGTTTTCTTGCCTGCCTTATATTGAGGGATATCAGTGCAGGGAAGGGAGATGTTAAAGGGAAGGCTGAATTTTTGCACAGTTCTGTGTTTTCGATGGTGCTGTTTTGGAATACAGACATGCTTTCTGGTTAGTTTCCTTTTGCAGATTGGTTTTCGTGAAGATCTTGGTGCATGCAATGGCAGAAAATCATTTGTGCAATCATCTTCTTCAGACAACTTTATTCGATGCTGTGTTACCTGTGTGGGACATACTCTTGATTAACTTTATTTTGGGGGAAAGGACATCAATATAAATCAAATACCTTTGTTATCTGCTCTCTGCTTCTATAAGTAGTGGTGGTGTTCAGTGCAGAACCTGGCTGGCCACAAATGGAAAGCAGCTAGCACCAAGGGAAAGCAAGAGCTTTGCAAACGAGAAACTGAGAATTGTTACCCCCTGTTTGTCTTCAGCTTTCCGGAAGCTGAACCTTCCTATGGTACAAATTAAATAGTACTTCTCTTCATGCCCTTTCATCAAATAATTGGTCTTCTATCTCATAGTGGAGTAGGGCTCTCTCTTCCACACTGGAAGAAAGATTAATTGGGTCTTTTTTGAGGCAGGAGTAGAAGGTACTCCTGGAACCGCTGGAATGGACAAGAACAAAACGGATGGTGTAGGTGATGACATCTAGGCAGACTGGCAGACAGAGGCTTTAACACTGTCTTGCAATATCCTGAAATGGCATATATTTTTATTTATGTATTCTTTGTTTTTCTTTTTTTTTTTTTTTTTTTTTTTTTTTGCTGTGGTTTCCAGAGGCATGCAGTAAATGATTTATCCACTGTACTGGTCCCCTGTCCTGGCAGAGCTGTAGCATAGTGCACTGACTGGAAAGCCTTAAGTTCTAGGCTGGCCTTGGACTCTTGACTCCAGATCCTCAGGAGGAGGGGTGAGTTAATGGAGGGGATTTACTTGTGTGTTTGAACGGTGCAATACAGCATTATCTTTCCTTCCAGACCCAGTTCTCTAAAAGCTGCATAAGGCATAAGAAGTTACCTTTCTCCTGATTTTTAGAAAGCTGCTGATAGCGAGGAAATAATCCTAGTTTGAATGTTTCTTTCTTTACGTTATTTCAAACCAGGCACAAATACCTAGTAAATTCAAAGGACAATGGATTAAATCTTCATTTGTTGCTGCAACCTTTAGTTTGCCATGGTGGAGGCTGGCAGAAAGGCCTTTCTCCTAGATGAAGTTTGTTGCAAAACCAAGCTTTATTAAGAGGCAGTGGAAGAAGAGCCATGTAAAAGCTGCTGGTGTTCTGCCAGTCTGTTGTCAGTCCAGGTGTTTTTTTTTATATTTCTTTCAGTTTCTTTTAACATCTGTGGTTGCATTTGAAAAGGAGAAGCAGCCTTCAAATGTTTACAATTGGCAGAAAACTTTAAAAGCAAAAGTAATGTTTTAGACAAAATACAGTAAATTTTTTTTCCTGGAGTCGTCTCTGGGCAGGTAAATCTTGCTTCTAGCTTGCTGGAATCCTGTCTTTGACTAACTTTTAATTAAGCAGCAGATGGGCTTTTGGGGGGGATTGTTTCTTTGTTTTAGACTTTTAAATGGCACATGAGCAGGGAAGAAATGTATCAACCAGTGTTCTGTTACTAATTTTTTCCAAATGCATTTGTGTCTTAGTGGTAGAAAGTACAAGTAGTAGATTAAAATATAAGGTGTCTGCAATTTCTTAATTCTTGCCAAAGGTGGAAATAGTCTAATTCTTAGCTAAGGGTAGCTGCACAAAGATCTTAAATTTTGCCTATGGAAACAGATAGTAGGCAAGTGGGCAAAGACAGATAATTTTTTTAGCTTGGTAAACTCCAAACGGTTTTCAGAAATAGCAAGTGAAAGTAAGTGATGATAGCAGAAGTGTCTCTAAAAAAACAAACCCACAACCAGCCACCAAACTAGTGTATCCCAAAGCACAATAAAACTGGTTTTTTAGTGCAAAGGGCAATAGGAATCACATGAGGCAGGTTTTTATGTGACACTTGATGAAATACTGTTGGGTTTATTAGCCTCTCAGAGCATTACAAAAAGGTTAAGAGCATAAAATCATTCCCTGAGAGAATTCAGTCCTCTTCTGCCTGCTGTGCAGAGTAAGTGCAAACAGCCTACGTGCCTCTGCTGTGGGACTATAGAGCAGCCATAAAACTGATTTTTACTTGACTCCTCCGCCTCTATCTAGCATAAAGGAGAGAGAGGCAGGTTATGATTGCTAGACCATCCTTTCTGTTAGCTATTTTCAGCCAATATGGATGTGTTCCTGACTATAACCAACTTGAGCAAAATAACACAGCTGCAGACTGTTATATTCTGCCTTAGAGCAGAAAACCAAGGCTCCATATTTAGTATCAGTTCCTGGGTTTTGTTTTGCAATCCCACCCCCACTTCTCGGGCTGTCTTGTTGCTTGCAGTGAGAAGGCTGATTACTGTGTGTTAGCAGTTCTAGGCTCTGGTAAAACGAATCAAGCTGCTGTAATAATTCCCGTGAAGTTGTACGGCAACGGGGGCTGCAGAGAGCAGAGCCATTAGATTTGCTCAGGTGGGTGGTGGAGAACTGTCGAATACCTGCAGGAAATAAAACCTGTATCAGAGCTGCTTCGAGGGAAACAGTGTTCCCTTTTCCAGTAGGCTGACTGAAGAATCTTCAGTTTACAGACAGGAAAGCACGCACACAAGGTAATGTTTTCAATTCTTAATTGAATATAATTTTTCTTCAAGAAATTGCTTTTGTCAGAATTTTAGCCAGAACCAAAGCAACACTGAAATTAGTACCAATTATTTGGGATACCACCCTGTTTTAATTTGTTTACAAACTTCAGATGAATGTAGAAACAAAATAACACTTCAGGAGAGATGGTAGCTGTGAAGAATATGAAAAGCCCTGTAATAGCTATCTGGTAAAGAAATGGTAGGGAAATCCTTACATCAGTACTCACATTAGGCTGTATTCATCTCCTGTCAGATATGAAAAACCAGAAATTAAAGGTAAATGCCAAATAATTAGATGAGAGAAGGACTCATGTAGCTATGCACCTGAAAGATGGGTATTTAGAAATGCTTGATTACTGGGGGGGGGAAGAACAAGGTCCATTAGCAAAGGAGTATCAGTCACTGCTTTTTCTCATGAGAACTGAAGGCTTAATGCAATTAAACCCATTTAATATGGTGCTTTCCAGGTACTGTTTAAACTCTACCAGTTAGTTTCAGATTAAATTGCTTTACCAAGTGGATGAGAGAGGTTCAAAACCAGTATATCTTGATTGTGTCTCTAGCCATATCATCCAAGATAGGATTACAAAAGTAATTCACACTTGTATTTCATGCATTCAGTACAATGAATTCATGCAAAGGATTCAGCCTGGCTGGGGGAAAAAAATCCATATCTGCATTTGCTACAGTACTTTATAATTCACATTTGATCTATCTGGCATTTGATACAAGATACAGGCGTGAACAGCTTGCTTCAAGCTGGCTACAATTTCTACAGAAGAGAGATCATCCAAGGTACTAAATGACCTGTAATTATTCCTCTGAGAGTTGAATTTGTGTTTCAGAACCCAAGAAAGGCTTACAGGTTGAAAGATTATTTCAGGTTTGTAGGATGAAACCCTCTGCTTTATAGGGTTAGCGTCCTAGACCAAAGCATCAAATACATAGCTTTTAGGTATCCTAGTTCTTACAAATCTCTTCTCCTAGTGCACTGCCTACATTCACAGTATGTTCAACTACGGCTGTTTTCATTCTGTATTAAGCTCGGCAGATTTCTCCCAGACTACATCAAAAGTTTTTGGTATTGAAAGCTTTTGATGCAGAGGGGAAAACAATTAAAAGGGCCTCAGATTTGAGAATGTAACAGTCAAACCTACCAGATGCTCAGCAAGCAAGATTTTAGGATGAGCATTGAGTTTGCTGTAAAAAGCCCATTCTCTTTGCTGGCTTTTGGTTAATTTCCACAGGAGCTAAGAAAATGTTATCTGGAACTGCTGGACTTCGGGAATCCTGTTCTGAGAAGGTGGGTGTAGATTTGCATGACTGGAATGGTATCCTTCTCGAAGAGGTATGAGGGCACATTCTTTTTATTATTATTAATATGATTAATCAGTGAGGCTTTTTCTATATCCTTAATGGTTAAACATGCTTGTTCATGGATAGATCTGTAATGTAAGTTCTGTTGCCAGCATCCAAGAAGACTGTGTATATGTGGATGCTTCCTTTCTCTTGATTAAACAGTATTATTTTTAAATGAACATTAAACTTTCATGAAATAACACTGGATCCTGAGTGCTGTTTGTTTAAAAATTATTCTCTAAAGAGGATTAAAAAAGTGCAGGCTACTTAAAAGTATTAATAGTGGCAAGAGAGGGCATTAGATTTTGAAGCTGCTTGATTCATAGGGCCTTATGGCCCTACAGTAACGCAGTTTCTGTATCTCTCAGAAGAGCTGTTGAAAGTGGGGAGAAAGTCTTTTTAAAACTTCTGTTCTCTATACCTTATCTGGAATCTTCCAGCTATTTTTAAACTCAGCTACCATGTTAAATTATTCATGCAAACTTTTTTGTCATCTGTTCATGGAAGTCCCTTGACTAACTCTTTTTGCAGTTATTTCACCTGAGGGAGATGGTGCTGTGTTTCACCAACAAAAATGTCCTGACAGCAGCTACCGAGCATGTAAAAGAATAAAGACAAACATCAGGCAGCCTGCTTTTTTGCATAGATTTATCATAGGTGTTGATTATTGTATAAAATAATGCGTAAGAGTTTGCTTTACTGTATGTAGATAGGCTCATCCTGTTTTATATGTGATGAAAAAACATAAATGAGTTTGTTGCTGCTGCTCAGGGAAGGAGAGCACTTCAGAAATATTTATTTTCCTTGCACAAGCTCCACACAACGATAATGTGTTTCCTAGCAGCAGTGCCTGCTGTGTCTTACCCATCTGTATAATCTTAAGTATTAAATTGTCAGCTCTCAGCTAGCTGTTGTGTTACAGATCAACTTTCCCTTTCTCCTTCCTTCATTTGCTACTGCAGAGGCTGACTGGTAAACTAATTACTGTAGCACTGACATTCTTTGGCTAATAGAGATGTAATACAGGGATGGGTCAAACACCCTGTCTAGAAGAGACTGCCTGTACTTTCATCCCTTTCTTCAGTAAGCACAGTGGCAGAGTAGCAGAGATCCAGCTACCCTAGAAAATAAAATAAGCCTGTATTTCTGCTGGTAAGGTATTCAGGAACATGGTACAGTGTAGCTAGTGAAAAAATTAACTGCCACACGAAGGCTGCATTTTAACCTTGTTCTTTAGCAAAAATTACCTCCTGCCTGTAGTAGGAGAGCAGTGTTGGTTGGAGTTGCTAAAACTGGTAGTCTGATAGAAGTGAAGCTGCCTGCAGCTCTGTATCCCCAGGTCCGGCCAGTAGCAAGGCTGAGTGTGTGTTCCTGGTCGGCACACAAGGATGTGTATTTGTATACACTTGGCCAGCAACACAGATAAAACCATAAAACAGCACTTGTGCAAATGGAAACAGGACCAACAGCATCATCCTGTTTCCCTCTGTGGGATGAAGGTCCTTAATGGAACAATGACATACATGCAACATGGGTCCCTCCAGTAAAAGGCTTTACATACGCAATTTATCCAGCAGCTGGCCCCAGCTCCTTGTTCTCTCCAGCTGCAGACACTTGGTCATACAAGCCGCCGAGGCCCACTGCCCCAGTAGGGTTGCTGATACTCAGACCCGCTTGCACCAACAAACAGGCATGCATAAACTATGGATCTCTTCAGTAACTGGCCTTAGGCAGTCCACCCAGTAGCTGGCCCTGGTGCCCTCTCATCTCTAATCCTCTCAGGCAGAACCTGATGGCACAGCAGTTAAGGACTGAAGAAAGTCTGGAGAGCTGAAAGTAGTTGGAGGCTGAAAGAGCATTAGGGGAAGTGTCATATGTGTTTGTCCTGCTCTTGATCTTCCCATGGTACCTCATTTTAGTTAATACTACCAAGAAACTATTCGGCTAACCAGAGCGTGGTCTGAGCCAGAACTGATGTTCGCTGATATCTGGTAAATACAGCTGTATGTCTGGCAGCCAGCGGGCTCTTGTCTGCAACACAGTGGCTGGATTCTCCTGCATCTGGGCATTCTGGAAAAGCTGCAGCATCCTCAGAGAAATTAGTAAAAAAATTGATTTTGATACAAAAGTGATCAGCAGCACTTTAACGTGCATGCTCTGCACCTTGTAACACTCAACTGTGTTTCATGCTGTTCCACAAGTGCAGATTTCAGAATGCCTCTGTCATGAGGATTTTTTGACAACCACAGAGCAAACAGGCAAGACATGGGGTGGGGTGGCATAAACGCTGTGAAAATAATTTGGCTGTAATGAAATAATGTCCACCTTAAGGCTGTCATCTTTGGCCACATTTCTATGGAAGCTAGATTTAAATCATCAGGGTCTGTATCTTCAAACTCAGTGACCCATTCCAGGCAAGTTCAACAAGTCTCCTCCACGCTGCTGCCAGGTCCTTTTGGTGCAAAGCTAAAGGAGGGGCTGCCGTGTCAGTTCACACTTTATTAGATGTGAGAGAATCCACTCAGGAGGAAGTCCTTTATCTTCAGTCAGAGCTTACATCATCCTGGACACCAAAACAACTCGATCACAAAAGGCAAATACACAGGAAATTAATTGTTAAGTGACAACTGGCATGAGAGCAGTGGAGCACCTCACACCTCTCGAGTTAAATATTTCTAGCTGCTGCACCGCCTCAGGGCATGCAAAGGCTGCCAACTTTCTTAACCTTTATAGCACATCCTGAGAGCACCTGACCAAGACCCATCATACACATCCACATTCCTCCAGGACTAAGGGGGCCAGAAGGGGTTTACAGGGGTCCAATGGAGAGGACAGCAGCAGCCTCAGCTGGTTTGGTTCTTTACATAGGGGAAATTGATATCACACAGCTTTTCCAGTGCTAGCAAAGCATAGGTAGTCATGTATGGCTCCATCCAGGATGCTGCGGTGAAGCTGCCTGAGCACCACGTGGAATCCCAGAGCTACAGCTCCCTGTGAGTGAGGGTGAGGAGGAAAGAGCTGTAACAAACCCAACCAGGGAGAGAAGAAACACGAGGAGAGCTGAGCTCAGTTCTGCATCTTGACAAGTCTTCTGCAAAGCCTTTGGTAGCCCATGGAAATCAGCTACCCCAGTTAAAGCCCTGGTGCGAGCTGACAGCCTGAGTGGCTGCTATTCCCAGAAGTAACCATTCTGCAAAGCCATGAATCTCATTGCGTGACAGCAAACAAGATTAGTTTGTTCAAGAAGCAGTTGTACATGAAACACAAATTATCTGCACAGTGTTTAAATGAATTTATTCTAGAGGATCCAGGACATTGCACAGTTGCCATTCACACCTCCTATGCCTCCAAAATTTGGGTGGTGAAAAACCCTGTGTAGATAGGAAAAAAAATAATCACACTGTTAAGACACAGAATGACAAAGCAATGCTGTGTTCCCTGCCCTCAGGGGAAAATTTAGCTGCCTACTCCAGGTTAGCTTCCCTTCCCTTCCGACTGCTCTTCTCCCCATCCGCAAGAGCCATATGGTTTTCAAGAAACTGCTGGTTCCCACAGCACAGAAAGGAAAATAAGGCAGGTGTGGATCTGAGCAATACAGACTGGAGAAGATGCCTTTCGTCTTGTCCCTACCCTGCAGTATTGCCACAACTGAATCAAAGAGACAAATAAAAGGCAGATGGGGAAAAAAAGAAAGAAAAAAAATAGTTCAGAAATAAAGGCTAAACATTATGCCCAGAAGCAGCAGCAACTGAAGAGCAGGGTCAGACTATAGACATACAGCCCTGCTTTGTACACTTCCAGCTGTGCAAGCAAGCTGAATGCAACCATTGCATCAAAAAAAGTGTCACAAGCCTTCAGCTGCAGTGTTGAATTTGGGAGGAAAAAATCCAATCCCCCAAACCTCCAGTTTAGATGACGCACCCAGGGAAGGCTCCCAGACAGAACATTTGAGATGCTGTGAGTAAATCCAAAGTGAATGGACTGAGTCAAGGCAGGGAATTCTTACAGCCAAGTTTAGCCCAGAAGTGATATGGCAGATTGCCAGGAGCCTTAATCTGGTTTTGTTTTTTAAAAACTTGAAATAGCCTATGGCTACTCTTTACCAACCACTAGAAGCAAATATAAAAAAAAAACCAAACCAAACCAAACCAAGCCGAACCAGAAATGCCCATACTATTCCTTTCACATTAAGTTTTTAGTCTTTAGGAGGATAATTTCCCCCTAAATTCATAGATTGACCTGTCTTTAATAGCAGAACCACTGACTGAGCTGTCTGTTCGTGAAGAATTGCTTCTTTCTACCCCATCAAGGTATTGCTTCTTTGTCCTCCTACCTATCTTGAGGCTACAAGACCCCTCCTTATTTGACCACAGCTTTTCTTCTTTATGCCTAAGGGCAATTCCATGAAGTACAGGCAGGCAGGACTCCTCTGCTGGAGCATCAACTCACTGCTGCTGAAGGACTGGAAGTATTTTTGGCATGAGGCCTTTTGGCTGTCTCTGGCATGGCCCAGCCGTTACGACATACTCAGCTCTCCTATCCACGCTTCCTTTTTAGTACCGATGTGCTTTCTGCGGGACTGCTGCATCCCAGGCACTACGGCAATGCTGCCTAAGAAATTGCCTGGAAACAGCATGCAAAATTACCCCCCAAAATGCTACGATTGAGTTTTCCATCATTAATGATGCATCTTTATCCACATGCATCGCCTGCCTTCCTTCCTGAAGATGCTGGCGATGGAGCACCTGAGAGAAGCCAACGGTGTTGCACCGTCCCCTCTCCCTAAAAGCGTAAAATAGTTCTTAAAAAGCTGCCGGCACACAGCCTGAAGGAGTTTTCACTGTCAGCACGGAGTCGGGCTGGCTCTGCTATGGCCAGCGGTGCTTCGGCGTCCTCAAAAGCCACAGCACCAATGAGACACCCACCCACCACCGCAACGGCCCACCGGGGCGGCGGGAGGCGGCCCTACGGCGGCCGGGAGGGGCCCTCTCTCGGGCGCGTGGCATGCCGGGATTTGCGGTCCCGGTGGTGCGGCGAGGTCCGCCAGCGTGGAGAAGCGCTCACTGATCACTGATGAATTTTGACCCTTCTGCCGCCCCGTCCCCCTCCGCCTGTTGCCGCGACACCGCTCGCCACAGCACATTCCAGCGTGGGTTCGGCGGCGGGGAGGGAAGGGTCCTTCCTCCGAGCCTGCCCGAAGCAACGCCTGAACAGAAACGTGGGATCTTTGGCTCGTCCCGGGCTCCCTTCCCACAGAAACATCCCGGCGTCCGTCCTCGCACCCGCGTCTCCGTTTAGCAACGCTGCCTGGCGCGGCGGGTAGGCGGGCACCGCCGGGGAAGGAGGCCGCGCCGATCAGGCACAGCGTTCGGGCGGCCTGGGGAGAAGCCGGGTGAGGGGTCAGGCCGGGGACCTGCTCCTCCCTCCCTCCCTCCCCACCCTGACATGCCAACCCGGCAGTCGGCAGCGTAGCAGCGTGCGAGCAGCGTACGTGGGGGACGGGCCGAGCCGGGCGGGCGGTGGGGGCTCCGCGCTCCCCCAACACCGCAAGGCGCGGGGGGGGGAGGACCGTTGACCCGCGGGGCCGAGGCGGGACGGGCTGGTGGTGGTGGTGGCGGCGGTGGCGGCGGCGGCGGTGGTGGTGGTGGTGGCGGCGGCGGCGGGGCTGCGGGTACCGGGGGTGCTGAGTCCCGCTGTCGCGCAGGTTCCGTTTCCGTGCCCCGCCGCAGAATGGAGTTCGAGCTCCTGGAGAGCGACGTGCTGGAGTCGCTGGAGGACCTGGGGTAGGTGCCCGGGGCCGGCGCTGGAGAGGGGAAGAGGGCCGCCGGGTGGCCGTTGGCGGGGCCGTGGCGGCCCCAGGCGGGCGGTCCGGGCCGTGAGGAGGAGGGCGGCCCCGGTGTGGGTCCTTGGCGCGGGGGGGAGCCGCTGTCCGGCTTGAGCAGGCGGGGCCGTGGCCGCCCTGGAGGGCCGTGGCCATGGGCAGCAGCCTGAGCGGTGTCTCTTCATCTGGTGCTCCCCGCCCCCCCCCCCGGGTAGCGGGGCTGGTGATGGTGGCGGTTGGGCTTGAGAAAAGCACGGAGTCAAACTGGCGGGTTTTTTGGCTGTACGGCCTTTGCGAACGTTCTACCTCTTCCTGTGTGCTGATCTCCTCGGTTCCTGTGATGCCATCTCATCAGTAACTCCTCCGTTCAGCTGAGCGGTCCTGGCTGAGGGTGGGGAAGGAAGAAAGAAACCTTTTAAGAGAATTCAGGGGAGAGGAAAACTTCTGGGCTTCATATTAGAGAAAAATAATAGGGAAAAAATTGTAAATGACAGTATTTTTTCCTTTATTTTTTAAAAAATATAGCGCAGGAAGTGTGTTGCTTAAATCTGTTACTTTGTCAGAGTTAGTAAAGGTTATATAAATATGAAAAGGAGAGGAAGGAGAATGTGCCCTATGGTAAGCTTGCAAGTCTGTAAACTGTTGAGAGTTCAGACAGGCAGCTACAGTTTTACTGCTGCTGGTTCTATACAAAATCTGTATTTATTCACATTGGCCACATTCCCATAAATCACTTTGTGGCCAGAGTCGTTATGCTCCAACAAAGATTATATTTCCAGGGTAAGTTCATGATGATAGTTCCAAAGCTTGACAAATTAGGCTTCTGTTTTTGCAGGTATTTAACTGACTGAAATGTGAAAAGGTCTCTGCCATGATGCACCTACTGTGATAGTCTCCTTTTTTCTGTCACATGTTTAAAAAGAAAAAAAATAGTACTGGCTTGAAGGAGTTGTAATATGTGCTCTTATCTGTGTAATTACAGACAGAAAGTGGTGGTGTCAATTTTTCACATGCTCAAATAAGGCAAACAATGAAAGCGGATTAAAAAATAAAGTCGTATCAACCAAGATTGGCAACACTGATTGAAAAGAAGATGACATAGGTCTTCCACATTTGGGTAGCAGCTGGGAAAACTACTGCATGTGACTAAATGACTTTTGTTTCATTGTGTCTAGAAAGACTGGGGAGTTTGAGGTTTTAAGCTTTAGCAGTAGCTCCATGATTCTTCACAATTCAACTTATTTCTTCTAACCAGATACTAAAGACATTTCTAATTTTAATAGCATTGCACATCAGAGTTGTTTGTTTCTTTTTGGATTTGTACTTGAGGTGCTTAAACAGTGGTATCTTCCCTTTTAAATGAGTTGAACTATTGAAAAAGCAAACAAACTAGACTGCCTAATGTTACCAAAAGAGGAGCATAGCTTTAGGACATGTGCCTTTAGCAGGAATGGAAGGAAAAGACTGCTTGCAGTCAGGAATCTGCAGGTTGGATTACTGGCCAAATAGATGTGTAACTGAAATCATCTGTCAAAGAAAAATGCTAGAAAAGGGGCCTCAGACTTGACCAGTTATTTAAATCCAGATCCTGCCAAAGCAAAAGGCTTGTCATCACTTCCCTTCTACTTTGATCTATAACTGGATGTTTCTATTCTGAGTCCCATATGTTCCTGTACATGTGTAGGTCTGAAACGTCTGTGGGACAGGACTTAAACTTGCTCTAATTAGCCTGTTGGAATTGTGTCTGCCCCACTGTGGTAATGTAGTAGGGATGCACTACATCAGATTACCGCTTCCTATCAGCTGCTAGTAGATTAACTCTGTGTCACTAGTTGAGCTGCTCTGTGAGGTAAAAGTTATTTTTGAGTGTGGCTCCTTCATTTTGGTTGGATGAAGGAACAGGCTGTTACAGTGACCAAATCCTTTATATGTGATATTAATCACAAGAACAAAGCGTGAAGGATAACATTTTCATTTGCTCTTTGAGAGATATTTTTTTTTTTTCCCCCTACTTTTGAGGTTTGCTGAAAGTTGACTGGACTCACTGGGTTGCTCTGACATAACAGGTGACTTTACCTGGAAGCTCAAAAGAGGGATTTCAGTTGATTATGCTCACTCCTGGATGTCTGGTTTGGGTGCAGTGTATCAAAATAATATCGTGCTTTTTTTCATAAATACTTTGTAAGCTCTGACTTTGTGCTTGTACCTGGATAATAAAGCAGTCTTCTCGCTACCGTTCCTCCTCCCACTAACAGAGTATCAATGCACTGATGTCCTGAAAATGACGTCTTCTAAAACCCTCACGCTTTCTCACGCTAGGCCTGATTTTGGCTTATTTTGTTTATGCAAAGAACTAACTATTTATTTTTCTTGTGCCTATTTAATAAGGTAACTCTTCAAAAGAGGATATTATTTTGCAGATCACTTTTGTAACGTTTGTATCAAAGGCTTTGTTTTGCATGGCAACCCTTTAATACATGATAGGAAATGACAGAAAAGATGCACTAGTTCAGCAGTAATTATTCAATATACTGTAAAGCGATGTTCAAGAATGATACTTTGGAACTGCCGTTGCCCTAGATAGATAAATTGTAAGGAACATCTTCAAGTGATATTTTGTGACAGTCTCTTTGGCAGCAAGCTAATGTGCATGGAAATGCTGGGTTTACTCAGATGTTTTCAATATGCTTTTTCTTACAGTTTAGTGTAGGGATCTTATCAGTTTTGATGTTCAGCATTGCAGATGTGATGAGGGTGTAGCTCTCAATATGTATAAAGCATAAAATAGCTCTACCACAGGACATCAGTCATAGCAAATGTTAATAAATTGTGCTTTTGTTTTACTTGTCAGTTACAAAGGTCCATTGTTAGATGATGGAGCGCTGGCTCAGGCAGTCTCTCGTGGAGCCAGTTCCCCTGAATTCACCAAACTCTGTGCTTGGTTGGTATCTGAGTTACGGCTATTCTGTAAACTAGAGGAAAATGTGCAGGCAACTAACAGTAAGTAGCCATAACTCTAGCACAAATGTGCCCTTAATGTGTGTTCTTGCATGCCATAAAGATTTGGGCTGACAGTTGTTAAATCTGTTGTATCGGGGAGGATCATCTGCATGCTGTCAGATTTTGGATATTTTCCACCTCAAACTTGCCTAATGAACAGCCAGTAGAGATTGAAATAATAGTGAGGATCAAATGGTCTTTCTCCTGAAATTAGCTTTTTCTTTTAGTGGTTCAACCACAGAGTTTTTTTAAAGTTCTTGGGGTGGATTTAAGGAAACATTAGTGGGTATTTTTTTCATTGTATAATAAGAATACTTTTATGTTAACGCTTCTGTTTGTAATTTAGACGTAAGAAATACCTACTGTTCAAGGAAACGTTCTCATGACTACAGTAACCATATTTTCTTTTTATTGCTGGCTACCTTAACTCTGTGCTTACTATGTATTTTTCCCTCTTTGTGAAAAACTCTGTGAGAAGGAGCCTGAAAATATTTGTTTATCATATTGGTGGAGGAAGCAAACCTTAGTTTTCAAAAAATGTTATTTTCGGTCAACTAGTCATGACATTCTACAGATGAAATTGTTCAATTGGTATGATAACCTGTACTTCTGAATGCCTAGTGTATTAACTCATAATGCCTTTATGAGATTAACTTCCAATCTACTCAGTGGCCCAAGACTGACGCCTTTCACCTAAACTTCTGTTCTTTTTCCTTTTTCTCTCTGGTTTTGATATGTCCATCCTTTCTTGGAGTGTATTTGACCCCTTTTTCTTCTGTAACAATACAACATCTCACATCTTCTGGTAGTATAAGGTTCCTACTATACCTTTTGTGTAAAAAACAAACAAACAAACAAAAACCAAAAAAATCCCCCAGAAGTATTCTAACACCTATTTCAAATTCTCTAAACATAGTGACATTTTATCTGTAGTACCACCCAGTCCTACCTTAATTTTGTGTGACTTGAGTTTACAAATAACAGACATTTTTGAAAAGGGACTTCAACCCAAAGAAGAAAAACTGTTACCTCTCATTTAGCAGTATTTTTTGCAAAACTTGGCTTCACAAATTCAGATTAGTTTTGCTAATTTCTGATGCAAATATCAGTCTAAGCTTTGGTTTACATGACAATTATTTTTAAAGGATATTGGAATGAAATAAGATCAAATGTGAGTTTACAAGGAGAAGCAGTAAAAACATGAGAGCTCATAAACCGTATTATTCATGACTTTATCAGAACCACCTAATACATTTGTAGTAGGAGCAGTTAGTTGATACTTAAAATACCCTTATAAAAATTGATTTTTTTTTAAATGTTATTTGTAATTGTAGAAGTTGCCAGTGGCTGCCTGTTGTAGCTGGTAAAAGTTTTCAGTGAAGCATAAATTTACAATTATGAGGAATATCATGGCTCCAAATAGGTTGTGCTGTGTCTTTGAGAAACCCAAAGAACGCATTTGGCTTCCATTAAAAGCAGGGCTGGAGCAAAGCATTATTATTATTATTTTTTAAAAGAGCTAATTCATTCTAATCATAGCCAGAGAGATATATATTAGCTGTAAACAAATTATTATTCTTTTCCTTCTAAGGTCCAAACGAAGCAGAAGAATTCCAACTTGAAATGAGTGGGTTGCTGGCTGAAATGAACTGTCCGTATGCATCATTAACATCAGGAGATGTGACAAAGCGCCTTCATAATCAAAAGAACTGTCTCTTGCTGCTTAGTAAGTTAAAAGGGTACTTGCAAGCAAATCTGGTTTTGTGCAAGAATCAGTATTGTTTCTTACACTTAATGAGATACTGTTTTGTTTACCACAATGTATTAAAACAGCTACCTAAAATTATGAATTTTTCCCCGTAATTTATAGTGACTTACCAGTCACTTTGTAGCCAGTATATGATAGAAGATATTGTGAGTATTAACCTTTATCACATTCACTAGCAAAAAGCCTGTCCTATTGCTTCTCAAAAGGTACTCCGAAGAGGAAATAATTTGAAGACCTCTGCCAGGATTTAGCCACTGAACATTGTTTAGAAGGGTTGTAAAAATGACCACTAAGATCAGATGCATCATCATTTTGGAGCCCCCACCATCATGACTTGCAAGGTGCAATAAGACTTGCATTTTCCTATGCTCTGACAACAATTGGAACTGTTGTGAAAAAAAGAAAATGTTTTATCCCAGCTCCCAGTTCCTTTGATCATCTCCCTTAGTAAATAGCTTCAATGTTACTTTCTGCTGATTGAAAAGAAATTAGCAGTGGTAATGGTAATACTTTTCAACCCATCAGGTCTCAATACCTAAATTGATTTTATTCCTGCTTAGGAAATGTTAGATGAGAAGAAATAGTACTTAAAATTGGAAAAAGTGCATGATGTTGTTTCATGTTTAAAAAAAAAAAAGATTTTTATAAGTTTTAGATTTAGAAGTTGTAATACTAGTTTTAATCTGATCTTAAATTCAACATAAATTAATGTCTTATTTGCTTCCTCAGTTGCTGCTGATTCTTTGACTTTTCAAAACAGAAATTTAGTTCTGCTCTCAGCTGAGATATAAGAAATGAATTGCAGAGTAGGTTCCTGTATTTCAACAGTAGAGAAAGATGAGTTGTAAGACTTAATCTGAATTTGTTTTGATAGTATGTTCAAAAATGTCAGTTGGAGTGAGGTAACTGCTGCATTTAAAATATTTTGTAGCTCAAACAGTCTGCCCTTCAGTTTATTCTCTATAAGCAGGCCATTCAATAAATTTGGCTTGTCTGTGACACACAGTTTATCCCAGAGGTCCTCTGTGATGTATGTTTTGGTAATATAAGGCCATGCTCAGAGGCCAAACTCTGGTATCCCATTTAGCGGGAATACTATGTTTACTGTCAAATGTGGAATTGAAATAGATGCCAAATGCCTTTTGTGTGTACCACGATAGTAATACCTAAAACTTTTGCATAGCTTTCTTTACCTATGTTAAGCTAATTTATTAGATACCCTGTTGTATGTGAGCCATAAACCAGACTTTTTTTCAGGAAAAACAAAATAACCCTCTTTAATGGAATGCCACGGTATTTCACATTTTAACAAAATGCAACATGGTTTATGTCAATTGGAAGATGTAGTAGTATTGCTGTGAGAGGAAAGCACCAAATAAACTTAAGTAGTTAGGATTGCCTTGGTGTACAGCATCACTAGAATACAATATTAAGTACTGGCATTTGGAAAAATAGAAAGTACAAGAGTTTCAGGTTGGTTCAAAAAAGGTCTGCAAAAAAGAATCATTATCTGGAGAACATTTATGTCTTGGAGTGATAGACTTAAAAAAAATTTCAGTCTTTGTCAGAGGAGGTTGAAGGCAGCTTGAATGTGATCTCTGAATTCTTGAAACAAAATTCTGCTGCTAGTTTCTTTTTCAGGAGGTCCTAAAGGGATGTAAATAATTAAAAGTTGAATATAAGAAAAATCTGTATAAAATACTGTTGAAAGAACTTAAATGCTTCTTCACTGCTTTACATATTTAAGAATTCTATAATTTATAAGGTGCTATGTATCTTTAGCAGAAAACATTTTAGAGATCTGGAAGAAATTCTAGAGATCATTAAAATGCTTTTTTCTTTTTTTAATCTCTTGATCTGTGCTGATTTTATAGGTAGTAAGCTGCTTTTGTTTAGCCATGGGTTTACATCCTTGCTTACAAATCTGTCTTTATCAGTGCAATGTCTATCTTTCAATCCTTATTTTTAGAAATAATTATTTATGTTACTGTTATGGTCACTCAGTATGATTCATCATAAAAATATTGTTAAACCTGTGCGGTTTTTTCAGTTCAAACTTTAAAGTTGTGACGATTGCAAGCAAAGGCTGTGTGCTAAATTTATATCAGTGTAGCCTACACCTAATGCTGAAATTTTGGTTGTAGACCATGTTCAGAAATTATGTGATTTCAATTGTTTTGTTTGTTTGATAAAGGACTTATGATGGTAGGTTCTTGCAGTTCTGATATTGAATAGCACTGTAGGCATTCTAGCTTGTATTTCATCAGTTACTGTCTTCCTTTCTGGAATTATTATGAACCTGAATTCTCAACAGTACTTTTAAAAGTGGGGTTATTTTTCCACTCTGTGTCTTGCCTGGGGAAGTAGAGGAGATTTGTCCAACACTTCACTTATCTCTACTCATTTCCTTGCTTTGTTTCCTAGACCCTGAAGGAGTGCTTGCTTGTCTAGCTTAAAGTGCATGTCCTGGTCCCTCATCCTGCTTATTTCCATGTTCCTAGTCTCCTGTCTTTGCTGGGCAAAGCCTGAAGGAAAAGAGCTGTGCTCCGTTGAACTCTGTGATTAATACCTGTTGGAATCGTAGGGCTTTTTTTCAGGCTTTAATTGGTTGTACTAAACTTTTCCCCTCTTTGTTGTGTTTCTAGCATTGGGCTCAGTGATTATTAGAAATACGAGCGTTCTGTGGATACCAAAATGATAGCCCTAACTCTGTGTAAAACAGTCCATTTGTTGGTTTTAAGCACTTGAGATCTCACTGATTCTGAAGTGATTTAACTCGGCTATATCTGATGCTGAAATCTAATTTTTCTTACCCCAGCATACCTCATCTCAGAACTGGAAGCTGCCAGAATGCTGTGTGTGAACGCCCCTCCTAAAAAAGCACAGGAAGGAGGTGGCAGTGAAGTCTTTCAGGAGCTAAAAGGCATATGTATTGCTTTAGGCATGTCCAAGCCTCCAGCCAACATAACGATGTTCCAGTTCTTCAGTGGAATTGAAAAAAAAGTAAGATCCAAAGGAACGAAATTAGAATATTTATGATGTTACTGTTTTGATGGAAAATAGTTCTGCTACCAGGGAGAGATTTGCCTCTTGTGAAACTCCAGTGTTTGAATTTTGAAGGAAAGTTAACATGGTTTACTGAGTATGCTAAGAGTCAGGATTTTGAAAATGAATTTAAAGGCTTTTTCCATGCCAAGGCACGAGGTCGGGGACTACTGCTATCATTGCCTTACGGGTGAGGTATTTCTTACTCTGCTCTAGTTTTTAATGTCATCACCTGTTGCAGGAGACGTGGAAAATGCTGAGCGTAGGCCTCAGGAAGAATATTAAGGAGAAACATATTCCAAGAAATACACCTAAACAAATTTTTACAGGAACCTACTGGTTTAAAAATGTTTAGGTTAAAAGGTGTTGTAACTAAAGTCAAGTTTACACCTTTTCCCTAAGGCTTCATCAGTTCTTGTGGTTCCATTTATTTTTGTTACTTCTACATGTATGTGTTCTTCAGTTGTTGTGGTTTTTTTTGAAGACATTTACTTTTGTTTGAATAATTTTTGTAAAGCAGAGAAGTGGAGTGGACTGTCCAGTGCACAGGCCAAAGGTGGGGCACAAAGTTTTTAAGTTACCTTAAGTAACTTGCAAGATAGGGGAGAGAAGAACAGCAGAAGAGAACTGTTGTTAACTTTAAATAATGGATATGATTACAAAGCCCCCCAAAATACTTTTGGAGAAGTTTTTTGACTAACCTTTTAGTTACATTGTACTTAAACAAATTCCAGCAACTGAAAATAGTGCTTCATTTCTTTGCAAGAAATCAGTTTGGATTCTTCTGTTTGAGAAGAGGAGGATGGTTTTCCAGCAGAAGTCCAAGGTGTAGAATGGAAGCAGTTTGTTTGTTGGCATGCGCATTAAATAGTTAGATAAATAAGAAATCTATGCTTCCATTTTCTATAAAAGGTAGAAAATATAACAGTGAACAAGGCTAGCCAGCTTTGCTGGTGAAAGAGACCCTATAAAAATACAGAATGCAAAGTAGATCAAAATCTTTTTAATCTGGGAATATTATTATGTTTTACTGATTGACTTTTCTTTTACATTGGCTTGCAAGGTTAAATGAACGTTATCTTATTAGTTTATATCCACAGTGGTGATACTAAAAAAAAAAACCCAACAAAACTGAACAGTCCTTAAAGCATATTTTAATACAGCAGGAATTTCTAACCTACAGAGTTTTTTTTAAATCATATATAGCAGCGGTGCTTACAGTCCAAACGCTTCAGATGTTGACAATATTTGAGAAGGAGACAGTAAAGCTGACTAATAACTGAAAAACTTATTTCTCTTTGTAAATGAAAATACATCACAAAGTTGAGCAAAATGCGAAAACTTAAATAACATACAGTAAAAATTTTACTCTTGGCTGTATGATAGTTATAACAAGAGATAACCGTGAAGTTTTCTTGTTTTTAAAAGGTTAGTCTTAGAATGGCAGTATTCTGATCTAGTATGTGAAAATCAAGCCGCCTTTTTTGCCTCACATACATAGCATAGTTTGGAGTAGGATCTTTGTATAATTGACTTTCTTTGTTAATGATCCACCACATTAAAAAAAGAAACTGCTGATATTGAATGAACTGCTACCCCTGCTATTCTGAAAGCACTTGGTTTTAAAATGTTCAAGTTAAACAAATTGGGCTCAGCAGCTTTGGAAAACCAGGTCACTAAATGTGTTAAACAGCTCCTGGAATGAACAGTCAAGAAAGTTGAAAAATGTGGTTTTGCAACAGTGGAAAAGTGAAGTTCCATAACTACTACCTACTTTGATCCAAGTTTTTGTTGCTGCTACTCCGTTTCTTCCTTCTGAAGTCCTCAGAAATTTTGGGATGGGGAAGATAAATTTAACTTGCATTTTAAATGTTTGGGCACAACTCGGGTTAAGTTTTCATATTGAAGATTTTCTCCTTTTGATTGTAAAGAGGAGTCCTTCTTTAGGTTGTGGTATATTTCATATACTCTTAATGCAACCTCTTTACAAGTGTGTTTGGTTTTTTTTTCTGAATTAAAGAGATGATGTGTAAAATAATCACTCTTTCATGATGGGGAGCTGTACCTCATGGAATCTTTCTATTTTAACTGTAGATCTACTCTATAGTCAGTCTTAATTTTTAAACAATTATAGCCAAGGCTACCAAAAATACAAAAATACTTGCTTTCCAAAACAAGTGTGCTTGGTTCTCTGTCCCAGAGAAAACTACTTGATATTGGAGGTTGATCTGCCATGCCTATGACCATCCAAGAGTCCTGTCCTGTAATTTGAATCTTGAGAAGCTGATTATTTTTTTTTTTTTTAGCCAATGCTTATATTTTCATGTTTCCTAACAGCTGAAGGAAACCCTAGCAAAGGTTCCACCTAATCATGTTGGAAAACCTTTATTGAAGAAACAACTGGGACCAGCTCACTGGGTAAGTAGTTGCAGGTATTAGAGCCCATTTCCCTTTTTCAGGTATATAAAGTATTGATCTGGATTCTGTGTGTAACGTTGCAAAGTGATTTTTCTTCTCTCTTTCTGAAGATGAGAAGACAATTTCTTGCAGTATTTTATGTATACGTTGGTACAGTAAATGTTTAGGAACTGATAAGATCATAGGCTTATGAATCCGTATGTCTGGATGCAGGCAAAAGTTTTCCAAAATAAGGGATATTTATGATGGAGGTGCTGGCCTTCATGCTTGTGCCATAGCTTAAGCCTTCCTCTCCTCCCCCTTGCCGGCACTGTCTGTGTGACCTAGCCTTGCTGGGATGGTGTTGCATCCCCTCCTGTGGCTTCTTTCCAGCTAACCTGTGGGTCTTCCCATCATTTCCTCCTCTTTCTGTCCTGCTGGGGAAGGCGGCTTCCTTCATAGCGTCTTTTCCAAGAAGCAGTGAGTGTGGAGGTGGAAGCTGGGAAGAGGCTGTACACCCAGGTGGCAGAGCCACAGTCGTCTCCAGCTGGGTTTTGTCATCTGCTGTTCTAGAAAGGTGATGCCTGGGCTGGATACTGCTGCTGTGCCAGCACAAAGCTATTGGCTACTGCTGCAAGACTAAGTCTCTCTCATGTCTCTTGCTTAAGGTTGAAGCTCATCTCCTAACAGTCTGCTTCTTTCAGTGCTTGTATTTTTGAGGCTGAAAGTGGTCAGTCAATACATAAATTATTTCCTTAATGGTGCATATCTCAACTGTTGCTCTGACTAGACCACTGTTTTCTACCAGGTGTGTTTCTAGTCATGGCTTTTCCCCGTGGGACACTTTATGGTCTTATCTGTATGCAGATTGTGCTTTAATCAAGATTCTCTTACAGTACTTTACTTACTTTAGTCCTATATCTTTGTCCTTAAGCTTACTATTTTTTAAGAAGGCCAGGACACCCTCATCCCTAGGACTTACCTGTGTCCTTGCATCTCCTTCAGCTTTTTGCATGTAGTATTTTCTCACTTTTGCTTCTCTGTCCTGGTGGGTGTTGAGAAATGCCTCAGCAGTGTGTGCAGTTTTTATGTCCCTTCTGAAAAACAGACAGCTGTGCTGTTACAAATGGTAGAAGGCTGAGTGTGAGGATAACAGAGCCTTTGAAGCCTTCAGGAAAACAGTGTCAGCAGGCATAGGTTGCTGTGGGCCCATTTGTGAAGGTGGATAATTGCAGGCTTAAGCCCTGCTTGATACCTCTGTGTGCCTTTTTCTCTTCCATCCACAGTTTGTTATCTTAAGTAGAAACATTTTGTCTATAATCTATAGGTTACGTTTGCAAACTTTTGTTTCAGGAAAAAATTGAAGCAATTAATCAAGCCATAGTCAACGAATACGAAGTCCGAAGAAAACTGTTAGTCAAACGTTTGGATGTCACTGTGCAGTCCTTTGGCTGGTCAGACAGAGCTAAGGTACAAACAACTTGCTGTGAAGTCCTGGTTGGTGGTAATGCTTTATAATAAGTACCTCTGAAAAACTGCTTCATTGTTTCATCCTTCATGAGTAAGAAATAACCACAGGAGTTGTCTGGTTTTGGTTTGAGTTTCTGAAGAAGTTTGTGACAATGTATGATGACTAAAAAAATTTTACTTAAAACTGATTTATTGGATTTTGAAATAGTATGTAAAATGAGAAGACAGACTGTGTGTAACTACGCACCAAAGCCAAAACATACAATTAAATAGGCTGCCATAAAAAAAATAGTAAGAGGAGATGACCGATCCAACCGTTTGCATTCAGAGTGCCATAATGTGAATCACTAAATGCTGCATCTGTGTGATGGTAGAAAAGCATCTTCCTGTTGACTACCCCTTAACGTACTTTGTGCTGTCCACAGTGATCAGTTTTCCTTAACTCAAGGTGTATCTGCAAGCACAATTCCAGAGATGCACGTGAGAAAAGCTGCTAAGGCACTACTTGTTCTTACCTCATAGACAGGCTAATATTTTATGTGCTTCTTTTGTCTTTGGACTGTGCAAGTGGCTGTGACATGACATCTGTTCTCTCTGAGCATGTGATACATATTCTGCTTTTAAAAATAATTACATGGTTTCCCTATTTCCTGTATTTCATAGTGAAAAAGGCATTACAAGATTTAAAAAATAGTACATATTTATTTTCTAGGACTAAACTAGATCTGCTAACAAACTGTAAATTGTGCTGCTGGCAGTGTTTGAGACTGAGTTACTGTGACTCATGAATCATCAAGTGTTTTTTCTCGATGAATGATTTTTTTTTAAAAAGCAATTGTATTTTAATAATAAACTGTGACCTGTCCCCTTTTCTGTTTCATCACCTGAGTAGGGCTTCTACTGGTGTCCTATATCTTAAAACTTGCATTATTCAGGTTTTTTAGTAGATGACTGAAGATCTATCTGATCTGATTGTTGAGTATTTTAATTGTGAATGAAAATGGGCAAAAGTATGGCTTAAAAACCAGGGACTTCTGTGTTACAGCTTTGGCATACAAATCCATGTTTGTGGTTTGTTTTTTGTTGGTTTTTTTTTTTTTTTTCTAGGAGAATTCTCAGATGTTTTTGAACTTGACTAGCTACAGGAAATCCTTCACAAAACCCACAAATTGTATATATGCATTTATGTCCATTGGAATGCAAATCTAAATTTTTTAGTACCATAACAATATGAAATCGGAGAACATGGCTATAGTGTTCCAGAGATGCAATGTTTTAACAGTAGCTTTTAGCAATGCTTTAATAAGTTATGGTAATTTTTTTTTTATTTTAAAATTTGAAAAGTATCAGAAGGCAGTAGTATAACTAAATAGTTACTTCTCCAGATAGTAGGATCACCAGTAAAAACTTTATGGTCTATTATTAGGGTTTTTTTTAAGTTCAGAAATTTCAAGTTTCACCTAAAAGAATAATATCATAGCACCAAAACACTGTGCTCAGAGGTCAATCAAACTTGCCAGGGAAAAATGTGCTACTGTTCTGGTGAGTACTGTTGCTTTTCCTGTCTTTAGTCAGCATCAAGTAAATGATGTGCACGTTTTACTTCATTTTGAATAAACCCTGTTCAACTTCTCTTATAAAAGTAGAACCTTTTGGTTCTAAAAGCTTATCCCTAAGTCACTTGGAAATACATACTCTCGATTCTTCTCAGTTTCAGTTTTCTGTTGTTAGATGGAAAATAGGATTTTACGATTTTAAAATTTGCTCCTTAGTTCTTACCATGTCAAAAGATTTGTTGGAAAACCTGGTTTGCCTGTCCCCACTGCTGTCATCTGGGGTTCAGACAAAAAGCAGCCCTTTTGTCTGTGTGCAGATTGCAATCTGGTTTATCCTAACTGCATTACACGTTCTACTCCAATAACTGAAGATAGATGTAACTTGTGTTAACTCATGGCTGGTATCGCAGATTTCTGTTATGTCTGTCAGTTGGAAAATTGCTGGCATACTTTTAAGGTGTTCAAAAAAGCCAGTATGGTTAATTTATGGTTAATGCAAAAGGCAATAGAGGAAGGGAGATTGCATACACGGCAAAGTTGATGTGTAGGATCTCATATTTAGCTTGGGCACTACATATGCAAGAAAAAGGACTGAATTAGAGAAGCACTTGAGGACTTTGTCTTGTAAAGTACCTTTTGCTAGTACCTCTTGATGGCTTGTCTTTGTGAAGAAGCTGACTGGAATGAAGATGGTGTAAGAGTTAATGCAGCTTTGTTTTTTTGCTGATACAGTGTTGGAAATAAGGTGATTCTAGCCTAACTGGAAGGTGTGTGGGTCAGGGTGCAGGCACAGAAGGAGATCTGGAGGCTGGACACAGATGCGTTTCACTTTCGGTATCTTTTAGACATTAGCAGGAATTCGTATAACTATGACACACTTCTATTGTGTGTTTGACTGGCTGAAAGTCACATAGTCTGCACGTATATATCGTTAATCTTAAAATTATCAGATCAGTGTCTTGTCAGTTTAGTCAGAACAGTTTCCTGTATTACTTAAATTAATTAGACAAATGCTAGCTTTGTTGCAGTGATTCTTAGTTACAAAGTGGTTCTCACTGTTTTTATACCAATTTTTGTTCTATTTGCAGGAGTGTCTTGTTCTTCAGCGTTGATTTGATTCATTTGGTGAGGTGTCCCATTGCTTTCCAGTTATATTAGCTAACTGGGTTTTGTTTTTCTTCTCTCCCACAGAGTCAAACAGAAAAACTGGCTAAAGTTTACCAGCCAAAACGTGCCCTCTTATCTACTAAGTGCACTATTTCCATTGCAAATCTCTTGGCAGCTCGGCAGGATCTGTCAAAGATTATGAGAACAAGCAGTGGGTCCATCCGAGAGAAGACTGCATGTGCCATTAATAAGGTACCTTTGGTGACAAATGGCTTGTTCTGTTATGAATATTTAAGTAATTTGAATGTAGTAATAAATCCTACCTTTTTTAGGATTGTAAGTGGAATTTGAAAATAAAGGATAAGAAACTTGTGTTTTATGTACTCCAGATATGCATCAGTGCATTATGGGAATTGCGATTTCACCTGTTTACATTCAGAGTGTCCCTTCTTGGGGGCATTAAAAAATTGCTGAAGTATCTTTGATTACTTTCAGTGGGAGTAGGCCTGCTCTGTCTTACCAGAATTACTGATGTCATCACACTGCTGCTACCTAATCTATGATTCTAATTCTGTCACGGTGCATAAAATAATAGCTACATGGTAGCTGTGTTTCTGGTCTATATAAATAGAATGTATTAAGATCACAAAGCAAGAATCTCACAGGTTAGATTAGTCAAGTGTGTAGTTTTAGCAATGACGTAGAAGGAATACCATTTAGACTAGGTAATTTCCCTTGTTTCAAAAATTATGATTTTACAGGAGTAATAGGCTCACAAAAGTACATGTGCTGGACTTGAAGATCAGTAGCTATGTACAACAGTACACTTGGCACTTTAAAATTTGTGGGTGCACATGCATGCTTTTCTCCATTTTGGGTACCAGTTGTATTTCAGGTAATATTTGAATTCATTTAGGATGGAATGCTGGTGTTCTGATTTGTCTACCCCCTCCACCCCAAATAATTTTTACACCTCTTTAGTGTAGTTGGAGTGTGGAATGTAAAATAAATTAAGTGGGAACACAGGTGTGACTGTCATAGACCATATGTGTGTTTTACTAGGAATGCAATACTGCCCTGCTGCTGATCCATATCCTGTTAACTTATCTTCATTATCAATATTAGTTTTCCAGGACAGTAGCATAAAGTAACAAAGTAACCTGCTTCTATTTAAGTTTTTCTGTTATATCACTTTAAAACTTGAAGCAATGGAAGTGTCCTGTCCCGTTTTAAGTCTTGCTAAATTCTTAATGTCACAGCACCCTTTAACAGCTTAAAGACCTTCTAGAGTCTTGCTCAACTCTGGTCAGCACTGTCTGACATCTGTTTGTTGGTGTGTCAACACCAAGTTTGTCTGTGTGCGTCCTTGCTGAAAAATAAAAATCTTTGCACTTGGTTTACCAAAGATATCATCTTAGCCAGTGGCTTTTACAGCAATTCAGAGCACTGTTTCTCTCACTCTCAAGAGAGAGACTGTGTTCCCCTGTACTTGCAGTTGTTTGGGATTAGAAGTCTGCACTTGTAAACAGTTTTGTGAAAGACTGTATTGATGCTGCCTCTACTGGTGTCCCTGCTGGTTGAATAAAAGAAACGGGTCTCCAGACTTGTCTTGTTAGCAGTGCTTAGAGTACTAGATAATCCCTGTGAAATTTTTATTAATTGGAGACTAAGTTCTGTCACCTTAAAGCATAAAGTTTGCCTTGATGAAATCCTCTGGATGCAAGAACCCTTGTGGGGCTGCTGTCTGTGGTGTGCACCAGTAAATGTGGCTCTTCTGTGAGGTGTTAAAACTCCTACGGCAGTTTTCCCTCTCTCTCTGCAGGTGCTGATGGGCAGAGTGCCTGACAGAGGCGGAAGACCCAATGAAATTGAACCACCACCTCCTGAGATGCCACCGTGGCAGAAAAGACCAGAGGCTGGTCCGCAACAAGGTGGTGGCAGAGGAGGAAGAGGTGGCTACGAATCCTCATATGGAGGGCGAGGAGGTTATGACCATGGGGGTCACGACCGAGGAGGAAGAGGAGGCTATGACTCATCATATGGAGGGCGAGGAGGTCACGAACAAGGAAGCCATGATCGAGGGGGACGAGGAGGCCGTGGTGGTTATGATCACGGTGGCAGAGGAGGCGGAAGAGGAAACAAGCTTCAAGGAGGCTGGACAGATGGTGGAGGTGGTGGCTACCAGGATGGCAGCTACAGGGAGAGCAACTACAGAGATGGAGGTTTTCAAACAGGTGGCTACCACAGTGGTGGTGGCAGTGGTGGCTACCAAGGAGGAGGCTATGGTGGCTACCAGTCATCTTCATATTCAGGAAGTGGCTACCAAGGGGGTGGTGGTGGCTACCAGCAAGACAACAGATACCAAGATGGTGGGTCCCACAGTGACCGAGGGGGTGGTCGTGGAGGAGGGAGGGGTGGCCGTGGTGGTCGTGGTGGCCGTGGAGGTCAAGGAGGAGGCTGGGGGGGCAGAGGTGGCCAGAACTTTAATCAAGGAGGGCAGTTTGAGCAGCACTTCCAGCATGGAGGTTATCAGTATAATCAGTCTGGCTTTGGACAAGGAAGACACTTCACAAGCTGAGGCTGCTATAAACTTTCGCTTCAGTAGGGCTCGTGTAATAGAAACCTGGTTTCAGAGGCCTGGCTTAATCGCTGCTTGAATTAATACAGGTTTGTACATGGCAGGTAGAATCTCTTTGGGTAGGATATTTTGCGCTGAGCAAAGTACAACTTTCTGTAGATCTCTCTCCCCTTCTCCCCCCAACCTGTCTGAATTAAATGCATCATCACTACACCCTAAACATCAACTAATAGCCGTGCTTTTTAGATGTTGGACTGATTCCCTCTGCTCAAAATACTTTTGTTCTGAACTACCTGCTGTGTTTGCCTTCCTCTTTGTTTTAGAGACATAACAAGGCCTGTCTGGTTAAATTTGTCTGGTATAATAAACAAGCTTCTGTGTTTTTCCCCCTAATCATTGTTCAATTACATGTTCTAAAACCAGTTCTGAGTGTTGCTTTTTGGTTTGCTGGCCTCTCGTTTTAGTCATGAAGATATTACACGCATGTGCGTGCAGAGTGAAGTCCCTCTGACAAACAGGTTTTTTGTCTATTATATGAGCTCTACTGTGGATGCCATGTTCGGTAGCCTTATCTCCTGCTAAACTAAGTTTTCCCACCTGCTCAACTCTGAAGACTGACTGCTGCCAAAATCTGCAAAGATCATTTAAAACTAAGCTGAATTGTGAACCGGTAGTATGTGTAGGCCTGTAGTTAGGTGTAGCAATTCAAACTGACCTGCATCCATCCAAAACAAGTTGCTCTTCCCAAACCTAATTTTTACTTGAAATCAGCTAGAAGAAACGACAAACTGAAATTTATTTTATTTGCAAGTTAATACCACTGGCTCAGCAAATCTAGGGCAATTTGTTTTGGGGGTTGTCTTTTTAAAGAAATGCACTACGGCCTGGGAAGATTAATTCCTGCCTGGAGGAAGCCCTTTTATTATTGCTGCAGAAAACGAAGCCTGGCTGAGTTTGATGTTCTAATGTTTTTTTTTTTTTTTTTTTCTTTAATGAAAGCCACATAATGCTTCTTGCTGGGTTTTTTGTGTACATAAACATTGTCAAGCTGTGAAAGAAAATGGCTGAAGGTGTGCTGTTGTATAAAAGGTGAGCAATAAAAGTATCTGTATGTTCCCCTTGCTTTAGTTTTTTTTCCTTCTTGGTAGTAAAAAGCAGTTGCTACAGTAGCTGGGAATTCATGGGGATTTCTGTCTGCATCTATTTTACATTTTAATCTGTTTTAGATGTTCTAGTTGTCTCAGCCGAACTGTGGATTCTGCCCCCTGAGAAGCTGTCAGAACAGGAGTGGATGGGAGGAATTGATCTTCAATTACTCGAAGTTTACTATTCCACCCTCTGAACTGGTATAGCAGCATGGTCTCTCTCTTGGGGGTCGCTGTGTGAAGTTATTCTTAAGCTATGCGAGCACCCATCTTCTAGATTGTGCTCCTGCATGCCACATGAATGTGGTATGGTGCTTCTGGGAACTCTCCTGATGCTCTCCAGCCTTGTGGAAAACGTAGGTTCCTGCTACTGTGCTCGGTTGGCAGTATCAGGCTACCTGAAGTGCCCTTGGGGCTGAATCCAGGTTGATGCAGGCAGGAGGAGTCCCTTGAATTACAGAAATAATGTGAACATTTGAGAGAATTTGTAACACTGGTGTTGCTGTAATTTAAGATAATCATGTAAATAAGCTGATAAGCATTGTTTAAAACTGCTTTCCCTCTCTTTCATATGATCAACCTGAAAATCTCTTGTTTAATTTATTGCGGCCACTAGGTGCTGCTAGTGATTCAGAGGCTGGAAGCGAAGGTCACTTGTGAAACGCTCTTGAGAATCTGTCTCTTCAATTTTTTAACGTTTCAGACAAGTTTAATAAGCCTGACAAGGGAAAAGTTTTCCATATTGAATCCAGGTCTTTGGGAGTCACTGACACGGATCTATCTCGGCATAATACAGTTCAGATTATGAACCTCTAAAAGTGAATGTTGCTGCTTCACAACAGTATTGAAGGTTTCTTACAGTGGGATGCTCCAGAGAAAATATCTCCCTTGTGGGAGAGTACTGCCTCGTCGTGAACATTAGGTGGTGACTAGCTACATTCATGCAAAAATAAAGTGGGTTTTTAAAGAAGATTTCTACAAATGGGCCAGCCCTGGACTGGTAAAGGTAGAGAGACTGACAGAGTTAGAGCCTTTTGCTGGGAATGTAATATCTTCAAGTTGACAGCTTCTGCTTTTCTTCACTCCTCACTGTGAGGAGTCTGGTGTTTTCTATCAGTACATTAGAGTGCTGCAAACTTGTTCCTAGCAAGAAGAAACCCAGGAGGCTCCTCAGAGAGCCTCTGGTTGAGTTGCATTAGCACCTTCAGAGACTTCTTTCTGTGCTAGAGTTGCCAATTTCTCTGCAAGGCTATGACTGTTGCTGCAGTGGATATTCTCACTTTTTCACGCTGTTGACATGGTGAAATGATGCTGGGGTGGGGTAGGAGCACAGAGCTTCCATTTCCCCCTTATTCCAGCTACCTTTTTCTCCTCAAAATATGTTTCTTCTCCCTCTTTGAGGACTTAGGGTAAACTGAGTCCCACTTTATTGCTGTTTGAGAGGGAAAGTTTTAAAAAAAAAATAAATTGGAAGAATGCAAAACGGGAGACCTTACTCTTCCAACAGGAAAGAAAACACTTTGCTTCTGCCAGCTGTTGTTGTTTTTCCCTTACTCTATTGTTTCCTCCTAGTGTGCTGCGACTTCTTTGTTCTCCAGAGAAAACAAGCTTTGTATATGTGGAGAGAGCAGCTTTGATTAATGAAAGCAAACAGCCACTGCTTTGTTATTGTCTGTATGATGCTCTGATATTTACTGTTTTCCAAACATGATTCCTGCTGCAGTGGAAGCTGGGAGAGGAGAGATGGGTTGTGGAGATTATTAGGCTTGTGGTAGATTGGATATATGTGCTCGATTTCATTGTGCATCATGATCGAAAGCAGAACTCTCCAGCAGATCAAGAAGGCAACTTAGTAAGCAAGCAGTTATACAGAGGAACAAAGTGTTCTTCCTTTTAACCACGGTTGTTCTTGCCACTCTTCTTCCACAAGCTTTAGGCGTCTTGTTCTGCTTTTCTATCTGCCTTTCTTTAGCAACTTTTGTTTCCTAAAGTCTTTGCTTGCATTGCCCTTCCATTCCATCTATTAGGATCACCCTTTCTCAAGCGTTGTCATTGTGCAGTAAAATAACTATGGCGAGCAGGACACACGCTTCCCATATCAGGTATGTAAGTATGTGATCTAGAATACCATGATTTATATGCACTGTGGTCACTGCTGGGTTTTCCTTGCAGGCCTAAGGAATGAATAAAAAATTGTTCCTTACTGGGTGCAAAACAGTAACACAACAAGGGAAATGGTGTCAAGCTCAGCTTTCACCATGCGTCTTTCACCTCAGGAAGCCTTTTTGCTTGTAGCTGTTCCCCGAGTAGTTTATCATCTTTAGGATTGGTGTTGGCTGGTAATCCCTAGATTGCTTGACGAGATTCCTCTACTTCTCTAGTCAAACCTCTGAAGTGTGCAGCTTTATGGTGATGTGCCATTACTGCTGGTGGCCCTCAGAGGGGCTCCTCTAGCTACAGCTTAGACTTCTCAGCCAGAGCATGTGGGTAACCTGCTTTAACGTGGTGTGTCTCCATTAAAGTGCTGTTTGCATCTGAATTAATGAAAGTGGCAAGTGCCTCAACCAGCCTCTGGCCTAATTAGAAACTAGACACTTACCAGTCAAGTACCTAAGATAGAATTGGGCAGAAGGGAAGCAAGATTCATGTCAGTAGATAGTTAAGAGAAGTGGCTGGAGCTTTAAAAGTCCTGTGGCATAAGGGTATTCTCTGTAACGGGTTATGCACCTGGGAAATGAAAATTAAACTGTGCTGAAGTAAGAAGAGTTGAGTGGGGAGTAAGAGGATCCTTACTAAGATCTGAGGACTCTCTTGGGTGTCCAAAAGGTTCACGTGGGTTCTTAGAGTACTAGAAGTTAATTCAGCTCCCTGTTAGGTTAATGAAGGCCAACACACAAAAGCCCTCAACTGTCTGTTCATCACACATTGATTTATTCTTACTTCTGCCATATTTAGGACTGCATTAGAGGGTCGCAATGTTGTTGCTGCTAAAGACTGTCAGGCTTGTTATCCTGCTTCCTCTCTGAACTTCTGATTTTCCTTGGGCAGCAGGGATGCTACAGGAATATGTATGCATTTTTAAGGTGTTGAGCATGATTTAGCAGTCCCAAACAAGCTGGTTCATGCTAAACTGCAAGCTGGCTTTATCAGCCTCCTAGCATACCCTTTGGTTAGAGTCACACCGGTTTTGTGATTGGAGAGCAGTACACCGAGGTGGATACGAACTTCTGTTTCCCCTGTGTAGGCTCTCAAAATACTCATGCGTGTTTGTTTCAGGTTATGCCTTTCAAAGGGACACAAATTGAAAAAGCAAGTGCTATTACCAGCTGTAAACATTGCCTTCTCCCCTCTTTGGCCAAAAATAAGTCACACCTCTAATGGCTTAACAAACAAGGGTAGAAGGGAAAAAATACTTTTCTTTGTGTTTACTTTGTGCTTTTTACAGCTCTGAGTGCTGTCAGTGTCATTGTTTCCCCTTTATTGTCCAGTAATTTCCGCTCTTGTCCACGTGGGTCTTTCCCACAACAGAGGAGAGAAAAACAAGTACAAAAAGTAGGAAAACACTATTGTAAAACCAAAGAAAGAGGGAGTCTGCCTGTGCTGTGGGCAGGTGGAAGGTCATAACTCGTTTTCACACATGAAGCAGAGATGAAGGTGATAAGGACTCTTTAAACTTTCCGGCATTAGCTTAACTCATGGAAAAAGCAGACTTTTTGGCTAAATTTCATACTGCCCCAGCGGCAGCCTTTTGCTGATGGCTTTTCTGTCTCCTAGGACCAGATTGTTAGCAGCTGTAAACAGCAATTTAGAGTTCAGCACAGATTTTCCAATGAGTTTAGCCTGTTGGCTGCAGTGCTTATTTTGAAAATCCAGTTCAGATCAGTGCTGATAACTCAAAAACTTGTTCCAAAGTTACATCTATTTCTCCAGTGTCCCCTGGTGGGCCAACTCTGTTGTCAAGACTTTCTTGAAAAGTACTTGGAGCTATTTTTTGTGCTGTACAGAGGCCCACCAGTTAGCAGACTGATGCTGAATGAAGCAAACCTTGGTTAGATTTTTTTTTTTTTTTCTTTTTGGCTACAATGATCATGAAACAACAAGCCCTTGTTTCTTGTACCTCTTATGTCCCCATGAAATCTGCATTCAGATCTCCCTCCCTCCTTCCTTCCTTCCTTCCTTCCTTCTCTGCTTGTTCTCCATTGGGATCCCCTTCCATTCTTGGTGTCACGTAGAGAGGGAGAGCTCTCTTAGTATGCTTCTTCCCACGCTTACTCCCCATCTGTCTTATTTGTTCTCTGGTTTTGTTGTGTATTTGTTTTGTTTTGTTTTTTTTTTTTTTTTTTTTTTTTTTTTTTCTTACTGTCCAGGATCCTTCATGTGCAGCTATTTCTCATACAGATGCCTAAAGCTTCTGGATTAGTGTCCCAGGCTGCAAGGACTCTCCTGTGGCTGCTCAGGCTGTCTCAGCCAAAGGCTTCCAGGTTGCCTGTGCGGAAGACCCTGGGGGCTGCATTAGGGCATGCTTTCACTTTGGCTTCAACAGAGGAGTCCCTGAGCAACAGTCCACAGAGGTGACAGCAGGCAGTCCACTCCATTTTGGAAAATGTAAAATTTTAGGCAGCAGCTGCCCCTAAACTTGCTCTGCAGCTCAGTGTTTTATCTTCTGTATTGAAAGGAAAACTGCTCACCTTTCCCAGCTGGGGAAAATCTGTGCTTCAGACTAGCTCTGGTCAGCAAGCATGTTACTTTTCCCCCCACCTCCCCTCCCTGAGACTTCACCTGTCTGAGGAAGGTGAGGAAGATAGCTTCTGTCTTCTGGAAGGTGTTTCTTTGTAAAGCTGGGAATACTCTTTTAAAGCCCAAAAGCTGGGTAAGACTGGGGGGGCAGAAGAGGGCAAGACTCTTGAGTGGAGGAGAGAACTGCAGTTCAAACCTGGTTTTGCATTTCATTCAAAGGGAGCCAGATGTCTCCTGCACTCCTTGCGTAGCACTTGGGGCTACTCGGTAAAGTTGACAGCAAGGCTGAAGCTCCCTTGTTTGCAACATGAGGCTTTGCAGAGGTTTTACACAAGCACAGAAAGTCCTCGTGGGTTTGGCTTAAACAGCCAAATCATCTCTTACAGGGTCTATCCAAGCACTTGCATTTTTCACCTACTCTTGTTGCTTGTATTCTTTGGCATTTGGAGATCAGGCTGCGAATAAGGTTTGACATAACGTTCCTTCTTTCCATTCTGATGTTTTGGTTTTTGGTTTTGGGTGTGTGTTGTTTTTTTTTTTTTTTTTTTTAACCAACCCGTCCTTCTCCCCCCAGTTTCTTAAAAGATCCTGAGACAGGGAAGAATGGATGTGGTGGAAGTATCCAGCATTGTTTGGCATTGTATCTCACTTTAGCTACTTCATTAATCCAGTACTCTTGTCATTATGACACTTTTTCTCCTGGACACTCTCCTGGAATTGCTCTGCTTCTAGCAGGCAGAACTTCACCAAGACCAGCAGAGGCACATAGCTCAGTCAGGAACTGGGATGGCTGATGCATTTTGCATTTTGTTAAGTCAGGGGAGGCAAACAAGAAATTCTTTGTTGCTTTGCCCACATTGGGTAACTAAAATTGTTTTGGTGAGGTGAGGAAAAGTCTTGCCCCTGCTCAGAAAAAGATGTCCACCTGAAGTAAGGAGAGACAAGGATTTTTTCATTGCATGTATTCAGTCCTCCTCCAAAGTAAAAAGGTCATCTTATACCAACTTCTTAAAATGATTGTTCATGCCCTGTTAGCTCTCCCCACTCAGGTGCTTGCTGTTGAACTAGAAGATCAGTGTTCTGCTGCAAACAGCCTATTAATCCTGTTGTTTTGTTGTTTTTTAATTTTTAATTATTACTTTGTCTATGATGAGCCTATTCCTTTTTGGAGGGGAAGAGGGTGAAAAAAGGCTGTATTTCTACCCAGCCATTAACACTGCCAGCAACACACTCTCAATGTTCCCCTTCTTGAAATGCCTAAAGGAAAGGGTTTCTAGCAGGAGTAGGTGCTTGAAATTTTCACCTAGCATGAATCCTTCTCCTTGGACTCTGCAGTATTTTCCTTAGAAGGATCAGCTGTGTGAGCCTTCAGTCTGTGCCTGATCTGCAACTGCTGCTGAGGTAAGCACCTGATTAACCAAAGCTACCATGCTTGCAAGAGATGCATTGATGAAATCTCTACAGCAGGCTGAAACTTAAGCAATCTAATTGCTCGTCCAATGGTTGCCCAGAAAGTGGGAGCTGCTTCTGTAGAAGACATCACTTTTCTTGCTCAAATGTGACTCTATGCCTTGATGATAGTATACCTGGAAGAAAATGTGTCCTTGAAAAGGCCTTCCTCTGAACAACGTAGAGCACCTACACTTCTAAATAGTTTAGGCAAGAAGCTTGTATCTTGGGGAGTAGGTAAGTGTGAAGATAAGATTGTGTATGAGAAATATTCTTATCCAACAACAAAATGAAGATGGGCATGGTTTGTGGGCCTGACAGAAATAGGAAAGCAGGTACATTTCAGAGTAAGGATTATGACTAACTTTTAAAAGCCTGCAAGAAAGAGGCTGAGGTCTACAGATTAAATGCTGTTTAAAACTCCTGTGTGATGGTAAGAATGAAGTTGGACACGAACATTTCATTTATAAAGTGTTAAAAGGCTTATCTCAACAGATCCATCAACAGCCTGGATCATAACCAAATTTCTCTATTCAAATTCTCTACCACATCATTTTCATTGTGTGCAAGCCATACGCTGTAACGGTAGCTGTGCAGCCAGCCTGTTGTGACCTGTCATCTGACCCACCACAGGAAATAAAGACTGTATTTTTACTAATGCTTGTTCTTTGTCCACTGCAGTAAGAGTGAAGGGTGCTTCTGGCCCTCATCCTAGCTTGGAAACCAGTGCTTCCTGCAGTGCTTATTTCTCAGAGTTTAAAACAGTAACAGCACGTTCTCTTTTTTTCTCTCCCCAGATTTACCATCATTACTAGTTGTTTTGGAAAACAAAGGAAACTTGCAGGATTCAAGATGCAAACCTGAGCAGGCATCATGTAGTCGCAGTGCAGATTACAGTCAAATCACCACAGAGGAGCGCAGCTCTCAGATTGGTTAGGGAACTCTATGAATGTACTCTCTGGTCTTGAGGGCTTATAACTTGCTGAAGGGGGCAATAACTTGAATTTTGTAGGAATAAAGTTGCTTTAATTCAGAGTGTGTGCTCCTCATACACACCTATTTTTGTGGGGAGCTGGGGTAAGAAGAATACTAAGTGTGTGCCAATTTGGAATGCACCTTTCAGCTTTGAGCTTTGTGCTGTTTTGGTTTTCTCTCTTTTTCCAGCTGAGGGTTGTGCTCTTTAAGTAACTTGATGCTTCTGAGAAATCCCACTTCAAACCTGCTTTTCAGGCCATTACAGATTCAGGTGCTATATCCTACATTAGCAAACGGCTAACTTGGAGGTTGCTTTTCAGTCCATTTAGTCTTAACCTGTGCAGCTTGCTAACCAGAGAAAAACGTATCGCATACACAGACACACTTAAAACTAAGGTGTTTATTACATGCTAATTTTACCATAATCAGCGCTGGCAGAGAGGATTCCTCTCTATTGCAGTGTAACCAGACATATGCATAGTGTCTTGGAATTCCTTCAGTCTCCGCCACGTGCTGCCTATTTGAAGGATTCCCAGTCTGGGAACTGGTATCACTGTGCTGAACACCAATATGCTCACTGTAGCAATGTAAACACGGCCAAGATTCAAAACCTCAGGTGTGCAAAGAATTTCAGCAAAGAGGACTTTGTGAAAGGTTTTTGTTTGAGATTTAATCAACACGCACACCTACTTCTTTCCTTAAAAGATCATTATGAGCCTCTGGAAAAGGAGTGTTATTGAACAAACTTAGATGCTTGGCTTCTGTCCTCACCATTGTTGTTGCTGGCAGCCACACTGAAATGATGCAGTATATTTAAAGGAGGCCAAATATATCCTCACTGGCACATAGAGGAAGTTTCCACAAAAGTCAGACAAGAGAAAACACTGAGCGCAGAGATCCGTTCTGCTGTGTCCATGCAATGTTCATCCAAATGGCTTACTCGTGAGAAAATAAATAGTGCTTTATAACACCTTTCAGCTAAGAAAACAGGGCAATGGTGGATTTTAAAAGAACGAGGTACGGGAAAACTTCTCATGGCCAAATGTGGTCTGTGACAGTCCATCAACTCTTACTGTGTTACAGTTGTTGTCTTCATTTTTCTGTGCTTCAGGGTAAGCAATCAGCTATCCTGTAACCAAAAGAAAATAGGCACTTACATGCTAGCAAAGATGGTCAATAAAAGTGTGAGGGTTTGGAAGTATAAAGTTTATGAGCGACAGCAACAGAAATTGGACTGATATCCTGCCCTAACCTGGACTCGTATATTTATCAGAATGCTAGTTCTTGTGAGTCTATCACGGAGCCCTGAACTGTGCATTGCAAGCGTACAACAGCACAGAATTTGGTCAGATATCCACCAGGTTATTTTAATGATTTTCAAAAAGAAAAGTGCCCAACTCCTAAAAGCACATACTGATACCAAGAGCCAACCCCTGCCCCCCCATTACAGTATTACAGTAAACGCACACTGCAGTGTAGGGAATAGGTATTTATGCACAATTTGGCATTCTTCTGAAAGTAACTCTTGTGCCAAGAAGCAATGGCAAATTTGACTGAAAAAGCATCCTGAAATTTATAAAATAACCTTATGAGACCTCAGACTCTCACAGATTTTTAACTGTCTTGGCTTCTTTTGCAACTCACCTCAGATTCTTGTGTTTCTGGGAGGGTTTCTATTCCGTTGTGGTCCTGTATGTGTTGTGGGGCCTCGGCTTCTATCTCTATATCAGCCTGCGTGTTGGGCTTTTCGTTCTCCCATTTTGCAAAGCCTTTGTTCTTCCCAGCTTTGCCATGGAACTTGGACTTCATTTTGGGGAAAGTATGGGAACCTGAATCATTCCAGCCTGGCTCATGCCACAGCGGTTCTGTCTGTGTTGCTTGGCTGGTGGTTGCTCTCTGCAGCCGCACCGAAATTTTCCGTGAAGACCCAGTGACCAGAGTGATAGCTCTGCCATCGAGGTCCTGGTGTTCTGCAGCAACACTGGGAAATTCAAATACTTCATCTTGGACTGAAAGAGAGGGTGGAATTGCTTATTTTAAATATTCTACTTCAAGATCTGTACAAAAAGATAACTTAAGCCTGGGGGGGGGGGGCAAGTAACCCCCCTATATGAAGCAGTGGTATAATTAGCAATATCCATGTGCTGCTTGGAAACTGACTCTGGCCTTGTGTGCGCACATTTCCTTCTCCCTCCACCTGCGTGCTCAGGGGATAAGGCAGAGCTAAAATTGTGCCCTATGTTTCCAAGCCCCTGCCCCTAAGTGGCTTATAAGGAGAAGTGCAATTTCCCTAATTATAATTTTATTTCTTTTCAGCTGGGATAGGGGTGCCAGTGTAGAGGATAGGGAGGCTCAGGCAGGAGACTCAGGCCATCACTGCAGAAAGGGATGTTGTAATTCAAGCACTGAGCACAAGCCACGGTGCAGTGGAAAGTACATGTGCTGCTCTGTGTGTTGATACAAAGGAAAAATTAAAAATGGCAGCAAGGACACTGGCTGTTAGAGAGGATTCCAGAAATGGTTTAAAATAGGAACAAAAGTGCTCTCACCTGGAGGCAGAGACGGACTGTTAGGCAGAGAGCCATGGTTGCTGCCTACTGAGGTTCCTCTGGAAAATTTCCTGCACGCCAGCACCAGCAGGTCTCTGCATTGCTTATGACAATTGGCACCGCAATCTGTACAGAAAGGAATTGTCCAGTCACCAAATGGAAAGTCACAACTATCTGGTAATGCCTCAGGGCTAGTAGCAGGCAGATACTAGGAGGGACTTTGAAGGAACAAATACTTTGACAGAAGGTGCGAAGGGAGTTTCAGAAATGGATCATTTGGTGTGAAGAGTGTTACAAAAAATGGATCATTTCCATGGCAACAGAAGGGAAGAGGGGGATGATATTTTAATCAGAAATTAATTTCAAGGAAGAGATCTGGAATTACTGGTGTGATCCTGTGTATGCCATGCATAAGGCCTCTGTTCCACTGCATGAGCCTCCAAAAAAATGTTGTTTGTTTTTTTTTTTTATTTGACCCAGCAAGGCCCATTATAGTAAACACACTTGGTCAGAAGACACTGGAGAGTCTATACTTTGAGACTCTGGAAGGACAGCTGGAGGTCAATGTAGACCACTGTAGGTTAAAACTCAAGTAGCTTAGTGAGCAACATCAGCACAGAGTAAGCTCTGTGGCTGCGCATCATCCACCTGGATGAAATTGGTGGAGCACCTCCACACCTGGCCTCGGCTGGGCTTTGCATCCCTGCAGATACACTCACCACTAGGTTTATTTCTCTGAAGTGTGACTCCAGTACAGATCCTATCTGCAAGAAAGGGCCAAAGGGTGGAGGATGAGTGCCCCAAACACAGGGTCTCTCTCCTCTGTGTCCCTTACCCTTGTTTGAAAATTTCCATCAATTTCCAATTGTTTCTCCATTGCTGCTTCATGACCTAATATTTTGCTCTAGGTGAGCCATTGCCAAAGCATTGTTTATAATTCTCTGCTAAAAGAACAGTTCTGCTCAGAGCAGCAGCTCTAGCATGATGGGTGAGAGTTCTGGTTTCTCTCATCACCTTGTTCATATGACTAATACAGAAGTACCTGCCCTGTGGTTTTGTCTGCCCTAAATGTAACCACCTCCCCCTCACCAAATATAACGAAGATTTCTCTTGGCAGTCACTTGTAGACCACACAGTCTAGTTTTATCTCATTATCCACAGTGCTGGGGTAAGCAGCAAACCTGGACAGATTAACTCCCTCCCTGCTCCTGCTAGCACAGTGTCAGAGGTTCAAAACAGAAGATGACAGCTCTGTGCTCAAAGGCAGAAATCATCTCTGACGGGTGCAGCACTCCAGTGATGCCGGCGTATGGAGCAGCTGGTAGCTGCTGCAACAAAGGGCAGGCACAAATTACACTTGTTGAACACAGTAAGAGCTGAGCGAGCAGTTCTGCTCTCTTGCTCTCATGCTCCATTGCCTGTAATTTTGACTCTACAGAACCACTTTTGCTCTCACTCTACTGGGCCACTGTTACAAGCAATGATGCAGGACAGAGCTCAGCTTTCAGATACTAGTTGAGGTTACAGGGCTGCTGTGACAAAACCCTGTCTTCCTTCCCTTGTACTACCAGTAAAATTATAGACTGCACCTAGTCCTTTTGTAGCTGTTCAGATGATGGTAATCAGGAATGGCTGCATTACATACAGCCGTGGCCATTTTCCCCTGAGGAGGAGATGTTCAGGGTGAAGAGGGAGATGGGAATATGGTGGATCCTAAAAAACAATCCCGCCAATTCTTCACCCTTCTCCTGGGAGCCAGTATAAGACTAAGGGAAAAGAGTGTATATAAATACAACAACGAAGCTCCAGCCTGAATGTTCCCTTGTGAATAACCGAGATGCAACTCCAACTGTGAAAATCAACAGTGACCTTCAGCCAGAGCTGGGCTTCTTGAGAAATAAATAGGTCCGGCAATTTAAAGCCAATGAGGACCACTACAATGTCATTCTCAGTCTGACCTGCTCAGTATGGTGCAAGTACTGCATAAGAAATTAAACGTTTTATGAAAGGAATAGAGAGGGCTGTAAGAGCTCTAGGATTCTTTTTTAAGTTGAATGTCTGCAGAAGATCTTCCGATGAGATCTGCTGGGCAGTCTAGGAATTAAATATTTCTCTATTTCTAGCTCAGCCACTATTGCATTGGCATGCGGATGTACATGACAGACAGCATTGCCAGCAGACCTTTTCCTGACCCCAAGTCTCAGGAGATATATTTCAGGATATCTCGGTGTTAGGATGAGGACACTTGGTTTTCCAAGGTGCAAGGTCTTTGCTGGTAGAAAGTGACACCTCATGGAGTCAGTGGCTGCTTTGGACCTTCAGCTCACAGAACCCATGCGTTCCTACTGGGTGCTATGTACCCTAATGCAGTGAGACTTCATAGCGTACCAGCAGTCACTGTTCACAGACAAAGTGTATAAGCAAAATTGGGACGAACAGATGCCATTTTAGTAAAAAGTACAGTTGACCTACTTGTGCTAAAACCCACCACCTATAGCTTGAAAAATCCATGCAATATTTATTTACCTTTGCATTTGTAGCCTTGTTTGATTATACCCCAGAGCTGCAAAGAAAGACAAAAGAACGTCAAGGAATCAGAAAAGAAAGCTGGAAGGAAAACAAGGTCACAATGAGGAAGTACCAATGGCTACAAAAGCACAAACAGGATACAACTGCTCTTAACACCCTTCCTGTTAGGCAGACCTCCCTCTCTAATTGTGATAAGACTTGTGTGGCTTCCCCCTTATTTCTACTACTTACAGTGGGACTACCAGAGAAGAAGAGACACCAATGACATCTGTTTCCAGGAAGGGGTGAAAAATTGCCATCATATCAAGTGTACTGAAACCAGCAGAGGACATTCTGCTTCTAGGCTTACTTAATGTTATCTGTGGGGAATATTCCAGTGTACATCCATTCTCCAGATACATGAATGACCCGTGCCATTCAAACACAGAAGAAGAAAACACTGCTGGAGACAAAAATTAGGTACTTGGTTCCCATTCTTGTCCCCGCCACACCTAGCCATGGCAATCCGATTTGTCCCCCTGACTTTTTCCATTAAAAAAAAAGGTTGAACACTGAAACAGGCAGAAAAGCCACTAAATTCCATCTTTGCCTCCTCACAGAAGCTGTCCTTGCTGATGTACATAACAACTCAACGCTAAACTTCCAGGAGGCAGTGCGTGCGGGCCCACTTTTGGGAAGCATTCACTGCAACATGAGCAGGATTGAGGCAGTTTTTTTGCTCTAGCACTGAAGGAAAAAAATTGGTGTCTCCAGTGTTTATTTATCCTGAACTCATTTGAAACAATACCAGGGAGGGTGAGCACATCCAGGCAGCTGAAACTGCATGTGGGTCCTCACCATTCTTCTAAGAATGCATGCACAGAGTGCATGGCATGAATATGATCATTAAAGAAATGTTCAAAAGGAAGAGCTGGAGAACATTCAGAATACAAAGGAAAGAGTACAATAAACTGAATAGGAAGATTCTGGGGGAAAAATTCCCATCCACTGCACAAAAGAATTTGCAAGGAAAAATGGGGGCTTGGAGAAAGCAAAATAGATTAGACACGGTGGAAGAACGGTGAATAAAAGAACAGAAGGGACAACAGTGGAAGAAGGGTCCATAGAAAGCCTGCTGCTTGCTCTCTTTTCCTGCTAATTCTGTATATATGCACAGTGAATGCAGTTGCTGTGGTCAGGCAGCGACAGTGGAGCCCCACAGCCCCTCTTGGAAGAGCAGCGATGACGTTTTTCCCCAGGTCTCTTTGCCAGGATCACTCTAAGAGACATAGATTGTTATTTCTTTCATTTAAGATCTAATCTGTTCCCACAGAAGGGCTTTCTCCTCACCTTCTTAGCTCTGCACCTTCCTCCTACTCAAATTTGGCACCACTGTTGTGGTTACACACAGCAGTGAAAGCTTAGCTGAAGTGCCGTGTCGTGAATTCTGACCTAAAGCTTTGAATCGGTCTAACACAGCTTTGCTGCCTTGAGCCAGCTCCGAGGTAAGAAGATTTGTGCAGATTCAGATTATAAACCTCAGCAGGATGGCTGGTCACCTGCCCTGCCATGCACTGCAAATCAAGCTGTGGGACGGAACTGTGACTGGCCACGGGCATATCAATTGCATGCTGCTTAATGGCACTAGATTTTAGCTTGACCTTTAAAGTTTGTATCGTTTTAATAACAGATATTTTATTGAATACTGCGTGCATTGCACTGTCATGTCAATTCATCCTCCTGAATTGCCAGTGCACATTATTTTGACTGAACCAGTGCATCGGTTTGAAATCAGGTTTCCACCCGTGGATGAGCAGCACTGAAACGCAGAACAAACGCAGCAGATTTTGTTGTTGGTTCCTGTCCTATCAGCCCAACTCATCCACAGGACAATGGCAATGACTTCAGTGAGTTGAAAGGAAGAATGACCTTATTTCCATTTCCCAACTCCTTACTCATTTGTATTCCTGCACTGGATGTAATCAGGGAGACATGAAAAATCCAACAATGGCCAATTAGCAAATTGGTGCGGGAGAAAAATATCTGCTGGAGAGGACATTGTAGGGCAGTCCTCGGGCCTTGCTTTGCTATGGAAGCCTTCCAAACACGAACCGAGTGCCACGAACACAATGACGTCTTCCTGAGGCTGCAGGCAGCCTGAAACAATAGGCTCAGGCCAGTGACCGCCCCTGCCCCATCAGTCTGCTGGACCTGTCACCTCAAGAGCCCACCAGCACGCTCCTGAATCAGCATTGACCATGTCGCCTCCAAGGTTTTTGCAGTTCTAGCGGAAATGGGTGGAATTCCTTCTTCCCTGTGGCCTTGATCAGCAGTTGCAATACGGACCACAAACATCTCAACAAGACTGACACATCGCAAAAGAAGCGAGCAGAAGATGGGAACACGAACAAGAGCAGGAACACCAGAGCTGGTCTGAATGGAGGCACTTTTTTTGCACTTCGCAGTGCTGTTATTGTTACTTTCAACCATGAATAAATATTACTTAGTGGAAAAGTTCACGTAGTACAAGCTAGAGATTTTGCTGCCGATAGCAGAGGCAGATCTGTGCTGGAGAGCAGGGATGATGGTCTGAGTTTACAACCTGTATGTGGTCCACATGTAAGCAGAAGACTTGACCCTCTGCCCTCATTGCTTTAGCTGTCTAAATGTGGACATTTGATTTCAGCGGGGTGTGTGCATTAAAGTAACTTTTAAATCATAATAATTCCTTTTTCTTTACTATACTTCGTTTGAAGTGGAAAAGTTGGAGGAGGTTTATAAGCCACACAAATGTTCACAAACCCAATTTCCCAGCTATGTACAGATCACTTTAATAAGTGGCATCTGGTAAGTTATGGCTGAGAGAAAAAGTAAATTAAAAAACCCCAACAAATAAATTAAAAAAATTCTTATTGTACAGAACTGCTGGAAGCACTTTTGATTTCTTGACCAAATTAGAAGATCTGTTAATTCAATAGAGAAAGGATTAAGGCTGTTACAGCCATTCAGAGAATTATGAACATAGTTATGTTGCCATGTGCAATTTCCTGAGAAAGAACGGCTTTTGCTTCATCTACATCCTCTGTTCCAGACACCCATTTTCCCTTTAGCTTGTTTACATGGGAAATCAAGCCAAATTAAAGAACTTAAGATAAACCAAGTAAAGCCATTCATATAGTTTCTAATATCCTTTGGCTAACATAATTTTATTCTCCCCCCTGCCCCCGCCCCACAGCAGTAATTCTTACAAATGCTTTCAGGAACCACTAAAACAAAACTAGATAGCACAGCTACAACATGAGTAAATGTTTCGTGCTTCTGAATGCAATGAGATATTTGGCCATGAGACTTCAGCAATGCATGGAGACAGTTTCACCCTGTCTAAGTCAAAGGGTAAAAAAAATGTTTAAGGGATACTATTATTACAGAAAATGTTTAAGGTATACTATTATTAAAAATATACTTACAAATCCTGCACAGTGCTCGCAGAAAGTTGGTTTAAGATAGGTCATCTCCTGAAAGTTATGTATAAACCCTGGTCCCATTTTACACTGGAACTGGGATTTAGCTCTCAGAAAGTAAGCCATCATTTCTTCTTTGCTTATAAGACCATCTCTGTTAGGGAAAAAAAAAGTAGAGTAGATCTGCCACTGCTCATGGCACTGAACAGTTCAGGATTTTCTCACTGCAAAAAGCATGCAGCACATAAAGCACATTATTTGAAAGAGCTGCAACAGTCCTGGCAGAATAAAACCAAACCCTTAGAGCCTTTGTGGTTCTTATCCTTCATTAAACAGCAAACACTGAACTTATATCATGGACCTCGGTTTCTCACCTGTTCACAGTATCAGAGCACAGACTGGGCCATTAAGTGAAGGATCTCAACCTACTGCTCACACAGACCAAGCGGTTATGCCCCTGGCTGACCACCAGCCTTGACAGTCGCAGAGATTCTGGCCAACAAGAATTATCAAGCCCAACTGGGTAGGAAATATATATTATATATACCCTCTAGGATATTTGTTACCCTCGCTCTGCTACATAGACTCATTTCCCCTGTCCCGTACACAACCTATTTGTTTCATCAGTCTGATGCCTGGTCTGGGTACAGCATCTCCACTGTAATTTGGTTATACTCTAGCAGTTGTGACTCAGTCCCAGTAGGAATTCCTCATTAAGCCATTGCATAAAAGATTTGGAAAGTACCAGGTAAAGCAGAACTTCAACTTCAGTGGTCTTATAGGACCGACTACAGCATAGGAAGTTAAATGAGAACAGAATTCATCTTTCAGTGATCTTCATTTGCTTAAGTGAGGAGTCAGACCCAAGAAGCTTGGGAGACACTGTTCCTTCAATATTCAGTTTTCATGAGTTTTTAAATTAAGGAAAAGAAAAAACCCACAAAGAAATCTCCAAACTTACTGGTCTTTGTCCAGCACACAGAAAGAGTCCAAAAAGGGGAAGTTGGCAGCTATACTTTCAAAGTCTTCCTGAGAAATATAGCCATCGTGGTCATGATCATAGTTCCTAAAGACAGACTGGGGAAAAAAAAGGAAATTATTGTCCTAATATCCAGCCTATCCTGAATCTATACCAGCTCTTCAACCTTATATATGCATGTAAATTAATGTTCAACATTACTAATCAGATGCTCTGCTGCCTTGTTTTATTCCTTTTGTTCCTATTCGGTACTTCAATATGCATATTTATTTGATCGTAGGGGAAAAATGGCTAATTTTTAAAGAAAACTAGACCTCAGTATCTATCTAGTGATGGTCCTCCACACATCTTCAGACATGATTATTCTTGCTTTATTTTTCTTGATTGGAAATGTCACTAAAATTCTGCCCATGTGACATATTCCTTTTGCTTCATTAAGTATGCTTTTTAATCACAAAAAAAGAAATAAAACAAAAACAACCCAACAACAGCTTTCCCATGAGTATGTCAGATGTTTTTAGCTTCACTTCTCTTTTAGCTGGTCACCTCTGCTTTGCCACAACACTGTTTCAATCTGATTTGTTTACTAATACTTCAACACCCAGATCATGAGTACTTTGTATTTAACAACTTTTCCCTCCATCCACCTTCCCCCAGCTTACCAATAAATAAAAACAGACATGGGATCAAATATCAAAGTTTGCATAAAGTGACGGAAGCCCTCCTTAGCTGCTAAGGAATTGCTATATTCTCTCTTACTGATTGCAGAGATGTCTAAGGGGCGTTAAAGCTACCTGTGACGCTAATGGGAAAAACATGCATGTCAATGTCAACATGACTATCTGAAAGACACATATCAAAGCACAAATTCTCTCATTCGATTAAGATTTGGTTGGCAAAGACAAGAACTTAATATACTGAGACCTCTGAAAGGCATTGTCCTTACTGCAATGAGAATGTGCTGAAGGCAATTTCTAAGCCTTTATCAAATGATCTGTAACCAATGACTGGCAGACCTCAAAAATACATTGTCAAGTAATCAATATGCAAACCCAAGTATTATTCAACACTTTTAGTTATAAAACCAATGCATTAAAGCACAACTCAAAGCAGCTAGTAAATGACAAAGACTGTCAAAACTAAGACAGCTGTACAGAGTGGTATGAGCCTCTTGGTAAGCTGTATCCATAACAGCCCCAAACCGTGTTCTAATCCTGCCGATCTCAAGATCATATGTCCCAAGCAAGGCCAAAATTGTAGAATGGGGGACCACATCTCCCCTACATGCAAAACCAAGAACAACCCCCCACCAAGCACATTCTGGAAAGACTAAGGAGTTGCGACAGACTTCCTATTTAAACAAATTATCAAAGAGAGATTTGGATGTGCAGTGTTTTTCATCAACACATATGGCACTGACAAAAGCAACACAGGAACAGCATGTGCAGTTCTTGCATCCCATATTAAGAGAAAAATGAAAGTTTTTTTAAGAAAGAGCATGTACAAAAAGTAAAATACAAGATGTATTTGAAGTCTGAGTGAGAGAACTGAAGACTTAGTTTAAATTATCTTAACACTATAACCCCAATTAATGTTCTGTAACACAGACAAGGTCAGAATTTAACAGTTCCTCCCAGACTTAGTTATTAATTTGCAAAAAGCAGAAGGAAATCTTGCTTCATTATCTAAAACACATTCCTAGTTCCTCTGCATGCTGCTCACATCACTAAAAGTCCCTTACACACCAACACAGCAGGGCTCAGTCTCTCCAAAGGAACCTGGTAGTCTTTGGGTTTGTTTGCATTACCTAACACTTTACCTTCCAAACTGAAGCTGGAAGATCCCAGCTATAATTGTCCATGACCTTATGCCCAAATTTTTAAAGCGATACCAAGCCAGTGCTATCTTTATCGTACATAATATGCTCTGGACAGTCAAATGACAGGTGGAAGCTACCCAGAGGGCAGACACGGTACCTCCCACCCATCATCACTCTTGGAAAAGCAACTACCAACAGGGAATTTGCTAGTCAGCATTTGCATTCTCTCAGGTGGCTCATTAGAGAACAGGAATATTATTTTAACCTTGGCATGTTGGATAATCAGTTCCTAATCAGTTTCTGGTATACCGTCCTGAGCAGTAGACTTGATCTGTGGCTTTTGGAGAGCTTGGCCACCTGGCACTACCATACAGATGCCAAGAAACCTGTCTTTTGCCTGCAAATTGGCACAGTGCACCACTTGGTGCAGGGGAGGGTTTTCAGAAACCTTTTCTGGACCCATTAATGCATGACTCCTTATTTCTGAGTATTTTTGTTTCCAGCTGTCTGTTACCAGACATAAACTGCGTGACTAAAGCTGTAAAAACTCAACTTTGCCCTTTCAATTTATATTTGCTAATCAAACCTATTAAACAGGAGCCAGGCTTTCGATGCTCTTGAAAGTTTGCTCCTTTGCATCCCAAAACATGCTTACTAATCCCATCACTGATTGCAGGAACAAAATAAATATTTCTCAAAGTATCAGTAAAAGCTCAAATTTGTTATCGGATGCCTGAAATTAATGCCAACCATAACAATTTCTTGAAAAGATTGAAATTAATTATAGTGATGACAATGTCAAAGCTATTGTTCTCTTCAGCCAATATATTCTTCGAAATACTTACATCCACCAGCTTTCTTATGTGCTTGTTAATGACTGTAGGGTCAGGTTTTGGTACCACTCCAGATGCCCACTCCAGTGGCACTACTGGCTTGTTAGGGGTTGTCGGGGAGGTAGGCTGCTGAGAGATGGATCAGAACACAAAGATTTTCAAATCTGAATTACGAAGTTAAATTTCCCATTAAAAGCAGCTGCATATGTCAGAGCTACAACCACAAACTACCCCACTAATAGCTTCAGTTGGGCTCTCTGTGGCACCATGCAGCTATGCTAGCAGCTGCAGCGCCAAGTGAACTCAGAAGCAAAACCAAGCAGACTTTCCTCACTGCTGTTTCTGGAGGGTTCAACAGCAATGAGACTCGGAGGAAGAGGAAAGGAAGGAGGGTCTCTGGACAAAGTGGGCATCAGAAATGGATAAGCCCAGAATCCTGCTTTTCTCCTTCCCAATACAGCCCCCGAGGATCTTGCCACCACGACGCAGGCTGGCTCCAGCTCCCTGCCAGAAGGACCGTACCCAGGAGCCACACGAGGGACTGCACTGCGGCGGCCTGAATAAGTTAACGCTCCTGCTCTGTGCGGCACCAAGAAGAGGGCAGGATGCAGGAGCAGGGCAGAATTGTGCTCAGCAATCCCACCGGTTTCCAGCTGAGATGTGCCAGGACGCACAGCTTATTTCATTTAGGCAGCCTGAGCAGAAAGGGCGCTAACCTTTGACTTCCTCTCCAGATAACACCAGGCAGACTATTTTATTTTGAAAACAGCTTGGTCCTGATGAAACGGTAGCTGACAGCTCACTGGATGCACTGAGCATGCAGCCCGACTCCCTCCACACCACTACGGTACTTTGGGAGAAGCTCTGGCACGCAGCTCAGTTTGTTCAAGTAGAAAATATAGGACAAACCTGAACACAGTCAGGTAACACTTCAAAACCCACCAGGCAGCATGAAAAATGCTGCAAGGCATACTGGCCTTCTCCTATATCTGCCACTGGACATCCAGCAGGTGAAGCAGTGTCAAGCAGAAAAAATTCACCATAGTTTGGATCAGAAGCAAGATGACCCACAGCCTCAGAAGGCCAATGAGCAAGAAAACTGGGTCCCATCTGTCTCTCTATTAAGTGGTGTGAGTTAAGAGGGAGATCATTAAGCTATCTAAAAATGTAACAGTTGTTATTGTGTATAACAAAGGTATTGTAGACTTTGACACTGAGATGAAAAATGGTCACAAGGTCACGCTCTACCATGTTTGGTAAGGAAAAAAAAAAAGGATGTGTTAGTGGGTTGCTTTATCATTTGGCTTTTCCTTATTCAATTGTCAGAACAGCTTTTATCAGTTCCTCAGTGGCTCTTGACTCATCATACAAATCTGCACAGGTAAATTTAAGGAAGAAAAAAATCCCTATATCCACAGAATTCAATTCCAACAGGAGATACAGTGAACCTGGACATCCAGCTCTATATGCCAAAAGCACTTGCAGAATTTTTTAATCCTAAACTTAATGTCACCACACAGTGGTGGACCAACATGCTGGGAAGTGTTCTTTGCTCTAAAAATATGCGGAAATGCAGCAGTCTTTTAAAGACATCATGTTACATGATAACATGTAATGTCGTTATTTTGATGTTCTCTGTGGTCAGAGAAGAAATTTGATGTTTCTTATCTTAAGAAATTCTTAAAGGGACTTAAAGCATCCGTATTAAAATGTCAGAGTGGTGCTAGACTACCAAGTCCTCACAGAGAGCTTTCAACTCCTGATGGTCTAAGTGCACAATGGCAGAAAGAGACTGAATAGACTGGAGCATTCCTCTATTTTCTGGGCTATTTCATTTGAAGTCTCATTCAATTTTTATGTTTTTTGACAAGTTGCAAGGAAAACTTCATGTTACTGTCCATTAACCAAAGGGAAATGTTGGTTCCTCCTATTTTTCTCATAGACTCATATGAACAATCATAATTTTATTTATGTATTTGAAATGCATGCTATGAGGAAAGGTACTAACCAGTGTCTAGAGACTACCAAGCTGAATTTATTGAACGTTCAGAAACACTACATCTGTCATGGTGTTTGTGATGTGGCCTGTATCTCCTGTCTGTTTCACCAGCACAGGGATAATGGTGTCATAGATTTAAAAAACATTTTCAGATGGATGCAAACCTCTGCGTGTTTTGGCATGGAAATAAATTCTACTCAGAAGCAAAACCCCTATGTAAGTGTGTCTTCAGTGGCATAACTGTACCAGGCAAAGTTGTATTCTAGCCAACAGCTGTACTAGTAAAAACCCCCAACAAGAAGGTAATTAATGCACAGGAAAAAGCAGGACAGCGTGACAGGGAGATGCTATACTACAGATGGTCAGTCTTTAGAATTTTTTTAGGCTGCAACAGTGATTGAAGAGTCTCTTCCCAGTTTTAGGAGAATGAAAGTCTTGCTCAAGTCCCTGTTGACAGCAGGCTCATATGGTAACAGATCAGCTCCACTTTTGCCTCGAAAACAACCACAGCAGCCGGAGGCACTTCCTCTGCAGTACACCTGCATGGGAGTTGTACCCGTACAACAACAAATGAAGGAGCAGTTGGAAGGATATAACTACACTGTCACATTGCCTTTGACAAATTTTTCCACATACAAAAGCTCTACAGATTCTTTCCCCTCTAAAATATCTTGTGTGCTTTGGCACTCCATCAAAGAGAAGTATGCTTCAAACAGTCCGGCTTCTGTCGATTCAGCTGTAGCTTTCTACCCATCAGGGTGCTGCAACAGCTCAATGTCACTGGTTATTCATTGATCATCATGCAGAAGTCTCCCACAATTGCTGGGTACTGTTAAAGTTCACAGCACTGTTTATATCACTTTTGTCCTTCTTAAAGCTCAGGCTGGAGATCAAAGTAGCAAGGTGATAATTTTCTTCGTTTACAGTAGTGGCCCATTAGTCCTTCCACAACATAGAGCTGTAACAATTGCAACTTTGCTGGCAGTAATGGGAGCACGAGGGAGCCAGAATGACTGTGATAAATGGGAATTGTTATGGTCAAATCATATCCAACAGGGACTGGAGACTCAGTAATGAAATTCCAGGTGTTCAAACTGAGTTAGTGTTGACTGTAGAAATATTCAATAGCTTCTTTACTATTGCTCATCATCTACCACTAAAAGTGCACACACACATAGTCCTCAAACTGGTCTCCAAGTGTGATAAACTATCTTAAAACCCAGAAAAGCACTACACTTGGAAATTAAGGGGCTTGCCTTCCTTGATTGCTTTGAAGAATACTTCAAAAACGTAAAAAGCACTGCAGTGAATCACCTCAGACTGCTGGACTCTGCCCTCACACCCTGCTAAGCATTTCCAGCCACCCTTAGTTTCTGCCGGTGTCAAACTTGAAAGAGCTCAGCCTGAAAGAATCACATGCTGGATATGATAGGTAATAAGGATGTTAATGGACTGATGAAGTGCTCAGAGGGAAGAAGAGTACCCAGACTTTGGCAGCAGAAGAGAGAGTAAGGCTTTAAATGAAATTCAACTATTAATTAGGAGATTTATCTATACTCTCAGACTTTTATAAGCAAACAGTTTTGAAAACACAACAGCTAATGCTGCGGCTTACCTAAAACAAATCTTTGGACTCAGTGTTGTTTTATATAACAGCACCAGCATCCAGAAAATGAAGTACTGGTCACGCAATAAATAATTGATGTAAACTTACAAAGGATATCTTCACATAAAGCAGAACTATGTTTTCCATGACTTGCAGAGGTTTTGTTGGAAAACAATTAATAATGAAGTCTGGCATGTTTCACTATTTACTTCTCCCAATATGCACAAAAACCTATAAATAGTGACTGTGTACAAGCACACACACTAAAACCTTTTATGTGAATATGAATAAGGAAACACGTTAACTGTCAGTTAAAAGTTTAACCAGCTGCATGCAGACAAAATAAGCAATATGTCAAAATGCAGTAAAAGATGACCTACAGATTTGGAGTTCCTTGGTTCCAGCACCAGTGAAAGCTTGTAGATATCATCCTCAGTGTGATAGAGGTCCAGGGACAGCTACGTGTAAGAAAGAGAAAAAAAATGGTAATATTTATTAGACTGGGTTGGTTATGCCAGGCTTGTTAGCAGAGGTATACCTCCCACTGAAGATAAACAAAAAATTTTGCTACTCAGAGCTCAGGATACACGCCAAAGCTGCTTGCAGCTTTCCACAGAGCTAACGTAACCCAACGCATGCTGGTGAGCACACGCTGCTGCTCATGCCTATACTGATCCGACCAGGCACTGTACTTAGAGGCTGTCACAATCTGCACCCAAACATGTCAAGTGCAAGGGGCTGCGTACTGACCTTCACCAAAGTGAAACATTGGCACCAAAGACCACCCTTATGCAAAACATATTCTTCTAGCAGTTCAATGGTCACAACAGATCTCAAAGAAATAACCTAGTGAATAAAAAAACTGCAGGAAAGGAGTTGTATAGAGGCTAGGCTGGAAGTACTTCAGATTGTGTTCTGGTCAAATCTTGTGAATCTGAAGAAGGGTCAGAGTACCTGATCTTCTACAGAGATCAGCCCATGCAGCAAAAGCCTCTCTGGAAAGCCCTGGGCAGCAGCTGACCACAGACACTGGCCCACAAGGGGCAGACCAGGTTCATCACTGCTGTTGATGCAGCAAAATGTTCCATGAAGAGCAATCCCAGTTACTCTCACCCAGCTTGGCCTGTTGCCGATCCCGTCTCACCAAGTGAGGCAAATTCCCTTTCAGCTTACGTTTTTAGATAAATGAAAGATTTTTCTTCCATGTTCTCATTGTTTTACCCAGAGGATTTATTGAGAAAAAAAGAAGGGGCATAAACATGCTTAAAGTAAAATGAATTTGCTTGGTTTTACTTTGGCAACTGTGGTCTTGTGCCAGCGCAGGTCTGCATTAAAATCCTCCTTGCTTGAAGTGATGAAGGAGCAAAGTAATCAACACTGTGGCTAATGTTTTGCAATGAAAGGAAACGAGCATTGCATGCTTCCTGTGATTATGTCCCTACATTAAACGGCTTTGGAGTAACTGACATGATTTGACGTTATCATCTACCTTGCAAATCCCCAATTAAGCTAAGATTGAGTTAAAAGGATGCTTCCCAGCAGGCAGATAGAATTACTACTGACTAAATGACTGTGACAGAAGGTTATTTTTAGAGACCCTGAAGTGCCAGATGAGTAACAAGCAGGACCATCAACACCGTATTGCAGAACCACCTCTAGGAACCAGCTTCTTTTAGGCAGAATTTTGTGCAGTAAGACAGGAGTCGTGCTCTTTCCAAAGATAGGTACACATCCCAGAGCGAACATTGTTTTCGAGATGTCTGGATTATGCATTATTCATTCTGTCTAGCTGTAACACTACGCTGATTTTTGCACTTTGTAATTTGGTTATGGGCACCAGTGAAAGCCTGAGCATCCTGCAGGTTCCCTCGCGCAGCCGGCACACTGCTGTCCCAGGGGAATGTAAGGACCTGTCCTAAAGATAATGTAGATCAAATAACTGCTGTAACAAATATGTATTTAGTTATTCAGTGACCGTATTCTTAGGTTCCTGGGTGGTATAAAATAAGCAGAATTCAGTTGAAGCAATTGATGTTATTAGGTCAGGCTGGGATTGACAGAGGAATCACTAGTTCAAAAGGTCTTGGCCAGTTCCTACTGAAGAGCACAGTCCTCTCAGCAGGCCAGATAAGCAGGGTGTGGATTTGGACGTGGAAATGCATTAGTATGAGGAAGTTTGTATCTCCCCCTCCCTGAACTATCTGACCTCATCATAAGCAGTGGTTATAACTTCAATAGGCACGATGCGTAAGCACACAGTGAACGAGGTATTCTCTAGTACAGAAGTTTCAAATACTAGCAAAAAATTTACAAGCATGATGACTATGCAGTTATATAAGCTCTCATTTTACATTTTATTTACTGTATCGCTCTGAGTTTTCCTAGGACAATCTTTACAGCGGGTGGCAGTTTCTATTCTAATTTGGCTTTCAGTGCTGTCCTATTTTTCCAAGCAATTTGGGGGGATATTGAGGAAGGTGGAGGAGGGATCAGAAAAGCACAGCTTTTTTTTTTTTTTTTGTAAGTGGAACTTACTGAACACAAATTAGGGAGGGTGACTTTCAATTTGATTGTTTAGATATTTCTCATTCTCTTCACTAGACTGTAAAAATGACTGGGACTTTCCAGTCATTTGCATATATTCTCAGAACAGGTTAGATAAATAGCTGTTGAGACCTAAAAATAGTGGGGGAAAAATGCTGGCACCAAATAAGTTCTAATGCAGTTAGTATAAATACACTGTAGACTAGTTGAGAGACTGAGATCCTCTTCCAATCCACAGAAAGTGATGAAACATTTGACCACAGGCTTTTATTCATGTTGTGAAACAAAAACAATGTGGAAATACTGCACAGCAGGTAAGGAAATCCCTTAAGCATTCTCACCAAATGTAAGTTTTCTAATGACGAAAATGTCATTAGAACAATTATTACTCTCTGGTGCACCGCTAGGCTCATGCTCAGGTCCTCTTTTACTGCGTCTTCTTAGCTCCAGGTTTCAGATGTCAGGGACTGGTACAGAACTGGGTACAGAGTCTGTGGAGATGGAGCGAGTGTGGCCAGCAATGCAGGAAGGGAGGAAGAATCGCACAGACTAAGAGCAAGCATGCACTAAGATGTGAGTCCGTCTTTGTGTAACACACTCCAGCCCACTGAGAGCTGAATTGTAGCACATTCAATTCTCTCCATTCACCCGTTAGGTCTATACAAACAACACCACCTGAAAAATGCCCATCCTTGACCAAGTGGCCTGAAGTTTACTAGCAAGGCCTTGCCCCAGCTTTTAAGCCAGCTCTCACTTCATAGCTCTTAACACAGTCTCCCCAGCCATCACCACTTCCAAAATGCTTCAAAGGTATCAGCTCCCCCATAGCAGACAGGCATCCACTACTGAGGAAAAGAAAGACCAGGGCAAATTCTCACATGCCCACTTAGTCCATGAAATACCCATTTTATCTTTTTGCGCAAGTTGTAGCGCTAGCTAACCAGCACTCAGTGATTTACTTGTCAAGCAGCAGAGGCCAGGCTGTTAGCACTTGCTAAATGTGGTGTAAAAGGCAATACTGCAAGGGATGGAGGCCAGGCAAGAGATTTACACATTGCTTATCAGGTCAAAACACCTACTAAAAGCCTGCCTGGATAGAAACAGCTTAATGGGAAAAGAGCAGAAGTGAACAAATAGTTGGGTCAGCAGATTCACACGCAAATGAAAAGCACTAAAGCACTCTACATGTTTATGCACATTTACTAGTTTTGAAAGGGAGTTTCTATAAGTAAGTTAAAGATGAGAAAAATTTTTACAGTTTACATTAGAGAGGGAAGACCTAGCAATAAATAGAAGAGTTATTTCTTCGGGGTCTGAAAACTGAGGATGACTTTGGCAGCAAGGGAGGCTAAATCTGCTAAAAGACCATTTGCACGTAACAAGGTCAAGTATTTTTAGTCAGTTCTTGTCAGCTTTGGGCTGCAATCCTAGCTTTCTTCTCCTCCTTCTCTGACCCCAGCCTATAATTTAAAACTTATTAACAAAAACATTTCACCTGCTATATAAGTTCATTATTACTGTTCCAGAGACCACCGTAAAAAAAAAAAAAAAAAAAAAGTACTGTCATGTATTCATATGTACAAATGAGGACCAAACCTACATGCTGGAAGAAAAGTGAGAAAATTGATAATATTATGAGATGTACCAAAATTCAGGTCCAGGAACATTTTGTAGAAATTTGGTTTTATCCTTTCCAGGAATCACCATCTTAAACCAAAACTCCCACACTACCCAATCTACTTGACTCACAACTACACTTCCAGTGACTACTATGAAGACAGAATTGCCCTTAAAAGGTTTTAGGGTACTCACAGCTGTCTACCTAGGATACCTATGGCTGTCTCCATCATTACTGAAAGGTACCACCATGGAATTATGCTAACAGGTAAAAAGCAGCACAAGTTAATTTTAACCCATGATCAGGTCTGGAATCAACATTGCAGCATGCAGCTTCCTTTATTTACAATCAGATTGGCTCAACTGTAACCAAAATCAATACAGTTATATTAGGAATTAACACATCAAAGAATAGTAAGTGAAAAAGTACTTGTCACGTACTCAATTGCTTCTCCTGGTAAACGAAATATACTGAATTAAGTATTAATGTAGATATAAATAAAATCCATATCATTTTGCTAAAAACAAACAAACCAAGGAAAATAAAAAAAAAGAAAAATACAATGATGGGGATGAATCTGCAAGGTCTTAGAAAAATTTGAAGCTTTCTGCTCCTTTTGGAAAGCACACTGTCACCCAAAAGAGAGAAGAACAGCTAATGAAAATGTCAGCAGTGGTTCAGCTTCCATGTCTCACTTCACATTGTCTAATTTCTGCCCTTTTGGACTCAGTTTCTTATTGCTCAGTTCTCTAAAACCTGCGTTTCCACTTCCCCCTACTCACAACCAAGCTTGTAAGAAACTGTGAAATTTCAGAAACAAGCAGGGAGGGAAGGAATGGCACAAGATAGGAAGGTGCCTCTCAATTCCTATTAAAACAAAACAAGGTAATAAATATCTGCCTTTATAGTCTAATATTTTAATTAGGTGGGTGTTGCAATGGGCAATACACAGTACCTTCCTGTCCTGTCCCACTAACGGTGATTAGGACTTGTTCCCAGATTGCTCCATACAAAGTGCAACAGGAGAAGGTTTTCACGGTCCCCCAAACTTTCCCATTGCTCATCACAATGAAGCCACAGGTATATCTACACTGTCTTGGTTGCTTCAAACTCAGGCTTACATTTGTCAGCCTTTGAAGTGTAAACCTCTGTACCTGATCAGTCCCAGCATAAATCCACTGCAAATTACAATCTCCGCTTAATTTCTAGATATGCACATTTTTGAGCATTTTAAAGTAAAGCATAAAAGGAAAAAAATCCAAAGCTCCTGCCCAATGACCTCCAGTTAAGTCATTTACCTAGAATGAGCTAGGTAAGAAGAGTCACCTCAAGCCCGTGACCTGACTGAGGAAAAGCTGGAATTTGGTTCCCACCTCCCCAGGGAGTAAATTCTGAGAAGTTCATGCTATTCAACAAGATAAACACTGGAAAAATCCTGAAATCTGCCTGAGTTACACACAGACCCTGCTTACTTCTAATTTCTTTTTTTTTTTTTAAAGAATTCTACTGATTTAAGGAAAGCAAAGCAAAGAGATTTTCTTTCAGTCAGGATCAGAGATCTGAAAGACAAAGTTAAATAACAAGAACAGAAACAGCATAAAATGATTACATATTAAGAGAACCCTTTACCTAACATGAGGTATTTCAGAGAGTAGGTGGCTTTTATTTGCTTGCAAAATCAACTGGCTTAAAAAAAACAGCATTCCTTTTTTCAAGTTTCACAGGTTTTATCTTTAATTCCAAGATGCTGGTTTTTGCCTGTGACCTGAACAAACTGTGGTGTTGGGTCAAACACTGCTGCAGTTAAGACCAGTGCTAAAATGACAAAATTTCAATAGAATCAGGATTTGGCGTGATGGTTCAGGCTCCATGATTCAGTATGTTTTGAAATAAAGTGTAGTATTTATTAAAATTACAGTCGTTGTCTACATATCAAAAAGGGGACTGAAAAACAATTAATTTTAGCATTGCCAGTTGCAACTTAAAAAAAAAAAAGTTTTATTCAGCCTTTTTGAAATCTCACTTTCCTTTGGTTTGAAATGCGTAATTTGTGTGTGCAAGTTTCAAGCCTCTGCAAATGAAGCCACTGGCAAGGGAGAAGGGGAGGGGAAAGAGCAGGGGTTGCAGGCACTCTTTAACACCATTCAGGAGCATTTTTAGTTACTGGGTAGAAAGAGTACTGTGCTGCACAAAAAGCACAGGGAAGCAAGAACAGAGTGATGGCCAAGTTGGAATTTCACTTGTGTGTCCATGACAACACTTCACCCGATCTTTGCACAGGAGATATAAGTCTCAATTCTATGTAGTCAGAACTTAGTTTTTACTTCTCCTACCACAACCACAGCCCTCCTTCTGCTCCCTTAAAATAATTACTTGATAACAATCCTCTTGCTGCTTCCAGCCATCACATACTACAATAATGCAACTCTCTCTGACTTACACCTCATGTGAACTTGTTTCTGGTTTGTATTCTCTCCCTTTTCTTTTACAAAACTGGAATAACAATGTGCACTTATCTCTATAGATATGAACATTCCTACTGACATTCAACATCTGAATAACTGAAGTAAACGGAAATATGCTTAATACTTACAGTTAGCAGGTTAATCAAATCCATATTAGGTTCTAAATGATGAGAGGCAGTTTGCAGGGAAACCAGTTCACTCAAGGTGATGGAAAGCTGCTGCATTTTCACTATGTTAACTTTGTTCTCATCTATCCAGTCAGGAAAAATTACATGGACAGCAATCAAGTCTTTCAAATGAACTCCTAAAATAGGAATTTTGAAGCCAACACAGTCAGCAAAAGCCTTGCGGTAGTTGCAGTAGTTTCCATTGGAAGAGACCAGCTCTGTCATTTCATTCCAGTCCTACAAATAGTCAGAGAAACAAGTCTCTGTGAAAGTATTCATAGCATATCCTTAATTTGTTTAAAATGACCACAGCTCATGTCAGGATGCATCAGTGTTAATTTCCTCTCTGGCACAGGGAATCAAGAAGAGGATCTCCATGAGCCGATCCTTCTCCACCACGAGGAACGCAACCAAAGTGCTTTTTAGGATGACCTGCCATGATCCAAGTATTGTGCTGGTGAGACACCTGCACTGCAGAACTCATCAGACCTCAAAGAGGTGATGTTCCGCTCAATATGTCTATATTCTGGACTCCACCATACCTTTGTGACTTCTGAAGACAGATGAGAATGAGTTTCTTTTAGGCGAGAAATAGAGCTGTGGCTTAGACCCCCCACAACTGCCATCAGTGTGTTGAAGTTCTGGAGGTGAAGGAGCTTCTGCAGGAGATATTGATCATGCATAATTAAAAATCAAGGAAATACATATGGCAGCTATCCAGTGTCACACATGACAAGCGAAAGGAGACAACCTGTCACTGCTAAAGCAGAAATCACTAAACCAGGGGACATAACAGAATGGTTCAGCATTTCTTTTTTGAAATTTTTTGAATTAGCTTAGCTCCACAAGAAACACACAATAGTGACAGTTGTCAACCAGAATGCAACAAAGAAAAATTATTTTATAGTTATGTCTGCTAGTTAAAAAATGCAGACACCCCACACCTGAACAAATAACCTGCAGTGATGTTGAACAGGCTGTTCACTGAGAAAACAGCACAAAGAGCATCCAGTCCATTTGTTCACTGCAATCTCTATTTGTATTATTACTTTATACTGGAGGAAAAAGACTCAGATGCAGGACTTACCTGTGCAACATTGATAAACTTTGTGATTACTTCTGCCCTTTGCTGGGGTGTTGGTTTGCTGAGAACCATGAGCTGGACCCATTTGGAGATGCCATTAAATAAAGCAATAGATCTCTCCAAAGTAGGATTGTTCTCCAAGCAGCCATGGATCACATAGCTTTGGTAGTCTGTGAACTAACAGAGGAAAAGTATTTTCGGTAAACCGGTTGACAACTTAAGAATCAAATTGAAGCTTTGATCACTTTTTCCTTTTAAAGCTCCTCTTGTTTAGAAAGTGACCAAGACTCAAGGTCAGCAGACCCTGCTGCACATCAATTCTTTCTTAAAATTTTGGTGTTGTTGGTGTTTTTTTTTTTATTATTGAAATGTCAGCTTAAAACTTTAGTGTTCGTGTGTCAAGTAATGCAGCAGCACGCATGATGAGCATGATTACTACTTCCATGGAATCACCTTTCCCATAATTTACTCAACACTTACAAGAATTTATCTTGTGAAGTTTTGCTTGACATCCTCATGGCATAATACTCTACAGGAATTACTTAGTGCTACAAGCAAGGAGCATATAAAAAAGAGCTTTCATCCCACTCCAATATCCTGACCAACTCCATTGTTGATGTAAAGAGGGAAATCTCGGCAGCACTGAAATTAACAGGAGCTCTGTCACCCTTCACAGGAGCTTGAACTGCATCCCAAGAAGCTAACTATGCACCATTTTCTTCCTTCTATGTCAAAAAAATTCTGCAGCATAAGGAGCTTAAGGAGCTGCTTCTGCTAAATCTTGCTTCTTTTGATGCTGTTGTTCAGTCGCTGCACATTCATGGACATAGTTCTACATGGGAGAGCGACTGCTCCCAAGAATTAGATTTCCCTACACGTTTGCAAAACATTTTTCAGCTGTCTCTAAGACAGATTTTCAGAAGCTTATGACATAACTTTAGCTTATGCAGGGAGTTGATAGCAATGCCAGCCAACACCGGTTTCTTGGTCTTAGCTGATCAAAAATTGCCTGCTAGAAGTCCATATGATGGCATATGCTCTTACACAGCAGATGATTGTCTCAGAGCTGCAGACAAACAGTATCTCAGTGTTCAGATACTTTTAAATGTTTTCTGTTATGGTTAACACTGCCCTTCCTTCTCCCCCATATTTTTTTAAATAGGTAAAACCAAAGACAGGATTCAGACTAATCATCTTTTACAATTACGTAGCTTTGAGATAACTCTTTCACCTACCTTGCAAATGTAAGTGGCACTCTTACTCTTCTGAACAGCTTACAGTAAATCACATGGTCTCATTGACATCTCCAAATAAATGCTAGTTGTTTCTCTATAGCAGTTCTCAATTGTTCTTTAAATTAGATTAGTGATACTGGGCTCGTTTTTCAAACTCTATGTTTTGAAGTGTGCCCTTCACTTTATTTCCTGGAAATGTACCATTCTTAAAGCTTTTTGGTTACCAGTCTCATATACACAAGTAACACATTTTTCAGACCTCTTAATTGCATTACAGGAGGGTATAAGATTAATTAATTCTAATCGGTTGCAGAAAAACATCTGAAATATAGCAAAATTCAAGCTGCAGAATTATCAGACAGATTAGAAACAGCAACGAAAAAAGAAAATTCAATGCAGGTCTGAGCTTTCTTTCTGGAATTCCCAAAGGAATTAAAACATATCTTAAGTCTAGTTAGCAATCCATCCCTTGTTTCTTGTCCCTCCCTCCTTCTTTGAGATCAGCATTGCACAGATCACGGTAGGGTATCTTCCTATGATTTGAAGTCTAGAGTAACAAACCTTTGAACGTTATTAAATGATGTCAAAAGTGATTCTATTTAGACTGATCTCAGGTCCTCATTGATCTCTTTTTCCTTCCTCTCTTGAAACAAACAAAAGACCTCACCTATTTTTCTTAGCTTTGGAGTTTGTTTTTTTTTCATGCTCCTAATCACTTTAAAAAAAGTCTCATTTTTTTTGCTGAAGAGAACTTGTCATCTTGAGAACCTACTGCTTCCATTTGCCACCAGATACAGTGGCATCATGTGACTTTTTCTTATGGATGTTTGATAGAAGAAATCAGCCTTTCTTTTGGCATTTGTGTTACTCATTTGTTTTCCTTTAGCTTCTACTTTCATTTTTATCCATTTTTGCCTCTTGTTCATATTTAATCCTGTGTGAAAACAAGCAACTGTATCTGAATTTTCCTCAGTGCCAATATGGGAGAAGGAGGAAAGAGAAGTTGTGCTGTCTCTGTTCTTGCAGGTTTTCAAGATCCAACTGGCTAAGTCCCTGAGGAACATGATCTATCTCAGAGCTGACCCTGCTTGGGGCAGGGGGTTGGCCTAGAGGCCTCCTGAGGTCCCTTCCAGTCTGAATTATCTTCCGATCCTAAGTTGGCAAACGAAAGGACAGTTTCTGAAGAAGTGGTTGGGAGTGAATGGAAACTACAGAACGACTATATATATTTCAGTCTCTTCAAAAATTATTCATTGCAAAGACTCTGACACTTTCCTGAAAAGTAATGAACTAATTTCCTCAGAGAAAAAAAAAAACAACTGAAGATTTTGAACAATAATGTTAGTTTAATCAATTGCTGCAACACATGGCTGCAGTAGCTTTTAGCAATAATTTTTGCCCAGAATTTCTCCACAAAATTAACTTTTATCACTTAAACCATCAGTCATGAAAAAGATCAAGGAAGTGCTGGTGGAACCAGCCATACATCATATGCTAGATTATAAAGATTTACTACACTGAAATGTTGAGGGGAAAAAGTCATAAATGTTAAACCATGTGAACACTCTTTAAGGACAGGTTCCTAATTGCAAGTGACAAAGTTGTAGGTTTCTTACAGAAATTCTCCTAAAAGATTTATGCTCCAGAAAAGTGAGATGTTCAGCTAGCTCAATGGGCTCCAGATGGTCAAACAGCAGGCAAGCTTTTCCTTTCTTGGAAATCTTCTTTCTCTGTGTAACTCTTCTCATCCAGTCATAGGAAGGACTGCAACAGAAAATAAGTACAATTCTCATTTCTGCGTGGGTACATGTGAGCATAGCAAATGGTTTACACACACAGTATAAAATTACCAAGAGACAGATCATGAGTTTTCTGATCTGTGACATCCAGCACATAACAAACACTCAGAATAAGACCTGTTTGGGTGCATAACAGAAGACAAGTGATTTGGAGGTGCTACTGCAAATGATAAATCGTAGCAGATTTCTATCAGAACAAAAGGACAACGTACTCTTCTCTATGATACAGGAAGCCATAATTAAAAAATGCCTTGGGAATACAAGAACAGGCCACACCAAATTCTGATACAGAATAAAAAAAGACTTGAATAGCATCACGGATTAATTTTTACTCTGTAAAACCACGGGTCCATGAAGTAATGGAACAGCAGAAACAGTCAAACAGCTAACAAAACACTAAGAAGTGAGTGGACAAAAAGGTAAATCATTTGCTTGCAAGCAATGGAATAATGTAAAAGCACTTCAGAGAGCAGGAAGAGGTTGCAAACAACATTTTAAAGTGAAAATTTAAGAGACAATATTCATGTGATTTCACTGGTACTGTTCTTGCAGGAAGTCTTGCAACCTTCACTGAGGTTAGTAGTGCTGTCCTTCCAGGTTACTATGACTTTTTTAAATAAGGAAAAGTCAGTGTGCACATGCCATATTTTAAAAGAAAAGCTACAATATCAGGTAAAATACAAGAGTCTGTCTGGTGATCTTTAAAAGGTAACTTTCATTTCAGCATGTCAAGGAAATAGTAGTGTAATCATTTTGATGCAATAAAACCACAAATGTGAATGCTAAAGCATAGAAAAGAAGTACACAGAAAGCCATTAGAAAAAATTAACAGGTTACTGATGAGAGAACAAAAAGCTCCCTGAGAAAATGCAAGATTTACACAACATCCGAGTCACTGCACTGCTTGTCATTCTGTATGAAAAATGACAGGAAAAAAGTAGTATTAATCACTTAATTGGCACTAGCTTTGTCAAGAAAATTATTTCTTTCCTGCATATATTAAAAATTTACATACAGATAAGAATATTCTCTTTACTGTGACACTACAATTAGAATTCCAAATTTTTAGTAACTTCAAATTTAGAAGACAATATAATCTTTTTGTAACTGCTTTTTTGCTCTCTCAAGATCAAGATAGCCCTTAAAATTTTCATATTTTGCACAAAACTAGAGTTCTATCGTTACAGAGACAGAGAGAGATATACGAAATCTCATAACATCCTTACATGCTGGAGATATCAATGAGATGAATGTGATCCTCATGTCCGAGCTGGCTGGCTACTTCTCGAAACTCTTCAGTCAAACGAATCAGCCCAAGATCCAAGTTAAACTCCGCAGGAAATTCCAAAATCCAGTATCTGAAATCCACAGGCAGAGGCTCAGAGATGCCCAGGGATTCAGGTGTAACATTTGGTGGCTGCATATATATACTCACATTTTATTCAATAGGACTTATAAATTCAAACCCATTGGCTTTTGGGCAGAGAGGGTGGACTACCCCAACTTGCTGCTGAACTGGGAAAAGCCATTTTATCGAATAATTTCCTTTGGTTAACTCACCACAGCACAACACAGCAGCATTCTGTTGAAATGCAAAATTAAAGTATCAAGAATAGTGTTGTGAGCAGAACTAGGGAAGTGATTGTTACCCTGTACCCAGCACTGATGAGGCCCCACCTCGAGTACTGTGTTCATTTTTGGGCCCCTTACTACAAGAAAGACATTGAGGTACTGGAGCATGTCCACAGATGGGCAACAAAGCTGGTGAGGGGTCTGAAGAACAAGTCTTATGAGGAATGGCTGAGGGAACTGGGGTTGTTTAGTCTGGAGAAAAGGAGGCTGAGTGGAGACCTTATCGCTCTCTACAACTACCTGAAAGGAGGTTGTAGAGAGGTGGGGGTTGACGTAGTGACAAGCGATAGGACAAAAGAAAATGGCCTCAAGTTGCGCCAGGGCAGGTTTAGGATGGATATTAGGAAAAATTTCTTCACTGAAAGTGTTGTTTAGCATTGGAACAGGCTGCCCAGGGAAGTGGTGGAGTTGCCATCTCTGGGGTTTTAGTGGTGGTTTTGGCAGTGTTAGGTTGATGGTTGGACTTGATCTCAAAGGTCCCTTCCAACCTAGACAATTCTATGATTCTATAAAGTGATGCCTCAGGTGACACACACAAAAGGCACACATGGGTGTCCTGACTCACGCTGCTGGGACACTCAAATGACACACTTATCCCTTGTCCAAGTGAGATACTTTGTCTGATCAGAAAAGATTTTTCAATGAAAATGAGAATGTGAATATGAGTGGCAGTTCTACCATGAGAACCATGTAAACAAGATGTTTCCTCTGCTGTTTAAGGAGGTATGGAAAAGGCTTTATCAGTCCTGCTTTCAATAACACCCCTTGCCTTTCTTCACAGTGATATAACTTAGTCCAGAGGAAGGAGGAAAAAAATAATGGTTTAGAGTAGCATAGTATCATGCTAACTTAAAAATTCATGCTTTCTCTTTTATGGAGAAATGCTCCTATACAAGCACAGCCTAACACATGAAAGCTTTCCCATAGAAACTAGGTCAGAGACAGTTGGTGCAAGGATCAGAACATACCCGACCTGTAATAGCTTTGGCACCACTAACTCACTCCTGTTGTCACACATTATGTAGGGATTGCATGAACTGAAGCCCACAGCCCAGAGATAATCTTCCTCTACCACACTAGATTGCATCTTGGAGCAAAATGTGTCTCTCCTCTGTGTGGCACTGAACTAGTCTCACTTTAAGAGGTGTCACACTCAAACACCAAGTAAATCATAGCACAAGTTTTCAATCAGCTTTTTAGCTCAATGCAGTTAAGTACCTTAAAGGCTGGATGGCTCAACGTAAATAATTTTTTTCAAAGCACAGAAATTCACTCTTTCAAGTTAATAAAAAAAGAAAAGCTTTATATTTCCATGGTTTAGTTTTAATCTTTACAAAAAGAGAAATTTCATTGACAGTATTCACAGAAGCATAAAAACAAAATGCTAGAGGGCCAGATGCATGCTTACCTCATGAAATAGCATATTTTTAATCTGAATTCATTGCAGTTCTCCCCATTGGCATCTCTATACGTAGGCTAGTTAAAGAAAGCTTTGTGTGCCTTGATTCAGTAATGTTGTTTTTATCCACAGAAGACTGTGACACTAGACCAGCTGAATAACAAAACAGTATCAAACTTCGTTATCTAGAGATAACGACAGTATGCTCTGATATTTCATTCACTTTCACAGCATCTCAGGACACACAGACCATTTCCTGGCCGACACTTTGTTTTTGCCCTGGCAAAAATGCCTATATTATACTACTCTGAATACTCTGCTGAACGGTTTCTTGCCAGCTCTGACTAATCAAATATGATAGTTCTTCTGATTACTGAATTATTTACGATGTATAGATGACATGCAGGTGCTTAGCGGCCAACGAAAGTTCATACTAGTCCAAAGCCAGCTAGCCAGCCATTACACATTTGAACAGTTATCTTGGTAATATATTTCCATTTATTCAAAGTTAATTCAAAGTATGCCTCAGCAAACTGGTATGTATGGAAAAAGTCCACAACTAATAGCAGGCAGAAGCTCACAGACTTCCACTTTTTAGGCTGAAAAAATCTCCCCCCTAGACATTGTTTGTCACTAATTAATTGACACATTTTACATGCAGTCACAGAAACAATCTGCTTTTGACATTTTAATTTGCAGGACTTCCTGAAAGGATATGTGGCCAGAAGCTTGCCAGCCAGCTCTGTGGAAGGCAGATACCACCGGTGCATTAAAAGAAAGGTTCTAGGCAAATGGCTGGAGCACCGATTTCCTTTGTCATCTGCAAAAGAGAAACAAGTGAGTTAAGCACAGTATTCATGAACAGAGACGAGGTTTTATTCTTCAAGTGGAGTCAGAAAGAAAGGACCAAAAGTGGAAATGTTGGATCATTATCTGTCAAATAGGTAAGAAACAAAACCAAAGAACACAAATGCTCCTTTAGTGATAACTCCTGTTAGACTGTAGAGGTAGGTAAAAAAAAAAAAATATCAGTGTAGATAACAGGCCATAGCTAGAAAAACTATGGGGTATGGACAGCACTATGCTAAATGTTATACAAAGACTGCCAGTAATCCAAAGAACAAATCCAATATTAGTCCACCAAAATGGTGCGGACATTACTTAAATACAACCACTTCCATGTATAACCACTTCCAATATTTGTTTTACTGCAGCTTTATAGCTTTATGTTAACAATTAGATTGTTAAAAAAGGGATCTGGCTCAAAGAATTCAATGTCAAAGCAGGACCTCACATCTGTGCCCAGGGTGCCATCTCCAGCTGCCATATAGACCCTTGCGTCTTTGCAATGTAGCCGCTGAAACTACACAAAGATTTATTCCCTGGCAGGTTAGCTGACCATCAGTGTTCCTCAACATCTGCAATCTTAGATTATTCTCCGTCTGTCACTCTTTTAAAAGATAGTAGACGACATGCACGTATGAAAAGGGAACCACACAAGGACTACGCTTGTCAAAAGATTGTGTATACAAGAAAGACAGGCATGATTTCCAAGAGACAACAAGTATATGGGCTCTGATACCTCTCATTAAGTATTTAGAACATCAGGTTTGATGGAGGTTTACAAACATGGATATATGGGGATGCACTATGCTCAGTAGCAAGATCTGCGCCTTAATTATTTAATCTCTCTCACCTTTAGATATAGTTGTTTTTCTCCACATGGGAAAAAAAAATAAATACCTCATTCAAATCAAAAGCTGTCCTGCATTTCCAGAGAATCTAAACGTAGCTTTCTGAATTAAGGCCCCATTTCAAAGCATTTAAACCCATTCATGAACTCATGTGACTGCAATGTGACAAATGTCATGACTAATGGTGTTATGGATCAAGGTCTATTTCATCACTTCTCTCCCTCAGACCTGGTACATCACATTTTAATTAAGAGCAAAAAGATTACGTGAGCCTTAAGTCATATTATTGCCAATTATTGCGTGATGATTCGGAAAATCTTTCAAAAAATGACTGGTCAGAAAGGCAGCTGTGTAACCACTCAAGACAAAGACCAATGCCAAAAATAACTCCTTGAATAATTCAACTAAACACTTCTCTTGGTGAAGGCCAGCATTTTAAAAGCCACTATACCCACCATTGTGCATTATCTGTATTAAGAAAATTTAATACAGTGTGCATATGATTAAAATTCTGGCCCGTGTGATTCTGGGCCAAAATGAAACATGGAAAATTTTACAAAACAGGAATGTTGTTTGTCAGGGGAAAGACTGGCTAAATCAAAGAACAGCAGGGGTTATGTTACAAGATGAATTTCAAGAACAGCAAAGTAAAATATTGAAAAAGCCTACCAAACATTTCAATACAAGCGTTCAAAAGCTCATCTAACGTTGCAGCCTTCCCAAGAGTGTTTGACCCCATTGTCCTTTAATCGTTGTCAAAAAATAAGAGACATTTTCACCAAGCAGAAGGATGCTTCTTCAGCTGCACAGCTTTTTTACTTTATTGTTGGTTGCATTCTTAGCTGGACTTCAACGAAAATCTGGGTAAAATAAAAGAAACCATAATTATATGATTATGTGGAAGACTTATCAGAATGCAATGTTTACAGTTCAACTCATCTTTTCTATAAACTGTTTTTTCCCCACAGGATACAAAGCACGTGAAAGACTGCCGTAAGAATTCCCTACGTTTCAGCTTGTGTTTTTATATGTTGTCCAACTGTTTGTCCACTAGCACAAAATATATCCATAGCAAGGGTCATAAACCAGAAACCAGATGGTAAATGAGGGCATGCATGTACAGTGACGCACATTTTGTTCAGATCAATTTATTTACACTTGATAAGTCACTTTTGTTAATAACCCTGCTTTTATGTTTTTAAGCATACCCTTTTTTTTTCCTAACGTTACCAGTTCATGTAATGTTAATGGTCTTAATTGGAACAGACTGCATAAAATGTTTAATGAAGTTGATAGCAAACATTAAACTAGCAGACGTTTTTTCAAAGAACCTTAAGATCAGTCTCTACAGCTTTTTAAGATAAATCTTCCCACGGTAGCTGAACACTCACAGAAAGCTGAACATATAGAAACTTCTAAATTGTAACATACATTTACTATGCACTGAATTATCAAATATCCATTTACCTGAAAGATGCGCAAGATACTATTACAAATTATCAGAATTAAGTTTACAGGTTATGTTTAAAGAACAGAATAAATCAGTATTTTATTGTTTATCTGTGACTAAGACCCACTACTGCCTGACCATAACAGGTGTTTGAAATGTGTCAAACAATCAGAAAGTACATCCAGCAACTTTTCTAGAAAAAAAAAAAGCCAAGAGCACAGCTAAAACAGTCCTTGAAACGAAACAATGCAGGAATTCAGGAAATTTCTTCTCAGAAGAAGTTGCACCTAACATAAGTTTTTAATGTTGGTCATGCAAAGCACTGATGAACTATATAAGTGCTTTAATTCACTCATAAATACCAAGTTTTTCAAACCTACCATATTACAGACCTTGTGCTGCAAGTTGAGTCCTGGTAGGACTGGAATCCTTCGCCCTTTTTACTAACCCACCCTGACCCCCTCCCAAATGCCACCGTCACAAGGAGCACAAAGTGCCCTGAGCTAGGTCCCTGTGAGCTCGCAGCCCTGAAGACGTCACCGCAGTCTATCCCCCCAGGGGCCACCAGGCAGTGGCAGCTTTGCTGGCCCTGCTGGTGCCACCTCAGCCAGCCAGCTCCCACACCCATGGCACGGGCAGGCGTGCTCCTTCCTCAGCAACAGGCAGGGCCAATATATCCTGACACAAGTCCCATTTCCCAGAAAGAGGAGAAAACGCTGCTCATCCAGGCTAGGTCTGCACTACTGAACCGACCATGCCCAGACCAACTCCCAGGTGCTGGGATACAGGCCAACTAGCAGAAGCTGGCCTGTATTTACATCAGTGAAGTCTCTCAACCTCCCAAACAGAGTTGGCATGTGCAAGCTGCTTATTGCTGGCCTATGCTAACTCCCACCTGCACCTCAGATCCACTTAGAAGACCACTGACTGGTCAGGGAACCTCTAGCAGCACAGTGCATTGCATCCCAGCACCTGGAAAAGTGTCCTGCATTGGACGCTTCTCTACAGACCCAGCTTCAGAGTCTTGTGGGGCTCAAGCTGCTCATAGCATGCAGCAGTGTTTGGCTTGCAAGACCTTCAAAATACACCATTCAGCCAAAGATACTATTATTTTTAGATGGGTTCCTACAGCCAGGTTCTTTCTGGTGCCATCCAACCATGGATTTAGACCTGACACACACTCTTCCCTGAAGCTGAGAGAAGGACCCTGCAGGAAATAAGCACATCTCACCGAGCAGGGAGTTTCTACAAGCCAGTGCACACACAATGCTGCAGCAGCCCAGGGCAGCCAAGAGGAAACACGAGCAGAGAGGTGCAAGCATTCAATCCTGCTCTGCCAGTGCCTTCCTCCTAGCCAGAAGAATGCACTTTCCTCTGTTTGAATTTGGTGGTGCAGAACCCCCTTTTGAAGGAACACACGTCTGTTTTTTCCAGGAATCACGCAGACTTGCAACGAATCGGGGGAGAAAACTGCTCCTTTCACACAACAGTAAGCAGTCAGAGCATTCACCTAAGAAAAAGGGGAAGGTGAGTACACAGTGGTCCTTGGCATTGAACCCATGCTTGGCATTGTAGCAGAAGGCATCTAACAGGTAGCTCCAGGGCTAAGCTGGGCAGCCTCAACCCTTCCTGCTAGAGCTGTGCCGTTACACAAAACCCAAAGTTGTCTGAAGTGGTCCAGAGAGAAAATACCAGGGAGATACAGGGCTCTCTAACCTGCTGGTCAGGCAACACATGAGCCAAGGTTACCCCAGGTTCAGTCTTTCTTCCCGAGACTGTATATATAAAGTGAAAAAAAGTAAGTAGAGCATTTGCTTGGTTTACTTGCTTTGAGAGTTAGCCAGCAGCTGAGCGGAGTTTTTCAAGATCACAACTTTGTACTTTGGCACCTAACTTTTGCTAGAATACCACTTTGGGCATGTTTGTCCTTTTTGACCATCCCAAAATCCTTCTCTAAGTGCTTAAATTACAGACCCAGCTCTCTAGCTCTCCCAACTTCATCTGGCAGGTTTTTTCAAGAGGAGAAAAATAAAATAAATTTTACATTGGCTATTTCAAAATATTTTTTAGTCAGCTCTTCATAGAATAGAATTGAGAAAAGCGATTGTATTTTCTGCCTATCCCTTGAAAATTGCTGAACGTGAAATGTAGGAAGGGAAGAGATTTGATCCGGCTTTTCAGTTTTGTTAGTATTACCATCCTCCATAACATACAGCATAGGAGAGTATCATCTCTGTCTTCGACTGGCAACAGTATAAAGGCAGCCATATGGTAATTAACAAGTAATGCTCTGTGTAAAATTGCAGGATTTTTTTTTTAATTCTATGACAACTACTTAGCTAGTAGATACCTAGATCCTGATGTTACAGTACCATCCCCCCAAACAGTCTATCTGACCACTAAAGGGTTTTATTCTCATAATGCTTCTAAAAGAAGAATAAAATATTTCCACTGGAGGAAGAACTGGCTGACTGGGGCTAAGCCACATACCCACAGCTGAGCCAAAACCTGATATCACATCTCTTCACTGCAGACTCCAACAACCACAGCCATTACATCATCATTTGTGTGATTTAGCACTGCTGTTCTACTAGAACAATAAACATCTTGTCTATATCATGTCATAATGGTATCCAAACACACCAATGCCTCTAGAAATGGATGAGTAAAATACAACAATAAATTTCATCTACATAAATTGAGACACATGAGAAGCACAAAAAAACATACATGTAATAATACATGTATATAATATATACACATACATGTATAACGTGTATATACAAAAATGTATAATATAGGTATATAATACATACATATAATACATATATAGAAAAAAAATTAAATAAGTGGTTACTATTAAAAAATTGATTGCCAAAAGTGCAGTTGGACTACCAAATAAAGATAATCTAGAGAATTTCTGCCCCCAGGTGCTTCCTAATGTAACTGAGAAATTTCATTGCCATCTAGCTGTTTCAGAAGGATTCAGGAAAGCTGGCTAAGAAAAACAGAGCTCACTCAATGAGATCACACAGTGAATGACTGATTGCATACTACAATGAAACTAAAAAAATACATTTTTGCCTTATAATGGAATTATAAGTCCTATTACGTTTACTGCAGTTAACAGAGGCTATTAAGGACACAGGAGGCACACAATCCTCCCCAGCTATCTATTCCCATTTCTTAAGTTGGTCACTTGAAATGATAGACTCCACTATGACTCCCACTGGGAACCTGACACATGCTGGTAAGGGACTTCAGGGCAATCGTCAGGAATGGGTGAAGGATGGTAGGAAAATGATGAGTATAAGACTTAGAGTTCCCTCAAAGCCTTACAGCTTTGTTTAAAGGACGCCTTTCATTTAGGTAATAGATACAACCATAATATTCCTATGAACCAAGTCATGGTATCAGGCATGTCATGCTTTATTTTATGAAATATTACCATTACGGGATGTGCACTTCCTTCTTAGGGGGAAAGCAGAAACATCTGCACTGATGTGCCCAGAGAGCAGAAGTTCATGATGGGCTGAACTACAAGACACAGAGTTCCTTCCAAGTCTTGCCGTCACCCTCACCACCACATGCACACAGCCAGTTACTTTGAGCAGATGGCTTTCCTTAGCACTCTTCATGCAGTGTAATTGCATTTTATGTTCAATATTTTGGAAGTCTTGAGATGGCGCTATTGTGCACTGTCTTGATAGACGTATTTAAAACAAGCGTGTAGGCTGTGAGCTCCTAAGACAGATGTGGTCAGGTATAATACATTACATTTTAAAAGAAACAGTAAACTTGTGGTCTTATGCAAAAGCACCAAGTGGTGTGAACAGAGTGGGCAGCGTGCAGTCAAGTTTTAAATGTTGACTACTGCCATTAGTAAAACCAAAAGACATCACTTTTACTGCTGGAGGCTACTAAGGGGAGGTCCACACCTACAAGTTACAGCAGTTTAACTAATATTAAAATGTCAAGCCAGCACAAATCCCTGTGTGGGCACTTTCACATGGATTTCAAGTAAGTTATATTGGTTACAGGTGCAAGCCAAACCAATAAGTCTGGTTTAAATAGGCTTAAATTTGACATACATTAATATTTATTTAGCTAAATGAAATTTAAACAGCTTTTTAGCCAAGCCAAAGTAAATGTACATGTAGGATTTCCCCCATTAATTAAAAGTGGGCTATTTTCCTTCTACTTAGCAACAATAAATAGAGCCACACGCAAACAATTCAACTTTGACACAGAGGCACCTCTATGGGTCTCAGTTTACCCATAAACTTTCCAGAGGCCTGCACACAGGAGACTTGTATTCTTTACAAGATTAGGACATTCTTGGGGGTTTAAGTAAGCCAGACCTCCCCTCATGTCCCCCTCCTCCAAGCCTACACAACACACCACTGAATGCTTGCACTAAACAGCTTCCACCTGGCTGCTGGAGAAAGAGTGCTAAATGTGAGCAACCAAACAGGGAAATCCAATCAGTAACAGTACGCAGAAAAAGAAGCCGAGAAGAAATCTAGAGTCTTGTGAGAAGGTTTAAGGGTAACTTCCCTTGCTACATCTTCTTCCTGTCTTGCTCATGTCCCAGGCAAGCTCTTCAGGACAGAGGTCATCTGTAGTGGAGGCTCTCACAATGAGGCCCTTTTCTTGTCATTAGTCTCCACACATATTAGTGTAATTACCATAATAAGAATCCCAGCTGGGACACATAATGGCTGCACCTTTGCCTACACAGGTGCAATTAAGACATCTGTTTGGGCTCAAGTCAACACAAGTCCTAGGTTGCCAAATGCATGGTTCCTGAAGATTTTCCCCTCCAAGCAGTTAAATATTTATTGTAGGTGGTCAGTACCAGTTTATTTATTACAGTACATACAAGTCCACTTCTAGAAAACTCTCAGCAAGTGACATACCTGGTCAGGTTTCTCCAGCACCTGACATATGCTGAAGCCGTGCTAGGCAGGAAAGAGCAGTGATGCTGGGCTGTCAGGCAGCCTCATGCCACCACTGCTGTTCCAGTCCATCATCTTAACCATCACATGCAGCTGGGTGCTGGATGGCACATCTGGCTTACCAATGATGTTTGTCATATGGAGCGAGGACACAGAACAAGGAAGAGATTGTGGCACTGCTCCACGAATGCAAGACGCAAGCCTTGCTGAGGCTACGAGAGGAATGAAAATGAAATATGAAAGTCTTGGGCTCCTCCAACGTGACTCACCAGTACTCATTCACACCTTCACACCTTCAGACAGTAGTTACGCAATGAACCACAGCAACTGTCTGCACCCTATTACTTTGATTTGCCCTTTTTCTGGATCAAAGGGGAACTTCAAAAGACACTAAACAGAGTGGGACGTCTGTGTCTCAAAAGGGGACGGAACAGTAAAGTGTACACTGCTGGTGGATGGCTAAGGCCAAACCTTGTATTAGCAAGGGACACTGCACAGGGGATGTTAGTGGCTCCACAGCTCTACAGACTCCATGGGATAAGGTTTCACTTACTCCATTCACCTACCCCAAGCCAGTGTAAGCTCTATAAAACTTAACTCATCTCCAATTAAATATTTAGCTACTTTCCCAGGCTCAGCATCACTCCAGACACCTCTCCTTCCCCCTTTTTATTGCTGCGGGTTGCACCCAGCCCCTTTGGTGAGGCAACGAGCAGTGCAGGAGGTCAGGGTCAGTACACAGCAGTTTCTCTTTGCTGCTTCTTCCTTCTCACTCTTGTCCTATACTCCAGCATGGGTCTCCTACGGGCCACAGTCCCTTCAGAGCTGTACCTGCTCTGGCATGGGCTTATCCACGGGCCACAGGCAAGTACCTGTTCCAACACAGAGCATCTCCTCATCCTCTGACCTTGTTCTTCCCTCTGTTCTTCCCTCCTCCTCTCCATTCCCTTGTCCTCTCCGTGTTCCCTCCCCCTTGGCATTTTCCACCTTTTCTTAAATATGTTTTCACAGAGGTGCCACCAACTCTGCTGATGGGCTCAGCTGCGGTTTGTGATGGGTCCCTTGCAAAGACAGCTAGAAGTGGCTGTGTCTGGCACAGGACAGGCCCTGGCCTCCTCGCCCAGAGGCCATGTCTGCAGCCCGCCTCCTGCCAAAACCTTGCCATTCACATCCAACATAGCCCCTAAGGGATGAGCGTTAGTAGCCTTAGCACAAAAGTATTCAAGTTACAAATTGTCAAAATGTATTTCATTAAGCTTAATTTTGAGAGAAGAGTCCACTGGGCTAAATATTTACTTTCAGGTCAACACAGGTCACCCAATTGACACAGAAGGGTATTATAAATGATTTCAGGGCCTAGACATCTACTCTTCTAGAGGAACAGAGGTTAAATGAATAGGACCGTAGGTAAGAAACCAAGTGGGAAAATGGATCCACTGATATGCACTAACAAACTATTAGCAGAGCCACATAATGCCTTGTAGAAGTTCATAAATTAGTATGTGGTGTACAATGCATGCTGACCTAACACAAAAGAGAAGCTTACAGAAATCATGAGGAATGCTAATGGACAGTCACACAACCAAATACTTTCAGTAATCAGAAAGTCACTTGATTAACACTCGAGCTGCTTAGACAGCATTTTGGTTAGCATTCTTATCTCTTTCTGTGAAATATAACCAAGATGACCTCTGATATAACAGAAGAAAAACCAAACAGGTTTCCTCACTTACAAATGCCCTAAAATAATGGATAACTTGATAACTGGATTTGTAAGAACAACAAAGGTTTCATTCAAAATGCAATTCTAGCATTTTATGGAACTGGTTATCTACTACTTCAGCTTTGTCCCATCCTCTCCTATATTTGTTTCCTCAATTACCATGTTGGCATTTGCCTCCTGTAATGGTAACTCCAGCTAATAATAGCAGTAAAATCTGAACATGCATCCTTGAGTTATTCCATGTACTATGATTACTTCCACTTTCCATGGGTTAAGGTAGTACAATTGCCCAGAATGCATCAGGTTAAAAGGAAGAGCTAAAGGAAGATTTTACTTTGTCTTCAAAAAAAAGGAAAACTTTCAGCCACACTTCTCAGTAGATTTGTGGCAAAAATTGTTTTGCTATTCCCAGTTAAGCAAAAATAAAATCACAAATATCAGACATTTGATTAATATGTACAATGCCAGGGGATGCAGCTCTTCTGAGAATCTTTGTCCTTCAGGCACGTTAGAGATCTCCAACACCAAAGTACAACCCATCTGGGAGAGGACAGCTAACAGCAATGAGAGTTCACATACTCTAACACAATCTTTTTTCAGAAACCAAATTAATACACTGTCAATACCTGTTATACTACTGCCTGTGAGCCTCCAGAGAAACTCTTGGCAATTACCTCTGCTATTCACAGACTTGCATACAGCTCTTTACAGTCTTTCATGAATAAGTCTGCTTTGTTAACCTAGTCACACAGGTCAAGTCAGGGGAAAAAAACACCTTATCAGCATATATTCTTGACTGGTTACACTGTTACACGCCTTTAATGAGACTGGGCCAGCCCAAGAAAAAACATTTTTTTTTAGTTATTTTAAAAAATGTATGGGGAAATAGTCAACCCTTCAGTTCTGAAAGACAAAGACCCTGTACATTTATTATCATATATCTGTTACAAAATATTTTAATATTTTATTATTATTTATCTTTGCCAGCTATATTCTCTTAAAGCCAAGCTAGAAAAATCACATTTATTAATTACATTACTGAGAAATCCTAGGCCCTATTTACCTAAACTTTCTGACACGTTCAGCTTGGAGATCTACATTTTTCCCCACAAAGTTATTTTGTCTTATTTTTAACTGAGCCAAAATTCTTTTATAGTAGCATAGTCCCTGGGTACTGTCTTTTTTGAAGCTGTTAAATCTTCCAAGAGTTATGACAGTTTTAAGAGCACTGCTTTCAGTTTCACACCACTTTTCAGTCAGTTTTAAGGCAAAGAGCCTCTAACTTGTATTAAAATTCAGGAAGTTTGGTATCAAAGTTCTTGTCTGATAAACCCATGGCTTCCAAATCCATTTTCCTTTGGAAGAAGCTTTTTCACTCCATATAATTCTGTAATTTCCATTTTTTTCCCACTGTAGACTAACTGCTCATGGCATAATACTTTCTAGGCCCATGCTGGCAGGCAGCCACATTGCAAACATCCACGCCACACATTACAGTGATGCCACAGGAATTACAGACACGTATGGAGCTTCTCAAGCATGTCAAGCTCTACAGGCTTGTGCTGGTCACCCAAACAGTAGAGGTTATAGCTGTGTCCCAAAAAGTAAGATGTTAAAACACATCCATCTTCCCCTTTCCATCTCTGCAGCTACATTGTATCAAGACAAGATAAAATTATTATCTGCAATCACAGACATCAGTGAAGGGGGACTTCAACACCTCCTACCTACCTGCTATCATTTCCAGCATTGATGACCATATCTGATTTCTCACTCTTCTTTGTTTCCAGCGTTCTCCAAGCTGAAGAACAACTGCAGTCACTTTACATCTAATAAAAGCAAGGGTATCACCTTGTGAAGAGGGGAGGTTAAGTGAATGTTTATTTTATCTTCTTTGGTCCTGTTATCCCATACATTACCTCACATGTCTCCCCATGAGACACAACCCTCCCTCTCCCCAAAACCTATACCTGTCCTGGTGTAAGGAGTGGCCTCCCCATGTAGTTTTGCTGCTGACCATTCCTCCTGCAGCTACAATCAAAACATGGGTCGGTTTCAGAAATATCTTGACCACACATTTACAGCCTGGGAAGTACTTATCAGTGCAGTAAATTGAAGGCAGCAACTGGCAAAACAATAAAGGCAGGAAGAGGCTTTCAGAGACTTAAGTAATGGGAAGCTGGATGTCTGAGATGGAGCGAGACAGAGTTAAAAGGACAGAGGGGCAGGACAGAAATTTGGCTCCTTTTGCTCATTTGGCTGTTACGGTGCCTTTCTAATGGAATCATCCTTTGTTTTCCCTTTGATGAATGTAGAAAATGGTTCACATGTAACTGCTGTTTCCCCACAGATGTGCTAATAGGTCCCAGACAAGCAAAGAGACTGGACCAGTTGCTAATGGCCAGTAACCCTTCTCACTCCCTGGAGGCAGCTTCCCATTCATTTGAGACCAGTCGCTCTTTAAAGAGAGAATTAAAATGGTACTCTAGAAAACACTGACAGACACACATGATAGCAGACAGACCTGCTGTGTGACCCTACGAACTCATGCAAATTGCTGTCTACTGCACGCTCACACGAATCAGGGATGCCTGCCTTGTGCAGCGCTACAGTTTTGCATCTGCAGAAGTCACCAATGACTCACAACTCTCAGTCAAGCAGGCATACAAAAAAGCTGGTAAAAACACAGCCTGGAGGTCAGGAGAGATCCAGCAGTTGTCTTTGTGAAATTCGCTCAGCAGATGCTGGACATTGAAATACAGAGGCAGTTCCTTACATCTAGTTATTTTCTATGAGTTTCCCTTGGGAAGATGGGTGAAACAATGGCAGCTTCAGATTTCTTAATGATGCAAAGAGAATATTTTAAACACTGGCACACACTATTTCTTCACCTAGCTCAGAAGTTTATAAAATAGTAAGCCTCCAACAGAGAAGAGCAGAGAAGAGATTATTTGCTCTTTCTAGTGTGTCTGACCAGATTTTGTACTTTTTTTCAGAAGTAACAAAGCAACTGTCAGTCAGCTGACTAAACTTTGTTTCCTTACTAAGCAGTCTACTATGAAACTGTAGGAAGACACACAGCAAACCTCTAAAACTGTTTATGATACAAGAAGTCTACAGAGTACAGGATACGAGAACAGCATCACCACAGTTGATTCCTGTATCTGAGCTTTTGGAAGAGAGAGAGTTTTATTAATAACCATGTACCTTCCTAACAATAAGACAGCTTGCAGCCAACAAGTTAAATGTCTTCTTGAAAAAGAGAGTAATGGCAACATAGAAATTTCTCATCAAAAGACTTGAAACATAAACACAAGCTCATCTGAAGAAGGTGCTATATATAAAAATACACAGAACAGCAAGACAATTGGAAAAAGGGGAAGGAGCAGTGTAAAAAAAAAGAAGTCTACCTCAAAGAAAAAAAGAAGAAAAGCATCTTACAGCTCCTGTCTGAATAAGTAATACATTAAACAAGTAACTTTGATCTTCAGTTTGCTAACATTATCTTGGTAGTTAAATATTTATTGTACGAAAGAATATTTAACATAGGATTGCAGCTACACAAATATCCCACTTCCGCAACCACAGAACAGGACAACAGGACTTCAGAGAAACAAACCTTACCAAAACCCATTTGTTAAGTTTGCAATGCTCATGTCTTAAGATACAACACTGTAAGGCTCTAAACCTCATGTATTTGTAGTGCAACCTGTATTTTCTGCTTAAAAGAGTAAGATTTGGAGAAAATCCCAAAATGCATACTTTGTAGAGACGCTGTGCCAAAGATTCACCATTATTTGAAAAGCATCAGGAGCAGTTTCTGTAGCTGTAACAGTTGAGAACCACATACTCCACCAAGTATCTTTTTGGCTGTGTGGATAAACCCCCTTCAGCTAATTGGTAGTACAATGCCTTTGCAGTGGCTGGTTCAGGCCATCCCAAATACCTGATGCCCTCATGAGTAACTTGGAAGACACTTATTAAATTCATCCAAGCCTGATTGCTTTGTATTTATAGAGGAAACTCATAACTATTTCCTCTTTAGCATACATTTATAAAATTTAAGGAGCTTATCAGCATTTCTTGAAGAGTCTGCTTAATTCTAATAATGATTAAAAAAAAGTATCCTGTGGCTATGTGGTAAAGCTAATATGAAAAAAGTGGTCAAGTAAGGAAAATTAAAGAGTAAGGAAATTAAAGAGTGGGAGATGTTAGGAAGATCTTGATTTAGAAGCTGAGATAGAAGCTTAGGGACTTGTTTTCCCTCCCCCAGTGTTTGGCATCGAAAGACTGACTGCTATTGCAGTCAAGTTTTAAAAACAGCTCACGCCTTCTCAAGCTTATTTACAGGAATTAATTGTGTTTCTATAAGCACTAGTATACCAGATAACTGTGCCCAAGTAAGAATTTAAAACAATTTCTGAATCAATATAGCTAAATCAGTGCAAAAATTCAAAAAGGAGCAGATTTTGAAACACAGACATAAAGAGAATTGCAAAAGAGCCTTTACTTAAGATATATTAATCTGAAAACCATCTCTTATTTTGGTTCAGCAATGTGAGCTGAGAACTAGATCCAAAAAAAGGATTAAGCACTGAAATCCTGGCTCCCTCTCACCTCCAGTGCCTAACTCCAGGGGTGTGATTCTCAGCCTGCTCTCTTACTTCTCACCTCCTCACCCTACAAGGTGACTACCTACAGCTCTTAGCCTCTTTCTGCATTTTCAACATTAAAGTCCCCAAATCCCCAATGGTGGGCTTCGAGAAACCTATCAGAGTCAGCAACACCAAGCAGCTCCCTGCTTAGGTCAGTCCTAAATCCGTTTGAGATCTGTACACTGGGAACTTCTCCGTCTTACCTGTGTTAAGCATCCTCTGGTCACAACTAGCAAATCTCTCCCATACTAGATAGGTGCAGCTGTGATGCCCAAGCTCTTTATCCAAGAAACTCCTTAAAGCTGTGAGAAATACAGGATCAATTCTGCCCATTAGTGGAAGGATTGTAAATCTCCCACTGTCTTGACTGAGACTACAGAGTAGATTTACCAGCCCCAGAACATCAATGGAATTCCATATTAAATGAAATAATGAAGTTTCTTTGGGCTGCAGGGAGAAAGCAAGCAAGAGCATGACTGTATAATTTAAGGGGAAGAGCACTCACTCAAGAAGAGGGAGAAAAAAAAAAAAGTGAATTCTAGTTCCTGCTCCAATGCCTACTTCAGATAAAAATATACGGACAGTCATTAGGGCAGGGCCTGGAAACCAAGAGTTTTAGGAAGGGTGGCAGCTGTTCCAGGAAGTATGTGTTCATGAATTCGGTAAAGCAGAGCATGAGTAAGCAAGCTAAAGTAGGCAAGACATCTTTAGCAAAGGAGATTATTATTAGTCTTTTAAGGAAGCTATTTCATGAACAGTGTGATAAGGCTGGAATGTCATGGCTATTCTGATTCAGATGACAAAAATCCCTATATATCTAGACAGTAAATTGACTCAAGCCCTAGTTCAGCAAAGATTTTCTGATGTAATTTGCCCCACTGATAATCCCACTGATAATCAATTACATATTTGCATAAAGTTTGGTGGTTTTTTTTTTGTTTTTTTTTTTTTTTTTTTTTACTTCCCACTAGCAACACTGGAAATGTCAAAACAAGCTCTGGATTCAAACACTGGGTCGCTGCAAAACAAACAGAATTTACCAATGCATGCCATATGAACCAGCACCAAGATTATGGATTGGGTGGACCTAAGTGAATTACAGGTTATGAATGGAAGCCTATCTGTAACAATGCTATTTCAGGTCAAGGAAATTCAATTTGGTGAGACCAGAGTTTAAGCTGGAGAAACGTTACATGTTTTTAAAGAATATGAAAAAGAATATAGCATCATGACAAAGAATATATGCAACCTTGGGTCATGTGTCAAAGGCAGCCTCATCAACATGTTTAGCAAGCATGCAGATATACCCAATATAAGTTATGTTCATTTTTTCGACTATATAATGTATGGCTTACTTAAACACTAGCCTCTAAGACTGATTTGTACATTGAAAACCATCAACCTGTTTCAGGCATCGGGAGCAAAATATACTTCAAGAGAAATGGAAAACCCTTGTTCATGTGGGAGATCCTGTTCCTGCACACACTTCCTGTGCTCTAGATGCTCTTGCACAAGCCCACTGCTACCCTGAGTGGAACATCTGTTTCCACAATTGGGGTTGAAAAGAGAGGCAGTTTTAACAATAGCAGAAGGAGTTTCTTATGGAAATGTATTGATATACATAATACATAATATCAGTATATATTAGCTACTGGTATGTTAAGCTTGGTATGATTTTTGTGGTAGTCCAAAACAGACATACTGCTGAATCATTAATATGAAATTTGTGTTAATTTAAGATGATACAGTTATTTTCTGTTTGCAAGAGCTAAATATATAAAGTAACTGAACAAGAATAGCTCAGGTTTCACATATTTTGCAGAGATTTTTATGCCTGGCAGGTTCTTGAGATGTTGAAGCCTTCTACCCCTGCCTGAGAAACTCCAGATCATTAGTAAAGAGAATATGCATAAATCACAGGTGGGAGAGTACAGTGTAGAGAGAGTCAAACCATTTCACCTATTTGAATGTGGTCAGAGGACATTGCAGCAAGGGGAGCAGTTATTCAGAGAAGTGAGACAGCAGGTGGCCACCAAAACAACCAGAGTAATTCTCAGGGGTAATTGTATTTTCTGCTGAGCTGTAAACATCAGTCATGTGGGTATTTCCACACGCCCACACTTTGATCCTGACCCCATACACACTTAGAGGTAAGCTGAACTTTCTGGTGGGACCACTCATGAGTTCAGCTCAGCAAATACCTACGTGTTTGCAGGATTAGTCTTTGTATCTGAACTGGACTCACCAAGTCTGTTTTGTTGATCTTGCCAGTGCTTGTAGCTGGTATTTGTTTACCTTCGTTATAAAAGAAAAGGTCTCCCCTGCCCCAATGCCTGTAATCTGGTGGTCAGATGGCTTTTAGATATGGTATACCAATAAGCAAACCTATTGATGAAAAAGTACTACTGCATTGGCAATTCAGATCGAGTAGAAAAAAAGCAGAGAAAAGCAATTGAACAGCAAAATCAGAAAACCTGAGAATTTGTTTCAGCTTTTTTATTCAAACACATTGAATAAAGACATTGCTGTTCCTGACTTAAAAAAGAGGGCCAATGTGAAATTGTGTCTATCAAATTTAGTGGTGAAAAGTGATTATACAAATACGTTAATGGAAAACATTCTGTGCTAGTTGTTTACAGTACCTATACAAATGTTCTGTAGCCAGGCCCGGACAGCTTAGGAAAAAAAGAAAACCACACAAGACCCCTTCAGTACTTTTCAAAGTAGTTTCCTCTCTTTATTCAGGAACATCCTGGGAGTGGCTCCTCTGTATAATGGCATTTTCAACTAGAGAGAGGGACTGGGAAACCTGCAGTTACTCTTCAGCTAGATGTTTTGCTACAGAGCAGAAATATGCTCATTCAGAGAACTGTAAGGCTGCGCTGATCATTTCCTCAGAGTAAATGAAAAGGACCTAACAGCAACCTTACAAAGCTGTCAGCGATATGAGTATGCACTGAGCTTCTACAGAGGGACAGCAATGGTCACACTGTTATTGAATCTCCTCTACTATGTAATGAAAAAAAATCCAGGGTGAACAATTTGTTAGGTATTGGACTTTCTGGAGATGTATCAATGTGAAATACAAGGGCTGAGCACTTCCCCAAACAAAGCATGATGAAATTTAATTAATGTACTTCATGCCTATGCAGAACTGCCTCGACTTTCATGAACATAATGGAGGCAGCTATATTCAAAAAGCTGAGCACATGTTTCCGCGAGATCTGTGTATTATGAAATAATATAAAAGAGTGGTGGTACAGAGGTTGTGCAAAATCAGTGTGTGTCCCAATGGTGTCCCATGACTGGTACTTCAGTAACAGATGTTGCAGTTGGAATTCATTAGAAAAGCCACAAAGTGAGGGGACCCTAAAGACGGCAATAGCCTTGTTTGTCTATGTACATTGTGTTTAACAGTAAGTATCCCTAGCAAAATGGGTTTGTGATAAGGATTGAAACAATTGCACCCTTTTGAATCTTAAATGTCGATCAAGTTTTCTTTATTTTGCAGATAGAGGACTTTAAAGTCTAGCCAGAAGTCTTGAATTTCATGGGAAATAAGATATAGTAATGACAGCTGGAAGCTGTAAATAAAGCAGGGTTGTTTACCTTAAATTTTGCAGATCCAAGTGATGAGTTATTCTCCTTTATTGTAAATGACCTTAATAATCAATAGCGTAGTGGCACAAAACTGAGGTCTCCTTACCACATTTCTTTGAGACAATTCAGTTACTGCTGTAACGTGTTTTCAGACATATATTACCTGAAGGAGAGCTCAGCAGTGCAGTTGCCTAAGTTTTACTACGCAGTCATCACTAGTTCCCTTTTATACTACACTCATTTCCCAGGGATGCCTGAGAATAAAATCAGTTTGCACAAGAGGCACATACAGCTGGTTTGTAATACAGCTGATGCAGAACCATATGGCTTTACATTAGTCTTCTGCACCAACCCTGGCACGGTGGTTGGGCCAGAGATAAGGAAGAAGGTGGTACAGTAGGAACGGTCTGAGCTCCTATCTATTTTCTGGTGGATTTGGGATTTAACTTAGGTTCAAAGCAAAGCCTTTCAACAGTCCTTTTCATCTGACTGGGCAGTTTGCCTAACAGAGAATATTAATCACAAACATAAAATATGTCTGTAAGCAAGCACCCCGTGGCATGGTCTTACCCCAAAATGAAGAATCCCTGCAATTCTGAAGAAAAAAAGAGCTATTCTGAGGTCAGAATAAAAAAGCAACAGCGGACCAGTTATCCTCACTGTGCTACATGGGATGGAGACCTGGACAGGCCTGAGGGGCCCCATTGCAGCCAAGGTTCCTGGGGGACTAGGGGCTCCTGAGCTCAAAGCCAGGCACCTCGGGGTCCCGCAGGCCTGCTGCATTCATGGCCTCGTGTGCCATCTGCGTGGGAGGGCTGCAGTGTAACCGCAGCCTGATAGTACTTGAGCTCTTGGTTCAAAGGCAGTCTACCCTCGGAGACGTGAACAGGCAGGAAGCCAGGCAGACTTCTGGTTTTGTGAACAATTGAAACTGATTGACATTTTCCTATAAAATTTCCAGTTAAGTATAAAATTTCCAGTTAACTGGCAAAGCCATAAACTACAGTTTAATAGAAAAATAAAAGTCTTCGGGGAGAAATAAACCAAGTTTCTCTTTCTTTCATGAGAAGTCTTTGAATCAGGATTATTCTCCCCATCTTTAGAGGGACCACATGATTCACTAAATCTGCCAGTGTTTACCCTTGGTTGTGTTGTGAAATTTGGGCTTTTTGACTTGATATAGACCTTCCTCAACGGGACTCCACTGGTCTCTACTTCTGCCCCTCTTTAACCTTCCCCAAAGCACCTGGCATCCCTCAGTCTCACCACATATCAAGCTCCATCATCCATTCATTTGTTCCCATTCCTCTTAAGTCTTCCTCCAAAAAAACCTAATTCATCTCCACGTAAATAATTGGTCAAAAGTTTCTTTATATATCTCCTATACTCCAATTCTTGTGTTTTAAAGCAAACCTCAGACTGTAACAGACAAAAATTATCAGATGGGGAAATCAATCTTTCATGAAGCATAAACATCAAAAATGCAAGTATCCAAAAATAAATTGAAATAAATACCTGGAGATATTTAGGAGACTCGATACCTGTTTTTAGGAAGGATTTTTTTCAATCTTCACAATCTAATTATGCATTATTATTCAGAATGACTTGATTATATCTTAATCATTGCATCTTCACTGTCTTCCTGTATTTCTTTGCTTCTACATTTGTCTTTCCAAAAAATCTCTTCATTCACTCCCAAAAGTAACCATTCACAACAATTTTCTTCAGACCGATCACACTATTTTGAGGAAGTACCTCTATCTATTCCTTAAATGAGTACCTTTAAGCTAAATACTGAAATTGCTCTATACACAACTTGCATCATTACCTATTGACTAGCTCTACAGAGAAAGCAAAATACGTTCATCATAAACAACCTCTTCATGCCATCATCTGAGTAAATAAGCCCCATTTTGCCTCCCTGACTAGCATGCGGACAGAACACCATACCTGTCTTCTTCCCGCAAGAGCAAACCAACCCTATTGTTAATCACCAGTCAGAAAAATATAGGCATTCTGAGCATGAATGACTGCTTATCAATGAGGTGACAAAAATACGCCTCACCCTTAAGTGTTTTTTAAGAAAGGTCTAGGATGAAAGTGGCAGTTTAGAAAAAAAAGAACAAAAAACAAACAGGGAAAATCACTTACTGTACTTGGTTCTGCAGAGGTATTCAACACAAACATCACCCTTCCTTGTCCAGCTGCCAAGTGCTAAAGCATGAAATGAGCAGCTGTTTCCTTCAAGCCGGGGCTGTGTGTCTTAACTAGTCACATGCCCCTCCTGATAAATCTCACTGCTGTGCCAGGAGGTCAGAATCTGAAGATCATTATTCCCCTTATTAGAAAATCCTTTTCATAACAGCAGCCTTTGCTAAAGCATTTGACTGGAACGTGGTGCTATGTGCTCCATAACTTCTTTTTTTTTTTTTTTTTTTTATGTCTAACACCAAACAGTAGATAAGCCTTAATCGACTGTAGGGGCAGCACAAATGGAAAGTTAAACATATTCCTGTTGGTTGCTTCAGGTTTGTTTCTGACTTCACAATTTGCTGTGTTTAAATTTAGGAATTTAAACCATAAGGAATGGGACAATTTAAAATGCTGTGGCATTCATGGCGTCTTTAAGACCAGGCCACTCCACAGATCACACAAAATACGTGAACAACCACGCTTTTGGGGATTAGTTGTACTTAAGGGGCAACAGCACCACCTTTCATATTTGGATAGTAGAGTGATGAATGGCTTATTAATACTAGAGATAATTTTAATTTTGGTATCTAGCATTTTTACAGCATGGATTATGGGGCTGGATTGTGCCAGCCATTGTCTAGTCAGACTCTAATAGCCCTTTTGAGGTGGGGACTATCAGTCTAAACAGAGAGCGCAAAATGGGAAACAAAAGCATCCTTATCCCCATGTTCTCAGATGTAGGACAAGTGAAGGAGAAACACTGAAGTCAAGAAACGAACAGATGAGACTCTGTGCCTAATTCCCTTTAGCTTGGTCACATATTAAAGCTATTTAGGTATTTCAGGACTAAGGCATACTGTCAAGGGGATTTTGAGGGTGAGAAGCAAAACATCGTTTTCTGAAATGCTTAATTCCCATCCCATTTGTAGGATATACTGTGCTTAAACTCCAGTGGTACTTTAAATTCAAAAGACTGACACCACACAGGCAACTGCCACGCCTCAGTATAGGATGTGATCGGTAGTAGTATTTTATAGTTTGGTAAGCAATCCAGATCTTGCAAGATTGCACGGTCTCATTGGATTATAAAGGGCATTATAGGGCATTTTTTCTGAAATACAGCCTGCACTAATAGATTTGAACATATTCAAGGAATTGCTCAGATGGGTGCCTGTTAAAATTATTAAATTACGATAGCATAGCTGGCACATTTGTCAGAAACCAATGAAAGCCTGCAAACCACCGGAAAGGAGGCCTGCACCAACAGAAGGGTAACTCAGGTTGCACCCTTTGACCTCACCCACCTCTCTGCATTATATAAGGTGGCACACAGTTACGAAACCACGCAGCCGCCAGCGCAGCCTGCAGCAGGGAAGAAACCCCTTGTGCTAATAATTACCCGGGCCTTTGGGGTTCTCTGGTTTTCCTTGGCATCGCCGGGAACCTGCTGGCTTTCCTTCACAAGTTTTCATGATAAAAAAAAACCACCCAAAACCTCCTGCCTTTACATGGACTCTCGTAACCCCGCCAGACACAGGCCTACCCAACCCCTTAGAGGACCTCGTCGGCCGCCTGGTAGGCGACGGTGTCCCGCATACCGGCGGCCAGAGCCCCGGCGGAGAGCACTACCGCCGGCACCGCGACCCCCCGACCTTTCTCCGCTGACGCGGCGGGGGTTTGGTGCCGCCTTTACCCTCGTCTGCCTCTGCGCCCACACCCTGGTAACGTGCGTAAACAACGCATAAGCGAGAAGGAAGCCCCAGTTGAAAGTCTCTCCGCTTTATGGCCGGGGGTGGCTCGCTCCTGCTTGTCTCCGGGAGGACGCGCCCGGCGCGGCAGCCTCCCCGCCCTGCCCTGTCCTGCCCTTCCCCTCCTCGCCCTTCGGCGGCAGCGGGGGCAGAGCCGCTGGCGCGCGGCCCGCCAGCCGTTAGGGCCGTTCGGACCCTCCACAGAAACGGCCACCGCCACCCCCTCGGCGGCCGCACTTCTCAGAGACTTGGCCCTTTCGGCCAGACGTTTCACAGGGCCGAAGCGCACCCGGCGCGAACGGCGACAGACGGCAGCCCCTGGATGTGACCCGCGGCCCCAGCAGGGCCAGGGTTTGAGGGGCACCCGGCGCTGGCTGGGCCAAAGGTGCCGGCCGCCGGCGGTGAGCCCGAGAGGAGCTGCAGGGAGGCCCCACAGCAGCCCCCAGCGGCCTGAGCTCCCCGCTGCAGCCGCCTCAGACCCCTCACCTCGGAGGCCTGAGATGTGGGTTCGTTCATGCTTGAAACACTTGAACGTAGTAGTACGATGCCAGGCCTCTGTTCTGCGTTGGTAAACGGGCTATAAGTGCAGGGCAAGGAGGAATGCTTCTGGAATGGTAGGTTAACGGCTAGGCAAACTGAAAATGCTTGCTGCGCCATTTTGTCCCAGTACGCAATCAGGCCTGGCAATATGTCAACAACTTTCTCCTCTTGGCTGTCCTGAGAGGCTGCATTGAGGAGGCCTCCCCAAGCTTCCTTGGGGACTTTCATCAGGCCTCTAAAGAGAGCGTCCCTATGTATGGGGCTGTGTGACACTGAGGCCTTCTGAGTTGCTGAGGAGGTTTTGAAAGAAGAGTAGAGGAGATTGTAAAAACTATGAATTTAAAAATGAGAAACAGGCCCATGAAGAATGAGTTAATTTAAGTTTAGGACACTGGTGGGATGATAATTTCAAAGAGGGCCTGAGAGCTGCCCCTGCAGAGCTGAGTTGGAAGCTCTTGCAGACCCTGGGCATGGATGGCTGCTCACAGAGCTGGGCATAAAATACCAGGTCTCATGCAGAGAAAGGAGAAAGCACTCACTGTGCTTTAGTGCATGGCCCATTGACCAAATGAGTTATCTTTGATAAATGCCATTTCATTTTCCCTAAAAAGCATTTTAATTTGAGATCAAGGGTAAAAGAACTTTATATACAGCTTTAAAATTAATCCAAAATTTCTTTACAAACTTTATTACAAAATTACTCCCAATGGATACTGAAGAAATGTGTTCCACAACAGTGTACCAGTCTACAAATGCCATTAATATTACTTTGTCCATTTCCCCGATTATGCAATATCAATTGCAGTCTTTTACTTTGGTATCATTGATTAAATACTGTTAGTACCTGGGCCATTTGAAATAGCACACAGAACAGAATCATCACTCTGCACTGAATAGCTGCCTATTTTGATTTGGTAGTCATGCACCACATACTAACATAATTTGATGATAATGACTGGATGGCAATATTCCACAAACAACTTGGGATACACTCCCCCAAAAGAAAAGGAGCCTTTGTACTTTCTGAAGTGAGTAGACAAATAAATGATTTTTTATGGCTCAGTAAAAAATGCTATAAACTGATTGTGGTTTATGTGGGAAAAAGTTTATCAGTTCCTCATGCTAGATGGACAGATTTAAGTCTCCACGAAACAGAACAGAGAAATAATTTGGGTATAATTCCCAAAAATAAAAGTCTCAAAAATTTTGTGAAGGGTTTCTTTTTTCCCTCGTCTTTCCTTTTTTTTAAGAAATGCCAACATACAAAAAAGATAAGGTCGCTAATGCAGACACAATGAATATAATAAAGTGTTCTTATATCTATTAGATGGCATCTTCTGTATGACAAAAGCTTTGCTGTTTGTTACACAACACTATATTAGCTTCTCTTTCTGTTGAGAAAACAACTGAAGACTGGATTGAAAAGGGTATATTTTCCTCTGTGGACACTGATGCCTCAAATAAAAACTAAGAAATGAACATTGATTTATCAGACATGCTATGAGAAAGACTGAACAGGAACAAAAAATGAGTACAGTTAGCACTGAATTGTGATAGGGATGGGTGCACGTAAGGTTAAAATTTTAATGTCAAATAGTATGGATAGCTTTTAGAAAAGTCACAAAGAACTAAAGAATGGAACAGTTGCCCATTTTGGTTCAGTTTGACATCAGGAAGTTGTTTTACTTTCATTGATGCTGGATAAATGGATCCAGATGCTCTCCTGACTGTAGGAGAGGCTTTATTTCATGCCTTGTTTTTAACTGTTGTTTCTCTTATCTTTTGAAACGTACTTGGCTGTGTCTTGCTTATGTGTGATTTAATTAACTGTAGGTGCATTCATTTATAAATTGATGACTGATAAAGAGCTTATCTCTGCCTCGGTGCTTTGATACTATGCAAAATTTTGGAATATGGAGTTATTTTCTGAATATGGCAATTATGGACGCCTGTTTTGTGGCTTGCCTGAAAATGTCTTCTTCTGTTAATGTGTTCTTCTGGAGTTTATGTAACAGGATTCTGAGTGGACATAAATGCCAGGCTATACTGACTGCAAGTCTGTCTCTGCATTTGTTTCCTAAATGGTTGCACTATGATTTGACTGCAGCCTTTTAGAATATGTGGATTCCATAACTAATAAACAGTGCCTGATTTGCTGGTCTAGCTCACTGCCTCAGATGCTATATAGCTTTCACTATCAGCAGAAGTGAATGAAAGCAGACCACGGAAGCCTTCACTGGACAGGATGTTTTAAAAATACTTAAGTGCAATTACAAAGTCTGCTATAAATAGTCCAACAGCTTTTACACTAAGGTGCCAGCTAAAGGGCATCTGAAGGACATAATGGAAAGGAAACTTAGCTGAAAAATATTTGATATGTGTCTTTCAACCTTACATTGCTTTAAATCAGTTTTAAACATCTATAGGATATGTTATATCCCTAGCAATCTAAGTCAATTCCAAGTTCTACAATATAATGCTCTAGGGGGCACAGGAGTACTGCAAATGCACTGTCTACCTTCCCTTTCCCACCTAAGGGTACACCCAATAGTCATGTTATGGCTACGAAAGCAAGAGGTGAGAAGATAATGTATCATCAAATTAGGTCATCCTTAGCTATGACCCTTGAAAGCGGTCCTTTCTTTGTATCAGCAATTATATGTCATAGGTGGAGGCTGTAGCAGTGCCTAGAGTTGAGGTTGCTGGTTGCTTTCCATTGGAAAAAAATACTTTTGAGCGATTTTAAGTATATGAGAATATAGTAATTTAAACTGAAATTTGATGTGCTGTGTACCTGCCTGAAATTTGGAGTTCATGAATTAAGTCAAAATATCTGATAATTCCATTCTCCGAAATAATGAAGGGAAAAATTGTTGTGGTCTGTTAAACATTTCTTCCAGGTATGGCATTGAAAACCAAAAACATTTCTAGGCTCTGAAGTACAGACCTGCCTTTTGACAGATCAATTGCATCATGGCAGGCAGTGGCGGATTTTTTGGATGACCTAGTAAACATTCAGCCCAGTTGTAAGTTTCTGACTAATGTTTTCACTTGCTCAGTAGAGATTTGGGTGTTTGTCACTGTGGCTGCTGAATTCTCTAGGAATTAAGCCACTCTGCCAAAGGTCCGTGCCCTCAGTGCTTCTCATGCCATGTTCCAGAGGAGCTCCTACCTGTCCTCCCAGCCATCTTCCTACCGCTTTTGGATGGCTCTTACTTGTCTCCTAAGCACTTGGTCTGCATAGTGGAAAACTCAGAAGCAGTGTGCCTGGAATGGAGGGGAATATGGAGAAGGGGTTACTGGAGTTAGGAGGAGGGAAGTGTAGTGAAGATGCTAAGGTGCAGTAGAGGTGGCTAGAAGAACGGAATGGAACGGAATGGAATAGAATAGAATAGAATAATTTCAGTTGGAATGATCAATGATCAGCTAGTCCAACTGTGAAGTGCAGATGTATAAAAACAAAGGAGAGAGGATCCAGGAGGGAGAGATGAGAGGTGAAAGGATGAAGTTTGACGGTAAGGGTGGATTGCATAAGAGTGGTGGGGAGAGCATGACCAAATCACTTAATGCAGCCTTTTCACTCATGTACGTTACTAGTGGCTTCCCTCTCCTTTTCCCTTTTTCCTCTTGATGTGCAGCTTAGGTTTGTGGAAATGCTGTGCAATCACAGCTGTAAGTTAATGGTAATTGTGCCTTAACTCACGTAATATTTTCTCTGAAGAAGTATAGGGAGATACTAGATTTTAGGGATTTACAAATTTGGCATGAAAAATAAGAAATAGTCTTAATTTTTCTGTACCTTTGGTTCTCAGATTTAGAAAGGGGATGACAATGACTAATGGGGTGAACGAAAATCTCAAACATACTCAAACAAAACCCAAACCTACTCAAGCAAAAACAAATCCACAAAACCAACTCTCCTCCTTCCTTCTTCCCTCCCTCCCAAAGCCCACAGTATTCACAGAGAAGCTGGCAATTTATAGTTCCTTCCTTACATCAATATATGTAAGAAATTTGAATTATTAAAATTATTACTGTTCTTATGTTACTTCCTTATTGTAAGACTACAATGTTTTTTATTTCCAGTTCATTTTACCTGGTTCTGTTTCACAGAGAGAGGTCATGATTCTTGTTTTTGTATTTGTCTTGTTGCAGGGCATGTTTGTAAGAGGAAAAACCTTGTCAAAAGCCTGCAGTGTAAACTGAGCACAAACTGGCTGTTGCAGTGAAGAGGCTGTGGTGGAAGGAAGATTTTATTAAAAGTAATATTAAGACCCGTATCCTATTAAGATCCTCAGTGTTATTTAATTATTTTAGGTGATGTGTGGGTGAGCCAATAAATTTGTCTTTTACCCAGTGTATTGGCTTTGCAATTTGATGGAATTGCATCAAAAACATCTCTTATGTGCAGCCAAGGTGCTTGCATAGACCAGGATGAGGAATTCCTTAGGTCTTGAAAAGCACCAAGCGACCAACACAGCATGAGGCATTTCAGTTTCATGTTTCTCAGTGTTTTCAGCAACTTTTTCTTGTTTAATAGATTCTTAGTTGTTTGGTGACAAGATTGCATGCTGCTTGTGAGTTTATCCATGATGCTTCTCCTTCAGTACTGTGACTTCCATTTTTACAAAAGCTGCAGGAGTTCATGAAATAGCTGATCCAAAGCAACTGCTAGATGAGTGTGTATGTATTTCTCACATTCTCAGTTAAAGAAATGGAAGTTGTTTCTTTTAGAAAGAATATTTAGAAAGAATTTGTATCTTTTAGAACCAAATGAGAGCTTTTATCTTGTAATCTTTGAAGTACAGAGATGGACTGTCAAATGTAAGTTGTTCTACACTGTGAATGCTGAAGGGTAGTGACATTGCCTTTGCTAAGGGATTGAGTGAAATTGTGCCATGCAGTCAAAGCAGGTGATAAAAACCCATTGTGTAGGAACAACAATATATTCATTATTGTTTAAAAAAAACCAACAAAACAAAGCAACAAAAGTTCTTCACTGTCTATTACCAACTAAATTGAATAGCTGTGTTCCACAAGGTGGATACGCTCATTTCAGAAACATAGCTTGGAGGTGTGTTCCTATAATTCTCGACTTAGATGCAGTAGCACCAGTAAGCACAAAAGCAAATCTGTCATAAAGGGTATTTTTTCCAATATTATCTTTATTGTTCTGAAGTTGAAGATTTCTAAACAGCCTTGAGCATTTAGAAGAGATTTGTTTTCTAGGTTTCTCCAGCCATCCTCGTTGTGAATGATCTGCTGAACAAGGATGGGGCATTGCTGCAATGTTCAATGTACAGCGGCTTTCGGTTTTTGTTGTCTTTTCTGCCTCTGGTAAGTTTGAGTTAATCAGCAGTTCCTTTACCATTTAAAAATCTTCAACAAGTATGCTTTTTTCCACAATTGATGCAAACGAGTACAAGTGAACAAGATTATGACATCAACACTTTTTTCAGAGCTCTTTATTACATCCTCTCTCAGACATGAAGTGGAATGATAGTTGGACAAAAAGTTTTCAAGTCAATGAATATACATTTTATAACAACTTCTGTTTTACAGAATGTACCTAGCTTTCTGGGGCTTTTGTATTTTACTTGTCTCTCCTGTTGTAAGTTCAACTACTTTCAGCTTTGTCTTGTATAAATCACCTCTGAGTATGTTTTTCACTCAAATCACACATCAGAAAGAATGTCATTCTGCCAATTTTGCATTATACATAAGTAGTGAAAAGTGTTTTTTCTGTTTTGTTAAATTAAATTAAAAATTAAATGTACATGTTGCCACCACTGATGTCACAGTGGTTCTTGGTTCAGTAAGTCTGTCTCTTCTCAGTGAGACAGCATTAGCTGCTACTGAGTATCTGAGTATCAACCTGAAGCAATACATCCTACCTTGCAGCTTGACGTATTCCCTTTGCATTGACTTTACAAGAGCGGAAGTGATAGAGTCTAGTAACAGACTCAGAAAAGAGCAAAAAACCAAGACTGTTTCCTTCCTCTCCCTAGAAAAAAGCTGAACTTTTTCTTAACAGTTTCTGTCAAAATATTAAAAAATAATGCACTGCTCCCTTGTAATCAATAGCACTTTAAGCTTGTGTTTACACTGTAAAATAAGACATGGATCACAAATGCCTAACCTGGTAGAATTGGCAGGCATGGTCTCTGCGAAGTCCAATACACAGCATGTTTATCACTCAGACTATGTTATCCATCAACCTATCTGCTGCATTGCATGCAAACATCTTGGGGTCTGTGCTTCCAAACTTACTGTGAAATGCCTGAATTTGGATCCATCTGTGCCTTTATGTACTCTGTGAAGTACCCAGTGCAAAGATGAGAGAGAGGCTATTGCTTCCATGCTCATTATTTGTGAGGACATTTGCTTATTATAGTCACAACACTTAGTATTTTTGTATGCCAGAGCCCCTTGGGGCCAAGGTCTCTGTACACATAACTGCTGGATTTATTACGCTTGTTTGAATCTGGGCCTTTCTCTGTTGCTGATGTTCCAGTTTCATGTTTCTTAACAGTATGAGGATAGTATCCTGCTTTTTTATCTTATTTCTGCTTTTAACTATTGCTCAAGACAGTCACCCTCCTACTTTAATAGAATAGATGTGAATGAATAGAATAGAGCTATAATATGATGATATACTGTGGCCAGAATTCCATACAGGCTGTGTTGCAGTATAAAACCACAGCATTATATGAAGGCAGTATGGAGGTTCCTTGTTTTAAGAGGGAAAGAAGAGGCTAGCCATGACTGGGAGGAAGATCAAGCAGCTTGGAAGAATTCAGCATTAGTCCACTCTCCTCCCTTGCCTCTTTCAATTTCTGAAATTACGAAGAATACTTTGTAGTTCAGTTGAGATATTGAATGCTATTTCAGTTTTCTTTTCCCTTTAATAATGTCAGCTGATCTCTGAAGATGTATCTTTGTCTCCAGCCGCCCAAGATAATTGTGGTATGGTAATAATCCAAAATAGCAATGAAACATTTTATGATACTATGTTGGAAAAATAAAGTATGTTAGGTTATAAAGGATTCTAAGAATGCTGAGCTATCTAAACAGAGATGTTGGTACACATTAATTTTTCTTCTCTCTAACTAAAGTGACCTACAGCTTTATAATGTAAACTACGATTAATTAATTAGTGGGGCAATGCCAAACATGTTAGCTTGACAGAACAGTTGAGTTATTGTGCATATGGTTGAATCATGTTGGTAGAGTAGACTACCCACAATGCTTTGTATCACACCATAACTGCTCCGGCTGTTGCTTTAGGTAGCTGATAGCTACCTTTGTGCTATCTTCACCAAGTGGCATCACTTCTTTGCAATACTGGCAACAGCCTGGCCAATTTGCATTTTCATATTTCTGGAGGTGTATGGTCCTGCATGATAGAACTGTTACAGCAGGGCTATATTTTGCATCATGCGGTTGCTTGGGTCCATACAGTCTGTTTGGGGACCACTGCAATAAACTAGTCTGCAACCATTACTAAAAAGGCGTCTGAGAAGAGTCATTTCAGAGATGATATCCAGTGCAGAAATGAGAGCAAATTGCTGAAATGAGTTTACAGAAGAGCTGAGGACTGAAACATAGTAGTGTGCTTGCCTTTTTCCCCTGCTGTCAAGAGTTGGAACAGGTTTCTCCGTCCCCTAGGGTATTTCTCTGCTTCCCAGGAAGTACTGTGCTAAGTAACAAGGAGATTGCCAACCCTGAGACTCAGTGGAAATAGGAAGAAGATAAGAAGAATACTTCTGAAAACCAACATGTATTTTTTGTTCTGACCTAAGACATGAAGATGCCTGAATGGTTACTGAACTTGCAGGTTACTTGGATGAGTCTTTAGCTAGTGTGTCCTATTGTATTTTTGATTAAATTTTGCTATGAACAAGCATTGGTAATACCATGTCATATAGTGGAGTTTTACTTTGTTCTAGGTGTTATATGAATACGGTCACTTGGGGTGAATATCAGCTTCAGTGTTTTTAGGCTCTTAGTCACATAAGGGATGGGCCATCCTATTTTCCCTAGCTGTGTTTTCAAAGAAGCCCTGGAGGCTGTGCGTTCCAACTCCTCTGTTCTGCTGCAATGTGGGAGATCCTTTGCAGTCAAAGGAATATTTGAATCCTGGAAATAGAGTATGAATTGTGGGCAAGGTGGACATGTATTCCAGGACAGTCTTTCTCATTCCCCCTCCCTTTGTTTTTTGTTATGACTGTATGTTGTTTCCTTCCTCAGTACTGTTCTGCTGTTGTGTGTTCATGTAATATAAACCCACTGTTACTGATCCTTGTAAATGAGGCCCCAGGTCAAGTTTCCCACTTTTTCTCATCTTTTTTTCAAATAATAAGTCTTTTTGAATTGCCTATGTGTTCAAGTGATGATAAGAGATTTGACAATTTCATTTTTGCTGTATGTCTCCATTTAGTTAACACTTCTATGTATCATCAGCTTCTGAACAGTCGCTTCTTATTTTGTACCACAGTTTGCACATGGTCTGTGGGAAATGAGAGAACTGAAAGCAAAAAATATAGCTGCACTTTGGCATGAAGATTGACTTGTAAAGCAGCTTTTTCATTCATGCTTGCTTATGCAACAGTACTTCTCTAGTCCACTAGAAGAGTAGGAAAGCAACCAAAGTCAAGTTAATGGCTTTTTCTGATAGCACATAGACTTCTGGGAGCAACAGTCCACCTTCCACACACATTGACCTTCACCCTTGTGCAGTAAGCTGGTACCGAAGCCTGTGCAACATATAATTTCTGTTGGAGCTAAGGGATTTGTGTCAACTTGAACAATTCTCACTGTAGTGAGTTGCTACTCATGCATGCAGAATATCATGATCTTCCCCTTAAACTTTTATCCTGAACATACTATATCCATATGTTCTGTTGTAAGCAGGAAAGCTTTTGCATTTCAGACAAGAGGAATGGTGAAATTAGCATGCTGTGTTTGAAGTCAGACTACATGATCTAATGACTGCCTGGCTTTAAATTTTACCAGCCTGTTGAAATAATTTTGCTTGAAATCAATGGGACTACTCATATGCTTAAATTTAATCACCTGTATAAACATTTGTATGAGTCAGGATGTTATTCAGCACATAGTTATAAGCTGGGTTTTTTAGACATTATCAAAGAAATTATTTTTTAGCACTGACATTTCTGTTGTAAGTGTTGAGCAGCTGCTTCTTTTTGTAGAATTGTTTTGATGCTGTCCAATATTGAACTTTGATAATGTGTTTTAGCTGGGTTTCTTTTTATGTTCCCTCTCCCTCAGTTCTGCTTTTGGAGTGAGACTACTGTAGACTGTACACGTGTTCTCAAAAAATCTTGCTTTGACTGCCCCAAACAGACACACTGGTACTTCTAAGTCTCTGCTCTTTAATGTTAGTGGGCTTGACTGTGACTTGGAGCACAAAGCTCCCTTGTAAGAGTATCTGGTATAGTGTAATAGGGGCTTAGGGAGAAATTACAATACTTACAGTGGAGCAATTGCATGAGGAATAATAAGTCCTACTAAACCTGAGCTAGCTTTGCATGAAAGCATGGCATGGTTTGTCTGTCACCCAAAGTGCATTATTTTTTAAGTCATGTGATTTTTCTTTAAGTCAGTCAGCTTTCCTGGAACTGGAAATCCATGCTCCCCACACAGTAGTGACAGTTGACTGAAGTATTTATTTGACAACCCTAGACTTCTTTATATCTCCTGGCAAAGTAGTCAGGGCAGAAAGTATGTGAACCTCCACTTCCTTCTGGTGTATCAAATTCTCCTATTTAATTTTTAGCTTGGAGTCTTAATAATTGCAACCCTGTTAGTACTTGTGAACTCCCAAAAGTATTTACATAAAAAGAATGTCCTGCAGAGTAGTTAGACCCTAGCAGGTAGTAAGGTTTTATAAGGTGCAAGAGTGTAAATTTCATTCTAAAACCTTCTGGAATGATTGTTTCTTCAGGACAAAACTCTCAGTTTGCAAACTTTGAACTCGTAAACTTTGAACTCACAAACTTATGAACTCTTGCAGTTTTGAAACAAATATTTTTATGTGTATGTTTTTTTTTTCCCTAAAACTGCTACTTCTGTGCTTATGTGACTGCGTAAGGCAGTTTCTGTTTTTCAAACTAGGGTTACTAAATCTCGCAGTTACAGAGACAAGCTTGAAAACACTGGCCTTAAGTTCTCAAAGACAGAAAACCTAACAGTAATTTCTAAATCAGTTTTTTTCTAAGACAATCTGACTTTTTTTGAAACAGCATAGTATGTTTTGAGCACTGCTAGCCATACTGCTGACACATTTTCCCCGATTCTGAGTTGTTTTGAGCCTGTTCTAGATGCTAAAATGGGAGAAGGGATTGAAGAAAGAGTAGGGTAGCTTTGAGCTACTGTCATGTTCCCTATACAGTATACTGTAAGAAACAGAAACTAGTTGAGTAGAGTACATTGTCCTTATCTTCAGAACAAAAACCTCTGTTCTCAGTGGCGTGAGCAACTCTCTTGCCTTCAGTGGGTTTGCATCTGTGCTTCTCATCAGAATTTGTTCTGTTAATTCTTCATTAAGGCTATAAATTTATTAAGAGTATTAATTACGCAATTCTAAGTACCATCTAGAATATCTTTTCCACAGTGCCAAAAGTGCATCAGTACATTATTTTATCACCTCTTCCTGTATAATTACATTGTAACTGGCTGATTTGCAAATGATCTCCTTACAGCTAAGCAATGGTCTCTGTTTTTCTACATTCATGCAGTGATACCAAACTTTAAAATTATGTTGTGCTCAGTATTGCAGACCTGAATACATCTGAAGGATCCAGTGTTTGCTGTTCAGTTGTATTGTAACAGCTGTGCAACTGACATCTCATGGAAATGATTGCATTTGTTTAACAGCAGAAATTGCAATGCTCCCTTGCTTGGGTATTTATCCATAGATTTGCCTCCATTCCTTCCCTCCATCCTATGAGTTTTACAAATGCTTATCTAGTATAACAGTGGTTACACAGTTTAATCTTGCAGTTTTTATAATTAAACACCCTTTTTTGGTGTCTGCTCAGTCTTTGTGCAGGAGAAACAGTTACTGAAATTGAAAGCAAGGAAAGTTACCTGAATAAGAGCATGCTATTCTAGTTACTCAAATTGCAGTCTAAAGAGCTTTCTCTTGCAAATATCTGTATAGGCTTCTGTTTTTACTCCCATTACAGCTGTTTTGTTCTTCACAGGATCAGGCTTATAACCTCTTGGAAATGAGAATTACTGTAAATAATTGAGTACTTCGAAATCAGACAAAGAAAAGCCTGATCCTTTCTATGAGCATTGACTAACATCTGCTTCATTGGAATTGCTGCTTGGCACCTCCCTGGATCAGATGTTTAGCTGACTGCTGCTGTTTACAATTGTCCTATCGCAGCTTTTCACCTACATGGATCACATCCTGCCTTGCTATCTTCACAATAACAGACTCTAAACATAATAGCATCCTATGGGGATACAGTAGAATAACAACACATCACACTTCCTTTTTACTCACCAGCAACGTTTTACAATAAACCACTAATCCTAAACAACATCTGAATAACAAATGAATAATCTGAATGACGTATGCATAAGGGTAATCTGTAATGCAAGTGATACTAATACAAAGGTTATTCTCATAGATGGTTCAAAGAAGATGAAAATCACAGGATGAAATCCTGAATCTAGTATTCTACAGCTTCTGTCCTCCTGCCTTCAAATCACAACAGCATTTCCTTTGTTAGAAAAACAACAGACATGGAAATTGAAGTAATCAAACACAATCTTAAAATAATTTTTAATTTTTCCTTCTTTAAAGTCTGCCTTGTTGCTGCTCATTCAATGAATTAATACAGTCTGTGCAACGGTATGTCTTAAAATGGAGCTTTTTACACATGCAGTCATGACAGTATAACTCTGTGTATGGTATCTGAAAATAAGCAGATTAAAAATTTCCACTCACATTCTACTGCCAGTTTAAATTAGACCTCAGAATGGCAACTACGTGGTATCACAATGAAAACCCACAATGAATAATATATATTGATATCTCTATAGAGTACATTTTTATATGCGCGTGCACACACACACACAAATTACCTGCCATAATAAATTCTAAAACTATGGATACTTACAGGTGCTTTAATTTTGGCTAAGTTCCTACCTTCAAATGTACCTCATGAATATAAGACTTAAATTCTCAAGAAGTTTCAATTATAAATTATATACATTTTGATATGTTTATGTATTCTAAATTAACACATCTTGTATAAATATGTTTTACACATAGTTCTCCCACCCTCTCTCTGTCTCTAAATCTATATATTTATCCTAATGCAGAGTTGACATCATTATTTTTCTTTGGGGCATATAGTTACCATCAACATTGCTCTAGTACTTAATTGCAGATTATAAAATGAACACTACACAGGTGAGGAAAACAGCAAAGTTATCTGATGGATATATGGCAAAGGCTTCATTTGCTTAAGGAGAGTTCTGAAGAATCTGTAACTGAATTCACATTTCTTTATCTAAAAATCAGACATCCTGCCAAAATTTTATCTAAAAACCCAATACAGTTTTTTCTCCAAAGCTCATTCTGTTTTTATTTACCAATGTGACCACATCTGAAAAGACAGAAAATGCAGCAAGTAGAAATGCCAGAAGGAGACACTTACCTTAATTTGATAGGTATCTAACTTTCGGTGCTCTTTTTTTAAAGAGTTGCTCAGGGTGTTGAGATGCTGAGGTTATTTGCTGCCCAGCAGTGTCTTGTACATGACTCTCATGCTCAGCAGCCCTGTTAGGGCCCTGGAGAGAAAAGCAGAATTGTGCTCTGTTCACTCCCAGCAACTTCACTGAGGCTGGGGCTCTTTTGAGCTCAATTAGTTCTAGATTGTTTGGCTAAATGGCAGCCACACTTCCTTCTATTCTTTCCCAACTTAGTTTTCCTGCCTCCAGTGGTGCTTTTTCCTTTCTTTGGACTATAAATAGGCCTGCCACAACACAGTCTATAGCAGTAAGGAAGGCAGGAAATGCATTTAAACAAAGGAAAGATCTTAGAGTTTTTTGCCCTCCCCTGCCAATATAAGTACAAGAATTTGATAAAGATTGCTCTGCAGACACAGTTCTCTTGTGTGAGGAAAACACTTGTTCAAAAACATGCTAGGATCTCTTCTTTTGTACTTTACAAAAAAATGAGGAGACACAGTAGCACTAGGCCTTTTGACCTTAGTCTCTTGAGTGATTATCACTTCCCTTAATTATTTAATTTTGATTACATTTTTGAAATTGTTTGAGACTGGAGAGTTGGAACAAAGATTTTCTTTGGCTTGTAAAAGAGGACAAAGATGGCCAACATGTTTTAGGATGGCAAAATATGTGTTATAGGAGGTGCAGATCTTGCATGCTTAAGAATGACGTTTAAAGTCTGTGAATCATCATTTCATCTGAGTCCTTTCTTCCTTAGTGAAATTTACTCTGCAATCTCAAGCCAGAGATTAAGAGGTTGGAAGCGTTTAAGCAAACTAAGTGCAGGGAATCAATGAGGACAGCTGTGCAGCTACAGCTCTTGAATAGCAACTATGTTAAAATCCGCAAATATATTTTATTAATTAATTTGAGATAAAGAATTATTTTGACAGGTTTTTGGTCAGTTTTTTGACCAGAAGCTTTCCAATTTTAATTATTTTCAGCTTAGTGGTTTTAAAAATACATACCAAGCTTCAAGGCCCTGTCAAGCTTAAGAACAAAATTAACCATTTTCACATTATATTCAATTAAGATGATAATATAGTACTGTACTTGGCTCTCTATCTCTTCTCCCTACTCCCACTTTCTGCTGTCTGAGGTTCATTCCTTTCCTTCAATTTATACAAATTAGGTAAATTGCTGTAAAAAGTTTTCTGCTGGTCTTTACAGTGGTAGTTTCATGTTAGACTAGCAGTGTGCTTATTGAAGATAGGTAAGACTGTAATGCATGGTTTGGGATTGGTGATTATTATTTATTTAGTTTTATTGGTGATTATAAGGTAGAGAAAAGATAGATGTTGCTATGTGGACAAGTAATTTTTCTTCTGTTTAAGATTTGTGTGTGAAATATACACGCACTGCTGACAGTGGTGGGATTTAAGGACCTGTGGCATTTGAAGAATTTGGAAAATGTTAAACCTCTTGTTTCAGTCATATTATGTAGGCAATGATCATGACAGTTAGCTAGTATGGTGTTTTATGTATGAATTTGCAAATGTGCGTTAGCTTTGGGTAAACTGGATGATGCCAGACCAGTTTATATAAAAATGAAGAGCATCTTTAGGAAAGTGCCTGCCTTGTTGAGAACTTTGCAAAGATCATGTTTCTCATGACAAGAATGTGATTGTTTATGAAAAAACAAGAGACATACAAGTGGTGGTGAATAAACATTTTTGTTGATCTCTTGAAAATTAATAATAACTCAAGACCAACGTTTTCCTTGAAAGTGCTTTTTTATAAAGTTAAACCAAAATGGAATGCTCCAAGTGAAACTCCTCTCAAAAACAATAATTTAATTTATAGAAGGACCTGAAAGTTACAATATTTATGATAATTTTTCTTGTGTTAACGTTGGTAATTAGCAGACAGGTTTAAAGTCTTAGAAAGATGTTGATCTTCACAGATCACGTACTACAATCTGACAAAGAGGAATATAATTCTTTGTAGTAAACATTGGATCAAATACTGACTTCAGCTGCAGCATGGAACTGATTTTATCTGAGCAGATTGTGTTGTGGAGAAGACTGAAAGCAAGCTGCAGTCTTTCTGGCTTTTTCAGACCTTAGACCAAGGCTGAAGGACTGGTAATGTGTAAAAGTTGTTGAATTCATTATTATGGAACAGCTGTGGAATAGGCTTAACTAACCCTGTTTCTGCAAAGTTGATCTCCACAATATAATGGCATGGAAATGAAAAGCTGCTTAGTGGCATTTCACTTGTGCATACCTTTATTCAAATGTAGTTTAGTTTAAATCTTAAATCTGCTCAATGAGTTGCTAGTGGTTACAGACTTGAATTTGCATCACACATTCTCTGTGCGCTGTGGTGCAGTTAGCACCAAGCACTGCCAGAGCCCTGGAGAGGCTTAGTCTTGAATAGCTGCTTGCCTTGTGTCAGCTCGGTGCCAGTAGAGCCCAATTGCAGGAGTCTGCTTGCACTGATTTTGCTGGTAGCCTTCCTTTCAAATATACACATCTTTTCTCAATGTCATTCAAAACAGGTCCAAACATTAAAAATAGAATGCAAAGTTAAAGCAGGATTTCTCTCCTCTGTCATTCCAACTTTGCACACTGTAAGAAATTCTCAATCAGTGTGCAAACTTTTTCACTCCCACTTTACCCTTGCAGCGTTGAGGAGACTCTGTCTTGAGAGAGGCCTTCAGAGTTTCCACTTCAGAGTTTCCTTTGGGGATCAATCATGTAGCTGGTGGAGCCACAAGAGAGCTACGAGCAGGGTGAGAAAGAGTTGCTGAAGGCAGATGCTTGTAAGGTGCAGTTAAATTTTTCTGTGCCAAAGCAGAAGGGATGTATTTTCTCTGACAGCCCCATGTTTACTCATCTTTCTTATGCATTAGCCTCTAGGACAAACTGGCTGCATGAGCAGATGCCGAGTAATGCTCTGGTGCCCAGAACTCATGGAGATGTTTTTGGTCTCCTGGAATTCAAAGCAACTTGTCTTCACAGTTCATTTACACTCTGTGCCCTGAAATAATGTGCATGTATGAAGGATGTAATTAAACTCTTTCTTTTCAGTGAGTTCCTGTGTGCAGAGTCAGCTTATTCATGTAAAGAAAATTGTGAATTCTTCACCACAGAAAACTTAGACTCAGCTATTCCATAGCAGCATGACAAAACCACTGCTTTTTGCTGTACACCTCAAAGGTTTTGATTTCTACCAATAAGCCACAAAACATGAATCTGTATGCTTTGATATGGTTTACCCCCTAGTGCTGATTACTGACTTACTTCTAGCTCTGCATCTGGCTTTTCACAATTAGAATGGTAAAAATGGCATCCAAATTCCCGTGAAATTTGAATATGGAGCTTTTCAGAACAGCTTCTAAAATAAAGAGCTGAACTACCTGAGCCTTCTCTGCTTTTTTCCTGCCTCTCCTGTGTGCTGCTGAGCAGTGTTGTGTTATGCTACTCTTTCCACTGACATCAGTGGGAATGGGTTTGACATAAAGTCAGCATGACCAGGGCAGCACACTCTGGTTTGTCATGCCTATAAATTCATTAAATAGCTTGAATTCTTTATAGTGTTTTTCCTGACCCTCTTCTCTCCTTGGTTGTCTCCTTCTTGCCTTCACATTTCATTGCCTCATGGAATATTTTGCAAGAAATTACATAATTTCCCTGGTAAAGCTCTATGAAGGAAGAAACAATAATAGGTTTTTATCTGGTATAGCTGCTGTTTAGTCTACCTGACTTAACACCATGGAAATGACTTGTCTCAGTAGTATTGAGTAAATTATAAGGATACAGACTTTCCTTTTGATTTCTGATCCTGTTAAACACAGATGGTCTTTCTGGACTGCAGTGCAGGCTGTGGGCCAGATCCCTAGTTGCTACAAATTGGTGTTGCTTCATCAACTTCAGTGGAGTGACACTGATTTGAGCTGTCTGGGGAATGTGGCCAATTGGTTTTAATGGATCTGTGCCAGTTTATAGCAGCTGAGGAGCTGTGAGTTTAAGGGCCTTTCTAATTGCAGCTTATATTCACTGTATAGAAAATATATTGTTTCCCTCCCTTTGACACTCAAGCAAATCATCAAAACATAGAACTATCCCAACAGATCTGCCACTTACAGTGATCTTAAAAAAAGAAATCAGGGAAAACCACAGGTTGGTCTCAAGCTGTGAGTCAAGATACACGTAGAAGATAATGTGCTGATTATCTGCCCTGTGTGTTTGTGGCCTCATAAGGTTAGCTCAGTTGTGGTCTGTAATCCCTCATGCCATAAACTATCTGTGTGTGTTTTAGATTGGCTGTGTGGTAATGAAGGGAGACCACGAATAGGAGTTTAATTTGTTTTTCACTGTGCTTACCAAAACACAATGTATGTGTTTTTCTCTGTACCTTAAGAAAGAACATGCATTAAATAAACCTGATGGCAGCATAAGAGTGAAGATAAAGTTAAAGCTTCATTTACAAAATGTTAAAGTTCTTAAGGCCCAAATCTCCTGTATGTCTCCATCTTCTCCCTATGATTGATTTCTGTACAAACAGCTGGGAGCTTAAAGCTTTTAGGGAGGTGGTGACAGCAGGAAACATTATCTCCATGGTATTGATGAGGAAATAGAGTAACTTGTCAAAGGTCTCACAGGAAGTAATACTTTTATCTGGAAAGATTACTTTGTTGGTTGTTTCTGCTTTTCATTCCCCCCCCCCCCCCCCCCCCCCCCTTGTATTTTACGTGTCTCCTATTCCCTTTTCAGTCACATCTTTGTATTCAAGGTTCTTTGCATTTTACTTCTGACCTGCTTAGGGTGTGCATAATTTAGTCTAGCAGAGTTGATCTTTGCTTCAGCTAGCTCAAGATTTTGTCTTATGTTCCCACTTCTAAAATTTTCTTGCAAGCACCCTTGTGTTTTCTCCCTGACTTGTGAGAAGCTGCTACAAACAACTGCAATGTTACCTAACTGTTCTTCTGCAAAACTGCCCTTTGTCCCACCATCCTCCAACAGTGTCAACACTGTTGCTGAAGGGTGGCAGGTACTGTTTGTTCCAGGAAGGTATAAGGGGCTACTTAAAATTTCAACAGGTTTTTTAACTTATCTCCACCAAGTTCTTCTGGTGCTGCCCATCTTTGTGGGTGGCTTCTCTGCTCTCCTGGCTGCTCAGGCTGCCATGTCAGAAGTCCCCATTCCTGACTGCCTCCCTTTGTTTATACAGGGTGAGCAGCTGCTCTCACTGTTACTACCATTATCTCATTATTTCCTTGTATAATTTTTCCACCTGTGTCCATCTAATTTTCTCATTTTATACCTCTGTTGAGAGAAAGCCGTTTTTACAGCACTTGGCACAACAAGGTGCCTGTTTTTGGTTCCCATGTACTATGATTCAAAGGTATTAGTAATTGGTAGAAGACCTCAGGGATTATAGTCCCGCACTTCAGCCTTTAGATGTTTGATCTTTTCTACTCTTGTATTTATTTTAATGTGTGTCTTTTAGAATTGACATTTCCAAGAAAAAAAAAGTGAGGAAACATATAGCATTGACAAATTATTTCTTCCTTTGTGTATAATGTACTAATAAAAGAGCATTGTGTTTTACAGGTAATGCATCTCTAGCAAAAAGACTTCCCTACAGGAATCTGTTAAATTTCTCATGTTTGCTAGAAGCTGTGTGCACACCATTTTACTTATCCCTTGTAGCAAGGTGTAGATTAGGAAATAAAATATTTAAGGATTGCTAAAATCTCCCTGCTTTTTGTCAGGCTGATGGAGTTATGTGCTCATTTACACTAGTTTCCCCTTGCTATAATTCATTGACCAAGATGAGTCACTTTCCCCACATGTCAGTGTGAATTTATTGTCCTGTCGTTTCCTTTGCCACTGTTCCAAGGGGCTTCAATTTTCTGACAAAACATTTCTGGATTTCAAGGTGTTGCTTTCCTTTATCTGCCAGAACAGGGGACATATAGACTAAGTTGTGCTAAACGCTGTTGTGTCAGCTTATGGAAGACGCTGTAGTCCAAGTGTCTTTGTTGCCATTTGAGGTAGGGCAGTCTGTACTAAATGGCTATTTGGGGTATAGCTGCACAGTTCTCTGGTGGAGTCTGGGTCGTACTGACAAACCTGTGCTCTTCTCCTGGAGCGGTGAATTGAACACCATAGATCATACCGGAACATGGATACCTTTTCTGGCACGGGCACTGGGAGGCGAGATGACTGATTTGCCCTGCTGCAAGGTAACATCTCTTCAGTGCCAAATCTCTATTGCTTGCACCTGTCTTGAGAGCAGCTGACTGCCGCAGCCTCCTTTCCTAAGAGGAAGAGGAAGAGTAGCTCCCTCATGGTTCCTGTCAGGTGCTGTGATGGCATGTCACCTCCTGGCTGACAGTAATTGGGCCTTTGAGAGGCTCCAGGGGACAGGAATAGCAGCATGCACAGTTAGACTCCCTCACCATTAGGTTTCTCCAGTGACAAGGATCACACAGTGGATATCTGTTTTGTTGAGTTGGGAAGATGAGTGTCTGTTTCTGTTTTTTTTTGTTTTGTTTTTTTTTTTACCACTGCATTCCTAGGAATTGTTCCAGTGCAGTTAATGCTTTCCCTATCTCTTTGACCTGTATGTAGGAGCTAACTTTACATGAGCTAGACCAGCTGCTCACAGCCTGGGGTAGGAATTTTGTTGTGCAGGGAGATTAAATAGTTTATTTCTCATGCATCAGGAAGAGTCTTTACAAGTGTTAGTCAGCTGGGCCTTTTAGGTGACAGCTTTTCCCTTAGGTGAATTGGGTGTTTTAAAAATAGCCCTTGTTAGACTCTAATTGCTCTACGGGAACCTTTAGGCTTCTAGCATGCTGTTACTCTGATTTTGGGTTCAAGCTTTTCGGTTGCTACTGTGTTCTTCTTTTTCTGAGGCTTCACATTTGACATTTCTCCCATTGCAGAAACACAGATTCTGTCTTCTTGGAGTTGTTTCTTAAGACCACTCTTTTGTTGTAGGAGTTGCGGATTGTCTTATCATTCCTTAAACGTGAACAATGTAGCACTTCAGATGCTGTGCTGACCTCTAGTGACAAAGGCAGGAGGAAAAATATCTTTGCTGTTAAAACCTGTGAATGGCAGGCTTCCCTGGACCTCTCCTCTTTTCTGCAGTTTTCAGCCCAAACAAATTATAAGGGTTTAATCTCTCTTACTATATCTCCAGCTCTATGGTATTTGCTTATATTTCTGTCCAGCTGTTGAACAGCTGGTGCTGGATTCAGATCTTCTGCTGGTTGTGCAACAGGAGAATTCTATTAACTTTTATTAATATTTATTAATTATAAAATGAATACGTTTTGCAGGCTGTTGATACTTCATCCCATTTATGATCCTACAATAAAATGCTTTATATAAAGATAACTTAAACCCTAAACCCCAGAGTTTAAAAAGTTTGGTTTGACTCTTACTGTTTGCCCTTTGATTACAAATACATTTTAGTTCATGTTTCATGTTGCCAATAGGAGAGTTGGAAGGGTTGAGTGAGATACTACTTGTTTTGAAACATAGAAAAATTTTATAATTAGTAAATTTCTCTAGCTTTGCTAGTTCTCTTTCAAAAGGCTTTAAACACTTTATTCCTCACAGTTTTGAGTTGTTTCATTTTTTGAAATTTTGAAGTGTTAGAAAATTGCGGTGGTTCTTTATATATTGTGAGCACAGTTACTCCCTGTGTGAATCACTGGAGTTGCACCAAAATTAGATGGGAAAATGTTAATATCGTGATATTAACAGGTGCTGTCAATTGCACTTGTACAGAAGAATGAAGAGATTACAGTGGAAATCACAGAGAACTAAAACAGAGGCATTAGAAGTATAAGGGAATCATGGTGAGAGCTGCTGCAGGCACCTTTTGTTTGGTCTGCCCTGGAGGCTGGTAGACCATGTGCAAGGAGCTTTTGCTCAAGGTCCTTGCCCTGGAGCCCTGTATGCTGCTGAGTCTCTTGGAGCTTGTTTGAATTAGGAGTTTAGACAGGGAAAATACCTATAGTGTGAGATTTTCCTAGACTATCTTCCTTGAGGTACACATTTGCAAGTGTTTTGTTAGGTCTAGTATGTGGCAGATGTAATGTTTTTAGCAAACACTCAAACATAAACCAAGTTTTGCTGGATGAAGTAAGGGCCAGCTTGGCTAAAAATAGTTATTGCTGACTTCTGGTGGAATAACCCAATACCAGAACTATTACCAGATGTGAAATTAATATATATGTCTGGATGCACTATGTATTGTTTCATTCAATAGTGAAACCCTCAAAAGCTCCCTATTATCTGCTTTGTTTTATAGTCAATATGTACTGAAATGAACTAACATTGGAATGAGTAATAATGCAGTTCCTCTGTTTTTTCTTTTCAGCTTAAGCAAATTATAAAATAATCATTCTCTGCTTTTCTTTAGATTTTTGAAAAAATGACATCTAAGCATGAGTAAATATGAATGAAAATTCCTTGTTTGTTCACTGTTGTGCAAACTGAAGGATTTCCCTTTCCTGTTTTATTTTTGAAACTTCCTTATTCCATGTTTGCTATTCAGCTCAGTTTGGTGATGCTGCAGGCCAAAGACTAATACATTCATTGGTAAAAGCATACTTGCTTATGGTAAAAGGAGGACAATGAACATGTCACATCTCTCTGGGTAGTTTTGGGAAGAATACAACGTTGATGTGGTGGCTGTGCCTTCTATTTCTGTGAGGAGAGAAACCACTGTGACGGACGTGATCAGTTTTCCTCGGTGGAAGATTTTTCTAAGTACCGGAGAGTAGCTATCACTTTCACCACATGCCAAATCTGTATTTAGAGACTGAAAAGTACTTTGTGGAGTCCAATGGCAATTAAAAAGAAGGAATGGGTGCATAGGATGTTGAGGCTTTGGGTCATGAGCAAATGACAGGGTGTGCTGGAGGCGAAAAGCAGAAGCAGGACTGCAGTGAGGACTGGCCCTGGAAAGGGGTATTGAATGGAACAGAAACTGGGGAATGCCCTTGTGGCCAGAGTTGAACTGCATGGCTGCCTGCAGCAGGAAGGGGAGGTGTGATTCCTGAGAATGGTGCCCACTCACAAAATGACAGGGACCATGTAGATGACAGAAAAGTCAAATTCAGTTTTAGGTGGAAAAAACCCTACATCTTGCTGGGGATTTTGGAACAGGTCCTACCCACTCTTCTGAGCAGTTACCTCCAGGATGACAAGTGGCAGAAATTAAACTTTTAATGTGAAAGAAATAAAAAATCTGCTTCGCTGTACTGAAAACTTTTCTGCCAGAGACATTCCTCATTAAACACACATGGTGGGCTTTTTCAAAAGCTTGGCACAGCTTTTGCTCTGTTCCCACTGGAATCCATGGAGGTGCCACAGGTTTCAGTAGGAGGAGAGCTAAATCAATATGGAGTGCTTTGGAAAAATCCAGCCTAGAATGGATCCTGGCAGCATGAGTAGATAGGGATTGGAGGTGATGCTGAAACTGTCACGTAGAAATTTTCCATCCTGGCTAGCAGTATCCTCTTCATCTCCCTTGATTCAGAGCTAATGGAAAGCAGTGTGTGGCAAAGCATGACTTGAGGGGAAGGGAAAGCCAGTGTAGAAAGAAATAAGAATATCCTCATTTCCTCCCTCCTCTGTGTCTTTTGTTAGGACAAAAACTTTATTGCAGAACTTTCCTTCCACCTGAGGTTGCCACTTAACTCTTCAAGAACATACTGGTTGATAGCAAGCAACAGTGCACATTGTGCATGTGCTCCTTCTGGATGGGATTCTCCTGAGATGGGCAGAGCAGACTGGTGTTCTGTTTTCTCCAGAAAGATATGCTCCTGGCATGTGCTTAGGTGTGGGAGAAGAATGGGAAAGGGTCCTGTCCCTTCTGTCAGGTTCCACATGTCAAAAGTATAGGGAGCAGAGGCTGCTGTGTCAGGTCACAGATTCCTCTCATGGAAAAATGTAGCTTGGAAGGGACCTCTGGAGGCCCCTAGTGCAATCTCCTGCTACGGGCAGGACAAACTTCAAAGTTCAGTGAGGTTGCTCCGTTGCTGAGGTGCATAGGTATCTTCCCAGCCCTACAGCTTGAGAGGGAGAAGAGCAATTACAGGCCCCAGACACAGCTGGGACAAAACATGCAGCCTGAAGACTTCCAATAGGAGTCTCTGAGTCAAAATACATATCTGATGATTCAGTAGTCTTGAAGGAAAGCTGACATGGCTGACATCCTACATTTCTTTAGTTTACGTCATTCTTTTTGCACCAGATAGTAAAATCACTTATTAATACAGGTTGTCACAGGATAATCCTGTTTCTTTTTGATACATGGACGCTCAAATGGTAAAGGTTGGTGGGGGTGAGGTGGTATTGAGGTTCAAGATCTTTCACAGCTTGATGTGCAAACACAGCCTGTGCCAGCTGGTGCCCCAGGAGGGTTCATATCCTCTAATTCTCCTGCTGCTTGAGGTTATTCCTGCAGGTGAATGCAGTGACTGTAGCCCAGTCCTTGGCATTCTCCCAAAGAACGCTGTTACTCTCTCACAAGCTGATATTGTCACTCGTTGTGAAGCCTTCAGCAAATAGGTGATTTTCCTCATTCACTCACTCTTAGTTATTCTGCTTCTCTTTTGGCCACATCACTTAGCTTTCCTAGGTAAATTTCAGATCTTCTGATAGAAAAAGCTATATAAATACCAAATAATGATCTCAGAAGTGAGCAGTAGCCTCTGTGACACCCAGCAATTCACCTCTTCTTTGCTTGAGTTGCTGCTTAATATCTCCCTTGGCCTGCTTGGTGTTAGCAGAGTCCCCAGCAAGTACAAACTACTTTTCAAAGTGAGTGGCATTATTAAAAGAATAATACTGTAGTCTCTTCTAGAGGCAGCAGTGGGGTTTTTAAGTTTGCTGTACACTTTGAAGGAATTCACTGTGGTTCAATTGCTGGTCACACCAGGCCTGTAACATGCTCTAATGGCATCTGTCACCTTTCCTTTTGAGAAGTTAGGAAAGAGTACCAAAGCCAGGAGCCCGCTTGCTCCAAGATGGACATCACTCAAGGGGCAGTGAGGAACCGAAAACTCAGATTCAAACCCCCGTGAGGGTGAGGATCACTGGGAGCTAATAGGTCATGACGATCACTTTGATGCCTTTAGTGTTTTTGGACTTCTCTCAGTCAGGAATTTAGTTGAGCGTGTCAATTTATTTGAGTGGCTAATTTTTCACCAAATAGCATCCCAACATGAAAGTATCTATTCATATCAGATGTCTTCCTAGCTGAAATATGTGTAACTCTAGTTCTGTAACTTCATTCTCATTAACACAGCAGCATTATAAGGGACCTAGCAGAATGCAGTTCTACCATGTCAGCACAATTTTATTTTTTGTAGCAAGGAAATGGCTGGCTGAAAAAGGACTAATTTTTTCTCTAAAGTGTCCATATGGATGTAAAAAGTATTGGTGCCATTTGGTATAAATTGTAATCAGTTCCAGACTCTGCTGCACTCAGAAACTTGAATCATGGAATTGTACGTGGTGGTTTCTGTATTTTTAGGGCTCTCACCTAAACCGCAGTTCTTGTAGCAAGTAAATGGCTACATCCATGGTGTCCAATCCCTCGTCTTAATGATGTTAGGAAAATGTTTGTTTAACTATGAATCAAAATTGTATTCCTAAGTCCTGCAGTTTTTCAGGTGAAATGACAGAAACAGCCTGGCTACACTGGGGCAAAGTAGGTGGGCTCCAGAGGCTGAGGTTAGATCGGCTGAATTTCACTTAATTCCTTCAATTGTGGTTCCTTTGTTAAAGCATTTCTGGAGGCCTAGAGCCAGGCAATGTGGAATACTAAGCCCTCGGATGTGGAGTTTAGGCTGTTTGGGACTGCTTTTGGCTCCCTGTGTGTGCTTTAAGGCATATATTAGAGGTAAGAAGAGGCAAAAGGGAAAGGCAGAAGCATGCACAAAGTATGTTCTTTTCTATTACAAGCACTACATAAGCAGAGTGCAGCTGTGATCAGAACATGGCTACTGAATCAGAAGAATGTTTTCAAGCTCCACTTAGGGCTTGGGTCAACTGCTGCCTTCTTGAATCAGGCAGGGGAGACAGAAGGTGGCTGGACAAACCAAAACCTCTTTTGTAAATTGCTGGTAACAGAAATTGATAGGCCAAGAGGCAATAGGTTTGCTGCTTGGTTTCTTTTCTGTGGAACCAGAGCCAGTGTATGCCATCTCTCTGAACCTCCTGGTAGTTCTAATCCTGTGATCAGTTTCAACCATGCATGTAAGGCAAATGAGACGAAAAGGCTAGTATGATCTGAGGTCTGTGAAGTTTTATGAACAGCTTAAGACAAGTGATCCAACGAACCCTCCCTGCTGAAAGCACGAACAACATTTGGTTTGGGAGAAGTTGTGTCAATGCATGTGCATCTGTCACCCTGTCCTGGCACCCACAGCTGCAGATGGGTGCTGCCTGTGCTTGTTCAGACTAGCAGAGATGCAAGGAGCTGAAGCTGGAGTTAGCCTGCTGAGGAGAGAGATACAAGGCAAGGTTACAGGAATTCAGGCTTCATTTAGTCATGTTTTATGGAACAGCTTGGGTTTAGGTTGGTTATTTTGTCTGAAATAACACTAAGTAAGGGGGTCAGAGCGTATATTGTCTGAGAATGGCAAAGTCCCAGGCTATTTGGAACCTGTTGTTTTAAAAAGATGTAATAAATCAGCAAGGAGCCAATCTTGTGGCTCAGAATTACATGTTCAGTACAGTGTTTGTCACCAAGTGAAGACTTTTAAGGGTACTGAAGTTTGAGTGTTATTTCCTCAGCTGTCATACTGGGGTACTCCCAGGAAAAGTGGAGACTTGTACTGCCATTTTAACTCCCTAGCTAGTGAAGGATTGAAGGAGTACTGGGATGTTGAAAATGTGAGGCTGTGGTGCTGATTTCAATAGCAGCTTTGGGGCCTAGGCTGTCTTTCAGAAGTGACCACAGCCACCTTCTGAAGCAGGAGGAGGCCGTCTGGAGGTGGAATGGGGGGAGCACTGTCTTGTCTGTGAATTTTCAGATAGCTGAAAGCAGACCAGAGCTTATCTTGAATCCAGTGAAAGGTTGTAACTGTGACTTTTTTTTTATTAAGATCACAGAATTAACCTTAAACAGGACAACTAAGAGCTCTTTAGTTACAAAATTCCCCAGTAAGACCAGACCTTCCTTCCTTTCTCCTAACCACAGAAGGTAAGGAAGAATTAATATTTTTTTTGTCATTATAGACCAGCTGTAGTGTTTGTAATTCCAGCTTAATTCTAGAAAAGTCAAGGGAGTTGGGCACTTTACAAAGAGCCTCTTCCTTAAAGATCGCTCTCCCCACAGTTTTATTCAGAATTTTTTCTTGCATTTTAAGATAACATCAGATCTTAAAAATCTTTGCTAGTCATAGTGTCAAATTTCAGCAGATAGAGAGGAGGTGGCCTGGGAAGGACAGATGCTCCTGCATGTTAACAGACACCTGGGCTTTAATGAGATCTACTGAGTCCACAGTACTGAAAGGAACACAGCTTATGACATTCTTGGTTCAATGGCAGACTTAAATATTGGAAAAGAAATTTGATTCAGAACAAAAACAAGTATTTCTTTTTTTTGGTGGAATGAGAAATAAAAATCTAATTTTCAGACAATCAGACCCAATTTAACCCACTTTTTAAAGTCTCATGTTATCCCTTTCCTTTTAATGCAGGGCAGGTCTAAAAGACACAGCAAAAATGTTTCATTTGGAAAATATCAAAAGGACCTTTTTCAGGATTTCCAAAGCAAACTCTTTCACTGTGAAGAAGGTCAAAGTGAAATATCTGTCAGTCTCCTAATCTCTTTCCCTCCTTCCACTGAAAAATAGAGCTGATGGGAAGGCACAGTTCATCAAGAAAAGGAAATTCTCCCCCTCCTCTTCAGTATTTTCTGAAAACCAGGCCATCATATTGAAGAGCCTTGTTTGCAGATTTAGTGGGAAACATGCCTAAACCAGGAAAGAAGAAAAATTCCAAGGGAATCAGCTTCCAAGTCAAACAATTTCTGTAGGTCTGTGTTTGAAATCTTCCCTCTGGAAGCCTAACTTTAGGCATCAACTAATGCAGATTCTGGGATTATTAAAACAGCAGGAGAAGGAAAACCCAGCCTGACAACTCCCTAGAACTATTGTAATGTAAATTAATTCTAGTACTGTAAACACCTGAGGGGTTGATTCTTGTAACATAAACACCAATAAAAGAAAAAAAATGCTTACAATTAGTAAATAGCTTTTTTCTAAAAAAAGGTGATTTTATTGAGTTTTAATATACAGCTTTAATATGTTAGGGTAATCATACAAGATCTCTCTTGTGTTCAATTTACACATTACAATACAGACGTGAGCTAAAATCTTTTGTTTTAATGTACAAAAAGAATCCAATGTTGTCCACTAGCAGCTTTGAACTTGGCAAGAAAGGTTCTAAAGACTTTAAGTGCAGTAACAACCATACAGAATACAAAATGAATATAAAGACTTTTCGCCAAGGTATATAAACACTTGAAAACAAAGGGTGCCTGCTCCACAGGGCAGACAACTAGCAAATTAAAAAAAAGTCACTGACCAATGTTCCAGAGAAGGAGGAGCATTACCCTGTGTAACAGTTCTTATAAAATGGCCTAAGAATATTTGTATCTTAGAATTTGTACTGATCAGAAAAAAGGTCTGAAAAGAAACAGTAGGCAAGGAACTGAACAATCAAAAAATGACATAGTAATATAAAATATTTCCATCACTATTTAAATGCCAAATTAATCAAGCAATAGTAAAAAAAAAAAACCCAAAACACCAAAGCTCTTCTGTTTAAAATAACAGCACTGTTTTTGTTCATTTTTAAAGATTTTTTTTCTTATGAACACACTATATAGTTGATTTTTTTTTCATACAGAGTAATGTGTCCATTTAGTCTGTCACTTCAGTGAAGCTGATACGCAGCCAGCCTATCATGTCTTACCTTTGACACATTTTAATGCTTTTCTCCCCTTATGTTCGCTACTCCGGTGCCTTCTCTTCTCAAGTTAAATACTTTTCTTCCTTTTCTTTATACAGTGCAGAGTATATGGGCTTAAGATATTGAGATTTTCCTCTACTCCAGTTCACTGTCTAGTTCTGAGTTCAGTGGTGTGCAGTAGTTTGGCTTGTCTGAAGGTATGTATCCTGGGAGACACAAACACTTGTACGAACCTTCTGTATTAATGCATTTGGCATTCTTGCAGAGAGACATCCTGTTGTTCAGCTCATTGCATTCATTCACATCTGCAAAAAGGGGACATCAAAATACACGCACTGAGGTCTGCTGTGTGGTAGAACTCATTTATTTCCAGCATTGTCAGGAGTAGAATATGCTGTATGGATACACTGAGAATTATACTTTTAGTTCAGATCAGGTGGAATTACGCTGGGTCAAAAGCTGTAACAGATGAGTATTGTACTGGGAAGAGGTGGAAGTTATCATAGGAAATCAACAGTGTATTAAATGGCCTTAAACTGTTAGATCACCAAGTCCAAATTCAGTCTAAGCTGCAAAACAAAAGTTTAATAACCACTTAGAGGTTTTTATGTGATGAATGAAAAGTGGCTTACAAGAAAGAAGCTCCAAGTCCATAGTATAATATCTGTATTTTAAAAAATCAAATGCTTTAGGAGCTGTTGGTGTTGTCAACTAAATAGTTGTGAACAGCAAACTACCTCCATTCAATATTGTGCAGCGTTGGCCTGAAATACACAGGAGCTAACATCTTTTCTCACTGAGGAGGCCAGCTTGCCATAAAGTTCTAAAGATTACAAGGCATGCAGGCAGCTTATCATGATACAGCTGGGAGACCTCAACTGTGCATTATGAAGCTTCATGCTAAGCAAGGTCAGTAGAGACCTTAAACTGACATACCCGTGCATGGCCCCGACTAAGCTTCTGCACTGAGGGATGTTGTTTTGCTTCATCTTCTCACTGACACTTGCCATTCCCATGTTTTGTTGTTTTAATTGAAAACATAGTCACTACATGTCCTGGTTAGTAGTTGTGCAGATTTACTAGTTTGAGAGTGAGAGGAATAGTCTGGCCTGTTGACTGTTGAAATCAGTGAGAATCAGGGGCCAAACCCCACCAAGTGGTTGTCTGCATATTTAGGTGACTCAGCCACTCTAAAAATCTGCTCCTAAAGTCACTCTCCTACTCTGGATCCATCCTCTTAGCTCACTTAAGCCTTTGAAAAACATTTGTCCTGTATATGAGTGTTAAATTATTGATAGAACTTTAAGCTTCATTACATAAATGTGCTTCTGCTCATTTCTAGGCTCTTAACTGAACACAGCTGTAATGATGAAGATGAACTAAGGAACACCAGCATAATTATTTCTGTAACAATATTTACCAGCCTTTGCTGTAAATCAAACCAAGTTGGCATCTTTAATACAATTCAGGTGATCATCCCTAACCCCTTTGTTCCAGTGCCTCCTTAGGTCAAGTGACCAAGTAAACTGACAGACTAATAGAAGAAGATGAAGTAATATGCTGTCCTCACCAACACAAGTCATTTTGGCCATGTCCAGGTGATAACCGTCAAAGCAGTCACAGGTGTAGCCTTCCTGGACTCTTACACATCGGCCATTTTCACATCCATTCAGAATACCACATTCCTCTGCTTGTAACTCCTCAAAGCTGTTCAGAAAACCTGGGTGGAGAAAGAATTGCAAACAAGTAAGTTATAGAGCTGTTGAATCAGTATACCCAAATTTATAGCGAGAGTCTGAAATTCTCTCAGAAGTTTACTGGAATGTGACTTGACTTTGCAGAAAATAGGTCAGCTTTAGCAGATCTGCACCATCTGGAGTTTTAAACGCACTAGAAAAGTGCTGTGATATGTTTCATGATGAAAACTGAATAACACTGTGAACTCTTAAGTTTTTAATTTGTGTTAAAAATCTGTGATTTTTTTTTTGTAAAGGAAAATGTATAATTTGACAGTGTATTTTTTAAAGGATAAATCAGTGTTTTCTAAATCTCACCTTTTATTTGAATTTTTGTGTGTCAACCTTTATAGAAACAAACGTAGGAAGTGGCAGTGCAGTCTGAGGTAGAAGTTTCTTAAAAGAGTATTCTAGAAAAATAATGTGTGTGTAGGGGGAAGAGATTAATTCTAATTTATCTAGAAGAAAACATATGTAAAAAAATAAAATAAATCAATCTCAACTGCCTTAAGGAAAGTAAGAAGAAATCAGGGACTGCTTTCCTGTTGTGGTTTTGGTTAACAACCCTTTGGCTGGTACTCCAGCGACTGGTGCCAGTACAAATACCTATAATCTACCAGTTGCTTCTTGTCATAATTCTAGATGGTGAGTAGTCAAAGCTAAACAGTTCTCTTTTGTATTCAGTGGTTTGTACAACGCCTTTTGTGCTCCCTGTCTTAGGGCTATTTTGACAGTTATGCTTTTATGTATAAGGAAGCATTTATACTTAAATTATTTGACATTTTTACATGTGCAGAGATTCTCTCTAGGACTGAATTGCTCCTGTTAGTCCTGCACGAGTTTTTTCACTAGTTTTCTATTCGTGGAGCAGTGATGTAACAGGACTGCAGATGGCAGCCCATCACATCAAAAAGACTTTTGAGAACATGAGAGTTGTAGGTATACCAGCATAATGAATATATAGCATAGAAATGGAGGGGAAATCGGAGATGGAGTGGAATACAGTAGGATACATCTCCCCATCTGGCCCCTAGCATATAATTCATATAGTGACTCCACAATCAACCACCGGTTTATCTAAAACCTCTTTACTGATTTATACTGTCGCAACAACTGTGATATGTAGATTTGCAAAGCTACCTAGGAATATGAATTTCTCCCTTTCCTTGTGCTTGTTGTCCTGTCTTTTTATATTTACTCCATCCTGTCTTGGCTCTTGAGGCCCTCTTTTCTCTTGTCCTGCTTTGCCTTTCCTACTCTGCCCTTTCTGCATCATCCCCCATTTAACTTGTGTACTGTCATTTCCACTGCCCCTCTTTGACTACATACATTGTTTCTGTCCTGGATTTTCTTTAGTATGGTGGGATTCTTAGTAAGGATCACAGTGGTCAGTCATACACTCAGTAAATTCTGGGGACACTGAACATATAATGTGACATAAGTACTTGCTGACATATGCTATACCTCAAGAACATATACAATACATAGGATGTCCACAAGTGTACATTAAGTGGTGAAACATTACAATCTTTTCCATGAACCTAGTAAATCACACACATTGAGCAGACTGCCATGTATGGTTACAATGTAGTAAGAAACTCAACCAAGTTTCATTATGTTCTCATCTAATACGAGCTTGCGCAGGGCTCATGAGGGTCCTTTGAAGTGAAGATCTTTGCTAATTTAGAAAACAAACAGTGCCAAGAAAGCAAAAGGTATGTCCCCCCTGAATACATAGATATTTTTTAAATAAAGAAAAGGCATAATCTGACACATAGAATATATGCACATATATATGCATATACATATGTACACACATATATACATTTTTTCTCTCTTCCTCTCTCTCATAAATACAGTATGTTGTAATTTTAACTAGCTAAAAAACTAAACTAGCTAAAAATTTAAAAAAAATATTATTCACTCACAGCAAATTCTACTTCACAAAATATTCTACTTCAAAACAGCTTGATGGGACCTGGGTTGTAATTTTAATATGTGTAGTTGGTTCTGTAGAAGTTGATTACACATAGGTAACAGATATTCCATTGAAGTACATGTCCTTGCCATGGGATAGGAGGTATTGTCATATTTCTCATACAGACCACAGCAGGATTGTGACTTTGAAGACTTTGATGCCCTAAACATGTGGCAACTGTATCTGTCAGGGAGCATGCCTCCAATCAGGACAGAGTCATGCAGCTGTGTGTTTTGGGGTTTCTTACATTTGCTTGCCACGGTATCCAATTCAGTGATACGATGGGAGCAAGAGCCATGAGTTTTTAAGTCTCTGTCCTTAAGACTGTGGACTCAGCTGTAGATTCAAAACTGTCCACAAAACCGTCCACAGTTTTATTTTATTTATTCACCACTGGTTATAACTATTGAAGTGTTTCTTTCCCAGTCAGTATTCTATCTATCACATTGGTTACCCAGTCATCTTTCTGGGCTTTTCACTATGTTTGGTAGTTGTCATCTGTGTGACATTCCAATTAGACATCAACACTCAGTACTGTTTAATTATAATTATCTGGATATAAAGAAATAAGACATGTTACAATTCTGTGTAGAGCTAGTAGCCCATTTAGATGGTCAATAGAAATGAACTCATTAACCGGATTTGTGTAGTTCTGTAAAAATTAAAGTGCAACGTGAGCAAGAAATGTGTACCACCCTTCTAATAGTGTGCTGTAATCCTCCTGCCCGTTACTTTAAAAATAACTCCTTGTACAGGGGAAGCACTTTGGGAGAGTGTAGTGGCAACTTGTAGGGCATGTCTATAAAGCACTGGGAGTTACCAGTTCCTTCTGATACCTCCACTTTTTTTTCCTCTAAAACTGTGATGGAATCTGCTGGTCCTGTACAGGATGGCTGATTTTGAGGAAGATGCTGAGATCTGTAAACATTCCTGTCCCACAAGTCTTAACAGTGAGCTGGGCCAGATCCATAAAGAACCCCGATATTCCTGAAGTGCAACTGAGATGCTGTATCCAATCCCTCACACCCTGCTTGGCAGACTGTTCCATCTAGCCTGAAAGCTACATGCATACATACTCTCTGATCGTACTGTGCTGTATATTTTCTCTGTTGAGTGCGAACACTGTGCATGCTCTCCATTTCCCCCGTATAAATTCTGCTGGAAAATCATGGAAAGCTGGCGTGAAGGGACTTTTTTTTTTTTCTTTTAAACTAAATGCACTCTGAATAAAACTGTCCCATGTTCCAAAGGAAAATTAATTCGTGAGAAGGAAAACTGGCAATCCATTTGACCTTTAGCTGTAAATCTGTTGGTAAATACAAATTTAGTACACTTGGCACAAACTATTTCACTATATTAAAAATTATATTGTACTCTGAGCCCAACTGGACTCTTATACAACACTGGCTCTTGAACCAGAACACCTGACTGAAAGCTAGTGTCATAGGAATAACTAAAATAGGCTACATTACTCAGAAGCAAACAGAAGAATGAAGCCAGCTATAGGGAAATAATCCAAGTTATAACCCTCATTTCAAGTACTTTACATAATAGAGAAACTTGCTTACGGTCTTCAACAAAGTATGGATTAGTTTCTGGAGTGTAGTGCTCCTCGAAGTCAACCAAAGCATCTTGTCCATATGGCCGTCGAGATCCTGGAACAGGAATGTTGCACAGCTGGGCATAATCCTCTGAGGGGGGAAAGAAAATAGGATATAAAACTAATCACACTTGTAACACGGCTGCATTACATTAGTCCCAGTGAGCTGTGGTTCATATTAGCTGGAAATAAACTTATCTTCCTAGAAACACCGTAAATCTGCAATTTCCACAAAGCATTCTCTCTTCAAGAAGAATGTCATTAAAATGTTAACAAGCCAAATGCAGACTATTAAGTCATAATAGGGGTAACATCAGGGACAGATTTGAGCCAATAACTGTACAAAAAGTTATGGGTCAGGTTCTTCTGTCCTGCATGGGAAGCAAGAGCAGAGGGATGCTGTGTATCCTGCTGCAAATGCACCCCCCTCCAGCCCTAGCTATGGTTACACTCCTCATTCTGGTGGAACAAAAGCCACCCCAGACCACTGCGGCTGCTAGCAGAAGCCACCTCAAAGGAAGCAAACTAGAGCAGTTGGCACCGTATTTCTGGCACTGTCAGCCAACCTGCAGAAATCAGAGAATGAAAAATCCTTCTAAAGTAGTGCACACTAATCTGAAAACTGTATCTTCAAGCCACAGGGTTAAGTATGAGTGCTGTTCAAAGGCTCCTTGGCTGTGAACCTTAAAGGGCAAGGGGAAACGCACAGGAGATATAGTTACACTCTGATTTTCTGCCTCTTTGCAATAACTAGACTACACAAGTTGAAGCAGAGCAATGCAGCTCTTCATTTTAGGTGTCAGAGTCTGTGTCTGAAATGCTGATGCAGAGTTTGATCTTTCATTTGATTTATTGTGTCACCTCTGTTTTCATTACAATTTACAAAATATATGCAAGACAATTTATTTGAAAATAGAAACATTGTTAAAATACAGCAATCCAGGTGCTCCTTTACTGTTGCTACAGACTATTTAGCATCTGTTTCTGTGAAGATTGCCTGGTGTTCTGAGAACCCGGCAGAGTAAGGACGGGAAAGAAAACCACCAAAAGAGAGAGGAAAAAAAGCCCTAAGCAGATACGAAATCCAAGAATTGCAGATGGTTACAGAGCCAGAAACCTCATGCTGTGTAGAACTGTCCCAGACAGCAAATAGTTGGATAAATCCAGACTGCCTCTAGACAGTGCAGAGTACAGCTCCACTTGCTGCTCAGCGTTGTCATTTTATTTTCACAGGTAGTATCTCCTCCACCTGGAACGGTTTTATTTTGTACTGGAAACAACGAAGTGTTCAAAAAGTCTGAATTCTGTGGTCAACAGCTTGGCTCTTTGAGAGCATAAGACTGTACAGTACAGGCAAAGCTTGTCTGTGCACATCGCAGAACTGTCACGGGTGTCAGTCCCAGTCTGCAGAATGAACTCCCCAGAGAACTTACAAATCAGTGTAAATCTCACCACCTTCTGCTTCACATGCAAGGGGATTTCCTCCCATGTGCATCCTCCAGAATCTATTATATACAGTAATAATTATATTCAAACAACCCTCTCTTCTCCCAGATGAAAAAGTACACTGCCCAATAGACACATCCTATGGCACATGAAACAAAGCCCACATGAGAAAATAAATGGCATATAGCAAATATTACTTACATCCCTTAAAGCACAGCTTCCCACTGAGATACCAGGATAATAAGCATAGTTTTAAGAGCTGTCATAGGCATAGAAACACCCTATTCTTCCTTCCCCATATCTAACCCCAAATAACATCCATGTATGGGTGCAGCCAGGTTATCATCTCAGACTAACTCCTTCATAGTTTTGCATTGAGCTACGCATTATGCCCAAAGGCTCCGATACGTACACAGAGAAAAGCTGTAAAAGCACTTTCTCACAGATGCACACAAACTTTCTTGGCAAAGGAAATCTATGCTCTACCACAAAATACTAATGCATCTGGGCTGTGTGGAAGAAACCACCACACAAAACCAGTCAGTGAATGGCAAGGAGACAAGGCAAGCAGGTCTAAGGGATCACTGCTTCTTCCACATGGATGTAATTTGATGGAAAGGACTGGACAGAATCTTGATGTTGGCTTGTCAGATTACTCAGTGCTAATTTTGCATTTAGTGATACCAGTAGTAGAAACAATGTTTTTCTTCTGAAGGAAGCAGTCGGAATATTTGAAAATCCACAGAGCTGGAGCTGTTACGTACATGAGAGTTTGGTAGTTTGAAGATTGTGCAATATTGCACATTTGCCAATGCAAAGTTGTTTATCATCTAAAGAAGAATAAAGAAATGTTGACAATAGAAACTTGTTTCCTGCCACAGAGGTCCTTCACCAGTCAAGTTCTGGTTGTCTGCATTTTTAGGTCTCATTATAAGTAAATTAGTGGTTACAAAATGATGAGGAGCTGTTTTAGGGCATACTGTAAACTTGGTATTTGTTACAAGGAGTTGTAACTACATCAAGGTAATCTACAAGGCTATACATGCAACTGTAAGATTAACCTCCTGAAGTCTATTATGCTTAATTAACCATTTGTTAATACTCTCCAATCTTTCAATAGCGTATACATTATTTGTACATAGAGCTTTAATACAAAAGCTGACAGAGCATTTAAGTAGTCTTAAGTCACTTTAGAATGTATACACCTATCTCCTTATATATAATTTTTATCATTGGTTTGATACATACTGGAATTAATTATAATACTCTTTTAATATTGTATGTTCTATTTAGTTGTCCAGGTAGTGTAGACTTTCTCTCTTGTCTTTTGTAATGTGTTGATTCAGTTACTAGGTGCTCAGGAGAAAAAACCCAAGGAGAGCAACAGCAACTCACTTAAGAAAACAACAGTAGAAATTCCAGACCAATAACAATGGCAAGGTATCTATGCCACCTTGCTGAGCTTGTCTTTTGTTTTCCAGGGAAGAAAAGGGCGGGCAGAGAGAAGAGTACAAAGAGTGAAAGGTTTTTGGGGGCACACATTCTGGAAAGATCGCAAGAACCACATTTTGAAATAAAGTAAACTAGAGACTCAGATGCCTGAGCAAAATGAACCCATCTGAGTCCCACTCTGGAGGACAGAACAAGTTTTGGCAAGACAGATGTGTACGTACAACTTCTGTTGTTTTAAACTACCCCTTGCTATGCTATGTTCCTACAGTTCAAATTAAAAATAGTTTTTTTTGGGTCACTGTGCTGGATGCTGTTCACAATTTTCCAAGGAAGGGAACTAAATGAAGAGAGTGCTGTAAGATCTGCGGGTAAAAGCATGATTGGTGCACAAAAAGTTGCAGCAAGTATACAAATGAGAGAACAGCATGATATTGCCCTAGGGAGATGACAGTGGGAGAGTTAGGTCAACAAGGCGGTAAGGCGGCAGAGAGCAAGGGAAAACCTGTAACTACTCCTGAATGACAAGAACATTTTAGTTGTCACAGAAATTAATACTCACTTTCAAAATAATCTTTCATGTAAATGAAAAAAACCCCAAACTTCATGTTCTGTAATTCACAACTAACGACAAAACCTTTTTCTATTCGGATTCACTTTCTCTGCTCGCTCATCTCCTGGCTGTGATCAGGGAAAATACAACTGCAGTTCAAGAGGGAAAGAGAGACTTGTGTTTTTAATATAATTTAGTCTACATTGCTCTCCATGTGTTTCTAAGTTTTTCTCTTTGTTTCAACTTGCAAATGAAGCATTGAGCTTGTTGTATAACTTGGGATAGCTATTATAAAAGGAAGCTGATGTATGCTTCCAAAAATGTAAAGGACATTTTTAAAGTCAGATGTGCGCACATAAAACAAGCGTGTTAGAGGATTACAGCTAGATGCACATGCATACTGGCACAGATGTTAGCTGTAATTGGTGATGAAAGCTAGGCTGACAGAGACAACGCAACAGAAATTGGATGGACTGACTGGCTTTTAGGTGCTTGTTAGTACAAATGCAGCTGTGCAAATGTGCATCTAATTTGCATATACAGTTGTAACTGCACAAGACTGCGTGGGCAGTATTTGTATTCTCTAGTCAGAAAAAATACTCCATATTTCATGTATATAAAGCAAAATATATTAAAAAGCGCTTTTCCTAACATAACCGTGAAACAACTACACCACGGCCAATCCTATCTCCTGCCCATAAAGCAAGCCATATTTCTGGTTCCAGCTCCTCAGAATTGTCACCATCACACACACAAAAAGGAGCCAAAGCTATCAACACCAAGGCAGTTCCTTCAAATTATTTAAGAATGCAACAGTTTCACCATGGGAGAAATGACTGGAGAGAAGGACAAAGCCAAGAAAGCATTTATTACATGTAATATACATCCCTTCCCAACCAGAGCTTCTGGACATCAGTCTGAATTGGTTAAACTTACGCTCTCTCAGGAGATTGCATCATCTGTGAACCAAAGCTGAAGATATTTCTGCTCTACATTTAGATTGTGCTATTTGGCAGTTTAGATCATTTGACATCCTCCATGAACAGATGCCGAGGTTTGTCAGTGGACAGCATTCACATATATTCTACAACGCTTGGTGCTAAAGAAAAACGGAAGGGTACCAGTCTTAAAGGATTTTTTTTTTTCATTGAGTTAAGAAGGATATTCATATCCTTACGTGGAGAGAACTCTAAATGAAATAACTGAGGAAAAGCTCACAGTGGATGTAAAACTCCTGTTAAAATTGAAGTAATTCCCAACCTGATTATTTCAAAACCTCTTGGTAGTCACCTTTTGTTTCTCAAAGGCTGCTCAAATTTCCTAAAACAATCTTCTCACTCCTACTACCTGAGATAGATTATTAGACGTTGTAGTAAGAGTGAGGTTGTCCCTGCCACAACCTTGCAAATGGATTTCTGACTCCTTGCTGACTCCCATGTGCACTTGGAATGTGAGGATCCATGAGGAAAACTCTTCCAAGGCTATTCTGCAGGTCTCTCAAACTTCAGAAAAAGCACTGAAAATCTTCATCACCAGAAATGAAAGCAGCCAAAAATCTGCAGAACTGAGCATAAGACTTTGAATATTCAAGGCTGAATCACTGTAATATTTGAGCCCAAAAGATAATCCATTTATCCAGATTCCTTACCGGAAAGGAAGGAGGCACAATGTCATCCTAAATGGAAAGATAAACAATGGTCTCCAGAAAGGAATCCAGTGCCTCCCTGCTCATCTTTACCATCTCAAAAAAGGACAGATGGAAACTCATCCTTCGCACACATCGGTTTTCCCTGTACTTCCATCTTCATGAGTGACATTAGCCAGAACTCAAAGGGAACAACATGTTCTCATAATATGGAAGGTCAGCCCAGAACTAACTCTTAATGTTTACAAATCCTTTGCAGAGTTCCTTGCAACAAAAATGCAATTCAAACAATCTGTCCTGCCAGAAGGGGTAGAATTCAACATCTACTTGTAGGCACCTCCAAGGGTCTGCACCTGAATTAGTCACCCAGCATCCCTTTATAGTCCCTGGAAAGAGAGCCACTTCTAGGACACCATCTCATCCTAAAGTAGATGTCTAGAAGAAGTCAGAAGAATCTGAATGCTTAGGGTGCCTATTTCTCTTTCCTGATGGAAGATGAAACTGGTAGGACCAACACAGATGTGGATTTCTGTGTAAAAAACACGTGAAATTGGCCAAGAGAAATCCTACATAATAGAACGCTCCAGATGATTCATGTTACCCACTATCCTGTGTTCTCCTAGGCTGGACTTTGCAAATGCTAACATGGAGATAAAGAGAAAGTTCAAGTACAACATGAGTCTTCAGCAGTTCTTTATGCAACTCCTAGTCCCACAGAATACTAGTAACATCTACTCACTAGAGTTCTACCATTGTCCTTTCTGCAGATCTTCTAAACATAAAGTGGTTCCATAAAAGCCCACAAACTACTAGAGTTTAAAACTTGCAATAAAGGGGTACAAGGTATGCATAAGGTTGCACAAATAAGCAGCCTGATAAACTGAATGCTGGTGTCCTTTACAGTTGCCTAAGAATGTGTTCATGACATTATCTTAGTAGTCAGACTACCAACAAGTTCTTAGTTTTAGATATAGTAACGTACCCCTATCCTCAATAAATAGTTATTAAAACATCTTAAAACTGCAAAATCCCAATCCCACCTTACCCCCTTTTTCCCATATTAAAACTTCTCCAGGCAGCTACCTACAGGAGAAGGAGAAAGCACCCTCCTTAACAAACAGGCATATCTTTATTTCAGGGGCACCTAATTCCACCTTCCTAGCATCCTAAGGTGTTACTGAAGCAAAGGTGATAGCGCACTGCAATAACAAACTCCAAGACAGGTTTCCAAAGATCATTTAACAATATAAAAATAGGCAGTCTCCCTAAATTAAACACTGACCCCAGCACACCACTGTACTCAACATTTTCTAGCTGTTTGGTTTATCTCCTCCCTTCAGATTTCCTATACCCTGTAACAATACACCTTATCTAAAATCCACTCCAGTCCCATAAGGATCCCACAGGAGCTTCTGGAGGCTCAGCAGGTTTATAATTCAGGTGTTACACGTTCAGGTTATCATGAGATGTGCATAGCCTTATTTTAGATTCCAGATTTTTTCAGTCTTGGCCAGTTGTGCCGTTTCCTGGCATGGGTGCTTTGACCCAGCTGCTAAACCCATCAGTGCCTGTCCTGCTGCCAGTTACTAGAGCATGGACTCTGGATGGAGACAGTTGGGTCTTATGGCACCAACAGTAAATTAACCAAGGAAGCAGAACTTCTGAAGGCAGGTTATCTGACAGGTTCTTTCTTGGGGGGGTTGGGTTCAATGAAAAAAGGATGTTTTGCTTTTGTTATCTAAACCAAAAGTATCCAATTTTCTAGTTTTCCTCAATTGGTCAATTATTGCAGATTGCAAATGACAAATCTCAAATAACGCAGACATTTCTTAAGGATAATTGCTAAAAGTACTTTGGGTAAGTACAGACTAACAATACAATAAGCCCAAAGAGAATACATTTCAGTAGTTAACATTTTGGTATTCAATGCAATCTGCAAAAGTCTTTAACTGTGCTATAATATCATAACATTATTATGTTAGAACAAATGTAATTGAAAACAAACTGTCTTTGCTTCCTTCATTTAATGACAAGAAGGCCTGCCCCACAAAACCATTTGCACAAGATGTACTCAATCACATCACTACAGTTAATGTTTGCACTATTTTAATCAGGATTTTGAACGAGTATTTTGAGTTTGTTCCTTGATTTTGTCATCAAAACACTTATCAGTTTTACTGTTGGTAAGACATTGCTATTCAGTTGCACTACTTCAACAGGCGCTACTTATTTTTGTCTCAGGCTCTGACGTTTAGTGTCATTTTCAGCGGGGTTTGTTTGATCGAGCACCCATTAATAGTTTTTGGAAATCTTCGCAACTACGTAAACTCTGTTTTCATGCTGATGAAAGGCTGGATTTCCTTTTTCATTTATATGGATCAAATTCTTAAAAAAGTTCTCTATCTTTCCGCTGGTTTTATGCTGGATGCTACTTAAGACATTTAAATCTTGTAATGAAAAATGGAAGTGCTTTCAAGAAAAACTGGGACACAAAGGCTAGAGGTTATTTTTACTAAAGCATGAATTTGTTTTAGAAGGAACTTGGAAATGTATCACTTATGGTGGTAGGCCTGTATTTCACAGAATCACAGAATGGTAGGGGTTGGAAGGCACCAACCCCCCTGCCAAAGCCGGTTCACCTAGAGCAGGTTGGACAGGAATGCATCCAGGAGGGTTTTGAATTTCTCCAGAGGGGACTCCACAACCACTCTGGGCAGTCTGTTCCAGTGCTCTATCACCCTCAAAGTTAAGAAGTTTTTCCTCATGTTGAAATGGAATTTCCTGTGTTCCAGTTTGTGCCCGTTACCCCTTGTCCTGTTGCTGGGCACCACTGAAAAGAGTCTGGCCTCATCCTCTTGACACCTACCCTTTACACATTTATAAGCATTGACAAGATCCTCTCTCAGTCTTCTCTTCTCCAGGCTAAACAGACCAAGGTCTCTCAGACTTTCCTCATAAGAGAGGTGCTCCATTCCCTTGGTCATCTTTGTAGCTCTCCGCTAGACTCTGTCCAGCAGTTCCCCATCTTTCTTGAACTGGGGGGCCCAGAACTGGACACAGTACTCCAGATGCTGCCTCATCAGGGCAGAGTAGAGGGGGAGGATGACCTCCTTCAACCTGCTGGCCATGCTCTTTTTAATGCACCCCACCCCCATTCCTTCTTTCTAAGGGCAGCATCTAGATCTTCAGATATAAGGGGAGTATAAACAAAGTAAAAGGAAAACACAGATCAGTGAATGATCCGTTCTATGATCCAACCCATTTCATGGTGAAAGTCTTCTGGTGAGAACACTTTTCACATCCTCAGATCTTCTTTAACATGTGCTACAAATCTCCAGAATGCCCCTAACTTGGGAAATAAGCAAACATCTTCAGTAGTAAATCTGGCCAACACAATACACAAGTATTTAAAAATGGAGAAATTCCAGGTTCCCCAGCCAGGACTTGAACCTCTGACCTACTGGCCCAGAGGTGTGAAAGCACTCTCTTGAGCCAATGATATCACTTTAAATGTTACAAACTGAAGACATGTCAAATGAATCATTTATTCAGTTCAGTCAGCTTTGAATTTTTCTTGGTAAATGTTCCTGAAAACAAAGAAAGGCTTCCAGGTTTCTGTGTGTGTGTGTGCTTGTGTGCATGCACATGTGTGTGAGGACACATGAGCATATACCACCTCCACTAAGAAATGTAAGCTTTTATGTTTGTTTTGACATAATAAAGATTCAATATGCTTTTATTTTTTTAACCATCTATGTTCCAGTTTATAATGATAATTTAAAGTATTTGGGATCAAAATATGCCTTGTAGTTTCAGTTAAAGCAGATACTTTTCAATGCACATTAAACTTCACATAAAAATCATATGTCTGGAGGAAGAAAGATGTTATGATCCAACATAATGCTCTTGAGCTTTGACTGAGGGTCATCCAAGTGACATTTAGCATCATGCTGTCCATCAGGAACCTTTATGTCATTTTTTAAATGAATTTCTCAAGTTTCTTCATAAAGCTAGTTGGGATCTGTACCCTGCTGTTGTTACAGGATTGCTGCTCCAAAGTCCTGTGGTCCTCATGATCAAAATCCATCTAATTTCAAGCCTAAATATGTTCAGACAGAACTTCTTCCATTTTTTTCCTCACATCATCGCTGTTATTTAATTTAAAAGCTTGTGGGAATCCTCCATGATCATGCTGTAGTGGAGAGTCTTACCGTTTGCAGCCTTTGTTCTGCATCTAGGTTTGGCTTTTTTCATCTTCCCTTTTAAGACAGGTTCTGCATTCCCTGACCATCTTGGTGGTCCCTCTCTGTTCCTTTGCAGATGTATCCTGCTTTAAATGTAACTAGCTAGAAATCTTCAGAAGCAAGTCTCATACCTACCTGAACTCTCTCTACCAGGAACAGCTTACCTTGCTTCTCTCAGGATTGCATGACACAGATGGGTCATTGTCACCATGTGATGAACTTTGTACAAAGAAAAACTCCATTAGTCTGCTCTATCTTTCCACCTGAGGAGCTCCAGGTCATAGCAACAATTCTTGCTCTTGCCCTGTATGTTTTACTCCATTGCAATTGTTATTCTAGCAGGTGTAGTAATTCAGAGCCTGGGAATGTCCTCCTATAAGATTTGTTCTGACAAAGACATTTCAGAGATTTCCATATCTTATAAATCAAGCTGCTGTCATGCCCTGTTTTTCTTCTTCAGTCTCTTTCTGGGGTAAGCATCGGCCAGCAGTTACTCCAGCCAACATCATCAAAATCAGGTGCTTTTTTTCAGTGACTGCACTTCCAAAGCAAACTCAAATATGTACAGATACATAAGAACAGGTTCAGGGACCTTGCAAGTAAATTATAAAAACATAAAACCCAAGCAGACACAAACAACCACGTTAATGCTTCAATGAGCTTCTGTATGTAGTTTTAACTCCAGGGTTCTTCCTACAAGTAAAACATGTACTGCTTTAGCCACAACATTATGGTTAGAGCAACACAAGCTCAAGTGAAAATCCAGGTATGATCTGAATAAAATGCTTTACTACATGGAAAACCATATTACTGAAAGACACAATTGAATAAGAAAGTTACATCCAAACTAGGCCTTGGAATAGTTCATATGGGGGAAGAAGTTAGTATGGTACCAGACTGTCTACACCAGGGCTGACATCTCAGACACAGCATGACATACACCTATGCTGCTTCCACTGGTCTCTTCTCCATCTCCTACTCCCCAGAAATAAGTCTGTGTGTCAATGACAGCATTTCTCTCTCTATCCATTTAGCTTTTGTAGTCACCACAAGAAGAAGCTTCTACATGAAGTATCTTGGAACAACGTCTAATTTCTAAACACGTAAATGAAATATAGTCTTTTAAAAATATGACTGTCAGTGAGCTTTCTTTAACATTGTTATATTAAGTGCAAATTCTTCAGTCCTTATTGGTACTCCATTTCCCTTATCTATCTTAAATTGCTAATCTATCCATTTCCTAGTATCCGAGCATATAGACATAAAACAACAACTCATTCTGTAATAGTGATTCTAAACCACAACTTACCAAATCCTTATCAAGCAAACACATCTAATTGCAGCCAGCCTGGCAGAATATCACACTGAAAAATGCTTCTGAATATATAACACCAGCAACAAGAGTCCAAACCAGCTACGTAGCCTGTTGAGTATCATGCGTGTGCGTTCACGTGAATTGCATCTGTAGTTTCATAGATGGTTTTTAATTTGTCAGTCATGTTAAGGAACCCTGCTACCCTTAAAATGCCCTTCTGTTTCCACCAAGGTTCTAAATTGCCAATCACTGATGGTTCCACCTGAAGGAAACAGGTCCTGTAAGTGCCAAAATATAAAAGCAGCTACATTTTCAAAATCTAGACTGTAATGATTTCCCCTTAATTAATGAGCAAATTTTCCATTAGTCCTTCAAGGGTTAGGGTTTTTTTGTTCTTTCTTATGTTAGTAGCTGTAGTATAAACACAAGGGATTAAACTGATTAAGTATTTCAGATTTCATTCCAAGAATTGACATGTATGTTTCCTTACCTGACTCTTTCATAGGACACAGTGCGCACTGCATGCCCCAGGCTTCACCGTATAGGCAACAGCACTCAGTATATGTAGTCTGCTTTCCAACCAGAGGTCGACTACAAACAAAATCATCACTTAGATGCTGCCAGCAAAGATCCTGGTAGACCTCAGTTTCTTCAGTTTGTTCTGATGGAGAAGACAGTGTTAGATCATTATCACAGCACTTATTTAAAAAAGATACTCACATAATGCAGAATTTTCTAAACTTTGATAAGAAGAATAACCTAGCTTTACAGACTTTGCTGAATACAAATTTAAGCTTGGAAGTCATGACCATTTTTAAGTCCCTGAGGCTGCTCACCCCTTGAGTGTTCAGCTCTGCAAAAATCTTCAAAGGTTCTGATTTGGCACTATTAGGCCAGTTTAAAAGCACGTTGGGTTGGACACCCAAGAAATAAAACTGCCTAAATCAGTAGTCGTTGCTGAATGCTTCACACTGACTCAGCTCTGCTCTCATGGAAGTTAACAGAGCTTGACAAAAAGCAGTGTTAGGACAGAGGTTTGGGGAACTCCATCCATGGACCAAATCTTCAAAAGTTGTTATTTTGCATTTCTTATATTGCCATCAGTGGCAGCTGAAAGAACTTTTACATGAGCTCAATGGGAGACGGGACAAATACTTGGAAGAGAGTACCATTAACTAAGCAGACAAACTACATCAGGCTCAGGAAATCCCCTGAGCTGAAAATAGCTAGAGGCTGAGAGAGTGCTGGAGAGGGCGAGGAGAAGTATTGTTTATCTGCTCTTCTGGTCTCTAGTCATCTCACTTACAGCTATTGTTAGAGACAGAATACTGCTGTGAACTACTGTCACATTCTTATGAACATTAACAAAAACATGTATTTTTGTTAAAGCTGGAATATTTCAGAGGCATACTAGTTCTGACAAAGATCTCAGCAGGAACAATTCCTAGTCCTAGCAATCTCTGATCACTGCTGATCAGAGGGAGAGGAACTGTAAACTTAATATTCCACTTGGAATGTACAATCCTCAGCACAATTGTTTTGTAAAGACATCTGCAAGGTTTTGATTTTGTTCCAACATAGAGTGAAAATTAAGTGTTGTCACAAAGCAAGGGTTTGTTTTGTCTGTCCGTATCTATTAACTGCATTTTTACATAATGCATTGCTGAGTACAGAACTGAAATGTAGCTCAAGAGTAAAACGGTGAGTTCTGAAAGTGCAAAGGTGATCAGAATTTAGATATCTATTCTACTAAGAACTTGCCAGAACACACAGTGAAGAGCAGCAGTGGGTCTCTGCAACCAGCTCCAAATTCTGCTGGCAGCAAAGGAACCAGCCTGCCCCCTCCTCCTCTGCATTAGGGAGGACATTGCCAGTAGTGATACCAGGCTTGAGCACTTTGTACTGGGTGAGAAGGTCACTGCTGTATCAGCCCCAATGTTGCATGACAGAAGACCCTTTGGGCTCTTGCATTTTCTTCATATCCTAGATGAGCCCAAAGGACAATCCTGCTCTTGGTTTGTTTAACTGAAGATTGAACAATAAAAGTGCTGTGGTTCTTTCACAGTTTCAGGCAAGAGGATGACCACATTACTCCTCAAAGTGTCAGTCATAATTTGGAGTGACTAAAGCAGGCATTCAGTCTGTATTCCCATTTCCTTTCACAGAAGCATCTTAGGAACAGTCACTGCAAGTTGCAGGGACCAGAGGTCTGGGTTTATGGCTATACAGTGCCAATATTAATCAAACCCATTGTAACATTTCTTTCAAACATGTATGTGGCATAGACAAAGCTGGGCAGACTGCACAATGCTCTGGATTTCTGAGACGTTTCTAAGAATCCCATAATATCTAACATTTGTTCTGAAGCCAGTGTCTACTGAAATTAAAAAAAAAAAAACATGCAAAAACCTTACTTTAACAGTGACGCTGCAGCCCACAGCTTGAAAATGTGAGCTTGACGTACCTTCAATATTAATCAATTGAAAGCACAGATACAATTTCAGCTATTTCTTCCTATAGCCTGTGTATTCCCTGGTTTGTTAGAAGCAGTCAGTCACTCCGAACTGACTCTGCAGAGTTAGCCCACAGCCAAACCCCAGCCTTCGCAAGACAGCAAGCAGGCTGTGCCTCATTACCTACGAGGCTGGACAAGGCAGACACAGAGCTGGTGAATCGGGGGGCTGAAGACTCCCCCAGCCCAAGCCTACTCTCATTAATACTTCCAGCAATCTCCTGTCTGCATTGGCAAATTGGAGTCCTGTGGAGTCCTACATCACGATGCCTTCTGGATCAACAGATGATGGTCCAAGCATTGCCTTCCAAAATCCTCCAAAAGAGCAGGCTCATCCAAGCACGACCCAGTTTAAGCTTACTGGGGTCTGTAGCCATGTCAGCACCACCTCACAGAGGTGTACTCACTTCAGTAATATGTATAATGGGTCATACCACTTGAATCTGCTGGTCTGATGCATCGCTTTTCTGTTGCGTCCAGAACCATTGGGTGTGTACAGAAACAGTTGTAAGATCCTTCTGTGTTAATGCACTGGCCATCAATACAGCTGTTTGGGTCCTGACATTCATCCGTGTCTTTAAAATGGAAGGAAATGTATCAAGGAGAGCCAGCACAAAGTAGTCGCATCGTGTTAATCGATGTTTATATTTGCCTATATTAGGAGCAGATTTCCCTGCATGCCTTCTGTTAATTACCACAAATACCAACTGCTGGCAGCAAAATCCTGCCTGTGCCAACGGAGAAGGACAGACAGATCAGCAGGATGCTGACCTCTAATCCTCAAGTACTAGAGAGGATCTGGATGAGGAGGCTTGCTGGGAGGGTTGGAGTGCCAGGCGTACCCTGCATCTGGCACAGCTGCAACTGCCTCCCACGTTCCTATCCCTTTAGGATAGTGCCAGCAGGCACTAGAGGTGGGCATACTCTGAGACTCTTCATGAGCTGGTCAAGAGAAGGGATCACCTTATCTAGCCACAGTAATTCTATTCCTTAGTTCGTCTTGGAAAGGAAAAGCAGAAATTTAGCTCAAAGGGAAGAGCAGGCCATTTTAGTTCAAATGAATTACATTAAATCCGCAAAACCCCCACCTTTTGTATAGAACAACCATAGAATCTCAAGGTGAAACACTCTCCTACTGCAGTTGCAAAAATTACTTCCTTTCACTATACTATTCTGCACATTATACATGGTTTTCTGGTTAAAAAGCAAAAGCCAGCATCACAGTTACAAATAATTTTCAGTTGAATACCAGAACCAAAGGAGTACAAGGTTGTGCAGACTAAAATTGGCTTATCAATGACCTGAACTGTAATTTCACATTGCATATGAACTCCTTGTGGACAATACCCATCCTTGAAAAAAAAACCAAACAACTATCTGTGTTAATTTGATTTATTATAGTAAAAGCAACGCATTTCCCAAATGAAAGGTGAGCTTCAACATACAGGCTTTCACTGCTCGCCCCATGTACAAAGAACAGAAGGCTAAATTGTACCTTGGCAGAGTGAAGCAGCAGCATACATACGAGGGAGCCTCCTCTGATCACTTTGTGCTGCTTGCATAAAGGCTGGTAGCAGCTCTAGACTATGCATTCAAAAGAGCACAAGGGGCTGTTTTGGAGATGCAAACTCCTGGGATAAATTTGCTGAAAAAGGAAGCAAATACAGCAAACCCAGCTCTACATGCTGTCACCGTGTCAGCCAGAATTGCTGCCCAGCCAAGCAAAAGGGAAGGGAAACGACCCAATGTGTCTTAAAAAGCTGCTACAGGAGTTCGAAGACCCAGTGTTCCTCTCCTTGCTAGGAATACAGTAGTTCTGATGGGAATCCTGCCATACGAGTCTGCTTGTTTTGCCCATCTGCATACCATAATAGTGACAAGACCACTTTAAATAAACTTACCAAAGCACTGGAGCTTAACAGGGTCATAGTATGTGCCTTGTTTGCAGTAGCACTCGTAACCTGGCTGCGTATTCAAACAGAAGCCATTTTTACAGATTTCTTGTCCAAAGAGTTGGCATTCATCAGCATCTGGGGAGAAAACATTAAAGGCTGTGTTACCATAATTATTACGAGGCCACGCAGAGGAGCAAGATGGAATAAAGCCTATACACTTCTCTGTTCAACCAAACTTTACTTTAAACAAAGGGCCCCAGGAGCACAGATATCCACAGGAAAAAAAACGCTAGTGCGGAACAGGCTATGGTGTCCTTGTAGCCAGAATGGGAAAGGGAAAACTGGTGGACCGTGACTTTCCCTTTGCCTTGTCAGAATAAGTCCTGTGGCATGCAAACTGGAAGGATCTGCAGCTCCCTTTCCTTTCCTTTGGTACCACATTGTTTAGCTTGCTTAGCTAAGCTTTGCTTAGCTCCAAGCAAAACAAATGAAGAATATGGCCTGCATTTTGCAATATAATTTGCTTTACCCCAGGGATTCCCACCATGGATCTAATTTAATTGCCTCATCTAACTGCAAAACTAAGCAGTAACACTTATGGATGGACTTTGCAACTGCTCTCCTCTCCACACAGTCTGGTGACTGTGCTGTGCATGGCAGGGATTCTTCATATCTGCACTGCTTGTGACTTCGTTTGTCAAAGCTATACACACAACTTCTGTGGAGACTTCCCACCAGGTGGGAGCAATTGTGTCTGTTGCTAAATATAAGGCTGCAACTACAATAGACCTAGTGACAGGAGACAAAGAGAATCTACCACACCCTCAAATGAGGCTAAATGTTTTCAGGGAGGTTTCACAGAAAATATATGCCAGCTCATACATAGCTTTTCATAGCTGTACACATTTTTTCTCCAGTCTTGTATTTATGCATTTGTTACTGTTGGAATTCCATTCACTTCCTTTTTTTCCAATGCACTTTTCATATGCTAGACCTACCTAGAATAGTCTGTTAAAGCTAGGCTGGTATTAAAAATGGCAATAAAAAGCACAATGTAAAGTAGGTGATTCTCCATACCAATTGTCTTAATCCACTGTCTTCTATAGATTTACTCCCCATTTACTCTGGGGCAACACAGACTTTAGCCCAAAGCTGTCATTTCCGGCTGTACAGCAGTTTTAAAGGTGAATTATTCAAATGATTACTTTTTCCAGAAGAACTGAAAGTGCTATAAAACTGTTTATTTTTACAGCCACTCTTCCTGCCACTAAGTGGCCTCAAACATTAAACGTTTTAAGTCTGACTGTTTAGCAGCAAGAACAATGCAAAGATTAATAAGAAATGTCATGTACATGTCTGTCTTTCTGGTGGAACATGGATTTGTGTCTGGAGAAACATGGGAAAGCCTGGGGGTAGAGTCAAGGAAGGCTAGCTGAGTATATTCACTTCTGACAGATAATGCCAATCAAGAAAATAGGGGTTGCTCCTACAAGCCGAGGCTTGTGCACAAAAGCAACAGGAACATATGAGTTAGTGTAACAAAGAAAGATCACATTACTAAAAGTACTTATCCCTTTATTGGTTGTCCTTTGTGCCATTCCTAAGGTTATTACAAAATAAACTTATTGAAAACAAAAAATAGTCTTATTATGGCAAGGATTCGTGGAAGATATTTCTAGATGAACTATTTCCCCACTTTGATATTTATGGCAGCTGGAGATATCATCAACCCTGAGGTGGCACAACAAAAACAATGCAGATTTTCCGAGACACATTTGGACGTACTGTGCACACAGCATGTCCCAAATCTACATTGCAAAGATATGCAGAAGTCTTAGATCTACAAAGATAAACAACATGCTTAAACAATCCCTGAACAATAATACTCTCAGAGAGTATTAGGTCCTTTAAGATGAGCTCTGTGACAGTGTTCTGACTTGTCTTGATGTAAACTGTCAGTCTGTTCAACACTGGTCCCTGCTACCATCAGTCTCGGGTCTGGATTCACCCCATGGCAATTTATTCTTTACTTCAAGTTGGTGGACAAAGCAACACCTCCAGAGAGTCTTACGTGGGGTACCCCATTTGAACGTCCACATTAGTCTGAATGTGGGTATTAGTGCCTTATAACTTTTAGTATCTTTTCCATGTCCCATGTACTTTCCAGTTGCAAAGAAAAACCTGCTGAGGATAACACAAAAAAATATTAGTAGGACAGAGAACCAAACTCAACTGTGGTCTACTCACTAACTTGACAGGAAAATGGACCAAGTAGTGTCCTACTCAGTGAGGAAGGACAATTTGAAAGAGTACACAAAACAATCGTTAGGAAAAAACCCAAAAATATTTCAAGTCCCACCAATTTTTGTCATCTCTCAGAATTAGGTCTGACAGATTAGTGGTTTAGCTAGAAGCAGCTCTGACAAATGCATACCTATTAGCCATGTGATACCACGCCTCTATTAAGGTCTTTAAAAAATAGTAAATTTTACTGCATTTTTATGTGATATGAACACACAGTGCTTTCTACACTTAGTTCTTGATTTAGAAAACAAGAATTCCAGTATTAAAAAAAATACATAAAATGCGTGCTTCTCTAAAGATCCTGTAGCTGCTGTGGAACCCAAAGATAATACGTTGACTTCATTTTAGCTAACACAAATGCAGTGTGTTTATGCCAAGAAAATTAATCTCACAAATTATTAATGTTGATGGCTACTTCTCAAACTTGAAAAGGAATTTCACTGATCTCACTTTTCCTTCTTAGTGCTGCCAACTCCGTCCTGCCCACAGCCTCTTTCTGTCACTCATATTTCTCTACAATCTTTTGTTCAAGAATTACTTCATGAAGTTCTGTAACGAAAATATCATTGCTGAACTTCTCTTTGGTTTTTATATTCATTCTCACTTGTAGGTCTAATGTTTAGCAGAACTTTTATTCTCTCTCCCAACTCCCCATACATTTATTTACAAATTTAAGGTGGCTTTGTATTTCATATGTAAATGACTATTTGAGGTTTGTGGTCTCAGCACCTACTCTCACGATATATAGCACTTAGTATAAATTAAACCAGAATATTACAGAGACTGTATAACTGACATTCTTCATCTGTCAAATGATGATTTTCAGTAATGTTTCATATCACAAGCTGCTTTTGTCACCTAATAAAATTTGAATTAGTATGTTTACATTGCTGGCTGACATTTCTAGTCAATCAGCTACCGGAACTTTGTATTAAACTTAATACAAGTCAGCACTGACCTTTGTAATTCTGAGCAAGAAGCCCGTAAGGTGATTCTCCAGATGGAATGAAACCTTTTCCTTCAGGACACAAATCAGTAAATTCAGCTAGGGGAGAGAGAAAACAGAAAATTATGTCGTTAAGAAAAAGTTACTCACGTATGTGTTACAGATGTGTTTCAGGGTATTTTGAGAAATCTGAGGCGACGTTTTGCCTTATTCACATCTATCAGGCAATCATGCACAGCTTTAGCTAAAAAGCGGATGCTAACACTACAGCCCAACTTTCCCCTGCTCTCAGTTTGCAGAGTTAACTTTAAAAAAACCTAGCTAGTGTACCCACAGCATCACAGAGCTCCGTGCAAACTAATTTCTCTTGCTACTTGGCAGGAGAATGTAGTCCTTACTGGGTTTCATGGTGCACTGCAGTTATAACAATACCAGTAGCCAAATTATCTTAATTAAAGCTAGCGTAGGCCTCTCTGAGCTATATTGCAAGCTGCAATCTAGACATACCCCAACTGAGATACAACCCCCTGTCCACATTCTTCAGTCCTTATACAGGAAAAACACTAATTGACTGCAACAGGAGAACATGGTGTGGATTACAGAGAGAAATTATTTAAAGTGTCTTGGAGATTATACAGAATCAAATAAACCTATCCAAGCAGAGAGGCTCTTTTTGTAATGCGTTTCATTTCAGTTTCACTGATTCTAAAGTATAGTTAAAACAGGAATTAAACATGATGATACATTTGCATGAAAAGTAATCTTTAGTGTTTAATCTCAAAAAGTTTACATGTTCTCTCTCTTACATGATTTCTTCCAGCTGGATTTTGAATTTCAGCCATCACTGTTTATGCTTCAAGTACCGTTTTCAATATTTGTGACAAATATCATATGGCTATGTTTTTCTAATTTAATATTTAGAGGTTAAACAATGGTCTGCAGACAACATGATTAACTGAATTGTTAAGTAAGTAGCAAAATGTAAAACTAATGTCAAAATATGTATCAGTAATTCATAGAGATGTAGAAACAACATTACAAAGAGTATCTGCAGACTCCAGACCACTGTAATGCTTACCTTTGTTTTCCAGCTCATGGGAAAAATCTAACGTCTTACCATAGCATCTGGAAAAAGCTTCTGTGAGAATCCATCTTTGTTTAAAATCAGTTGGAAATAATGCTATTCAGTAACAGGCTGGTTTTATCCCTAGTGTAACTGCAGTGTAGCCAACAGATTTGCACCAGGTATGAATTATTCCTATTAACTTTTCCTCCATGGAACTCTCCCATGGGTAAGTCATGACTAAATACTACAGAATATGGAATTTAATGGGGCGGCCTTCTCTGAAGGCAAAGCACACTACTGTTAACATAAGCACAATGCTTCACAAGTTTGCAAAGGGACAGAAGGCCTCCTCTTACCAGTTCCAAAGACAGGGCATGGGAAGATTTCACAGTTATCACCCCAGCCAGCACCCAAGGTACAGCAGCATTCTTGTTTGGTTACATTGGACGTAAGCACATTGTCACAGAAATTAGCATCGTTCAGATTGTAGTAGCACTCCTTCTTTCCATCTTCATGTTGATCAGCCTCTATTGGTAATTCTAAAGGTGAAAAAAAACCATAAATCACCTAAGATGACGTGTGAAATGAGTCAGTTTTACAGGATAATCAGGAGAGCCACAGTACCACAATTTCAGCAGAGTGAAGAGCAGCATTGTCAGGCAGGAAAGAAAATGGTTAAGTACAACTTTTGGTTTAAATTCTTTGTTCGTAGGAAGAATGATGGAAGTTTATAACCTTCCCTTGGCTTTTTCAGACCTGTTCTCCAACTTGGCCACAAAGGGGTTCTTCACATTTGCACTTCTTTCATTTTTAAGCAATGCATGAACTACCTGCTCTCATGCTCAGCTATCTAACTACCATGCTCAACTAGGGACATGGTGCTTTTCACCTGTGAATCTGGAAGCTCTTCACAGAGATAAGCAAACATCATGACTTCCTTTTACCGACAAAGGAGCTAAGGCACAAACTGAAAAGGCCTGATTTTCAAAAGAATGCACATTTTCAGCCCCCTTTAATTTCACTGGGAAAAAAAGCACATTCCACACTTGAAAACAGGGCCCTTTATGATTTTTGCAAAAGTAACTGACTGACTCCATAGTAAGCAGAGAAATATAATGCTGATGTCAAGTTAACTAACTCTGTGCTTTACTTTAAAATAGGCATCCAGCCAAGAAGTCGGATTTTCTGCCTTTAACAGAGAGGGCGTCCTCTCACAATATTTCTAAAGACGGGAGGCAAAATAGTCTCTCCCATAGATCCAATAGAAAACCCTATTAATAGTTAAAGACCTTCCTAAAGCAACGCACTCCTAAAGTACACCAAGAAGCAAGATTGAAAATACCTAGTTAAAGCTTCTGTGTTTGCAGAACTCTGTCTATCTAACCTTGCACTTCCACAAAAATTCTCATCAAGAGCTCAGAAGTGGGAACCGTCACATAAAAATGGTACTCACACTTGATCAATATGAAAAACTTTTCACAGGCCATCCATAAGGTAACCAAGTTCTAAAATTACAAATGCTCACATTTATTAATCAAAATCAAAACTTTGTTCAGGAACTTAAGATAGATAAATCTTGGGGTGACTAGTTTATTTCCTTTTCATCTTAGGAAATTCTTTATGCTTAGTATATGCTTAATGAATGTTTAATTTTTTTAATTCACACAATCTACTAAAAATGACTGCACGTTAGCTGATTTTCCATTCTTTGAGATTACATTCATTTCTACTCAGGCACGTGCCGAGCATGAGACATTTCTTAAGTAACGTGTGTATCCAGGCAGGAATCAAAACCTTATTTTATACCTGAGTGACAGTGCATTCAAAATGCTAGAAGACTAATAAGACCCAAAGAGTTGTGGGCAATAAACTACCTTTGTTTGCCTTGCAATTTTTTTTCCAAGAAAAAGTTTAAGGCTGGCCCACTTACAAGTATCTGTGTACCTGCGAGAGCCACGTTCACTTGACCACCTTATCTGTCTGCCTCTCCCTCTGGTTGCCTCTTGAAGGTCAAGCTCAGCCTCTTAATGCCAGTTATAGGATGGATTTTCTTCTAGTTCCATCCACTTAAAATATAATGGCTGTGAGGTGGGAGCTTGAAGACAGTGGTTGTCCAACAAATGCTGAAGGAAGTAAATGAACTCCAGCTCTCATTACCCCTCAAGCCTGTTGTCCCTGTCCACCTACATTTCCCTAAGCAGATGGGGTAAGGCAACTTCACTGAGCATGCAAATACTAGATCTGTTTTGACAAAAGAAGGTTTAAAAATGCCAGCATGGATTGCCTATTATTGCACTTTAATAGTATGAACGTGTGTAATAGTTCTTTTGGCTTCTCATTCCAAACAGACAATTGGATTTATTCCTGTTTTCCTCAGAAAAGTGACTATTTCTGTTCTGGGAGGTTGAGGGGCTGGCAGACAACTCTATTCAAATTTAGTACAGTGTTGCCACCTACAAGGCAAACTTTCCTTTGCTGTTTTGCCAATATAAAGGAAACACCCAGCTGAATGCTTATTTCATCTTTGTTAGTTTAGTCTGTGGTTTCCCCTCATCAGATAATTACAATTTTCCATAATGTGCAGAATTTCATAAAGTGCGGTGGTTTTGCGGTATCAGCTGCTATCCAATAGGAACTACGTTAAGACTATCATGTGTCACAGAAACGCAACTGAACTAAATCTGTTATTCCAAGGTGAGAGCGCACTACTACAGCCACCAAACTATACATTTTCCTTGGCCATTTGCCATCTGGTCTAACTAAATCAAGGCCAAATCTTCAACGGGAGAAAAAGCATGGCAGTTTTCACGCTGTTTACCAGAGAAAGAACACCAGAAGCTGCCCTGGGAGGAAGGGGAGACAATCTCATCATGTCATTGTTTATTCCCATTTTACATATGATGTATTGGTCTCTCCTCCCATTATCTGTTCAGCAGCTTTAAAGTCTGTTGTTTACACAGCTGTGACTGAGGGTTAGTCAAGCAGGCATGAATGTTTGGAAAGCAAATGAGACACAAATCTTTCTCTTTTTTTTTTTTTTAAAGCCAAGACTAGTCTGTGTCTACAAGGTTTGTAATTTCTCTCTCATACATTAACCATTTAGTAAACAGGCTGGTTTTGAAAGTGACTTCATGAGGTATGTGTGGAAAGGTACTGCAGCATTTTCCCGTGCAACCAGGAATGGAGGCTGCACCACTGGGCATTGCTCTGCTGCCTCAGCCATCTTACTTGTTTTCATTCCTCCTTCATAAAACAAACTCCTGTAAGCCTGAATCTTTCTCACAAGATTTTGCAAAGGTTTGTCAGTCAGTTGTTAATGATATTTCACAGGCAACTTCTTGAGTGCTGCTGAGTGCTACATTCACTGATCCAAATACTTGTAGCAATTAGATCACAGGTATTTCAACCTTGTTTACAAGTCTGAACGACCAGGTGTGATAGGAGAAAATAGCCACAGCCTTGTAAGCTGTAGAGACTGCATCCTGGCACTACAGCCAGTTATTCTAAAGCTTTCCAGCAGTTAGCTCAGCCTGCCTAACAACAAAATAAGAAGAATACCAAAGTTTGTATTCTGGAGGGGAAAAAAAGCTGTGCGAGTAAATCCCTTCTTTTCTTGTACTCCTTGCTGCTCCTTATAGTTGGCTTGTTCCTTTCTCCAAAGTGGATCAGTGTAGAAATCTGGAGGCAACTTAAGAATTCTAAACTCATTTTTAATGAGCGTATTTCCAGTAGTATTTGCAACACCTAAAACACCTGATAACAAAAGCTCACAAATCCAGTATGATGGACTACTAGGGAAAAACAGGACAAAAGATGGAGTAAAACAGGCAAGGGCACTCAAAAAGGGACTCGAAGAGACTGACGACAATTCCGTTTTTTTGTTGTTGTTGTTTTTCTGCTTTCCCAACTACCTTTTCTGAGGACTTACATTCGTACTAGATAATGTTAAGAGGATATTGTTCTATACAAATTTTGTTTTTAATCATACGCTCCCTTAAACATTGTCCAATTAGTATGTAATGGATGTTAGTAAAAATTTGAACAAAAAATAAAAGACTCAGACCATAGACTTGATTCCATATCACATTTCATTGTTACAGTACCGCAAACAAGAGATTCTTTACTCTTAACTGCTGTAACTGTTCATTATCACTGCCAAGGCTGTTGGCATATAAAATTTAGAAGGTGTTTCTGCTATATATTCACTGATCGCATATTCCATCCTAGATACGCCTCTTCTCACTCATGCACACGCTTTCAAGAAAAAAGACAAATTTTTCTGTTGTAGTTAAAGCAACACCAGCATTTTAACCAACTTTACCTGTCCATTAGTTACATATGCAGTGGAAATCTTGCCAAACATGAAAAAAATCCACCGACATTTTACCTGGTGAGGTACGGAAGCGACACTGTCCGGTCATTGGATCATACTCCTGGTTTTCATCAGAGCACAGGCACAGGAAAGAACCATCAACGTTCTCACAGAGGGCTTCGCCACATACTCCACTCAGCATTTCACATTCATTCACATCTGCAGAAAAAAGCCAAAATATAAATAATCTCAGACCCATTACTGACAGTTTGTTCTTTTATCTCCTGTATCTGTGCCAATATTGTCTGCCAGATTACAGATGTGATCTCTGGGGAAGGATTAAAGACTCACTAATACCTAAGTGGATTCATAAACAAGTAGTCAGTCCTTTGAAACAAAGGCCTCTGAAAACCACAGTACAATTTATGGACTATGGTGCTGACTAGGTGCTGCTTGTAGACCAAAACACCAGCTTTCTTTTTTCTTTTATTTATTTATTTATTTATTTATTTCTCATTTTTAAATACTTGCTTTTCTTTGTACCCTTTTCTTGGGATTTAAGATTTAGATTAATTTCATTTGTTTTCTTAAACACCTGGTGTAATCAAACTTGTTCTCTTTATTATCAAACTTTCACTGAATTCAAGGAGCAAAATGAGTAGGTCAGTGCAATTCAGACTGTGCTATGAAAAGAGAATTTCCCTTTCTCCTCAAAATCCCATTTTCCTCAAGAACATCCACTGAACAGTGAATTCTCCAGCCGCACTGCCACCACGTGCCTTTCATATCACAGTACGCTAGGGATTGGAAGGGACCTCAAAAGATCATCTAGTCCAGTTCCCCTGTCGGAGCAGGAACACCTAGATGAGGTTGCACAGGAAGGCGTCCAGGCGAGTTTTGAACGTCTCCAGAGAAGGAGACTCCACCACCTCCCTGGGCAGCCTGTTCCATATGCATGGCCTCACAGGCTGCTCTGGAACCCACAAGGGTTCCGCCCAGGTCACCCCGGCAGGCCCCTGCCGAACAGTGCAGATTTCCTCTCCCTCAAACCCCCCCCATATTTTAAAACTTGATTTCCATATATCTGCTAACTAGTCTACCCTGAAATACTTTTTTGTTTGGTAGGAGAGTTGTCTGCTGTTTAAACAAGGCTTACCAAATATTGTCAGAATCATTTAACTTCACTTTCTTTTCAGTTATGTATGTTCAGACATTTCTATAATTAAGTGTGGTCTAAAGTATAACTTGTGAGGCAATGTTTTGTCCTTCTTACCTCTGATCCAGCAAGAATGAAAATCTAGTCATATGACTGTTGATTTTTGTCTATTTTTATACAAATATGCATTTTAACTTATGGTTTGGGTCAGTACTTTTAAAATGTACTTAGATTTTTCTTCATCTTTTTGCTGGATTCCTATCATAAGGAATAAGTCTTCTGTGGGGAATGTTGCCCGGTGAGGAACTAGAGACTTACCTTTTTCCTAGGATTGTTTTGGTAGATAACTGGCATCAAAACTTATAGAAATATTGTATATTATATAGCGTACACAAGAAAAAAAAATAGGACATTATTTCATGGTGCAGAATCACTTAACTGGCAACTCAAAATTAAATTTAGTTTCACATCACCTTTTGCCCTTTTTTTTTTCCCTTTCTTTGCTTCATTTGTTTTAATCTATGAAAAGTCACTGTATGCAAAAAAATACATTGGTATGTTGCCAACTAAGTGCCAAATGGCATAAAGAATTTTGTAATAAAACAATTTAATATATTAGAAAACACATACAAACACTTCTGTAGAACTTCTAACTCCTCCTCCTCTCCGTTATTCCATTTAGGTCCCTGTTCCTGGTAAATGTGTTTCATCCAGAGTCTGGCTTGAAGAAATTGCTTAATGAATACCTTTCCTTGATCCAGTATTAATTTTATATTAGAAACTTGTGCTGCCTCAGATGGTTCTCAAGTCCAACCATCACTATTAACAACAGATCTGGAAACCTATTACTCACAAGAGAAATGTGCAGTATTTACACAATTACAAAAATTTCGCATCCCTTCATGGCGATAGGTGTCTTTCCTGGAGCTCGAAGCCAATATTAAAATCTGCTCAAATAGGATGTGCCTAGGGAGGTGTGCCAGCTGATTCAGACTGGCTGTACCACATGCCAGATGTTATTTCCTGTAGGGGGTGGTACAGAGTTCTGGTTATTTAGCTAAGATACTAAACAGATGTGGCATTTAAATAGGCTAACATATTAAATTGGATCTATTATGATTTCTATTTGTGAATGGTCCTGATGTGCAGAAATAGTGGGTTTTCTTGGGTTTTTTAAAGAGATAAAATGAGTGGCTCAGCTTATTTGCTGTTGGTTTCCATTCAATCTCAATAACAGGTTCTCATTAAACAGATATACAGCTAAGTTTCCACCTGGCACAAAGTTCACCAAGTGAAGCACAGCTCAACCTTATTTTGCTAGTAAGTGGTAAAACTTTTAACAAAAATTTTTGTGAAGAAATGCATTTTGCTTTTATGCTGCTTCTTGCTCACTAGAACCTTGCTGGAATGACTACTTGCATCTAAGAACTCACCTGTACACCCTCGCCCATCCTGCGAGTCCTGATACCCTTGGTAACAGAGGCAGCGGTAGGAGCCGTCCATATTTTCACAGAAGCCGTGACTGCCACATACTGTGCCATTCTCACATTCATCAACATCTGCAAGGAAGAATTTTAATATCAGGCAGGCTGTGTGACAATCAAAGGCAGACATTCATGAAGGGTGCAGAAAAAAAACACAGATGAGCCAATTTTGCAAACAGATGCAGCAATGTCCCTCTATACATTGGGAAGGAAAACACAAAGGGCAAGACAAAAATGTAATGTAATCACACGTGCAATTTAAGAAATTGTTTCAGTGCTAACTTCACAGGAAATATCTTATGTCAGACAACAGTTATGGTCAACTGGCTCCCATCTGTTTCACCAAACCTCCCAATCCATGATGCTACACACCACAGAATAAGACATAGTTTAAATATGACCATCTCTCTGACTTTCTTACAGATTCTGACAGTGTAGAACAATCAGTCAACAACATGTGTGAAACAACCCCTGTGCCTACAAGAAGAGTTCAAGGGCATGGTTGCATCCATTGTGCAGAAGTGCTGCACAGGTCTCATTCTGGCTCTCAGCACGGAAAATAATTTCATGGTGTACGTATGTGTAAGTGGTAAATATCTGTGGACTAAGCCTTCTGGCTTTAATCCTGTAAGTTTACACATATGAATAATCTTACTCAGGTAGGCGAAGTAATTACAATGCCTGCATGCTTTCTGTACTGGCCTTTTTCATTTGTAGTTCCCGTTTGCTGGCCTTACAAGTAAGAGTCACGGCATGAGTCTCTTTTTTGACTCAGCTGCCCATCAGCCTATAATGAAGCAGAGCCACTTGTGGCAGAATGTGGTTTATTTTTGTAAGTGTATTACAAGTGCTGGAATGTATTATTTTTATCTTCACTCAAAGACCTAAACTCAAGGCCCTGACCATTTGTGGTCATTAAAGATGTCATGGTGTGTTTTTCAGGAGGAAGAACTTAACTGAAACAGGGAACCTGCCAGGATACTAGGATTAGTACCTTATGGCTTTTAAATTCCTCTGCAGTTAGAAGAAGAGAAGTTATTGCTATACTTCTTTCCTAGAAACCATTATGACTGTTAAGTAAGGTTGCTGTCTGCTTGGAATTACCTTCTCCGCTGTGCCTCAGGGGAAATTACATTTTAAATGATGAATAAAGTTATTTGCTTTTGATATATCTGAATACTAGTTACTATCATTAATTCTGCTCATTAGATTAGACTTTCATGTGACAGAACCTACCATTATTCTACCTCCAGTGAAGGCCTTCAGGCACTCACTGAACTAAAGGGCTGGTGGGACCAAATCCTGCATTGCCACTGAGAGAGGGCTGCTCTGAACAGGTGAGCAGCACTGCTGCTTGGTGTCTTTCTGAAAGGAGAGAGTAGGGCTCAAATGCCATCCTGTCTACTCCTCCAGCTGTTCACAGCTGTGTCAAACAAAGATGCACCTTGTTCTTCTTGTGACAGTGCTCATTGAACAAGAAGATTTTGACTTTTAAATTGTGTCTTACACTCAGCTGAATGGGAATTCTTGGTCTTTGAACCACGTGGTCACAGCTCCCCAGGCTACCCAAATTTGACCAGCACATCATTACCATCCACACATTCCCTAACAGGTTACTTGTCCTGCATCCTTCTCGCTCCTCAGGTGCCCAAATTCATCCCCACATGCTTCTGTCTGCCTCAGGGAGAGGTCTTTTGTGGTCTTGAAAAGCAGCCTTTCCTATTTGCTGTGGTTGGGACTTGAACAGGTTTAGAACTGCATATAAATTTTTATGGTCAGAAAAGACTATCCACATCATGTAGCCTGGCCTCTTAAATAGGTTAAAAAACAGTCTCTGGCAAATTTTGTGAGTAAATTGTGGAATTCTAACATCTTTTCCAGAAAGGCATCTAATTTCACTTTAGGATGCTTAAGTGCTGGAAAAATTACCTCTTCTACTAAACTGATCCACTGGTCAACAACCTTCAATTAAAACATAAAATTAATGCAAAAACTGTATGCACTACATACACTGAAATCTAGGAGATGTGAGTACAATTGATAATCGTAAAAACCCCAAAGTACTTGCAGATGGAACTGGCAGAATAATTTACTTCACAGAATCACAGAATTTTCAGAGTTGGAAGGGACCTCTAGAGATCATCTAGTCCAACTCCCCTGCTAGAGCAGGATTGCCTAGAGCACACTACGCAGGACTGCATCCAGGCGGGTCTTGAAAATCTTCAGAGAAGGGGACTCCACAACCTCCCTGGGCAGCCTGTGCCAGTGCTCTGTCACCCCTCACCGTAAAGAACTGTTTCTGTGTATTTGAACGGAACATCCTGTGTTCTAACTTGTGCCCCTTACCCCTCGTCCTGTCACTGGGAACCACTGAAAAGAGCCTGGCTCCATCCTCCTTCAACCCACCCTTTAGATACTTGTATGCCATAATAAGGTCCCCCCTCAGCCTTCTCTTCTCCAGGCTAAAGAGTCCCAGCTCTCTCAGCCTTTCCTCATAAGGGAGATGCTCCAAGCCCTTAATCATCTTAGTTGCCCTTGGTTTGTTGGTTTTGTCAATAAAGGCTTTACTGCTTTTTATATCTTGATTTATTAAACAAAGGAAAAATATTGAAGGAATTTATCTTAGAAAGGGCTATTTGTATTTGGCAGAGAATACAATAGCCACTGTGTTTATTCTCGGGGAACTGAATATGAAAGTTTGGGTGGTTTCTGCATACTGAACTTATTGAAATCTACCACAAACTCTCCCTAGTAGAATTAATTCAGCAATAGACATAGGCAATATGTATCTGTATTAAAGACACTGTCAAAGGTGAAAGGTCAAGTATTACCTTTGATACCCTTTCTTTTCCAGTCACCACAATGACAGAATTATAAAAAGATGCATACTGGGAGAAAGAAGATACAAATTCCTTATGGTAGTGTTTTTCTGGTCCCTCTTGCTGCTGTGCATTATACCTGTGTAACGCATCTTATTTTAATTTTTATTCTCATATGATGATCAGAGTTTCACACATTTGGTCAAAAAATCTGAATATTCTGCATCTTATTTAGAAAATCCTGCTAAGTTAAGAAAGGGAATTCAAAATGAGTACACAATGGTGGATCGACAGCCAGGAATTTAAGACAACAGACAGTAACGCAGTGTTTGCATTTTCAGTGGCCAACTATAGTTTAATAACAAAAGTTCCTAAGCCACAGGACAGTTACTCTGTTAAAAGCTTAGACAGAAAAAACTACAACTGGGGATTTTAGAATTCCCTAAATTACAGTATTTCTCTTACTTAGTAGCTAAACGTTAAAGGAAACAGATAGGGGAACGGATCATGCAGCTGGTTCTCTAAAGGTAAACCAAGGTCACTGACTGAAAAGCTGTAGAAACAAAACTTGTGATTGTAGCAAATGTCCTAATTTAGTATATAATACAGCCACAGAAGACAGTTTTGTTTTTAAAGAGTACACAGTCTAAACATGACTGAATCTTTCAGTGTATGGGAAATTACAGAGAAGGTCCAAGCACCAAATATTTTTCCTTGTCTAGACAGCTCACTCAAAGGACTCCTGTTTTACAGCCGGAAAGGGCATTTGTTTCTTTAATCACCCTGTAAAGCATGAGGCTTGTAATCGGTGATTCTTTTGCTATATGGAGACAAAGCAAGGGGAAAAACTAAATATGAAACTAATATATCCTATGGCTATACAGTGACTAAAAGCAGTTCTCTGTAATTATGACCTGTTTCAGAATCCATGACTCAGTGCTGCCTGCTTTAATCAAAACTCCTTTGATCTAACATCATCACATCTAAAGAAACGCAAAACACGTGCACTCAAGCACACTCCGGTTCAACACCGTGTTTCTGCCAACCTGACCAAGACCCCAGGCATGATATTTAGGTCTCACTGAAATCTACTTACATGGCAAAGTGTCTAGAAGAGAAAGTGATTCCTAGGACAGTTCTGTATCATGCTTAGCGGAACAGAGCTCCAATTCTGAGACTTGCAGGGCTGCCCATAACACCCGTACATAAAAATCATTGTAATGAGAAAATTAGAAAAACGAGTATTTGAATAAAGACTTTGGCCACCTAGAGGCAACAATGCTGGATGGTGATTCCAACATTGTGATGGTATGGGTAAGAAAGAGATTCTTGTTTTCCCCTTTGTGTCCTTACTTCTCCAGCCAGCATCTGGGTAAGAAGTAGTTGATGCCCTAAAACATGTCTATCAGCAAATGTGAGATGGCCAGTGAAGTCTGTGATTATTCATTGTGAAACAAGGTGGTAGCTCACAGCGGCACACTCTGGAGATGCATACTTGAATCTATGTTTGGAAGAAACGTGAGCTTTCTTACTTCAGGATTTCACCAGAGATTTGGTGAAGCTGTGAAGTTGTCTACTGCATAAAATTTACTCCATGTAGCAGATAAGGAGTCCTAGATTAACCCCAAAAGGAGTCCTAGATTAACCATACCCTTTTCCTAAAGCTGCCTTGTCTTCCCTTCATGGGCAGAATTATGGCTGTGATGTGCAGTTAGAGCAAACATCTACTTTCTTAAAATGTCTTTAGCAGCAGAGGGAACAGTTGTGCATTGTTCACAGCTCTGCTCTTTATTTCCCCGATTTTCAGAGTTCTTAGGTATGCAGTTATCTTAAAATGATGGAAAATGTAGCATCTTTGTATACTGATTTGTAAATTATTCTTTGATCACAGAATGATCTCTGTGCAAGCATCCAAAAGGCTCAGATGGGTGACATATTCAGTGGACAAGGAAAGGAGAACAGAATACAAGACAGTAAATGAGGGGAAAGGAAGAAGCAGGAGTTGGAAAGCTCTGGTGGGATGTGTAAATTTTTCTGGAGTGCCTGCTGAGGCAGGTAGGGAAGCTTGGGGCTTGGAGCAGAGAGGGAAAAGCGAGGGAGCCACTAAGAGACATATGGGATTGGACACAGAGAAGAGGCACTTGGGGCACAGTATTGACTTCAGCATCAGAGAACCACCTCTGACTTGAGTTTTTGCCAAGACAGCTGACTAGCAGCCAACTGGGTAAAACACTGCCTTTACAGGAACCCCAGAGAGCTCAACAGGGAGCTAGGGAGCATTCCGAGTGCCTCCTGTTCAGAAAGCCTGGGGCCACCAAATTGCTGAGCCTGGGGCCAGGCGGCAGTGGAATGTCACTGCTACAACAAAAGTTTGTCTACACCTTGGAAGAAGACACAGGGTCTACAGCTGTTCAGTTTACTTTGGCCAATGGCCATAAAAACTCCATACCAGAACTGAACCACATGGGGTTCTTAAAGGTTTTATGTTGTTGTTGTTTCTGACTTTTCAAAAAAACCCAAGTCAAACTCATACAAAAACAGTCTGGAGATATGGAAAATCTGCTCCTCAGGTACAGAGAGGAGTCTGAATCCAGCAAAATTTGCTCAGGTTCTTTCTCTGATGGTATAAACAGTTATTCTCACTCACTTAACCAGAAGTAAATTCACAGAGGCACCTAGCGTAAAGAACAGTAGCTCCTGGGGCTGGAAGCCACATCCTTTCTCAGTACCTGGAATGTCACACGTTCCTTTTGTTTCTGATGCTTTTGTTTCATCTTGCCCTTTCGCATGAAGCTGACACCACTACAAATATTCACACGGACGCCATCAGTGCTCCCTTTAAATGTTTTTTTTTCAACTCTAGAACTGTTATTAAAATGACAGGCTGGAGAAACTAATCATGGTAGAAAAGGAGTGCTGCCGCTTAAGACGACTGAAAGTACCCTCGCTTCGCCAAGTTATTAAAATACTTTTCCAAGTGCTGAATATAAAGTCTGATCTGTATTCCATACACACACCAGCAATTACTTGTGAAGCACGCTCAACTGGTTTTGTACTTGTTGTTTCATTCTTCATTAAAAAGTTCCAAAACGACTCACAATCCTGGAAATAAGATCTTGTGATTTCATCCTTTTCTATTTAGTAAAAGTTTGGCTTTTTTGTTCTAATGAAGATTAGCTTTGTAACTACTTCATCATATGTGATGGTAACCCTTCCCTGGGAACTGTGCTACTTTATCAATTGTCAGAGATGCAGACAGAGGGGTTCATTGTTTCTGATCCATCCCCTAAAATTAGGTGCCACTAGCTTCCCCCCCTCCCCAAGTTTTATTTCTATTCAGTTCTGCCTTTTAATTTCTGAGAATTTGATTTCACAAGGTTAATAAGTGTTCTTCTAACTTTGTTTTGGAATAAAGTGTTTGGTTTCTGCTAAGAGCAGTCTGCATTCTTCTCTGACCACTTTTTTTTTTTTAAAGTTATATTCAACAGTGCGGCAAAACACCTGCTACTACTTTTCTTGTAGAGGAATCAAAGATATTTAACCATATCCTTCCTAAATGCTGGGTGAAATGTATACATGCTGCCAAAAGAGTCCATGAACATGCTTTGGAATTATCCCCATTACTTGAAATCAAAAAATACTGCCTTGTCCGTCAATCGCTGTAGTTATTCAGATTTGCTCTCTCTAGCATACCTGACCAGGCTTTTGTCTTGGCAGTAAGAGAATGTTTCTTTCAACTTATGCCATGATTACAAAATAAAGTAAATGTTTAGAGAGGAAACAGCACCAAAAATACTGCAGTATTTTTTAAGTTATCAATAATAATTAAAGCACAAATAGTGTGTTTGATGTCATGCTATATCTAAATATACAGCACTTATTCCCTTACATCAGCATAACAGTATTCCTGCCAAAAGTGTATTTCATTTCATTAGATATTATATTACACACTATATGGTAGGTTATATGCCAGCTCAAATAATAATGCAGTAATGCTCTTTTTCCTCTGGTAGAAGTAGGGGGAGTAAATGCAACAGTCAGCCAGAAGTTTCAATATGCCTCCTCCACTGAAGGAAGAACCTTTTCACTATCCCTAAATGAACTATGAGAAGAGCTGGCCCATGAAAATCAATCACACATGGATTTACTGGCCTATAATTGGGATAGAGAACAGCTTGCTTGCTTCTTGGATGCTTGACATCCACTATCCATAGGTTTTAACACCGAGCTATCATCTGCCCCGCTGCTTCTCCTCTGCACGCATCCTGCTGAGCTGCTACTGTATAACTTTTTCCCCTACTGAATTATTACTTTTCCCACAAGACTTCTTGTCTTGAATAGTCCTCTCATCCATAAGAAAAGCCATTCTTCATCGAATTAGGGGAATTTTTGTTCTCTATCAGCATCACTGACTATGCAAAGCCACATTTCTTCTTACTATCGTTGAGCACAAGTCTCCTATTTTAAATTCAATGCAGAAGAGCAGCATCACTACCTCTCCTGCTAGTGTGTGTGTGTTCCATCAGAAGCAGGATATGTTCTCATGCTATAACAAAATAAAACCCCTAGTTACACCTACATTCTAGGCTCGTGGTTGATGTTTTTCACTAGTGTTATTACTGGAGCAGCTTTTAAAACCTCATATGAAAAATACCTACATAAGCATACCTGGACACACTTACGAAGAGTAAGCTAGCTTTAGCACTGTAAAGATCTAATTATCGCAGAATTACAGAATGGTCAGTGTTGGAAGGGACCTCTGGAGATCATCTAGTCCAGCCCCCCTGACAGAGTAGGTTCACCTACAGCAGGTTGCACAGGATGGTGTCCTGCTATTTACTTCATTTCTGCTCTTTAAAAATGTCTGAGGTTCTATCATAGATAGCATTTTACTACACTTTCTCACTCAAGTTACTTCTGTTGTACAGATGCTTCATCTGCATCTTTAAAGAAAGAAAAAAAAAGTCTTGACAAGCAAGGTTCTGTTGTCTCACATGCAGCAATGACAACACTCAGGCAGCTCAGGCTTCCTGCTAATGCACTTAAGAATATTTAAACTAAATAATCCTAAAAATTTATGGCAGAAGGGCTACCCACTTGAAACTTATCAGAAGCCTAAGTTCCAAACTTGCTTTACATACATTTTATATAGATTTATTCCTTCTGCCCTTGCTACAAGATAGAAATAACTTCCCATCTAGGAATAGGTTTCATATTATGACAGATGTCCCCTGGTTTCATATATCTTCACATACGAATATCATGCCCTCCTTTGCCATCATTTGCCTTAGTTTGGGTTAGTATTCCTTCTTTTTCACCGATTTCCTTTGTTCAAAAACATATAATCCAATGTTAAGATAGCAAAATTATTAAAAATCAAGAAAACTAAACCACGGCTTCTAACAAACATTAACTTCAGTACGTTGCCCATTTTGTACATTTCCTGTTTTACTTCTTCTGAGTCAAACAGCAACTGTGCATTTACAAGAAAAAGAACAAAGGGTCCTTAGGTGGCAGATTGCAGAGTTAATAGTGGTTTTGGGGTATTAGACTCTGACTGCTTTTCTCACCCAATTAATAACAGCAAATCAGTGGGAATGCATTATTGTGACTTGTCTCACCTTCACATGTTCGGCCATCTGTAGACACAGAAAAACCCCGCTCACATATGCACTGGTAGGAACCAGCCGTGTTTAGACACTCCCCGTGAGGTGAACAGAGGTCAGATCTCTCACATTCGTTGATATCTGAAAACACAGAGACAATAATAGCTTTGCAAATCATCATACCTTTAACATTAAGCCTAAGTTCAATGAGTCTTAAAATTAGCTTTTATTTCTACCAACTATACAAACAGCTATGTAAGCGAGGCTCATTTTCCAAAGTAACCAAATCTTCTGGGATCATTCTTAAACTCTGTATAGGCATCAGTACGTTCTGCTGCATCATACTTTCTGCGATGAGGATAAGCAGATGAGAGTGATTTGTGAGATATCAGTATAAGCTCCATACTAGCCAACATTTCTTCTGCATTAGGGGAATTCTCAGGTGGCTCCATCTCACTGCTGCTTGATTGCTGCATGCTGGTCAACTTGTGCATCTGGCTCCATGTGTTACCAGAAGGTCTGGAGTTGCATCCTACCCAGTAAGTTGATTTTATATAATTTAAAGCCAAATGCTCTTTTTTTGCTGATGGGGAATGGGAATGGTCCCAAAAGGTTGCTGTGTAAGAGTGTCATCATTGCTTTTCTTTTTTAACTTAGAAAGCATTTTTCAAATCTACTTTTGAATCTGAAAAACAAGCATTTTTTTCTGATAGATGTCTCATCTTACCAACAAAACCTGCCATCAGAGCTTATGGACTGCATTCATTCATTTAAGGAGGTACAACTTTTACGTGAATTACCACTGATACTGTAATTTACTTTTGTATTTTGCTTTACAGAAACCTTTTAAGATGTTTTCAATACCATGCTGAGATCAAACACAAATTTAGAAACAAAACTTACACTAGGCTCATTCATCCATCATCACAGATACTAGAATTTCTTTTTCTTAACCATGCCTTTCATGGCTTACATTCTGGCTGTTGTTACAGCCATATAAAATGCATCGAAGTAGACAGTAATTTTAACAGTAGAGAAATCATGATTTCAGTACCATTATTTCAAGATCCATCACATCCATTATAGAATTGTCTTTACATACAGACTGATTCTATCCTGTGTATAAACCTTTTAGGTCAATGTCCCGAAGTCACAGCACATATGTAGAAAGAACAGAGGCGGCTCGGGGAGGGGTAGTGTCTATATGAGGTGCACAGGGAAGTCAGTACACTGGGCTTCACACAACACCTACATCTATCAAATCTCTGAATTCATAGTAAATGCACACCAATGACATACTTCCTGAAGCTCTCTGAAAGTCAGGTAAGGTGGGAGATCAGCAATGACAAGGACAGCATGGTACCTTCTCAGGACACACACTGTTCTCAAGACTAAGCTGTCAGTTTCTTAAAACTGACAGAAGAATACTGCAAACCAAAACAGCTGATAACACAAGGTAGGATGGTGTATTAAAAGATGGAAAACCAAAATTAACAATCTTAAGGATAAAAGAGTATAATTCATCTGAAAGAGCAAACTGCACACTTTTTAATGTTCTAGACTCTTTTCAACTTTGCTCCTTACCAAAATGCATGTTCCAAATTTCTAGTCTAGGCTAGATTCAACTTGCAGACAGCACGTTCTACGATAAATTTGGCAGTTTAATTCAATAGCTCTCTACTTTCAATTATGGCTTCCTCTGGAGGTAATAAGTTACCCCTCTTTTTTTTTTTCTTTCCCTACCAAAACAACCAGTTTAAAAGCATTCAATCCTTTTTCCCTTCAGGCCATCAGCGGTTTTGGGTTTATCTCTGAACTCTCCTCAGCTGATCAGCATCCATTTTGAATTGTGGGTACCAGAATGTCAGTATACAACAATGTGCTGATAGCAGCTGTATCAGTGCAAAATAGAGGTAAACAAACCTTGCTTACTCCTTCTGGATATTCTGCTTTTTCAATCTTCCGGGGAGTACATTAGTCCTACTGGCCACGGGGTTGCACTCGAAACTCATATTCAGCTGGCTGTCTCTGACCCCTAAATCCTTCTCAGTGACTGTACCCCAGAAGGAACTCCACTATCCTACAAGCATGACTGAGATTCCTTCTTCAATATAGAACTGGATATATTGAAACACATATTGGTTGCTCACCCCCAGTACACCATGTGATCAAGATCACTCTGCACTAGTGGCCTCTTATCTGGATCTTTTACCATGCCCCTCATCTCTCCAGGTAAACTCTCAAAAATTTTCTGTTTTTTCTTCCTATTACAGAACTCTGATAGAAATAACTTTCAATCAATGAAAAAAAGTCTCAGTTTACCTGCTTAAAATATTTTGAAGATACTGCTGAAATGTAAAGAACTAGTCATTTATGATACAAGTATGGCTAGTTTTGTCCAGTACAAAATACAGAACAAGAAAAATATACTGGAGATTTCCATCTATGACAAATAAAAATTCTGCTCTTGCATCCCGCAAGAGCTTAACAACAAGTAGTCAACACAATAAAAAAAAAAGTCTAACCATACTTAGTTCTGCTAGCCAAAGATCAACCTTTATGTTCTTTCGCTACATCCAGTTCTTTGCTATTCTAACTTGCCAGTATTCATTGTATCAACTCCTCCTTTCTTCCATTTGTTTGATATTGATCTGGCTATTTGTCAAAGCAATTTCACTCCCCTCTACAGCAAGTTGTAATTTTTCAACGTTGATGGTCTTTCTCAAGTGTGGTGCTCTTACCTGAAATGATTTCCAATTTTCATTCACATTTTCCTATTAAAAATGCTGTCTATACTGTCTGTCCCTTAGTTGGCTCACAAGTGCTTTCAGTTTCATTATATTTATTCATTTAAAACATGAAGCCTATATACTACTACTTTACATAGTGGAGTGAAGAGAATAGAGGGGTATCAAAGCTGGCATTGATTTATTGCTTGCGATCAGTTCTCTTATCTGCAAAAGCAATGTCTGATACAGCACTTCCATATGTTGAATGCAACGTTTTCTGAATTAGAAAGCAGTCACATACAATACTCAGAACTCCTACAGGGAATTTACTGTTGATTGCACAAGATCTTCAACACACATCAGCTGGAATACAGTGTCCCAGCTCAAATCTAAACTGTGCACAAGAGAGCAGCCAAAGCAAAGTCCAGTCTCCTGGTTCTCCAGTCATTTAGAACATGAACACGCCATCACTTTCCAGCCCTAATACCACAGTTCTCATCTCATAAAAACAGATGGCAAAAAGGAGTCATGAGGCATGCCTGGGTGTTGTGCCAGCATGGAGTTGGGATCGTTCAGAACTAAAAGCTGGGAAGTATTTTTCTGGGTTTGGCAATGCTGACTCAGCCTCAGATAACACATTCTCTTCACAGTATCACAGTATGGTAGGGATTGGAAGGGACCTCAAAAGATCATCTAGTCCAATCCCCCTGTCGGAGCAGGAACACCTAGACGAGGTTGCACAGGAAGGTGTCCAGGCGAGTTTTGAATGTCTCCAGAGAAGGAGACTCCACAACCTCCCTGGGCAGCCTGTTCCAGTGCTCTGTCACCCTCACTGAGAAGAAGTTTCTTCTCAAATTTAAGTGGAACCTCTTGTGTTCCAGCTTGAATCCATTACCCCTTGTCCTATCACTGGTCGCCACTGAGAAGAGCCTGGCTCCATCCTCATGACATTCCCCCTTTATATATTTATAAACGCTAATAAGATCACCCCTCAGTCTCCTCTTCTCCAAACTAAAGAGACCCAGCTCCCTCAGTCTTTCCTCATAAGGGAGATGCTCCACTCCCTTAATCATCTTAGTTGCCCTACGCTGGACTCTCTCCAGCAGCTCTCTGTCCCTCTTGAACTGAGGGGCCCAGAACTGGACACAATATTCCAGATGCGGTCTCACCAGGGCAGAGTAGAGGGGAAGGAGGACCTCTCTCGATCTGCTAACCACCCCCCTTCTAATACAGCCCAGGATGCCATTGGCCTTCTTGGCCACAAGGGCACAGTGCCGGCTCATGGTCATCCTGCTGTCCACCAGGACCCCCAGGTCCCTTTCCTCTACACTGCTCTCTAACAGGTAGCTCCCCATCCTATACTGGAACCTGGGGTTGTTTCTGCCCAGATGTAGGACCCTACACTTTCCCTTGTTGTATTTCATTAAGTTATTCCCTGCCCAAATCTCCAGCCTGTCCAAGTCTCTCTGGATGGCAGCACAGCCCTCTGGCGTGTCAGCCACTCCTCCTAGCTTAGTGTCATCAGCAAACTTGCTGATAGTACACTCAATTCCCTCATCTAAATCATTAATGAATATATTGAATAATATGGGCCCCAGTATCGACCCTTGAGGCACTCCGCTGGTTACCGGCCTCCAACTGGACTCTGCCCCATTGACTACGACTCTCTGGCTTCTCTCCTTCAGCCAGTTCGCAGTCCACCTAATTATCCGGTCATCCAGTCCACACTTCCTCAGTTTAGCCATGAGGATGCTGTGGGAGACCGTGTCAAATGCTTTACTGAAGTCAAGGTAGACCACATCCACTGCTCTGCCATCATCCATCCACCTCGTTATTTCCTCATAAAAGGCTATGAGGTTGGTCAAGCATGACTTCCCCTTGGAAAAGCCATGCTGACTGCCCCTAATAACCCTCTTATCCTTGATATGCCTTGAGAGGGCACCAAGGATAAGCTGCTCCATCAGTTTCCCAGGGATGGAGGTGAGGCTGACCGGTCTATAGTTACCCGGGTCCTCCTTCTTGCCCTTTTTGAAGACTGGAGTGACATTTGCTTTCCTCCAGTCCTCAGGCACCTCGCCCGTTTCCCAAGACTTGGTAAAGATGGTGGAGAGTGGTCCAGCAATGACTTCAGACAGCTCCTTCAGCACCCGCGGGTGCATCCCATCCGGACCCATGGATTTATGGATGTCCAGGTTGCTTAACTGGTCTCTGACCCAGTCCTCATCAACTAAGGCAAACCCATCCATTGACTTGACTTCATCTGGGGTCTCAGCAGAACAGGACTCCTCAGGACAGCCCCCGACAGAGTAGACAGAGACAAAGAAGGCATTCAATAGTTCTGCCTTCTCTGTATCTTCTGTCACCAGGGCACCCACCCCATTCAGTAGTGGGCCTACATTGCCTCTGGTGTTAGTTTTATCTGCCATGTATTTGAAAAAGCTCTTCCTGTTGTCTTCCTCCCCACCCATCTTCCACAAAGCACTGCAAGTGTTTTGGAAGTGAGAGAAGTTTATCTAACGTGAATTGATAACTATACTGCCCTTTCTGTTACATCATAGATTCACAAACATGGAAGGTCCTATCAAAATAAATGTTCCCAGGATTTGGGAAAATGAAGCACTGTATTTCTGTTAGGTCTGATATAGATTCTCTTTCAAGTTACAAAGGCTGAGATTTCAGCCCCTTGAAATAATTTCTCAGCACATATTTACAGAGAGTAAAATAAAATGAGAAGAGTAAGAAAGTACTACAAGTGATAAATGAGTTTCTCTTCCTTTGCATGATCTGTGATGCTTACAAACTTGCACATTGATAATAATGATCCAGGTATTTTTTACAGCTATTTCATACCTTGACATCCCCTATTTGCTATCTGCTGGAAACCATCTGGACAAGTGCATTTGTAAGACCCGTCAGTATTCATGCAGTTTCCTCCAAGGCAAATATCACTGTCTTGAAGGCATTCATCAACATCTGAAATAAAAATGTAGCTGAATTATTAGGTGATATAAAAACTGATGAAACTTTTAATAATACTATTTTAATACTAACATAGCAACTTGAAGCTACAATGTTGTTTAATAACTTGGGTGGGAGGGGAGGATCAAGTTTACTACACTTTGGAATGTCCTTTTAATTTCTTTCATCAAACTTCTTGTATTTCTAGAGAGCTTTAAAATTTGAGTTTGTCATTTATTCTTAGCCGGCATGTCTAATATGTGCCATCTACATCTCTAATGAAAGCTATCATAACAAACCTTTATACCAATCTCTCCTACTTTAATGGTGACTGTGGTGTTCCAGTAGTACAATTAACACAAAAATCCAAGCAGCTGTACATTTAGAAGACAGACACAAAAAATGCCTACTAACGCAAATTTATAGTTTGCAATATGCATCTTTGGACATGTTTAGACCACTACGCAGAGATCCCTGAGCCGGAAGTGACCCGACTCAGACGTTCCCCAGAGCACGGGCAAGCCTGAGCACAGCCGGTGCCCCACACCAGACAAGATGTGCCTGTGGGCACTACTCACAAAACAACCCCGTGGAGAGGAGGCTTGTAGGACAGGCACCACACCGTGTGTACTGCTCTGCTAACAGTTGCTTTTTCAGAGGCAGTTCACGAGATGCAATAGAGCCATTTCGCAGGCTTAGCAGGTTGGCCACGAAGCTGAATAGCTGCTTTTGCACAGTGCTGCACCCACGCCATAAATCCAGCTCCAGAGTCAGGACATGCAGGGTCCAGCTCCCAGGTGCCTATACACCACGTTCCCAGCACCAAGCCTCAGGCCTGCAGACTCTGCCCCAGTGTACATCCATGGGATAAAAGTGCTGACTGACACATAGCAGGGCAAGGTTCAAGACACAAACTAGATATAAAGTCATCAAATATTTGAAGAACAGGACACGGCATTGCCTACACTTAAAGTCTTTTCTTTCCCAGAGGAAACAGAGCACAGCTGCTGTGGGTACAGGATTAACTATACAGTAATACTATACAGTTTTGTTTCACTACAGCTCAAGATCCCAAAGTCTTCTTTTAAAACCAGACACAGTCATGAAAAACAGAAAATAAGAGTCAAGTAAAAGGAGCATCTCGTAAGCAACTTTCCCTGCCTCCACAGCGCCCTACTTCATAATTCACCGAGTCCATTGCTCTGATAATGCTGATAGTTTCCTTCGAAAAACAGTTATCAAAGACTTTTTCCACTGCCTTTGATTATTCTGATTTCTTAAGCATGGATTTTAGCTGATTAGAATTGTAACATTTTCCTGTGTTGCAGGAATGAATAACAATTGTAATTAAAAGAGAGAACATGACCTCATTTCTACACTTATCTCTGGAAAGCCCATGCTATATCAGAGCACAACTATCCTATCTATTTGATAAACAAAAGAAATAGGGACAGCTTTCTTACATAAATGAGCGTTCTTGCAGATAAAACTGCACTTAATGCTGACAATGTTGTGACCTTTTGATAACCACATTTTATAATCCTTTTCCACTGAGAAATAAATTGTGGTTTGTTTAAAACAGCAATTAATTTTCACTAGGAGCATGAGGAAAAATTAACGACTCCCTTGTGCTGAGTTAATGCCAAGTCTCACAACAAGAAGGCATCTTCTGCCAAATTCAGTCAAAATGCATTATTTTCTGTATAGGATGCAAACCTCCCTTTCTCTGATGCAACTCTTCACAGGTGCTATGGTTGTTCACAAGAATCTCCAGAAAAATCAGAGACAGTAACTCATGCTTGAGATGTTTGGTGTTTTTTACCACCCTTTACACACGCGTGTCTTGAGCATTTTGGCTAGCAAAATCTCTGAAGGCTCCTAGGAGAACACTGGAGCCTCCTACGCTTCAAACAGTCTTTTCCAGTAACCTGAAGTTCTTTGAGATGTACAGTCTATATGTAAGTCCAGTTGGTGCACGTTCATACTTTCTGTCAGTTGAGACAAGGCCAATAGTTTTTACCCACAGTTGTGCTCACACTTTGTGTTCCTTCATATGCAGAGCAACACAGAGCAGCACATTGCAACATCACTTTACCTCAAGAACAAGATGCTGAATGACACTAAAGCAGAAAGAAAGTAGACATGCATGTGGTCATGCATCTTGAAGTCATCCGACTACCAGGAAGTAACCTCTTTTTCTGTCTTCAAGTGGAAGGTTGTGCGTACAGCCCACCCGTGGATGGTCATATACTGCCAGACTACTAATTTCCAAGAAGATAATAGCAAGTCACTAGAGGTACTGCAGAAGTCTTCAGCCTTGGATAACAGGGTATACAGGCATTTACAATAGGATTGGACATATGGATTATTGTTCTCAGATATAACTGAAGGTATGAAGGCCTCAGTCCAGCTTTCTCATTTTCTGAAGAATTCAGTGCAAGGATGCATACCAAGCATATATACTGCATGTATATGACAATGTATAGAACAATTGTTTGCAAATTACCTTTATTCTTAAACAAGTGAATACTGTGCAAAGACTTCCAGACAAAAACTTCAGAGTTGCAAAAAGCACAGCTGAAAATGAGCACAGTGTAATTCTGCCAAATTCTGTAATATCCGCAGAAGTTTGCGCAAGTGTATAATGATCAAACAAGCAAACAGCTTCTTGAGCTGCTAAATTTTTAAGAAAACTTCTGAAGTAGAAGAAATCCTTATTGAATAAACAAGCACATTTCTTACAAGTGATTTGCCAATCACACTGGCTTTTCAAGCCTGATACATTTTTGGGTATCCTCTGACATGACAAATGTCCACCCTGACTCTTTCAGAAACTGGACAGAATTTGAACCACTCTGTTCAAATGAGAACATTCAGATAAATAAGCTAATCCAAAAATCAGAGGATGTCATGTAGAGAAACGCTGGATGTCTTCTCAAAGCGACTTTCTCTGTATGGAAGGCTCTGCCCTATAGTCCATGCACACATCTGGCTGAACTAAGTCAGAAGGAAAGCCATTTTCATGACGATGGGAATGTGGCTGTGAGGCTGAGGACCTCCGCCGATATGAAAAGAATGTGAGATTTAAACCTGTAATTAATTGAACTCTAAATCTGCACTGAATACTTCAAGGAACCTTAAAAAATAATTACATCACAAGGTGAGGAAAAACAAGAGAGGTGAATGTATAGCAGATAAAGCAGTTGCATAAAGGATTCTTACTGACAGCAGAACAAGCATGGTCTGTTCAAACTTAGTTTCTAAGATGCAAAAAGTGGTCCTGTAATATCCTTTACTTCAGAAAATATTGAAGATGTATCATCATGCAAGAACAGAGTAGTTTTTCCCACTTAAGAGATGAATAGATTTTGTGCAGAACTTTAAATATTTATGAAAATCTTCAGTGAACAAACTGTCTCTACAGAAATTAACCACTCTGTCACTGGGTGGAGAAGCTATAGATTTGGTTACAGACTCTTGCAAATGAGACAAAGACCCTGGGGTGGGGGAACAGCTTTACCCTTTTTCTTTGTATGATCCAATTCTTCTTTTTTTGCCTTAAGAGCTTCTGAAATTATTTTTTCTTGAAATATGCCCTTGAACAGAATCAAGGAAGAGATGAAGATAAAGCATGGACCTATCCTGACAAGCCACTGCATAGTCATGGAGAGCAGCAGCAGTTACTGTGACTTCTTGGGCTTTATGAAATGCACCAAAGCTGTCTGAAGAAAAGTTCTGGAAAACATTTGGTCCTCAACTACAACAGATTTAAATTAATTTATAGATTTCATTTGCTCTTCACTACAAGATGGTTTAACTCAACATTTCATATACTCACACTCTGCTAACAGCATTTACTAATTCAAAATGTCTCTCTGCAGACTCGATGGTTTGTAAGGCTTCTTGCTGAAGGAACCAAAATTATTGAAGAAGTTATGCATCCCACTCTCACCATCTCCCTCTCTGCCATGTAGAGGAAAGAAAGAACCTTTTCTTGTTTAAGATGGACCAGGTAAGACCTTCTAAATTAAACTTCAGTAATCAAAGATTACCATCACACATTTTGAAAAAAAGAAAGTCTAATGCAAGGACAGCAAAGCACTGGCACAGGGTGCTTGAAGAGATGTTTGGAATCTCATCTGCTGAAGCCTACTCAGAGCAGGTTAGATGAGCACCTGTCAGGAATGACACTATATGGCCTGTTCTGCCTTTGGGAAGCAGGATGGACCCGTAATCCCTTCCACCAAATTTTTCTTTCATTCTTGACACAGTATCTCTGCATCTGTTGCAACTTATGAGGATCTTGAAGCCAGGTGAGAACAAAGTTCTGTGACGCAAGTTTGTAGTGCCTTGCATGATCAGCCCACATTTCTTGAAGCTAATGGAAGTGATGCTGGTATCCACCAGGAACTCTAAGATCTTGCTAAATTCTTCCATGACCAGATTCTCCAAACCGGTCAGTACCAAAGAGTATCAGTGCGCTAAGGAGATCTTATAATGCATCTTTATTCCTTGTTGGTAAGAACTTCAAAAGATGCTGTCACTCATTAAATGTGGACAATCCAGTATCATCACTGCTGATGGAGTCTGGTCTGATATTACAGGTTTGTCTTGAGAAGACAGCATTTGGCTGGCTCAGGGGGAACTGCTCTTCTGCCTTGATCACTTGAAGAGGATTCCTGATCCATTGCTGTGGGTGTGAGGGTGGGAACCGTCCCCTAGAGTGCTGTGTGTGGGATAACCTACCAGCAGAACACTATTAGGTAGAAGAGCAGTAAGAAGCTGTGTCTTTCATGGCATCAGCAGCTACAGAAAGCATGCTAGAGACTGGGAAGTTTTTATGTGCTAATACTACAATGTAAGGTTAGACCTTAACTGAGGCTTTTTTTCTCCTAGGGTGAGATAAGGAAGCAACTTAGTGCAGCAGACGTACCCTATCAGGTGGTACAGCCAACGATGGAGAAAAGGGAGTAGCTTTGAAATAATTAATTAGAAAAAAAATCTGTTTGCCAATTACTGGACTATTAAATTGTTCTACTTCAGAGATAATAGAATGTTTCTGTTTCCTATAACACAGCACTTCTTCCTACGTTTACATCTTTTACCTCTTATTTTTGTTTTTACAAGCTCGGTATGTAGACTGCCTTCCGGGACAGTGAAAGCTGTGAGCTCCAGCAGATCCCCCTGGAGCTCATCTTATACTACATATTTTCTCCTGCCAGTGCACATGTGGGATTGTGGTAGCTGGCTACAGGTTCCCAAAACCAGCTGGAGAAGAAGTTTTAACTTAGCAGGCCCCCATGTGAACAGTATATGCTGGCAGCAGCTTTTGTCAGAATTTGAGCAACAAGGTTTGGAAAGGCTTAATTGTTTTTGGTAACAGTGTCAACAGCTCTTCCAATCCTACTGTTGGAAACACATGTGCTGATTTCTTGTATGTGGAAATATGACAGGGACTATTTCTAAGAATCCATTAAATATGTGGCTGTTTAGGTGGAGCCTGTTGAATGGTTGACAGTAAAGTATTGAGAAAGAGAAGCAACATATCCTTCTGCCCCATTCTCAAAAGAGTCATGCCTATAGCTGAAATACTCAAGATCTTATTGAAAAAAATTAATCAGTGGCTTAAGTCCACAAACTTACCTTCACACTGATCTCCAGCAGATGATAATGTGTAGCCTTGGCTACAAATACATCTGAAAGATCCTTCTGTGTTCCTGCAGCGTCCATTTGTACAGAGTGATCGGTGCTGGCATTCATCTATATCTGTAGCAGAAGAGACAATGAAAACATAACATATCTTAAAATACCAATTTCTAATCAAAGGGTGCAATAACCAATTCTGAACAAAACAGCAAAGCAGAGCGCCAATATGCAGTACTGCTTCTCTTGATCGTATTTATTAACAAATGCAGACAGTCAATATAATGCATAAAAATATATGAAATTGCTGTGTTATAGGATGTTTTCCTTGAGATGACTGCATTCAGCATTCTCTCCTGTAGTGTCAATATAATCCCCAATGCACAAACGGGTACACACAGACACACAAATACACACATATGCTGCTTGAGAGCTGCTTTTGTTTCTTTTCTATCTGGCAAAGGTAACAAGCCAGCCACTCCAGTGAGTCAGCAAAACCCACAAAATACTTTCCAGCATGATCACCACCTTTTAACAGGGTGTGGTTTTCAGATGCACACTAAGAGGCTGTTCCCCTATTAAGTTGTACCTTAAGGCTCCTTTAAATACTTGCCTTGTAACAGTATTAATTCTCTAGGTATGGGGAAATGTCTCTTTGCTTCCATAACCACTGCTAATCCCTCAGCACTTCAGTTCTCATAAACTCGGGTCAACCTGGGTTAACAGATGGACTTTCCTACGAAAAACTCAAAATATTGGAGGGGAGTGGAACTTTGAATCCAGAACACAGCACATGTCTTGTTTGAGCTAGGAAACCTGCTTTCCCTCCCTTATAAAATACTCATTAAGGAACAGTAATTAAATTGATATGGTAGGTTCTTAGTCACTTCTAGGATTTAGGCACAGCTGAATGTCTTTCTGAAAATATACTCCAATTCAAACAGAAGAAAGTTACTCAATGCAGTTTTTCAGGTCTGTGTTATGGCTGCGTAGTCTGACCTCTTGAGTAATGGTCCCTTGCAACCACAGAAGTTTTGAATTTAAGGATCACTGAAATCTGTGGGGCCACATGAAGCATCTGGGCACGTGTACAGATCCTTACTTTAGAAGAGTGCACTTTAAGAAGAACAGTCTGCATATGCCAGCTCAGCTTGGCAAGGGCCCTTTTCCATGAAAGGTTTAGAGGAAGCAGTCAAACTTTGTCTACATACTTTCCCCGAGACCAGTCTGCTGTGCGTCCTGGGCAACACATTTAACTCACTCAAGACACTTAACTTACACTGATGTTTTGTTTTGAACTTCCTGACAAATTTACATAAACGATCATTTAGTTTTACTGTATTATTTTTAGCACTCAGAAGTCTGAAAGTCACTTAGGGAAGGGGGAGGAAGGGAAAAGAAGAAAAAACATCTGACAAGAAACGTTCAGGTTTCTGTGTGCTTCCACAGTTTGGAGACATTCTCCCAGATTTCCACCTTTGGGGAAAGGTTTCAAGAAGTCCCCTCTAACAAAGGAGAGGGATATTCACACCTCCTGTACAGACTAACTCTGCCATAACTTCAGACCTAGTTTTGTTCCACTGGAACAGTCCTGATGGGAATTTTAGATGTGGAAGAAATGTAGAACCTGACACTTCGGAGGTACAGGTACTGTTCTTAGCAATACGACACCAAACCCTCTCTACTAAATACACTACTTGAAATGCAGTGCCACCAACGCAGGCGTCACCTCAGTGTTAACTGACACTGCTGGGTTCCAAGAGGGTGCAGCCTGGGTTTTTTGATTCCACTCACTCACACAAAAGAAAAAAAAGATAGAAAGAAAAGCAATTAAGGCAGCAAAAGCCACGGTACCCAAACCTCCAAAATAACAGAAATGCCAAAGATTTTTGAGAAATTCAAATTTAGCAATATAAATACTACTACACATTCTTAATTGGCTTTATAACAAATGTCAACATCTACAATGTGACCATGAAAGCCGTAAAACATAAATACATATTCTTACATTTTTGGTTATTTAGCCTCAGTGTTGTACCTTTGTTGTTTCTCCATTGAATGGAATACTTTTGGATAAAAAATATTATCTAAAAGGTAAGTGCAACCTTATGAGTTTTAATCACATTCTCTCCTACCTTCACACTGATCCTCTGATGCAGAGAGTTTGAAACCCTGGCCACAAATACATCTGAAAGACCCCTCTGTATTTTCACAGTGTCCATTTGTACACAGATTGCCATACTGACATTCATCTATATCTGTGAATACAAAGAAAGCATAAGTATATAATTGACTTGGGTACAACCATCTTTCAGTTGAGCTTGGGAACTTACTCATATTCTGCCATAAGCATGGTTATAATCAGTTTTCCTGTATATTTTGACCTTGACAATTCTGCAGCAAGTCTGACTTAAAAAAGGGATTTGAACTTGAGCTGGCTTGTGCTCAAACACTCAACCACACTCAGAACCCATGTGACTAAAACAATGCTTTCATCCCAGTACTGCAAGGACTCAAGTTTAGGCTAACAAACCTTTTTCTTCCTTTTCTTTTCTTTTTTTTTTTTTTTTTTAAATAGGGATTGCACTATGAACTATGAACCACATCATCCTTACCTGAATAAGATTATTTCGCCCATAATTTTCCAACAGTAGCTTACATCAGTGCAGCTTTAGTGTAAGAGAAGAGGTCAGCAAGTGCTGGCACGTTCATTCTTGCATTACACAGATCTAGTCTTAGGATATGTTCCTGTGATAAACAGCACTAGCAGCTGCCAATACCTTGTAACCATTATCACTAATCCTTCTGCTATTGCAAGAAACAGTCCAGAAAAGCAGACACAGCTCATTCTGGCAAGGCTGTGTTAGAAGCTGTTCTCTCCAAAACCATTTTTAAAACATGTGCTCTGGTCGGAATCCCCCAACCTGCTGCCTCTGCTTGTTTACCTGGAGCTTACCTACAGGTGCAAGGGAACAGGCAGATCCTCTTGGAAGCTAGGACAGACCTCAACCACATTTTCTGCTGTCGAGTTTTTGCAATTTTTTAGAGCTAGGTCTATTAATGTACAGGATTTAAAGGGGTTCTCCAGTGCATACCTGAAGACTCTGTATGAAACACATGTACATGCAAGACCTTAAATAAATGGCATTTTTCAAGGGGACTTAAAGGAGGCCGGTTCTAAAGGACTTAGCTGACACCTGAGGAATTTCAAGAGGATTTCTGCAGGTCCCTTTGTAAGGCTACTCTATATAGGCAACAAGGAAATCCACTGAATAATGCCTTTATAACAAAAGTTTTAGAAGCAAAATCTCTCTTTCTGGTCACAAACCATCCTTTATTTACAGGAGGACTTGAAAGAAACTTTTTTCTACTAGCTATCCCATAGACACCTACTTTCATCATTCTCTGAAAGAAGAGTATTAATTAGATGGGCCACTCTCTTTAGCCAACATGAAAGTTGCTACGTTACTACTTAAGAACCATTTTCAAGAATTCCTTCTGAATGCAATTTGCATAAATCAACAAAGGAAAAAGCAAACATATAAATAAATAACATCTGTTATAAACCCAGCCAGAATTAATTCAGTATTCTAAAGTAATCAATATTGTCTTTTTCCTAGGAGTGGTTTTCACTTAAAAAAATAAGAGGTTAATTTTAAAATTTTATTTATTTATGCAGTTAACAGCAAGCAGGTGTCCCTGTTTGTATGGAAAAAGTTGTATTTTTTTGCTTCACTGATGCAGAAAAAGTATTGCACCTTATTTGCTTTTATGTGCCAGAAACCACATTGCTCCCAATTATCCTGTCTTTTGCCACCCCAAAGCACACAAAAATCTGTCAACATAAGAGAGTAAAACTACTGATTATTTGAGGCACTTGAGCTATTTAGGCAGCTGTAGCACAGGGAAAGCTGGAAAAAGATTAGAGGTCTTTAAATCATCATAGCTCTTATTAGCTATTGCGAATATCTGCAGTAACTATTTTCCTCATATATATTTATCATTCATGGCTCTTTACAAGCTCCTGTGCAATCTGACTTTGACCAAGCAAATATCTCCCCAGACACAAACAAAATTACCATTATTGTCCATGTTTCAAATGGGCTACCATTCTTTTTTCCTCACTTGAGCCTCTAACTCTGTAGATAAGATGGCCTGTTGCAGCCTGGCCAAGACAATGAAGTGGCATCCTCCCAAGAGACGACAGCACAGATCCATAGGTGCTCTGCTACAGCAGTTTAGTAGGCAATAATACTTACACCCTTCTGCAAGGCTAATTTCTCAGATCCCTACTGTTACAAAATGTGCTCGCTCAGCAAAACACAACCTATGCTCTAATTCAAGAATTTGTTAAAACACAGAGAACTTAGTTCAGCAGTCAGGCACGCAAATTCCCAACTGCACAACAAACCTGCTTCTTATAGATTCATTTTCATCTGCCTATCTCCAAACTACTTGAAAACAAAGCCTGCAATACTATTTCTGATTTTTGGATGGGACTTGTAAAAATGTGAAGAGAGAAAGACAAAAAACCCCATGATTGCTAGTAAACTTTTTAAAAAAATATTTCAAATAGTCCCTGTATGACACAAATGCACTGAGGGACCTGGGACACTAGCAATTTCAAGACAATGAGGTGGCAGAGTGTGCAGGTGCTATTTTTAATTTCTCCCAATATGCATCTCACATTGGATATTCCCACCTATATTGCAGTTAAATCTATTCTACGTAAGTGTGAAGTGAACCAATTGGCTTGCCTTTATTAAACAGAAGTAGCTACGTTCCTGGCTTTAAATCCTGGAAGATTACAATATCAATAGCATCAAAGAACTGTATAATTGTTACACTAGACTTTCTAGGGTACCAAGCGCAGGCAGAGGAGTGAGCTGGGGTAAAAATTGTTACTGAAAATGGCACTGGGGAAAACTAGCAGAGCTGCAGCTGACCTAAACTAACAGCAGAAACAAATTAATTTATGGAACAATGGACTTAAAATACCCTTCACAGATAACTTGGGAAATATTTTCCTTTCCAGTGTATTTAAATTGTACCATATTGCAAAGTACAGATTTAAGCTCTGTCTGCATTACATTTTCTAAAATGTGTATGGCTCATTTCCAACATGACGTAAGTCTAGGATAAACAGAAAATGAAGACTGATCAAATCACTAATGATGTGAGTGAGATGTCTAGGCTTAGAACATTTCATAAAACAAAGCGAAAAGGGAAACTACATGCAATAATACAAGGAAAAAAAGCATCAGCAACTTGGAACCAAGACTTATCCCTTGCACGAGTTAGTTCTGTTTGTAAGCCTGAGCACAGCAGTGATTTCTTTTCTCTCATTGTACTCCTACTAACCTGGTTAGCAAGAATGAAACAAGTGAAAGTTATAGCATGGAATTTCCAACCAGGTTATTTTCCTAAATAGGTATAGAAATCAAGCTTGATATCACGAAAAAATGTAAAATTAAATCAACTTTACATTTTCCAAAAAAGGAATTAAAGAAGAGCAAACCTTTCTTAACAGAGTGCATGTGCCACATTCTTTGCAAGGATAGCAGGAATACAGGAAGGTGGGAAGGAGTAGAACAAAGATGATCAGGGACTAACATGTGCTAAGTGAACCACATCAGTTTGTTGTAAACATTTCATAGCTTGGTATAACTCTGTTAGTATCCATGAAATTACCTGAGAAATACATTCAATAAGTAAAATGACAAGACCAAATAATGCAGCTATGATGTGCTGATAAATTGTACCAGGCAGATGTTCAAACAGAAATAATTTGCTACAACATGTCTTCTTTATAAAATAGTGTGGTTGAAAAAGGTGTCATCGGTACAGCAAAACTGGTGGTGAGGCTCTACCATACATTTTTCAGGTGCCTCGCTGCAACCTGGCTCTGGTCTTGCTCCACAGATCAAAAGCCCATTTGCAGCTTGGAGCACAGTAGATGCCCATCTTCCAGAGCTATTTCAACCAAAACACCACACTCAGACTGCTTCATGACCTGAACCCAACCACAGCAATTGGGAGCTATTACGAAATAAGTTGTGGAAGTACACTGCCAATCTGACCTACAACAATAATGCACACACCCCCTATGCAGGTTATTGTACACCTGTTTAGGTAACATGATTACTCAAACCATCACAAATTATGGGGCATGTGTTACACACAGAGTGGACAGGAGGATTCACAACAGACAGCAGATCCTTCAGAGCTGAGGTCAAATTTAAGTTTCTGGTAGTGCCCCAGGAAGTGGCACTCAAAACTGCAAAAGATTATTTCTTTTTGTACAGTGGATTCGTTTGCTCTTTCTTACCTATATCTCAAATAGCCAAAACTGATTTGGAAAAAAAATGAAATGGGTACCCAGGGCACAGTGCTGTCATCAGGTTGTAACGTTACTGGAATAGGAAATACAGCATCTCAGGACAAGAACTATAACAGGAGATACAAAGAGTACTGAACATACCATGGCACTGTCCATTCCAGCCTCTGAATCCCAATCTGCAAGGAATACACTGGTAAGAGCCAGGAGCATTAACGCATTGGGCATCTGGACAAGTAGTTGGAGTCAGGCATTCATCAATGTCTTCAAAAGAGAAGATAAAAGGAAATACCAGTCAAAGCCATAACAACACACTGAACAATACACTAATCTGGTTATTCTGACTGTGCTCATATTACACTAATACATTTAGAGACTTGCAAACTTTATCTGTCAGAGAGCCAGGAATGTACAAGTTTGCAAAGATTTGTACCAGTGAAAGGGCATCTCTGAGAAATAAATTAGATGGTAGCACATGCAACTGAATCTGAATTTTCTGTTATACTGTGAATCTTTGGTAGCCTCTCCATAACAGATGAGATTTCTGTCTTAGATAGGTAAGAATAACTTTGCTTACATCACCCCTTTACCATATTGAAGTGTTCTGAGGCTCTTCCTATGGTCAGTCTCAAGAGACCTCGGAAGTGTATCACAACAACAATAAAATTGTAACTGGCTTCTCAAAGCAAAGAGGAATTTGGTATTCTGCAGTGTGCTAGAGTTATGAAGCATGTAAGTATTACATGGACTATAAATTTAACTGTGTGAATGGTAACCAAAGATGTTTACAAGGAGTAGGGAGTTAATTATGTCTGAAAGAAGGCACAAGAAACACGTATCACTGTGGCTAGCAGTGTTTAGGGTGATAGAGGGACTTGTTGCATCAGGAAAGGTCCTAGTTTACCCATGACAAAAGAAGAAATAGGTCTTGAAAAACTCATGGATCTCATATCCAGGGTCTGACCATCTACCAAGAACTTCTTATCCTGCACCAAAGAAACGCACAATACATGCAATATATGCAATCTAAAAGACTGCATACAAAAATGACATTCAAGACAAGTTGCTGCCAAGTGACCAATGATCAGAAGATGCTGGAATTAAAACTGTGTGGGCCGCCTCATTCCAGTCTGCTTCCATACTTGAGTATCATTTTATAATATGGTCTTTAATTACACAATAATTATAGTCTTTCCTACCGAATACTTGCTTCATGCAGCGCACAGACCTAGTGAAATCAAAGTCAGCCCTAAACCCAGCTTCCTAAGCTCCTGTCCCTTCCCAGCCCCAAGCCTAGCGGTTGTCTTCTGCAATTAAGGACTGCTACTCCAGCACAGATAGTAAGGAGGCAATTTACTCCTAGTTTTAGGAACAAGCTTACGGAAGGCAAGTAGCCTCCAACACTTGTTATTTAATTGGACAATGCTCCAACCTTCAGAGAATTGAACATCCCAGGCTCTAAACAACTCACTGGATGTGTGCAAATTGCAATTTTGCATAGGATCATGACTGCCCCACTGAGAATATTTTCTCATAAAAACAGCAACAGGCCTCTTCAGCCACTATGATGCAGACCTGCAAACGTTTCTCAGTGAAACTGCTATGAGATTTTTTTTTTTTTTTCATTTAATTAACAAAAAAACCCACTTCTGCTGAAACCTGTTCTCAGAACTGCCTGGACTGTACCTCCCCTCAAAGCACACAACATAAATGATGTATTTGGTCCAGAAATTTTCAGTCAAAATAAAGTTTAAATGCTGCGAAGCTTAAAGAAATCACAAGAAGATTTTACAGGAATACTTAATCGTATGCAATGATGTTCAGCTATGCCTGTAACACTGTTCTAGATAAACAACAGACTACAAAAACAACATATGTGCACTCCTTATGTTTTCCAGGCCCATGACAGAGCTTGCATTGAAGAAGTGAGGAAACATAAGTGAACTGTGGTCTACCTTGACTTCAGCAAGGCGTTCGACACGGTCTCCCACAGCATCCTCATAAGGAAGCTTCGGAAGAGTGGGTTAGATGAATGGACAGCAAGGTGGATAGAAAACTGGTTGCAAGACAGAGCTCAGAGGGTTGTGGTTAGGGGTGCAGAGTCTAGTTGGAGGTCAGTGACGAGGGTTGTTCCCCAGGGGTCAGTACTGGGTCCAGTTCTGTTCAATATATTCATCAACGACTTGGATGAGGGGATAGAGTGCACCCTCAGCAAGTTTGCTGATGATACAAAGCTGGGAGGGGTGGCTGACACACCAGAAGGCTGTGCTGCCATACAGAGAAACCTGGACAGGCTGGAGAGTTGGGCGGAGAGGAATCTTATGAAATTCAATAAGGGCAAGTGTAGGGTGCTGCACCTTGGGAGGAATAACCCCATGCTGCAGTACAGGTTGGGGGCTGACCTGCTGGAGAGCAGCTCTGTAGAAAGAGACCTGGGAGTCCTGGTGGACAACAGGATGACCATGAGCCAGCAATGTGCCCTTGTGGCCAAGAAGGCCAATGGCTTCCGGGGGTGCATCAAGAAGAGTGTGGCCAGCAGGTCGAGGGAGGTCATCCTCCCCCTCTACTCTGCCCTGGTGAGGCCGCACCTGGAGTACTGTGTCCGGTTCTGGGCTCCCCAGCTCAAGAAGGACAGGGAACTGCTGGAGAGGGTGCAGCATAGGGCTACCAAGATGATTAGGGGACTGGAACACCTCTCTTATGAAGAAAGACTGAAGGAATTGGGTCTCTTTAGCCTGGAAAAAAGACGGTTGAGGGGGAACCTGATCCATGCTTATAAATACTTAAAGGATGGGTGCCAGGAGGATGGGGCCAGGCTCTTTTTGGTGGTGCCCAGTGACAGGACAAGAGGTAACAGGCACAAACTTGAGTATAGGAAGTTCCACCTAAACATGAGGAGGAATTTCTTTACCTTGAGGGTGGCAGAGCACTGGAACAGGCTGCCCAGGGAGGTGGTGGAGTCTCCATCTCTGGAGACATTCAAAACCCGCCTGGACGCGTTCCTGTGCAACCTGCTCTAAGGTGGCCCTGCTCTGGCAGGGGGGTTGGACTAGATGATCTCCAGAGGTCCCTTCCAACCCTATGATTCTATGATTCTATTGTGTGTAGCTTGGAGGATTCTTGCCTTTGTTTTTGAAGTGTGGAGGAGGTGGAAAGGAGTTATTTGTGGAATGTGGAATCTGTCAGTAGGGTGACTGTAACATGTAGATGTAATGACATGGTGAAATGATTCCCGATTGTGTCATTTCCTTGGTTTGATGGATTTAGTGTAGGAGGGTTTTTCCCTTAAGCAACCTTAACTTTCAACAGAGAATTTGGTTTCAGAAATTACATATCATTAAGTTAAATGACAGAGGACTACCACCACACTACTTAAAATACAAGCTAATAAGAAATTTGATGCACTGTGATATTCTGATTTCTATCCTATTTTAATCACAGATTCCCGACCGACAGAGAAGATTTAGAAAAAATAGTTGTAAGAGTGGAGTGTGTGAAATATTTATTTTAAAAATACTAGAATAGTGTCTGAATAGAAAGAGGAATCTTTTAGCAATGCTCAGAGCAACAAATATATCCACAGCAGCTTTAAGTTGCTTATTTGCTAGGCAACCTAACATGTTTTTTTATTTTGTCCTAAGTAACTCAGACTAAAGCATGAACAAAACTATGTTTAAAATGAAATGGTTGTTTCTGGTTTTTTAGTTCACAATTCAAGCTGAAAACAAAAAAAGAAAAGAGAACAGCAAAAAAGGCAAAAATATCACACTGAAAAATAATGTGAAGTTTTGAAATTCAGGTGTCCTAGAATCTCCTGCAACATGAAATACCTGCTAGATACGTATTTCCAAATTTAAAACAAGTCGACTTATCATTTGCTACCTGTTTTAATATAGGAAAAAATACAGTTTGGTTTGTAGTTGTTTTTTTGTTTGTTTGGTTGGTTTTTTGTTTTTTTTTTTGTTTTTTTAAACAGAGGTACCAAGTATGCAGGGAAGGACTAACAATGAAGTTAAGAGATTCCATGGGAAGAGCTGCAAAAATAGCTGTCCTGTGATGGTTCTGTCCATAGTGGGGTAACACCTTTGCAGTGTCTTAACTGTAAATCATAGGAATTGAATTGTGGTTCCAGACATCAAATAACTGAAAAGATTGGATAGTACTCAAAAAGGTTTCTTGTTTTAGCTTGCACCCTCTGAGAGTTCTCCCTTTGCAGCTCAAGCCACAGTGCTAAGCCTCCCTTGAACAGCAGGCAACATTAATCATTCCAAACAGTGGTAACATTTGGCATTGTTTGTGTGATATGAATAAATGGTAACTTCACTTCATCATCCAGGACATACTGTAGATAAAACAGACAACGTCCTTTTGAACCTTCTGCCATTTTCAGTTGACGTACAGGGGGAAGTTCGTTAAATAAAGAAAGTAGCTGTGAGAGACATCCAGTTACAAGATTAAGCTAGAGAAATTACCCATGGAAATATGCACTGAATGGGATGAGGAAAGGGAACTCTGAACACAAATAGATACAAAACCACTGTGTCAAGACATTCAATCTCAAATCAAACAGGAAATGGAGATTGAATTAAAAGAAATATACCAGGTAGAAAAATATTAAGTTAAACATGAAAAAAATGTGTTATTTTAATATTTCTATCTAATTGCCACATTTCTTCAAGAATAAAGAAACAGATGTAAAGTTTTCTGTTGAGATCAGAAACAGCAGTCAATGCAAACAAATGGCTCTTCCTACTGCAGTCGTTTGCTACTACATTACTACTGGTGAAGAGTCCAAACCTACCTTCACATTCACCTCTCCTGTTCATTTGGTATCCACTATCACAATATTCACATCTGTATGATCCAACAGTATTTATACAAAAGCCTTCCCCACAAGTATGAGGTCTCGAACATTCATCAAAATCTGCAGATGAAAGAGAAGAGAAACTTTGCTTCACCATGTAATTACTGAGTTCTTGCATCTCCCTTAAACTCTGCTTTAATGAAACATAACTAAGTTTGGATTTTCAAGCTGTTTGCAAGCCACAGCCCTACAGCTGTTTTTACTGTTTTTACAGTTCCATCTTTACTGCTTGTAATCACACAAAGGAAGAGATCTAGAAACAACCAGGCTGTAGAAAGAAGGACAGTGATCAGTGCTGCCTGTGGCGGCAAACACAATCTGTGTCACTCTGTGTGTGTATTGTGCCCAAGGCAGCACTAACCAGAGGAAGATCATAGCCACTTCAGTCTGTTTCTGTTGCTCTCCATGCAGTTCATGGCTGTTTGCAGCGATATTTAAATATATGGTTCATTACAGCTTCTAGTGATTGAAAGAGTTTTTAGTATTTGCATTTCCCACCACAGAAGGTGTTTTTACTAAATGGTAATTTTCCTAAACAAGATGATACTGAATAACTTACTGATTTTTAACAAATGATCATTTTGAAAAGTAGTAGGAGCCACTCAAATATTTTCCTCACCACAATACCTAGTAAGAGACAGTTAAAAATCACTTCCAGGCATCAGTCCAGTATTAATGACATTGAGGAAAAAAGCTGAAAAGGGGACTTTAGGGGTTTTTAGATAAGCTTCTTGATTCATCTATATATTTTTATTTTCTATAAAGATGACAGGTAGTTACCAACACAGTCGGTTCCATCTTCACTGGCCATGAATCCAGCTTGGCAAATACATAAGAAACTTCCTTCTGTATTTTCACAGCGTCCACGGGAACAGAGATGGGGTGCCTGATTACACTCATTAATATCTATAAAAGAAATAAAAGCATAAGACTATAGAATAACATATTCAGTTATGATTATTTTTGTGCATTCTATGCCATGGTTTTGAAAAGACTGATCTTGTAATTATTTTAACTATTTGAAAAAGTATATGTTTTCCTCTCCCACAGAGCTGCAAAAAAGATATATTAAATAGTTTTGGTTGGAAAAAAATGCTCTTATGGGCTTAAGACTATAAGAATATTGCAGTGGCCCAAAGAATGTGACAAGATTACTATTCAAATCACTACACTGAGTGCAAGCTGAGCACAAATTGCAAGCATGGAACAATAACACAATTCAGATGAAACAGAAGGATTTTAAGTTGCCATTTGACTGTATGTGTGTAAATTAATACTCTAGTTGCACCTGATAACATGTGTGAAGTTACTGAACTTTTGGTAGCATGAAAAGTTGTCAGTACGTGATCTGGCAACATGATATAATAAAATCTTTCTGATCCAAGTTAGAGAAGCCAGCATATTCTGAATGAAGGAAAGATACCAATACAGCTATTTCCAAATCTGAAATGGCTCATGTAGAGCCAGGCTGGGCTCTGCCTCGTGTTCATCAGAGCCCTCTGTTCCAGAACTTAATAGCTTTGAAGGGCATGAAGATCTCACTTTGCAGATCTCCTAATGTGCTTCTGGGATGTTTATGATATATTTTCTCTTTTCAGCAGAAGCTTGAAAGGAAAGACCTAACAAAATAACTGGATTTAGTTCAGTCACAAAGCTGGTAGCTGGGCAAATCATTCTGAGAAACCAGCACTAATTCATTCATTCTTTCTCCAAACAGAAGTGTATTTCCTCTTAGCAGTCTGATGAGTTTAGATACCTGATATAAAGCTGAGAAGAGATGGTCTGTCTAATCACTTTTTCTCTTATCTCACAATCTGAAGGGCTTTTATTCAATTTAATTAAATTCACATTCTGTTCAGAGCAGCTGAAAGGCTATATCAGAGACTAGCTGGCAAATTTTATTTGACATAGAAAAACTAGTTTCTGTGTAGTTTGGAAGCATTCAGAAGAGGAAGCAACTCCTGAGTGCACTATAGCATATTTCCCCTGACCAGACTCTACATTTCAAGCATTTCATAACGTGATTACTTCAGATTTTTGAAAGCATCCATTCTTACCAGAGCACTTTGTCTGCTGATCGTTCAGTTTGTACCCCTCGTAGCAGATGCAAGTATATCCCACAGGCAAATTAACACAGTGTCCTGCTCCACAGATATCAGGATTAACTGTACATTCGTTGATTTCTAAGCAAACAAAAAAAAGGTTTAATGTTAAACTCCCCCACACACAGTTCAGTAAGCGTACAATGTTCTGTAATCCAAGTAGGAAGACCAGGCCTGAAAACAACTGTAAACCAAGTTTGTAAGTCTTGAGTTTCTGTAATGGATACCTTATCTGGAAGAATCTAGAAACCATCTAGGCTTTTCCTAGTGACATGGTCTCATGTCCCATCCAAGATCTATAAACGGGTACATAAAAAATAAAGTAAAATGAAGATAATATAAAATAAAAATTTATGACTTAACCTTCGCAATGAAGGTTAAGAAAATAACTGTAATGGGTTTCTGATTATTTTTACAGAATACTCATCTGTTAATGGCTTGGATATTTTTTGTAAGAAGGAGATTCTGATATGGGCAGCATTGGATGCTAAACCCTTACAGTAGTTTTAGAAATTCTCAAAGTATATGTGTTACTGCAAAAAATACTAATAACTGTGTTTAGTTGCAGTTTAAACTAAGGTTATACAGCAGCATGAAATAGTAATTCTTGAAAAACAAGTTATCTGTAAGGAAGGATCATTTATCCAGACTATTTAGAAACAAGTTACATTTAGATTTAACTAAATCTTAAAGTACAGAATTAAGGCACTCAAAAACATCTCAACTCTCAACTGCATTCAGTTTTTTGTCGTACAAATCTTACTTCACTTGTACTTTACTATCTCTCAAATATCTGAAAAACACTTGGAACCGTATCTGAACAACAGATTGATTTATTTGTTTATAGCACACAGCAATTTCTAGTTCCACTCCTTTTCCTGAGGAAAGAAAAAAAAACAGTGGAACGTGGAATACTACCATTTTTTTCTAACTGATGTGAGTTCCCAGCAGGGTAACTTCCTCTCCCTGTAAGGAAGCAGGGAACTGGCTAGCAGAAGGGGCACAGTTGTAGCAGAGCTGACTTCCAAATTCTGTTTTGACAATCACCATTAGTAGAACTTTCATATGGGATTGACAAACTGTAATTACATGTAATTGAAAGAGGCAGCTGAATGCTTATAGAAGGACAGGATACTTTCTTTACTCTTACAGTAGATTCAAGAGGATTTAACTGCAGACAGAATCAGACTTCAAACAACTGGGTGATTTTAGAACCTGTGCACATTGCGTGCAACTCAAAAATCCACTATTGGGTGAAGGAAAGCCATCTTTGAAGAGTTAAGCTTTTATTAAATCATGTGCAATTTCTCCCCATGAATGCAAATCAGGAAACCTCTTGGTAGGCCTAGATATCTTTACCACATACAACACTGCATCTTAAAGTATTTACTTGGATATTGCAGTTACTTCAAAGCCTGTGTTAATTCCGAGACTAGACAGCGTGACATTATAATGCTCTCATGTATACATACATAGTACGTTCACCTTTCTGTTTTCAAATTTACAGCAGGTGAAATTTTCATGCCTTTTGGACACAGACATCACTTAGACAAGTTTCAGCTATGACAGGAGCATTACTTGCATTTCTGTTATTTTCACTTCTTGACACATGGATGTAGAAAAGGCAACTTTAATACATCAGAAAAGGAAGAAGCACAAATGTCAAAGAACATTTCAGAATAGATCTCCCAGTAACTCCTCACCTGCTTTTTGTAGAACATGCTGATCAACATCCCATGAAGTATACATCCCTCAAAGAACATGATCAGATATACTTCATGAACACATGTACAGATTGTCTAAAGACCTGACTTGTAACCAAGTAGTCTTCAGTTCTGGACTTCATTTGCAGATCATGTAATCTGAGGTAGAATCATTAATTTTTTCCTTCTATCATTTATTTGTGGGCACAAAAATGGCAGTGACATCCTGGGAGGGTCTAGTCCAAGCTCTGTTAGCAGTACTCTCAATGCTGTGCTGTTCCGTACTTTCTGTCTCTCCCCAGAGTATTCCTTTCTGTTCTACAACTACATTCTCTCTGCTATTATAATTCAGAAATAGCACAGAACAAGTTAATGTCAGGAACTCACAGTAATTTCTTAATTTATTTTAGTTCTAAAAAGGAAGTACAATACCTGTAACTTGAGTAGGTGCAATTACTTGACTTGCGCTCGAAGTAGAGATTTCAGGAGCAACTTCAACAGGCAGAGGAGGAGATGTTTTCTCAATCACTACTGTGTGACATGGAATGGAAATCAATCACATCCAAAAAAAACCCTTAAAGCATTCAAAAAAAAAACCCCTTAAAGAATTCACATATGATACTGAATGAGCCAGACACTACGGAGCTTTTCATTAGTTTATTCTGCTTAGATCTAGAGTAGAAAAAAGCCAGTACAATTGGGTTTTCCATCATTCTACCGCTTGTGAAGAAAACTGAGGTGCTAAAGAAAGGAAGCACAACAGTAAAACTTTTGCAGTGGAAGTTATGCATAAATCTACAAGGAGGCATCTAAGTAAAGTTTCCTTTTGGAAGGGGTACAAGGCCTCAACTCTGCTGACATTAAAGTTCCCATGTACGTAATCCAGGATATCCCTTTTGCTTAAAATATGTCTTTGCCTCCTAACAAGTTACCCAGCCAATGCCAAGCTCTCAATTCCTTCCACTTGACCTTCCATTCCGCTCATGGAAAAATTTCTTGTGAAGCTGCAATCAATTTTTCATTAATGTCCGTTACAATTGCTACCTTCCTTATCCTTTGCAGAATTGTAAGCACTCTCTCATACTAAAAGACAAGTCAAAACAAGTTACCTGGAAACTGTGGATGCAGGTTAATTGTTGAAATTCCAGGAGAAAGCTGAGGCTGCCCAGGCTCTAGATCAGGCTGCTTTTCTTGATCAAATGAAACTAATTCCTAAAAGAGTAATTAAAAATTTACATTCTGAAAACTTTCTCTTAATTCAGCTATCATAACAACCCACAAATTCCTGGCTTGAGAAACTGCTAACATTCTCACATGAGTGGCTTTTGATAGCAGATCATTAATTACCACCAATTCAAGCCTGAAAGAACATAGAATACTATGTTTACACAATGGCATACAATTTAACACCGATTTTATTTGAAGCAGCCATTTCGTGAAGTGTCTATCTTTGGCTTCATCCCTCCATTCTCCCATCCTCTGGTCTTTAATTGCTTATGAATAGTATTTAATTGCAGTTCAGCATCACACAGAAGTATACAACCACATACGTCTCTGACCACTGTGAAAGGTTCTCTCTTAGCTATTGCACTGCTCATCTTATTTTTATAAAAGTGTTAGATGCTTGTAAGTCTTTAGGAAAAGGAAATTAAGTACAGTTGCAGTTATTCCTAAAGAACCCCATTATCTTCAGCATAGAGAACCTGGGATCTCCAGAATGGGGGACTCTGAACACAGAGATGCACCTGCTCTTCTCCACTGAACACACAGCAACCCTAAAAACTCCAGGAAACTCACTCAGGCATTAATACAAGTTTCTTAAGCAGGTGTCACAAATGTTTCTCAAAGCTTCATACTGTTTCTCTCCAACTCATTTTCTCTAGCTGCCAGTACCTGTGGATCTCTTTAAAATGCAGCCTCCAGAATGCCATAGAACAATATAGCACTAGACCCTCCACCAATACCCTAAAGAGAGGTTAAAGTAACCTCTTCCCTGTACCTCACTACCTGTTGTCGTATATCATAATATAAGCTCTTTTTGCCTCAGGGTTTGCACTAAGTCCACAGTGAGCTGTTTGTTCCTCATAAATCCTAAATCCTTTTCAGAGATATGGTATCCCATCTTGTACACATGGTCTGCATTCTAATTCCTACATAAATCACATCATGTTTTACCTGATCAGGGGCTGCAGTTGCCACTAAAACCAGAAAGAAAAAAGAAAATTAATCAGTCTTCACATTACATTTACTTACACACTCTATTTAATACTCGTAGCACATTTGAAAGTGGTTGCTACAATTGCAGAAAAATTTCAGGCTCTATCCTCATCCCAAAATGGTACAAACTTGAAGTAATGTTCCTGAAGCAAGCATGAAAACTAACCTCAAAACAGAATAAGATTCTACACACTGACCAATGCTTATAATGATTTACTCAGCATTCAGCTGCCTTATAGGTTTTTCAATTGTTTCCCTAGAAACAATCTGAGAAAGTCACAGGTTATTAACTCACGGATTAAACTTTTTAAAGTTCTTCCAAGGAATATCAACATCTATAATTACTTTAAAGGTAAACTAATATAATAATGATATATAACTAATCATTAAAAAATTTGCAAGAATTTATTGTAAAAAGACAACCAAGTTTTGAAATTTGCCTTCTCTTTAAGCAAGTTAAAGTGGTTGTGGTTTTTTTCCCTCTCAACAAAAGCAACTTTTCTGGGAGACGTAAAATTCCATAGCTATTTTTATTTTCCATTGCAGTTCGCCTTTTTTGAATTTGTCTCTTACTGATGAAAATCTATATGTGTAAAAAACTGTATGAATATTTTTCTTTTCACAATCAACATTTTCCACAGGACAGATTTAAAAAAATAAAAATTAATTAAAAAAAAAAAAAAATCACTCTTCTTGCTCTAGTTTCTTCAGCATTAGCAGGGAGGCCAATTATCAGAACTGAGAAAACTAATAAAATCTCAAAAACTCCAAATGGAAACATATCCAAAAATGGAATATAAAATTCAAACGTGTATGTGTCATTACTGACTGAGAGAACACACACTATTTGATTTTTTTTTATTTGAAAAAAATAATACTCCTTTGTTCTCCAGTTTCTATGCATTTTAAGATTTAGCTAAATGTGGCAATCTTCCTAATTACTGAAGTAATATTTTAGTGTATGATACACCACTTTTTCCACTTTGTAACACTCAAAAGCCCAGAGGTTTATGTGAGATTTTCTAATCCAGGACAGTCTGTAAGTATATTTGAATGGCTAATTTTTCTCTCCTGATTCAGTTTAGCTCCATTTTCTTTTTGAAAGTAAAACTAGAGCAGTGATTTTAACTGGAAAGTAATCCATGTCACACAGCATTTTGCACAGTCAGCTGACTGAAATTCTTTCTAATAATGGCCTGACATACAGATACATAACTGCTACTCGGAAATAACATATTAAGTACTCAATGTCATGAGAAGGTTCTTCAGCAATGTATTTCTTCTTGTCTACAGTAAAGTTCATCCCAAGTTTGCTGGCAATGTATTTATAATGCTGCTGCTTTCTGCATTTCTTTGCTTCGGCATTAGTTTTAGACTCAGGCTGCTACAAGTTTTTAAAGGAGCTCGCAGAAAACGAAGTCTGAGAAAAATATCTTAGAGGAGTCAACTAATAGTTAAAGAGCCCCACAGAGAGGGGCTGATCCAACATGGTCACACAGAGGGAGTGCACAGCTGCAGGGGTGAGAGCAGGTGCTAATCTACAGGAGTGTACAGGAATCTACAGGAAGATGATGAAAACCCCTTAGCTTCTGCCACCCCAAATGCTAGTAAATCAAAGCCTGATTTCAGTCCATTGTTATACGTTAGAGATTATAAATATCTTTATGAAAGTCTTAAAACAAATATTTACTATTTCTTGTCATAAAAATTAGTGAGATTAAAGCAGTCTCTCTCTCTCTCTCCACCGTGTTCTCAGTATCTGGTAGGAGCTATACATAAAATTTCAGAAGTAAATCATGTAACACAATACACTCCACAACATGGAACGCTCTGCCATGGGAAGTGACACCTCTCTGTCCTGCAGTGTACGCAGCTACTCCGCAAAGAAACATACCATTGAAAATACATGCATAGAAAGATAGAAAGACTAAATTTTCCCACTCTCACCTTCTTGCACAGCCATCTCAGTCTCACTTTTCTGTGAGAAGGTCAGTGCCTCCACTGGCTCTTCCTTTGCTGGGAGAGGTGGAGGAGAAGTACCTTTAGCAACAGGTTGAGTAATCGGGGTCTTGCCAATGACAGGTGGCTGTACTCTAACTGCAGGGTGATGATATAGCTTGTTTCTGTGAGGGCCAGAAACCGTATAACCCATTCCACCAGGGCAGATTTCCTTAAAAGCAGCTAGATTTGGGATGGGAAAATATTCCTTTTAGGAGTCTAAAAGTGCAATATGTTGACATAGTGGAAAATATAATGACTACCACTAATAAATTTAATCTCATATTGTATATACATTTTTACAAAAAAATATTTATAGACAAGCTATGCGTTGCATGCTAATATGACTGAGTATTCTCTCAAAATCATGTTCTGGCTGTTATTCCCGAGAGGTTTCCACTCCAGTTTACCATCTTTCTTCATTTATGTTTAATCTATCATTATATTACATAAGATAATATTATATGAGATAATATTTTGTACTAATCCTCTTCAAACAGTATATCCTTTCCAAATATGAATTTAAATATGCAAATTGTCATCATAATCTACATTGCATAAGGAATGAAGATCACTATTTCTATAATCCTTTTTTTGCTGACACCAAAGAAAAAAAGCTCACCACCCTGTATTAGAGGAGCAGAAGAATATCAATCAGTAACACCACTCATTCACAGGATCCCATTTGACTACATTGAAGGTCTCATACCAGCCCTGATCCAAATTCTACGGAATTGAATAAGTCTTTCTGCTAACATCAGTGGGCTGGATAAAAACAGAATGGGGATCATAAAAAGCCAAATCACCACTGGAAGCAAGGGGTAATGTCTCATTTATAAAGCTGTTACAGAAAAAGGTAATGAAAGTCGGGGAGCAGCACCTGCTCTCATCTCTGCAGCTGCTCTACATAAGCATCAGGTTTTGCAGTCCTAGTGGAAGACTGGAATGAAAAAGAAATACAGGTCAGCCTTCCTCCCCATCAAAGATAATAGCTATGCTCCTGTCAGGGAGAGGGAGACCTTCAGGAGTCTTGAGGGGGCGGTGCTTCATTGTCTTCATTGCTCTAGGTAAAGCTATGTTGGGATGAAACACCAAAGATTTAGTCTCCCATGTGCCTGAAGTAATTTCTTACAGCTTCTTAAGACACGTGCAGAGTGGGGCATTGGTAAGTTCACAAGTTCTGCTTTAACACATCAGGCTTTTAAAATGAATTAGCATCTAAAATAAAACCACAAAATGACTAACTATAGGTACTCCACAGATTAATTCATTAAATTATACATTAAATTGCAGCATGCATTCATTGTATACTGTATTCTGATGGTGTCTTAGTAATAGAAAAAATGAAGCGTCAAACTGATTAAATTAAGTGGATTCAGAATGATGAAATACTTCTTGTTGGGAAATGCTAATATCAAAACTTACCACAGAGACACCTGACTGAGGGTGGGAATTCTACTCAAAGGAAGAAGACAAAGAAAATTTGATGCCCATCCTTTCAGATGTATACTCAGGATGTAGGAAAACTTGTTTCATGTCATATTCTCTCAAATGCAGAACAGAAATGTGAGCCTTATTCTACCACAGCTCTGCTAAGTGCTCTCAGCACCTAGGTATACAAAGCTGGCCTCTCTCAGTCTCTCTTTTGGAGCTGGTCTACTTTGTACAAACATTTTAAAAGAGAGTGAGATCAATGACTCTTAAATTAACATGGGATGCCGCAGTAAATACATTACCCCAATCTGAAGTACCCCACTTTCACACATTTTTCATAGAAAACTCTGAAAGATTATGTATTTAACACGTTATAGAAAGGAACATGAAAGTTGTCATGAAATGGGAAAAGTGTTTCCCACACAGCTCATCAGAATTTTCCACTATCAGATTTTCTCTCTGAAGTCTTTTCATTAAGAAAAATCACTAAAATAAATAACCTGTTCCACGTAATATTCAACAATGTACTTTTTATGACTAGAGACCAGTCAACTTTGCAACAAGATATACTCTCTGCTCCAGAATACACACAAATGGGCATAAAACCTCATGCAATATTCTCATAGACGTAAAGCACCTGCACTTAAATTCAAGTCATCTGATGAGAATATATATTTCCTCCATTAAAAAGCCATAGAAATATTATTTATCTAAAAGTGAACTGGTCTTTTAAAATCCTAACCAGTGATCTAGCAACCCAATGGTCTTAAAAATCAATTGAAATGTTCAAAAATGTTGGTCACTTCCATTTTTGTAAGCCCAACTTAAAAAGTAAGGAATCTGCTGCTCTCATCACGTCTGACGTTAGCTGTGGATTTCCTAAAGCAGCTAGCTACTTTTGAAAATTTGAATCTTTAAAGAATACTCCAAAGAAATACATGACCTGTATCATAACATCTACATCTGCAGCAGCAACTTCAGTAAGAACAGTGGATTGCCATTACAAATACCTGTGCTAAAATACTGAACAAGCTGTACATCGTGTATATTACAATAAGTAACGCTTTAAAAAAAGATGAATTTGACCATACATTTGGAGAAAAAAAAAAAAATCATATTCAATTGATTTTGACTAAAGACTCCAACTTTGGTTGGTTAAGTTTTAAGCAAAATCGGGGAATAGAAGGTACTCAAAAACAGCGATCAGTATCTATAATATGTGATATCTTAATCTATGAGCAGCCTAAATGAGGGTGGTGACCAACCAAGCTGGTATGTTCCAGGTCCTTATATATTTACAAACCAGCAGGACTCCAAGCGAACGCTGATAATACAAGTGAGGTTTATGCATCAAGTAAGGAATTGTTTAAGTGAAAGGTAGCATGAAATGTTTAACTACCAGTTTGTTGTTAAGAAGACACCACCATACTCAGCACATTCCTCAAAATGGATGGTAAAGATATGAAGGAAGGTTAGAAAGCAGAGATACTCCCATACATATCCCACTAACTGTAATGTAAACTACAACATGTTGTTCTGTAACCTAATTCTCAAAAGCCGCCATCTTTTCACCAGTACCTTTAACAACTGAAGAGAATTAATTAGATTTGGGGTTCATTTGTATGTATCTATAGTCAGACTATAATGTACAATAAATTTATCTTCATGTGATGGAGAATCAGAGTTAAGGACATATTCTGAGGTGCAAATATTATTGATCTGGAATTCTATCACAACGTATCAAAGATAATTTCTTTGCTTTAGTCACAAATCCCTATGAACAAAACTACCATATATGTGATTATTCTACTGTCATGTAGAGAACTGTCATAATTTACTGATGGACACTTGTTTAAAATCAATTCTTGGATATTTTTTTAAAGCATGCATAACAAACCTAGGGCGGGGGCAAGAGCTTGTATTTTTAACGGGCAGTTCTTACCTGTTCCTGGAAGTGGACACTTCTCACAGTGCGGGCCCCAAGCTTTGCCAACACTGCAACAGCAAAGCTGCTTGCTGAGCTGAACAGAGAGAGGATGCATGCATTGCTTTCCTGCACTAACAAACCGGTAGCAGGGTCCTTTCTCTTCAGCAACTACAGGATTATCAGCTGCAATGAAAGTGGAAGAGAGGATAGTACTGTTCACATGAAAAGCAAAACACAGAAACACCACTAGGTTTCCAACACCAGTTAAATGGATTGATATTACCATCCGCACCAGTTTTATTTCAAAGACCTATCTCAAGCCATAATCACAACATGAAAGAAAATTCTGATTTCCCATCAAACTCCTGAATTCCAACTCATCCTAGACCAAGGACAAAAAGCATTTTGAGGGAAAAAAAAAAAAAATTCCAAACCAGCAGTTGCCATGCTGCTACAATAAAGAGTCAGAATCAGCTCTCACTTGTACACAAGTCCAACTGCTGAAGACTAGGGTCAATCATTAGCAATATACAGTTGCGTCAAGCTACATAGCCACTGGAACATTCAGCTATAAGTAGGCTCTATAAATAAGACTGCAAAAGGATTAGTTATCACACATGACTTTTTTTAATAAAAGAGATAGCTATATATTCACATGTTATTTCACTTAGTTTTAATGAGGAAGAGCCATAGGCCATAAGCTATGACTACTATGAGGTAACAGGAAGACAAGATCCATCCAGATTTCTAATTTCTGCATCCACATTCACATACAGTTGACAGTTCTGGGTAATATGTTTGCTTAACTCAAAAAATACAAAGACTATCTGATTCTGATTTCAACATGACATGTAAAAGAAAAATGAAAACCAACTTCTTTTTCTGGTGTTAAACTGAAAAGTGGTAAGAAATTCTTCAAAATGCTGAACTTCCTCAGTAACTGACTGTGATTAACTAGTAGCGTAAGACATTATGCTGAAAAAATGAAAGAATTCACCTACAGCTCTAGACTACACTTTAGTTTTTAAATCTAAAGATAGCTCAGAAAAAGCAGCTTAGGAAATGAAGTATTTTTCACTTGCAAATAGCCTTCCCAAAAAACTTCAAGTGAGAAATTTAGTTGTTCTCTATGCCTTCTTTTCTTTTTGCAGAGGTAGTTGATCTCAAACCAAGTAAAAGCTGATTAACAGAGGAAAATATTTGCATTCATGCTGTTCACAACTTTTCCTTTCTCCTAATTCTTTCTTAATTTTTAATCCTTCTTAATAAGAAGGAAAATGTGCCAAAGATCATCCTGGGATGAATGTTTAATAATGGAAACCACCCAGATCAAAGCTGCAGAGGTGGAAGAGGGGAGGGCAGGACACAAAGATTATTTTAGCTGGGGAACTAGCAGAGAAGGGGAAAAGAAAAAGTTATGGGAAGGAGAACTCCAGGCTAGTGAGGAGGACTGAGTGTATGAGGAGGCTGGCTGTGGCCTTGAAGGTTTTGTGACAAGAAAACCAGGAAAAGATGGCAAGGATCATGGCCAGCCACTGGTGGAGACCAAGGCTTCCAGGACAAAGAGACAGAAAAGAGGCATGAGCACTGACAATGACTGAAAGCGAATAAACTGAGGAGTCAGGGACAGCAAAAAAGACAGGGACAGCTTAGAAGAGTTTGGGCCAGTGAAATAAATCATCACTTAAAGTGCAATTAAGTACCTATTTTGGTAGTTTGATTAGCACTATTACTTACCTATGCATCTTGAGAGAGTAGGATCTGGCACAAATCCCATTTTGCAGGTACATCTGTAGCTGCCCATGGTATTCAAGCACTCACCATTAGGGCATACTCCCTGTAACTGACACTCATTGATATCTGTGGAAAAATTGAAAATAATCAGATACTGAAATGTATTCATATTCTTCTTTCTTCAGAAGTTATCTTTTTTTTAAATACGTGCAGGAGAACTGTTACAAGTTAACACTCCAATCAACACTTTTTCCCATACTGACAACCTTTTCACAGTATCACAGTATCACAGTATGCTAGGGATTGGAAGGGACCTCAAAAGATCATCTAGTCCAATCCCCCTGTCGGAGCAGGAACACCTAGACGAGGTTGCACAGGAAGGTGTCCAGGCGAGTTTTGAATGTCTCCAGAGAAGGAGACTCCACAACCTCCCTGGGCAGCCTGTTCCAGTGCTCTGTCACCCTCACTGAGAAGAAGTTTCTTCTCAGATTTAAGTGGAACCTCTTGTGTTCCAGCTTGAATCCATTACCCCTTGTCCTATCACTGGTCGCCACTGAGAAGAGCCTGGCTCCATCCTCATGACATTCCCCTTTTATATATTTATAAACGCTAATAAGATCACCCCTCAGTCTCCTCTTCTCCAAACTAAAGAGACCCAGCTCCCTCAGTCTTTCCTCATAAGGGAGATGCTCCACTCCCTTAATCATCTTAGTTGCCCTACGCTGGACTCTCTCCAGCAGCTCTCTGTCCTTCTTGAACTGAGGGACCCAGAACTGGACACAATATTCCAGATGCGGTCTCACCAGGGCAGAGTAGAGGGGAAGGAGGACCTCTCTCGATCTGCTAACCACCCCCCTTCTAATACAGCCCAGGATGCCATTGGCCTTCTTGGCCACAAGGGCACAGTGCTGGCTCATGGTCATCCTGCTGTCCACCAGGACCCCCAGGTCCCTTTCCTCTACACTGCTCTCTAACAGGTAGCTCCCCATCCTATACTGGAACCTGGGGTTGTTTCTGCCCAGATGTAGGACCCTACACTTTCCCTTGTTGTATTTCATTAAGTTATTCCCTGCCCAAATCTCCAGCCTGTCCAAGTCTCTCTGGATGGCAGCACAGCCCTCTGGCGTGTCAGCCACTCCTCCTAGCTTAGTGTCATCAGCAAACTTGCTGATAGTACACTCAATTCCCTCATCTAAATCATTAATGAATATATTGAATAATATGGGCCCCAGTACCGACCCTTGAGGCACTCCGCTGGTTACCGGCCTCCAACTGGACTCTGCCCCATTGACTACGACTCTCTGGCTTCTCTCCTTCAGCCAGTTCGCAGTCCACCTAATTATCCGGTCATCCAGTCCACACTTCCTCAGTTTAGCCATGAGGATGCTGTGGGAGACCGTGTCAAATGCTTTACTGAAGTCAAGGTAGACCACATCCACCGCTCTGCCATCATCCATCCACCTCGTTATTTCCTCATAAAAGGCTATGAGGTTGGTCAAGCATGACTTCCCCTTGGAAAAGCCATGCTGACTGCCCCTAATAACCCTCTTATCCTTGATATGCCTTGAGAGGGCACCAAGGATAAGCTGCTCCATCAGTTTCCCAGGGATGGATGTGAGGCTGACCGGTCTATAGTTACCCGGGTCCTCCTTCTTGCCCTTTTTGAAGACTGGAGTGACATTTGCTTTCCTCCAGTCCTCAGGCACCTCGCCCGTTTCCCAAGACTTGGTAAAGATGGTGGAGAGTGGTCCAGCAATGACTTCAGACAGCTCCTTCAGCACCCGCGGGTGCATCCCATCTGGACCCATGGATTTATGGATGTCCAGGTTGCTTAACTGGTCTCTGACCCAGTCCTCATCAACTAAGGCAAACCCATCCATTGACTTGACTTCATCTTCATCTGGGGTCTCAGCAGAACAGGACTCCTCAGGACAGCCCCCGACAGAGTAGACAGAGACAAAGAAGGCATTCAATAGTTCTGCCTATAGTTCTTTTAAATAGTTCTTTTAAATAGTTCTTTTAAATAGTTCTTTTAAATAGTTCTTTTAAATAGTTCTTTTAAATAGTTCTTTTAAAACACTGCTGGGCACATAACAGAAAAACAATTACATTTATAGATGATTCTCAAGTACTCTGAATTAAAAAACAAATACAGTTTGACTGGCCTATCAACCCCTCTTTTCCTGACTAGGTGATTGTTTGTGCAGTCAAACACAACTCACAGGAACATTCATGGAGAGAAGTTTAAGCGATGTAGTATGTTTTATACAGGATGCGACTCTGCTTGACACATTTAATACAGTTTTTATTAGTCTTTGTATTTGGTAATGCCTAAAGGTTCATTGTACTGGAAGAAGCACAATGCACAAATACCATCTCTAGCCTAAAGCTTACCATCTTAACAGCAAGAATACGCTTCAGGAAGCACAGAACACGTGTGATGTGGGACGAAAAGGATTGCATCCATGGGAACATTGTAATAATTAACAACTGCTTTGATGAAGTTTGCTGTCAAGAGACTACCTGCATCAGTGTCCCTTTCAGGATCTCACTGAATTATTCACCCATGCCCCAAGCATTGGGCCTCAGGTCTTTATCACACTTGGGGTTGTATCTGTAATTCACTTACTCTTAGAATAGGACCTGTCCGACAATCATCTGGATACCATCTGTAATTATGACAGCCAAACTAGGATTTTATTTCAGGAGATAGTAACAATGTAGCTTGCACTGATAATCAAAACTTTAAAATAATAAAAAATAGTAATATAAAAAAACCCCTGACCTATAATTGTCTGTCATAAATTGTCAGGTCTCCTCATTCAGAAAAACAGAGACAGCGCATTAAAACAGACCTACTTTAAAATTTAAAATGTTTACACGTGTTATTACTGCATAAGACTTTTGTTGTGGTTTAGGCTGGGCTGACCAATAAACAAATGACAGATGCTCTCTTTAAGTGGAAAGTGAAATTACTGAAAAGGTTCTGTTTTACCTCAAAGCAGGACAACTTTCCCTCCCTACCCCTAAGCCAGGAAAAAATGCCTACCTTGCTGGGTAAACAAACTTCAGGAAGTTAGATATTCCACCTAGCTCCTTGGAAATCAGGTATTAGTGATCACTTTATCTAAAATATACAATGTTTATTACCTTTACTCTTAGTTTTTATAAAACCTTCTCCATTTTATTTGACCTCATTGTACGTTGCTGCCTAAGTCAACACAATCAATGAGGGTAAGCTGAAAATGTAAAATATAACAGATGTGTTGGAGTTTGCTTTTGGAAACCTACAGAAAGAATCTTTCGCATTTCTACCTTCTTCATTTTTCTCCACAAGTTTGGCTACCTGTCCCACAACTGCGCACAACTGAAGCTCACAGTAGAGCAGACTAGCAGTTGCCATGTCAGCTGAGATTTTTTCCAAATGTTCAGTGTTGATCTTATCCCTCAGCTCTTCAAATGCTATACCTAATCTAGTATCTTGACACCACCTGGATCAACTTCACCTCTATGCACTTAGCCACACATGACAAAGAGTGATAATTTATATCCTAGAATTTTGGATGAAATGTGATGGAAACCACATGAGTTACAAAGGATCAGCTCTGCCTCAAAGGAATTTTCAAGTGAAATTCCCAGACTACATGACTTTCTGACCTCAGAGGGAGTAGACTATTTAAAAAGGAGAATGGTATAAGAAAAGTGCACAAAACCCTGCTGAAATATTCCCCTATGGCAGTCTACCTTTTGGCTCATCCAATCTTTGAGCAAGAAGATGTCCCATATAAGCTCAGGACTCTCTTATTTAAGGGTTGCACTAACACAGAATATTTAATAAGCTAGACTTGTTCTGATGCACTCAACTTTTTAGACAGTTTCTTCTGGTCTGACTAGGTTTTTTCTTTTGCCCTGAAATCTCAAAATATGATTGGAGGCACGTACAGGGTGCCAACTGATACCCAAAAGAAGATCACCATTGTTTCAACATCATTATCTTTTGTGACTATTGTGAGGAATGAACTTCAATCTTAACAGCTAGCAAACTAAAGACGTTATTGAAACAACCCTAAATAGAAACATATTGATGCTGTTGTAAAGTTGTCGGGAGGAAAGAACATATTGCTAAACCTCCACTTTCAAACATCAGGCATGACAAGGAACATAATGGAAGACTATGAAATACCTAGAAGCTAATAAAAAGCAAATACTGGAACACTCAAGAATCCACTATAGAATTTTCTACCTGTTGTCAATTGATGCTGTCAGAGCAGTCCTCAAAAATTCTAAGTATACATTTTTACTTATATGAAAATTAATCTATACTACTAGTAAAAAAATAAGAAAATATCTCCCAGGGGACATACATAACATACCACTTTTATATATATCCATGTAGAATTTGTCGGGCGAAGAAAGCATTTAAATTTTAAATCAGTAAAAAAGACAATTTATTTTAAATAATATTAATTTGACTTAGATTTTACAGTTCTTTTCAAGGAAACCAAGTCTCTTGTTTGTTAACCATTGAAATACATTACTATTTGCTTGTACGTCACCATTATGAAAAATTTGGAACTTTTCCTTCCTATCTAGGAGGATAATTCTACTATCCTACATATATTTAAGCAAGGTAAGTAATTACATAGCTTAACATAAACACATACATACTTTCACTGTTTAAAATTATTAATGCTGCATTTTTCATTCATTAGATGATGATTTTACTCATTGTTTGCATCAAGCTTCATTTTTAAAAAATCCATATGTAGATAAAATTTATTATTTGAACACAAAGTGTTTAGGCATGTAAAAAACAAAAAGCAAAATCCTGCAAAGACACAGATAGATAAGAGAAAAAAAGTTATGAAACCTGCTTTCTAACTTGAATTTGAATCATTTTATTCATTATGCTAGTATTATCTATTCTACTCAAGTGACATCTTTTAAGTTTGTAGAACTATACCTGTATGTTGTAGATAGAAAAAATGGTGCCTGTTGTTATAATTCTAAAGCAGTTTTTCAACTCTGAATAACAGCTACTGAACTGAAATGCATATATATATATATTTACAGTGAAATGAAGGAAAAAAATATGTTCTGCAAAGCCAAAATCTGGCTTTGCATTTAAACAAATTCTAATTACAAGTTACAGTCTTCAACCAACTGAGTGACCTTGAATACCTACTAGCAAAACCGCCATTTAGATTTTATAATGAAAATTTTTTAACATATCTTATATTTAAGTCTGTATATAGATAAACTGCAGTTGTCAATTTTAAAGTAAATTGAATTTAAATATCATCTAAATAGAAATGATGCACATTTCTACAGATCTGAACTTCATTTCATGTCACTGCTGAGAACAATTGGCATAGGAATGTATTGGATGCATTTGGTGATACTGGGAGAATCCTGTTTTAGAGTTTTGCCTACTAATACTGAAGGTTTCATGGCATTATTTACTGAAGTGGCTAATTTGCAGGTAGATGGGATCTCCCTATAATTCATCAATACACAGTCATCTTTCTTTCCAAATGATTCAACTATTCTGCGGGAAACATTCACAGATGCTGTCATTAATGCCTCTGTATTAAATCTCTTCCCAGATGAACTGTTCTTGTACATCTAGCATTTAAAAATGTAACACCAAAAATATAACACCCCATTGACACACACTCTGCTATTGCTATTTAATGTGGTCACTGCTATGTTTAAGTACCAGCTTATGTGTACGTAAATACCAATAAATGGTCCTGCTAGAGTTCCTGATATGGATGTTTCTCTTGCTAAATTTGTCCAATTTTTAAAGTTAACTTCATCGTGCATGTACTGATGCCTCAGCATAACTTAATTACAGTGTATTTTAATGCCTCTTTTCCAAGTCATGTCTTCTCAATGAGCTCATGCAATTACTGAGCTGATGCTCTATGCTGAATTACACAAGCCTATCTAGGGATTCAACAGAAACAAGCCACAAGTACATAAAAAAACCCCAAACCCTTCAAATTTTCAAATCAAACATACATACATGTAAGAACAGTGTTTATTTAACAACTATGGGTAAAAAATCCCAACAACCCAAAATCTTCCAGATTTACTGTCTACTTCACTGTATTTCAGACTGTGGTAAAAGGCTACCTACCCAAATTGTTTCCTACTATCTGTCAGCCTGCCCAGCTGTGCAAACTGCATTGGAATCAACTTGTTCAGGCAGCTGGAAAAGAAATCTGATTCAAGATTAGCGGCCTTTTTTTTTTTTTTTCTCCTTCTTTTTAGCCCTCTGTTTCTTGTATATGGACATAAAAAATGCTTCAGTTTTAAATTAGTATAGCAATAAGAATTCATTTGCTCTGTTGTAAAAAACTAAAGAAAAAACTAATTTAGGGTTGTCTGAATAATCTTTTGTTGTGTACAAGCACAAACTGATGACATGCTTGTAGAGTGATTTGATCAAACACCTTCATCTACACAGAGGAAATATTTTAAGGGGCTATGCAGCAGTACTATAAAAACATACATAGGTAAATAACGCTTTCTAAAGACCAATTAAATACTAATTTTCGGTTTCCAAGGAAAACAGAGTAATGAAGTTCTACCGGTAAAAAGCCTCTGCATTAGTGATACAGGAAAAAAAAGGTTAAGCAGGGAGTTTTTCCACACAGCACTTTGTACGGCTCCACAGCAAACTCTCACAGTAGGTGCCGTTATTTACGATTTATAAAGAACTGGCAAATAAAGCACTGATTTTGTAACAGTTAGTGCTTGATAATGTGAATGACTTGACCCTTCTCAATGGTAATAAACTGGTGTAACCCCACTCACTGGCATGAAAGAAGCATCATTCTGCACTGACTGACAACCTGACCCTTTGCTGTTACTCTTTAGTATTACAACACACCAAATAAATGGAACTGCTCCTTGTCACACTGTGCTCCTAGATGTGGTAGTCCCTCTCCATAGAAGTTTGACAAGAGATGAAAGCTTTACTCTTACTTTAGATCTGTTGAGATGGCAGTGGAAGCCATATGCCATCCCAGAGGTCCTGTTGGTGACTCTGCTCTCACAAGTTCATCCAAATGCACAGAAGCTTTGCCATAACCAGGGTCTTGACAGTGATACTGCAGTACTGTACAGATGAGGCTACCATGTCTTGGCTCCTTCTATATTGTCTTCTAAGCACACAGCCTGATATATGGTGAGGTCAGCCACCACTGAGCTCCCAACCACCAGAGTCACCACAACGCTCCCAGCTTTTAACAACCTGGATGCTGTAACCAAACTGCCGCTAATCTATGCCACAGTCTTCCCCACTAAGGAGAACTTAAAACAGGCTCCCACAAACAACAATAGTTAGTGTTTGATGTTTGATACCTTCTCACAGATTTTTATAGATCTACTGGGTGTCAGGTCAACCTGCTCTCAGAAAATGCGATGTGTTAATGACTCACTGCCACTGAATTTCCCAGGGGAAAAAACCAAGCTAAAAAAACCCATTTCCTAACTGAATGCTTGTCTGCTCATGTGAAGAGTGTGACTATGGACAAAGTAATCTAATCTTCATGACTTAAAAAAAAAAAACCAAACCAAAAAACCAACAACAAACCTCTAAAACCAAACAGAAGTGAAGGAGGAAGATGGGAACAACGTAATATGGTATTCATACTAACACTGAACTTGTTATAAACCATGATAATTATATATAGCTTTACTAAGTCCAAAACCAAGTTCATCTTCCAAGAACTTCGCATACATTAATTCATAGACAGAAGACAGAAATGAATGAATAACTCAGATATAAAAATGAAAATTTACATTACTTATGGCTTTTTCTCCTCGCTTTCTAAAAATGTTCATGAAGAAATTTTATTTGGATTTTTGTCCGGGGTAAGGCAATCTTCAAGGTTTTGCATTAGAAATACCCCCAAACACAATTGTGTTTTGCAAGCACTTTATTTGTGGAACAAGATTCTGTAGTTAACAGAATCAGATTAAGAAGTGGCCTCAGTTTTTACTCATGACCACACACACACATTACCAATTATATGGGATGAATATCACATAACTAAATTCATTAAATCTAACTGCAGCCAGCAGTTAACACAACCACCTATTTTCTTCTAATAACTGCGATTTTGGGACTGAATAGTGCAGAAGAAATAAAAAAAAAAAAAAGGGAAAGTTTTGAAAAAAACCTTAACCCTAATTTGTTACTTTTCTCTAAACAGTTCTTCCTTGATTAAAGATCCAAAAACCCAGGGGCTTTTCAACACCTCAATCTATATTATGAGGGTCGGGCTCTTTTAGTCAAGTATTGATTTACTTGTTCGGCTCTCACATGCATTGCATTGCACAGTGGGGAATTGTGACGACTGAAAAATAAATATATGAATCAAAGCTTTAAAAGGAAAAAAAAGTTAGATATGGGATCAAATTATGTTCTAGGGTACTTAAATTTAAGTAACAAAGCATTTATACACCTAATGGAAGGTTTCCCTCTAGCTGTTGTATAGGTATTTGCGTACAAATGGGTGCAACATAGTAGAATGTCTTCCTCTTTCCACTGTATAATGATGCATGGAAGAGCTCTGTGCTGGAGGGGAGGACATACTGCAGAAGGTATTATGTTCCAATGTTCTGCTTTCATTCTCCAATTCTATAATGGCTTTTAAAGTAGATTAAACCAGTCTTTGGAGCTGCATTTGCTGCCGTTCAACACTATATTGGTTCTCTACCGCAAACCTACATGCAAAGTTATCCTACCTTTCCTTGAGCAATGGCATGCCTAATTCAATCACATTCAGGAAGTGAATAATTTCAGCTTTATTCCAGGATTAATGACACCATAACATAGCCTGAGTATCCTTTCTCCAAGGATAATAAACCATGCCAAGTGTAAACATTCAATCCTAGGAAAAGCTCCTTATAACGAGATCTGTACCCATCACTTACTGCTGAAAGAATATGCTTTGCTTGGTTACTGTAAAACATGCCAAGTGATTTACTGGTGCATCATAAAGCTACTGTAACCTCCTTTAATTTGCCCATTTACTGAAATACTTCACTTAGATTCCTTAGTAAGCAAATAAGAAAATGCTTCACAGCCTACTGCTCTTCTACACATTAACAGGTCAACACAACCTGAAGAACCTGATGCCCACTATAGCCAAATGAAGTGGTGCAGAAGGACTAATTGATCAACGGAGAGCTGTTCTGCTATAGATCTACCTACAAAAACCCTGGAATATCAGCCCTGTAGTGTTTCCCTTTGGCAGCCTCTAGCTGGAAGAGTATTTAGGAAGAGAATTTTACTGTGTTTTGGCTGTGCTAACCATTATAACAGCTCTTCAGACCACCCAGTCCCAGCTGGCCTAATGCAGAATCACAGGAAACACTAAGGTGGTGTAAAGTTGTCTTCTCTCTCTTCAGCCTTGTAGCTAATTTGGACACATGGAGCAAGTCCACTCTCTATCCTTTTCAGATAGCAAGTGAGGCCCATATTTGGTCACAGACATACTGGAATTTGAAACATTCCTGTAAAGTGAAATACATTCTTTCATCTCCATGCTTAACACATTGAATTTATGCTCATCAAAATCATCACAGCTTGGAGCATTTAACCACATTTAAACATTTAACTTAAAAACAAAAAAATAAACATACATTTTTATCAATGTGTTCTAGTCAACACCACAGTCTCCTGACAGTACATTATTTAAATCTATCCATTTTTAAGAAAGTATTTTTGCTCAAGAAACACAGTCTATGACTTCAAAAAAGTCAGGGGTCACCACAAGAATTTTGAACAACACAAAGGTAAACAGAAGTAGTCTTCAATTTGCTTTTTGAAAGAAATCATTGCTACCATTCATGTAAAGAATACAGTCAAATTTCTTTTCAGGAGCACCGATAGCTTTGAAATGACAGTGTCAACTATCAAAACTCGATCAGGGTTTGGGTTTTTTACCATATAATGTTGTAGTAACTAGAAGACATTTAAAGTTTTCATAAACAAGGCTGAAAAATGCTAAGAAGTGATTTAGAATTAATTAAAATAATAATCCCTCTTTTGAAACAATAGATCTCATTTGTATAGAATGCATTTTCTATTTTGCACATTTGGTAGTTGATTTTTGATAACATGAATAAACCTGTCATACTCAAAGTCACAGTACATGCATAAACAGGAGAAAACAACTTATAATTTCACAATTTTTAAGACAACACATGACACAGATGACAAAGCATAAAAACTAAATATGCAACAGCCTCAGCTAGGACAGTCATGATATCCAGAAGGTTCTTATGAAAATTGGACTAAGAAAGGGAACTTGTAGAAAGAGAAAGCCTACTCGGACGACCACAGCCTTGGTAGCTGCACCGAAATATTCAGAATAAACCTGTGGCTAGAAAGTACTGCAGCCCTTCTCATTCCCTCTGTCCCAAGTGCCTGGTGCCAGAGGACACAAGCAACCTCAACATCAGCAGTCCACAAATCATTCCAGGCGTAAGCAGCATGGAAAGCTAAGTTTCTGAAGAGGGACTTCTGCACTTAGCTTTGAAATCAGATTTCTATGCTTTTCAAAAACTGACTGACTTTGTTTAAATGACTAAGTAATAAAAACTGAATGGAAAACGTTTATTTCCTGCTGATGCAAAGTGAGCAACTTGCCTTTCAATAAGAACCACACACACTTAAGCCACTTTGCTGCATTTAAGTTAAGCAAGCCTTCTAGATCAATTATAAACTAATTAGAATCTTTCAAAGTACTCAGCAACTTCTTAATTAGAAATGACCTAGTGGTCAGTCATTAAAAGTTACTTAGTAATACCAACCTTGACAGATGTTTTCATGTAGTGAAATGCTTCAATATGCACAATATCTCATGTTGCAAAATAAGACTGGAATATATAATTTATGTCTCTTCTATGACAATTAGATTCATTCTGGTAGGTATATGCTCGGCTTCACTAGGAGTGCAACCTGATTGAATGATCTCCAAATTGGCTCAACTTGCAGGCATAATTTTTTATTCTTTTTATGAAAATCAATTACAACTGTACCTCCTAACACCACTGAAAATACTGTTCCAACTGTTTCTGCTACAGCTATATTGTTAACCACTATTAATATCCACAGTTCTAAGAAAAATATAATATCCAGTTTTTACTGCCTCTATCAAAGCTGAACGTTTCAATAATAACCTGACTAGTGAGAATAACAAGGGGTAAAAGAAACAAACAACAAGGTTTGATTGCTAGTGAAACTATCGCAATATATATTTTTTCAAATTACAGAAAAAATAGTTGCTTATTCTAAGAAATGACCCACTGATTTCTGCGAGCTAACAGAGTAGCAGCAGAAGAAACCAATCCAACTCGTTTTGTGCTTCTGCATGGAATTTACTGGAACACAAGTTTGCAGAGCCACACTTTGCAAACACATAATCAATGTCCAAACAGCAACCCAACCCAGTTTCTGGAGATATATTTATTTCTCAGTATGACCATCATAAAAGAATTTCCTTGAAAGAAGGTTGTTAACTTAGTAGCTAAGTAACATTAAATAGCATTTCTTACAAAGCTAAGCTCTTTTATTACCTGTGTATTGAAATACACATACAACATGCAGAGAAAACAAATTTATTACTGTATTTTAGGGACAGATGTAGGAGGGCAGGATATACCTTCAAAATTTATTTTAAATCATGATGAAGCCAAGGGAAAAAAGCTTAAAGTCCCCAGAACACATGACTACAGAATTTGATCCATCAACATACAAGCACTAGTTTCTGCAAGCTCGTATACATTTAATTTTAAGCATATGGAGACTTTTTAAGAACTTCCATGCACAACTTTTTACTTCATTGAAAAACAAGTGTTCAGGTATTTTTCCAGTTCTTCAAGATAAGATTTTTTAAGTGCTCTATTGGCAATATGTTAGTTTCCTGAAAAAGGAAGCCAACCTTTTCACCAGCTGTTTATTTCATTCTATTTCAGTTTTCCAAGAAAACCATTAGCAGAAGAAGGAAACATTAAGTATAATTCTAAACAGGGAACCAGAAATTAGCATTGCATGTGGATTCTGACAAAGAAGTTGCAACTATGATAAGCTGTATTTTGGCTTTAATGACAGCTTTAGGGCATCCATGTGTGTACATGTAATAAATCATCCCATTGAGAAGATAATTACTGAGGGGGGGGAAAAAAGCTTTCTTGATACCAATTACGCTAAACTGTTTGAATTAGCATAGCCACAGATGGTTCTTTGTTGTCCTACATACACATTAGAGAGAAGAATGTTTAATTACGTTAGCTCACTCACTTGAAAGGAAAAAAAAAAAAAATCATGATCCGGTTATTAATCACACTAGTACTACATAGACTTTGTAAACTAAGGAGGCTTTTGACTGCAATAACAATGTAGAACAAAAGGTTAATTAGGCTTTTAGGCCTGAGTTTTCAAAGGCAGTGAAAGCTGGACGATATCTAGGTGAAACAGCAATCTCTTTTAGCTGCAGGCAGGGATTCAGAAATATATCCCCATTACTATTTGGTCTGGCAATGCTGGCCCTTTCTGAGCATGGACACAGTGTGCACACTCTTTCAGCAAAGAATAATCTAATTAAAATGTATACTTGCATATGGGCATGCTGTGCCACTCCTTTCCAATTTAACTGTAAGGATTATTACAAGAATACAAATACTCCCCCACCAGCAGCTTAAACAGTTTTCTCTTCACAGCTATTGCTGTTGCTTTGTTCCATGTTGGTGATATGGACAGCTGTTTCTTCATTAGCACTGCTCTCTTCTCTTCCAGAAAAGCATGTCTGCTTCAGCTAAACACAAACAGGACACTTTTGCCTGCCCCTTGAGAAGCACATGCTAATGACCATTGCAGGACTGAAATGTATCCTGCCAGCAGCTTTCACGTATGAAGCTAGCTTTCCTGATGACTGTTCAAACAGAGCTCAAAATCCCGACCCTCCGGAAGAAAATGGTAATCTTGTTTGTTACTTCAATAAGACTAAATTTCATCCTGGCTTTGTTTCATGGATATTACTTCTCCCAGTTCCTTCCTTATTTGTACCTCTTTTTTGGAGTGTGTTGGAAAGTAAATTACAGAGAAGCCACCCAAGCCTTGATACGGCAACAAGGGGAACCTGCAGCAGTCACCACCTCTGTCCATTCCAGAAAGTTAAGAGATTGTCCCCATCCTGAATTCATCAACAGTCAACTTCCCAGTGGGATAATCCAACTCTGACTGTTTGATTAAACTCTAGGTTATAGTTTCCATGTATCAACCACTAGTTATATTTAGAGTCTATAGCTCACTCTCTTCTGGAATAATGATAGCAGTAAAACAAACTATTTAAAGCCTTATATTTATTGCAGTATTAGTTATGTAATACAAAAATGTGTCAGACCTATTTTGCACACTACCATGGCAGGACTTAGCTCCTTCTTATGCTCCTACCCAGAGACATATGTTATCCCTGTCTATCAGCCTGTCACTGTTCAGTGAAACAACTTCTGCCCTACTTCTGCCAACCTTCGCAAGCAGAAGACCATTTTTTAACCATCTGCAGCTCCTGATTAAGGATCTTAGTTTCCCTGAAATAAGGTTTACCAACACCTAGGTACAGTCCCTTGAAACAAACTGCATGCCCTACTTGCCTTTAAATGCCTGCTGCGTTGCTGCTGTCTAGGAAACCACTGTGTATACAGTGGGGTTTGTGCACAACTACTGGAGATATCAAAAGCTCCTGTCCCTCCTGGACCATGTTCAGAGGGATGCATGATGGTATTAATGCATCATGGCAACTTCCAGACACTTTTCGTGCTGAAAGTTAGAAATCCTCTCTTTTGCAGTCTCTGAAAAACCTCATAACTAATATGTGGAATGAGACAATCTTTCGAAATGGCTGGAAACATCTTGCTGAAATATATGCACCACCTATGTGTTTAATTTGAAGCGTGAAAAGGTGGCCCATCTATGCCTTACACTCACCTCCTTCACTTTTTCACTTTGCAGTCCTGATCAGTAAGTTGCCATCAAGATCTCCACATCCCTTTAATTTATTAGGGGGAGTCTGCAGTCTTGCACTGAAGATCAGGGAACAAGCTCTCGAAATGCAATTTGCAACTCTCCTCCATTCAGTTTTTTTACCTTTTTGACCCAACCCAATTTTCTCTCACAATCCTCCAAATGCCCCTACCTTGCAAGCTGGTAAACCACAAGGTAGAGAATTGAGCAGCAGATAGGGTCAAGTACCTATAGTTTCAGATAGCAGCTCACATAGAATTGCTGAGGTTGAAAGGGACCTTTAGGATCATCAAGTCCAACCATTAACTTACCCTGACAAAAACCACTTCTAAACCATGTCCTCAAGTACCACATCTACCCTTTTTTTAAACACTTCCTGGGATGGCAAATCCACCACCTCCCTGGGCAGCCTATTCCAATGTTTAATAACCCTTTCAGTGAAAAAGTGTTTCCTAATATTCAATTTAAACCTCCCCTGACATAACTTGAACCCATTTCCTCTCGTCCTATCACTTGTCACCAGGGAGAAGAGGTCAGCCCCCACCTCTCTACAACCTCCTTTCAGGTAGTTGTAGAGAGTCATAAGGTCTCCCCTCAGCCTCCTCTTCTCCAGGCTGAACAACCCCAGGTCCCTCAGTCGTTCCTCATAAGACTTGTCCTCTAGACCCCTCACCAGCTTTGTAGCCCTTCTCTGGACACGTTCCAACACCTCAATGTCCTTCTTGTAGGGAGGGGCCCAAAACTGAACGCAATACTCGAGGTGGGGCCTCACCAGTGCCGAGTACAGGGGGATGATAACTTCCCTAGTCCTGCTCACCACACTGTTCCTGATACAGGCCAGGATGCTGTTGGCCTTCTCGGCCACCTGGGCACACTGCTGGCTCATATTCAGCTGGCTGTCCACCAACACCCCCAGGTCCTTTTCTGCCGGGCAGCTTTCAAGTCACTCCGCCCCAACCCTGTAGTGCTGCATGGGGTTGTTGTGACCCAAGTGCAGGACCTGACACTTGGCCTTGTTGAACCTCATACAATTGGCCTCAGCCCATCGGTCCAGCCTGTCCAGATCCCTCTGCAGAGCCATCCTACCCTCGAGCAGATCAACATGCCCACCTAGCTTAGTGTCATCTGTGAACCTACTGAGGGTGCATTCGATCCCCTCATCCAGGTCATTGATAAAGATATTAAAGAGAACCGGCCCCAGCACTGAGCCCTGGGGGACACCACTTGTGACTGGACCCTGACTGGATTTAACTCCATTCACCACCACTCTCCGGGCACGGCCATCCAGCCAGTTTTTTACCCAGCGAAGAGTACACCTGTCCAGGCCATAAGCAGCCAGTTTCTCCAGGAGAATGCTGTGGGAAATGGTGTCAAAAGCTTTGCAAAAATCCAGGTAGATAACATCCACAGCTTTCCCCTCATCCACTAGGCGGGTCACCTTATCATAGAAGATCAGGTTTGTTAGGCACAACCTGCCTTTCACAAACCCATGCTGACTGGGCCTGATCACCCTGTTCTCCTGCATGTGCCGTGTAATGGCACTCAGGGTGATGACCTTCCATGACCTTCCCAGGTACCAAGGTCAGACTGACTGGCCTGTAGTTCCCTGGATCCTCCTTCCGGCCCTTCTTGTGGATGGGTGTCACATTTGCCAACCTCCAGTCAGCTGGGACCTCCCCAGTTATCCCGGACTGCTCATAAATGATGCAAAGTGGCCTGGTGAGCGCTTCTGCTAGCTCCCTCAGTACCCTCGGGTGGATCCCATCTGGCCCCATAGATTTGTGCACCTCCAGGTGCTGAAGCAGGTCCCTCACCATTTCCCTTTGGATTACAGGGGCTTCATTCTGCTCCCCATCCTTGTGTTCTAGCTCAGGGGTCTAGGTACTTGGGGAACAACTGGTCCTGCTCACATCTCCCTCAGCAGTGGAAGCAGCGGGATGCTTGTGTTTAGTGCTCTACAAACTGTATTATTTATGTGGTTGGCTGCTGTGTGTTCCTTCATCCACATGCTAACTGAAAGTTTTTAGTTAAATACAATTAACTTTATCTCCAAAGTGCCTAAGTATGTCCTTTAATGCCAATTACTCTTTCATTTTCTCCTCTCCACCACCACTGCTATTTGTTGGGACCTATTTTACCCTTGTAGTGTAATCAATGGCTAACAAACCTGATCACAGGTCAATGTCAGCCTCACCTGAACTCATTCTTCCCTACCTTCCCAAATCTCTCTCCAGAGCACCACTGCAGGATTGCTCACATCTTCTCAGAGCTCCTTTCTCTTGTTTACTTGAGCTGTGTCAAACAAGTCAGACAAGCAGTTAAGCTTTTTCCAACATCCTCACCTGGCACCTCTGTTCAATACTCCAAGACATACAGAAAGAACAAACATATGTCTATGGTCATCTTGTTCAGCTTTGTCAGATACAGACGCCATAGACCAGGAGAATCTAAATGCCCCAAGCCTTTCTGTGTAGCTACATGATCATGCAGATCCTACAACCCTGCATGTTTTGATAACTGCTACGCTTACAACCAGAAGATGTAAGGCATAATTTTGGAATAACACAACTTATGCAGTGTCTAACTCCATACATCCTCACCTGCACTATGCGCATTCTTGAAATATGTTCATCACTGCTTTACATGGCAGCCAGGTACACATGGTTTTTCATTTCCACTTGCCAGTGATGTTATTTAGCTGTTCTCAGTACTGTTGTGTCTAACCTGTTTGGACCTAAGTCCAAAAGAATTGTTTTCCTATTACTCTATACTTTTCGTGATTATAGAAATTATTCTCTATTGCTAGTTCCATCTGACTTAACTAAGTCTGCAGGTTCACTGTTTAGCAAAAGAACCGATAGAACAACGTATCTGTACTGAAAAACAAAGGATATGAATCCTTATACATCATCAAAGAAAATGAGAGTATATGTAAAAGTTTTTAAAGTTTTTTGCTGGAGCTAAAAAACACTCTATGGAGTTGACAATATTTGGAAAGAGTTAAAAGTAGTCTCAACATTTTTTCCCAAATACAAATCCATTGTACTGGATTCATTCAGCCAAGTTATAAACAGCAAAGAATTTGCCACATAAAACTGGTACTCAAAATAAACACCATCAATTGTATGCACTATCGTACCTTGGCAAAATGTAGCATTGATCCTCTTGTAGCCTTGTGGGCATTCCATCATAGGACCGTATCCATGGTAAGCTGAAGAAAAAAAAATTATGTCAGTTAAATACTGCTGATTTATATGTTTATTTAGAGACCCTGACAGCCACGTTATTATGTAACTATAAAAAAAAAAAATCATTATCAGTTTTTATGATGTGTGGTTCAGCATAAAAGGTCAAGAAATTAAAATTAAAGGTTGTACAGGCAATCTTAATTCCATATCTTGCCACATACATACCACTTAAGTCTTCAGTTATCCAGTCAAATTTATGTTTTTTTTTCCAAAAAAGAGAAGTCTTTGAAATCAGGACATTACCTTTCATCCTAGTTGTTCTCAAATATTCAAATAATAACTTTCCCAAACCAGCTATGAACTTCATGTTCGGAAAAAATAAAGTTTAAGATTCACAATGGAAACAATGGTTTTAAAACTGAAAGCAGATTTAGAAAGCAGAAGTATCTTCAATGTTAAGCAAAATTGTTGGGTACCATTTCTCCTGCCGTGCTGAATATAAAAGTATTTGAATTACAAAGGAAACAGATGCAAATAAATTTCTAAAACAAGGCAGAAAGAAGAAAAAGGCACATTTGTGATTTACCTAACAAAGCTGCTGAATTTTGGAAGACTGTGTCACTTATTGGCTGATTAGTGTAAACTGTCCAGGGCATAACAACACTGCAAAATACAGACTGAATTCAATTTTGCCAAATAGAAAATGTCCAGTTAACTAGTTTTTGATTTCTATTTATTGTTTCTTTCCTCCACTTAAGGTTGCCTTTGAGACTACAGAAAACTGTTTATTGATTCTTAAACTGTTATAACACCATAAATGAGAGCAGTAACTTCTTTGTACGGTTATGCACTAGAAGCTAATCTCTTAGCAAAGCCCAGTACTTTACTAAACATATAGGACTAAGCTTTCCGGCACTATGATCTCACAAGTGCCATTAATAAGAGTCAAGAGAGTTTTTCATAATTTAGATGCTACAACAGAGATACCTTACATTTGGTCAGATATTTTGTTTTCCTTTAAGTGTTCTAAATGTTCAGCAGGCCAAAAACCACCCCAACCCCTGAATACATTACTTTCCAGCTTTACTGTATATAAACTGTCAAATAAGACAGAACTGAATGAGATAATGTTTTCAATTGGCTTCACTTCACATATAATGCCTGAATTGCACATTTACCCCTGCAGCTTATTTTAAAACTGCTAACTGGTTGACCATAAGGATAAAAAAAAAAAAAAAGAAAAAAATTATTTTCATTAATTCTGAAGCTTTTCCTATTCATAGGAAAAATTTATGTGATGATCTTGAGTAGCAGTTTTCAGAATGAGAAAGTTTTACATCAAATTGCTGTGAATTATTTAAAATAACTGCTTAACTAGAACATTAAGATTCTCCTTAGCAATTGTTTAAAGTGATAAAATGGTTAAACACAAAAATAGTAGAAGTCAAAATACAACAACAACATTCTTAGTTTTGAACACATACTCTTCCATCTTTACATTGACTACAACCATTTTAACACAAATTAAAAATTTGAAAATTTAGTCTCTCACCATACAGTGGCAACTACACATTTATTTTCAAGGCAGCTCCAATCTTTTCACAGTGCTAATGTTAAAAACAGTTGAAATTTAAGGTGAGGTTTTCAAAAGCACAATGCATTAGCTGATTCCTGGTCCCCAAAAATGTCAATAAACTTGTAATGCTCATGTTAGCAGAGTCAGATTCATAACTGCAAACTGTGTTTGCTGTTACAGACCTCATTCAATTCACGTTAAAACCAAGAGAGTCTCTCTAACTTTTTGTGGGACGGAATAGTACTCTGGAGTACAGCCTGGCGGAGGAAAACAGAGGAAGAGCACCAGCCCATAAGCTATGCCAGACCTTTTCCAGTGCTGCAACTCATCTTCCCTTCCAGGGTGACTCAGCTGCTCTAGAAAGTGCAGTGGTGCAGTGAGGTCAGAGATTTTAACCTCTCCCTCTCTCCTCATCCTCCTACTCTCACACTGAACAGGAAACAGCGGCTTACTAGCAGTTGTTTTCTTCCTTGCAGGTTGCAGTAGAGTAAGGAGCTTGTTCAGGGATGGCTAGTGATCCATGTGGGAGCTGGATGGAGTCTTACATTACTTACCCTTTACTCACTTAGACAACCTGTTTGTAATTATTAACTGTTAGCAAGCATCCTGAACAATCCTAACATTCCCCATGTAACACAGAAATGTACTTTGTCTTAGAAGTTGTCTTCTGTAGAAGCCCTCAAAAACGGAGATCTGTTCCAAAATTTCTTCTTTTGTTTTTCAGTAATACTGAATAACCCGTCAACTTACAGACACAGGAGCTGTCTCAGGCCAAGGCACTCGACTCTGCCACAAGACAGAAGCCCTGACTGAGCAGTGGCCATTACCCAAAATACGCAAGTACACCTTTACAAAGTGACAAAGCCCTATTTAAGTCCATGGGAACAAGACACACGCAAACTTACATACATCCTTAAGAAGCAGACTGAAGAGAGAAGAAAATTCCCTGCTAATGAGACTGAAGTATATGCTTAAATATTTTGATGAAGTGTGTTTTGCAGAAGATCACGTTAAGTGCAACCCAATTATGTATTATTATAAAAACAGGTTAATTTAAATGAAGTTTTCAAAGCATAAGCCCACAAAAACAGAAGAAATTCTGTTTGCTTGCAGAAAGTCTACAATAAAAAGGGTAATACCAGTTTAGTGAAGTATCATAACAGGTGAAAATTACATGGGACTTATGTAGGACTAACATTGACTGCTGAGACACTACCATGGACATCACTGAACTAATAACTTACTAATAATTTACTTGACTCCCAAGTTTTTTCATCCAATATCATATATATAAATAGACATATTAAGAACTAATATACATATGCCTACTTTTTTTACCACTGACATATTCCATTATTGTAAAACAAAAAAAATTAAAATACTTGATGAAATACAAATCTTTAAGCAACCACTCCCCACTTTCATTAAATCTTATAATAAATTTATGTTTATCTTTGGAAATTGTTTGCTCTACAGAAGCATAACACTTTGATACTGACATAAGGCTTAATTTGACACCTATGCCCAAAGGACGCTTAGGCCAGATCCGACACAGACATGAAAGTTCAAGTTGTGTGCCTAAGTTCAAACTGAACATCTATAAAACTAAAATGCTGTAAGATCACTTAAACTTCTGCAACACTCCAAATTCATCACCTTAAGTTCTTAAAAATCTGAAAATTCACCATTTGCACCCATGCAGAATTGCCATAAATCATGGCACGATTGAATAGCATCATGCTTAACTCATTCCTAAATCAAATCTAGACTAAGAAAATACATATACCTCTACCAAAGCTTCCTGACAGGATTTAGTGAATATTCTTGAAGCATACACTTATCAAATCATACTCTTGATATAATGTAGTCGTAGATGACACTGTATTTTAATCTGAAGAAAACAAACAGTGCACCCATCTCCTCCTCCCTTCTTAAAATACTAATGTACAGGGAAAGCTCCCACCTAGAAAGACAAGAAATGTATCCCATTATGTCTAGGAGACACAAATCCTTACTTTCCAGGAATGCTTTAATCAGAAGGACAGGATTATTCCAAGTGGCAACATTCTCTGTCTCCTCTTGAAATCATACAGTTACATTCAAAAAAAAACAATTCCAGATTGAGCCAGAAAGCAGGAGTGAGAATGACTCATACTATAAGTAATTAAGGACACTGGGAAAGAGACTGGGTTCCCAGTCCTGTTCCAAGAACCGTTTCTACATTTTACAAGTTAGGGCATCTCCTCGTAGGTATAAAACGAAGATTAGAAATTCTTCTGGCAGATAAAGAAACTCTGATGGCCCCATCTTGAGCAAGTGTGCTAGCCATTAAGCTTTTATAATACAGGGACAGTGCCCATCTCATTAGCGTTTCAAAAGAATTATTCTTACTCAGTGCTTCGAAAAAAGGGTGGTGGACTTCCCTTCTGGATAGGTTTTAGGGTGAGTTCAGGCACTTCATTGTGCCCACCTAGGAAGCACCTGGGGACCAGGATTTCCGACATGGTTTGTCCCAGCGTTTCCTGTTTGCTGGTTCTTAACATCATGCCACACATGCTGGCATTATGCAGCTGCCTGATCAACATGTTGTTTGTTGTGGATGCCAGGCTGAGATGACCAGTAGTTTACCTGAGCTATGAAGAACTAGCAAATGGGCTTTCCTGTCAAACTAGGCACCAAAAATTTGTCTTAGTAGTTCCAACCAGTTTTTGGTTGAAGCACATTTCCAGCTTTCTTGATTTTTCTCATGGCACACCCACATCCACTAAGCAACGTTCTAAACACCCACATACTTCTGATGATCAAGAATTTCAGTTGTAGTTGAATTGCTACTTCTTCGGAGAAAGCTATAAAATCAGTACACATTTTCACAATTCATACACCAATACAGAATGCATGTCTGAAATTGTATTTACGTGCTACAGGAATCAAAATTTAGATACCCAAGTCTTTTATTAACTATGGCCCACAAAGATCCCAAGGAGGCTCTCTTTCAGAAGCACATTGCAAGATAAACATACTCCAGAAGACTAAATTTAAATGCTTCATAAACTAGCTGATCAGCCTGAGTCAGCATAAATTTACATCAGACTCTCCTGTGGAAGGAGGAGTCAGAGAAGTAGGAGTAACAGCAGATTTTCTGCTGGAATTGTATTTACATCCACATTAAGACTTGCGGACAAAAATATGCTTCCAAAAAAACCCAAATACTGAACATGTTTCCAGTGTTGCTATCTGTACAAATAACAGGGGCCTAGAAGACCTAGATAAGAATGACTGCAACCCCTTGCACTATTTTTGGCCAACGAAATGCAGATCCACACCATCTGCAAAATAGCTATTACATTATCTTTTCTCATCTTTCATTTAGTGATGAAAATATGACATAACAGAAGTATTCCTGTGCAACAATAATGTAATTCACAAAACGTTTAAGAGACTAGCTTCACCTATCAGGCAAATAATTTGAAATTTCTTTCTCATTATAATATGGCGTCAAATCATAACAAAACGGTGAAGAAACTATTTGTCATTGCCTAATTGTTGAGAAAGATACTTCAAAAACAGAGCAAAAATATGTAACTGACAATTTAGAGCCTGGAAATCCTTGTCTCCATACTTGAAAAGTTCATCTGCAGTCCCAAGAGGTCACTGCATTCTCTTCAAGCAGTAACTGCCGCCCCTATAACTTAAAATTTCTGCGTAAACTTCAAAAGAAATAAATCCAGCTGGAAGAGGCAAGATAATTCAATGTCATTAACCTTCCTGCATTGAGAAAACACAACAGTGCATCACTGACTTAAAGGAGGAGGAAGAGGAAAAAAAACCCAACGTTAACTTTGCTGGCTGCATCGAGTGCCTGCATATTCTAACTCTGCTGACATGCAGGAGAATTCCAGTTTCTGCAACCTGTCCCTAAATGAAACCATACCATATTCTTTGTACTAGGTTGTTCTTTTTTTTTTTTTTTTTCCAGAAAAGGAAAAATACTACTTGAGGGGAATAAAAGCCATAAACTGATCCAGAGAATAACAACAAAATGGCACTTACATGGCTTCTTGGGACATTTCTGGCATTTGTTAAAACCCCAGGAAGTACCCACGGTTCCGCAGCAGTCTTCTTGCTTGGAAAGGCCAGGAAGTGCTTTGCCACACTGGAATAGTCAAGTAAAGAATACTCCAGTTAGTGATACTATATGATGCTCGCTTCTAGTACAATGTTGATTTTCAGTCATCTTGGGTCAAGCTCTTGCTGAGACACTGAAGATTCACTGGAGCTCTTAGCTGAACTTAAATAGTGCCCATGCATTGCAGTGGCTTTCTACGTAGGCATGAGCAAATTAGGTGACATTATTATCTTCCCATGCGTCAACTTGAAAAGGAGAAAGAAACAGAAGTGAACAGTATGTCATAGGGATCAGTGAGTATATTTCCAAGGTAGCAACTCACCATTGGCACCTATTCCCTACATTTTTCCTAATAAAAACATGCTCGTCCACTTTTTCAAAACCTGTATAAATTATCTCAAATACCGTTCTAATTACTCTCTCAAAGAAAGACAAGAAGTACGACTCTGATTTCTATAATGTTATTTCATATTAAGAAGCTTCAACTTCCTGCCAATTTATGTTTAATGTTTATGACCATTTACTGAAAATTGCCAAATTATGACAGATTCTGTTGCCCAGATACCAAAGAAGGTAACCCAGATGACTGAAGCTGAAGTTAGTGATGTCTGTGTTATTCCAAACAAGTGCCTCTGTCCCCATGCAAATATTTAAATTAATCTTGCAATAATTTCTGAGGTCAATGTTCCTTTCCCCCCCCCCTCATTAAGAATATGCTTATTATACTTTTTATTAATAATACTAATTTTTGGAAGCTTACAATGTAGTAGTTATGTTCTTGACTTTGCAATTTTCTTCCATTTTGCATTATAAAGAAAGCTTAAATGTATTTCTGAGATGTAGATGTTAAAAAAATATATCTAAACCTGTCAATTAGATATAAAATGGAAGTGCACGTGTCCCAAAAGAAGCGCATAACAGCTGCACTAGTAACACTTTCAAAGTAAATGTTGATATAAATAGGCACTGGAGCAAACAATTCAAATGTGCTGAAGTGTGAATCCTCAGTACGCAGTGAACAGACCTTTCCTAATCTAACTTTCCTTCCTGACAGCATATAAACCTTTGACCACTGTCGCTTAGCTGGCTCATCCTATGGCACAGGCTGGGGCCTTGTGCATGTTTTCACTTCAGCTGGTAACCCAATCAATCTGCAGTGGGGATGCACGCTGAATGCACAGGCACTGACAGCTTCCTCCAACCATCCCAGAAATTTTCCAGTGCGCTCTTAATCTTATTGACACCCATGAGTCAATGATGTTTCTGAAGTGCAGAGTTACGCTGTGTAGCTTCAGTGTGACTACTAACAGGATAGCAGGCTACCTCACAGCATTAGGGCTCTGACTCAGAGGGTTCCCTCTTTGCATGGGGAAGGCTGGCAAAGCATCGTCCCAGCCATCTTCTCTGCCCCTTTTTCACAGATACTCCCCAGGCACCCCCTGAAACATCCCAGGAACAAACTAAAACCAGCATCAGTTCACCATTTAAACATCAGACTGTAATGTGCAACCTGCAGCAGCTCAGCACTTGCTGCATGTGAAGCTTAGACATCTGTCAAGGGCTATGTGAGCAGCCAGGAGTCCCAGTGAAAAAACCAGCCTCTCTCGAGAAACGGAGCTTTTGGCACCGGGGCAAGTTAGCGAAGTTACGGTGCGCGTCTGCACATCACGCCTATATGGGGTAGCACCACTTGTGCTTTAAGCCTCATTTTAGGGTGACACATAAACAGCATAAAGAACAGAGTAGCCAAACAGGTTACAAGACGCTGCTCAGTTATTGTGCAACTTTAGGAGTCTATTTCACACTGTCTGCAGAGGGTCTTGTAACAAATTCTCCTATGTTCCAAGGGGTGACAAACAGTCCTGGCCTGGATGGTATTTGGCTGTGTTAAAACAGTTAAAGTATAAAAGCAAGTCCCACCTTTCAGATGCAGGCCCAGGCTTACACTATGTGAACACACATCTTTCAGGCCGTCTTGCACTCCCCCGGCTTGGGCACTGGCATGATTAGTACGAGATGGACCATGCTTGATTAGTCAGAGTCTGCTGAGTTCTCTTTCCAGAAGCAACTCTCAGCCTGGCGTTTCACAAAGGCCATCAAGATGCACAAACAGGGAATTCTGCACAACTCCCTCTGCTGCAGCAGCTTGGCTGTTTTCAAAACTGGAGCTAGCTTTCAACTGCCAGATGATATACAGATCTTGCTGGAGGTCCCAGAAGCTCAAAAAAATCTTTCAGCTGGAGAGTACTCATAATGTCTCCTAGCAGAGGCTGCCCTAAGACCTTAGAGAATTCATGTTATGTCTTTACGCAATGCTGGTTTCTCAACACGCATCCCAGGTGAGCATGCTCTAGGAAGGACCATTTTACTTTATAATCACAGCTACTCAGTTTTACTTTATAATGACAGCTGCTCAATTCCTTTCCTAGAGCTGGGACTGCTTCTTCAAAGACAAGAGAAGCCACTGACTGAAGTTGTATATTGTGGCTGTTATTCAGAGTCAGCTAAACCAATCTGCACTCAACTCTTCTATCCCACCTTGTGCCATCAGTTTTACAACTCTCATCTCTCTGAAAAGAAGTGGGAAGAATCAAGGCTGGTGCTGGACCTCCCCTTATGATCTCAGAAACAGGGCATTTGGGCAGTGAGGCACATTACCTAACACCCAGTGTTCCCCTGCAAGGTCACAAGCCTCAAGGACACATCCCAACAGCTCGTCAAGGCAAGACTCCACTAATAATCATGAACACCCCCCCCCCCACCCCCCCCTTTTTTTTTTCCCCTAGAATAGAAAAGGTGTCATTTAACAGTAGTAAATTAAAAGCACATAAAACAAAGAAGAAAAGAAAAAGGAGGAGGAAGAAGATGGACTAAAGCCCACTTTTAGTTTAGGTGTGGTGCTACAGCATTTGCATTCTACTGAAAATCATGATCTCTGTGGTCATAACTTTTTCAAATTTCCATATAAAAACCATGAGCAAAAATAAGGATGCCAAAGTCTGAGTCATCTGGCAACTGTGGTTTGTAGTCCTGTCAGTAAAAACTGGCAATGATTAAAGCTGCTGCTCCCACTGCCTCTATGGTGAATTAAAGCTTGAAGAATCAATGATAATTTGGTTAACATCCAGATCATTGTCGAAACTGGCCAGTGAGGAAAAGCAACTGCCACATGGGGCTCCTAGTGGTGTAAGATCTGTGTAATTTTGGAGCTATGCATCAGAAAAAAATGACTGCTCTGCAAAGCCCTAAGCCAAGCAGAAACAGAGTTCTTCTATGGCTAATAAACCCTGATTTCTCTGGTACAATTAATAGTGCTTCAGATACTTCCAACACTCATGGCACTGCACAAACTGTTTCCTAGCCAGCCACAATTTCTTAAGATGCTCCTCCCTTTCACAAACCCTAAGCATCAATGAACTGAAGCTCTGTTTCTACAGGCCTCAAACTTTTAGGTAATTTCTATCCACTGCAAAAGTCTTACCCACTTCCTACTACTGAGAAGAACTCATTAGTTCTTCAGACAGTCTGTTCCAGTCTCTGAGTCACAAGTGACTGGAAAAGTCACTTGGGGGAATCCATAACTATTTTTAGTTTGTCTCACCATTCAACGCAACTCCAGCACATAAGCATGAGCCTAAAATAAGCAGGGAAGCTAAACACAAGCACATAGTTTGCACTATGCGTGAAGATGATGCCATTCTCCAAGCTTAGGTTTACACTTTTCTATCCATCATCCGCACACATTTTAAACTAATCTAGCCCGTATCCCTGAGGGCTTTTGGAAAACGCCTCAGAGAGAAGAACAGATTTTCATGAATGATACATCTGTCACAAGCTTATGATTTGGAGATAATTCTTACTGGGTCAGAAGGCAAAGAACTCATGAAGAATTGCTATAAAAGAGCTCAACTGTGCTGAAAGAGGCTCAGCAGTAGCAGCAGTATGAAGCACACATGGTACTAGTATAAAACAAAGTTCTTCCTGGGTAAAGCACTCTCAGACACTGAAAGTATTGTTTCGAATCCACATATTTTCCCCCATGCGTGCCTGGGCTTCTATGCCAATATTTTATATAACTGAAGGAAGTACTGAATATTCCCCCTGGTAGACTGAAATTCTGGCTGACCCTGTGCTGGTGCACAAAGGCCACCCCAAGCCACATAACCTCTTTGTTCCTCTGTCCAGACTCCAGCCTCTGTCCCATGTCCGCAGTCTTGGAGTGCTAACAGTACTTGAGTTGTGCACTGCCACCAATGTTTCATATGTTTTCCAATGACAGGGAAAAGGAAGGATTATATCCTCGAAATACTTCTGCTAAGGCAGTAGGAGGAATTTATTCAGCTCCCTGTTAAATTGCAGTAGAGAGCCCAGTCTGGCAATTAGTGTCAGGGCAACCGCAGAGAATTCTGGCCGAGGGACCACAGTGTTTCCTGGGACTCTCACTCCTGTCTGACCCATCTACAAATCCCTGTCACGAGCTGTTAGCTAAAACCACAATACAGGCATAAATAAAGGAGTGTCACATGATTAACTGTGATTGAAATCGATAGGTGCTTTGCCTGAGTTAATAGCTAATAACTCTGGGATTCAGCTCAGAAGACTGCATTTCGCATACCACAATAGCAGAAGTGAATGGATACACTGTTTAACTTTCTGTAAACTATTCAACAGGCACAGACCTTGGATTGTTGCTTCTTTTTTTTTTTCCCCCATAGGCACGACAAACAGAGTAAAAAACCTCAACTTAATAAACCGTTTTACTGAAACAATTAACAAACACACTTAATTGGCTTACTGACCAGCTGAATGACAGGTTGTTACAAATGAAGAGTATTATCCCATGTAGCACTGGCAGACTAACAGGCATTGTCTCATAAGTAGAGGAGAGAAACTTAAATACTTCCAGACTTTCTAAAAGAACTGGTAAAGAATTTGTTTTGGCTTAAGCAGAACATTCTTCATAGGCAAGTAAAAATTATCCAGCTTTCTTCTATTTGAGTAATTAAAACAATGTTTGGTGGTTTTGGTATCTGATACATCTTTAGTCTTCTGATATTTCACGGTATTGATCATGCAAAGAATCTATTGTGAATGAAGCATTAATCCTGGAAATGAATCCACACTGATTTCTGACAGTCTATTTGTTTAAAAACTTCAGAAGCCAAATCATGAGCTTCAAGGAATTCCAGACAGTTTTTTTTTATTTTATGAGATGGTATTTTTAAGACTATTCTAAAGAAAAAAGGTTTTAAAAGTGCTCTAAGAGAAAAAGTACCAGTATGAAGCACAGAATTTTACTTGTATATTTTTTCCTGCCTGATTATAAATAGGGAAGTTCATTTCATACAGCTGTTAAAGAATGAAAATACCTGAAATTTACCTTCATGGGAAATGTTTTGTTAAATGTGAAATTCATCAGGCTTATTTATACAGTTGAATGAAGTACCTCAACTGGCATATTACTACTGTCATCGCCTCTAGACTACATACACTATGGTTGTATTGCATACAGTAGTATCAATATGTTAGGTTATGCATTAAGAGCTATCAACACATTTTGCTGCTCTGGTTTTGAACTCAAAGTTTTATGCCTTTGTTTAACATTTCCCGTCATGAAAAAGTTAGTGATCTAAGCCCAGTTCCTAAAAACCGTTATGTATATTCTCAAAGTTATGATCAGTGTATGCCCTTGTGTGAATCAAGTTAAGTAAATGATTAACGATTTGCAGTCAGAATCTTTATCATGACACAATATTGACAATTTCTAACCTTTTCCAGCTGCCACCCTTCACTTGGCTTATTTTGTATTCTATCAAGTCTGACAGCAGAGAGAAGGCTGTTGCTCAAACCAAAACAAATGTTTCCTGCAAAAGATATTACTGAAACATACTATTAAACAATTTCCATAGAAGTCCACCCCAATAAAGATGCTGATTAACTAACATTTTTTTTCAGACATACTTGTTATTTATCAGAACTATGCAGCATTTGAAACACATTCTAACACTTATGTGAATGTTTTGATCACACTGAAAATGGACAGCCATTATAATTTTCAGTAAAGTCTTTACTAGTATTCACCACTAATGTTATTTAGTTTAATTTATTTAAGAGATCTATCAAAATATACCTCTATTGACTGCTGCAGGTGGTATATTTTGTTTTACTTTAATATGATTTTCCAAAGTATTATTATAATAAACCAAATTTCACTTCACAATACCAGAACAACTCTAATTCAGGCATTCTTCTCAACAGAGCTGTAACAAGTACGGGTCTTTTCTGCAACACTGTTCAAAGCACTTTGCAACGGAAGCACAAAGCATTCTGCAAACTAACAAATGAGGGGTAGAACATGCCCCAAACACTGCAATCTGGAATTTATTTGAATTTGAAAAACCTCCACAAAAAGGGGGGATCAGAAGTGAGTATTTTTCACTGGAATTGTTTCAATGACCATTTCAGAGAGCAGCACAGATCCTCTCAGCAATTACATCAGCACAACTGCGAGACAGTGAGGAGGAATGAGCAAGCAAGGGTAGACATGACTTCTTCACCAGATTCTCTTCCGGACATTTTGACATATGTTGCCTTCGGCCAGGTAAGTATCTTCAGTATGTCTCTCTTTAGAAAAACAAGCTTTTTTATTTCACATTTAAGCAATATATGCTGAGATCACCAGAAGTCTCCTTCAGTAAAACCAACACTCAAAAATATTTGCTGAAGAGAAAAGCATTACTTGTGAATCTAGTCAGAAAGAGCCTGCTTTAGAGAAATTTTGAAATACCAGCTTCTCCAATTTCTTGAGGGAAAAAAAAAAAAAAAAGCCTCCCTCTTTACAGTCAAGCAAAAATGAGACCAAAGCAATTTTGAGGAAAAAAGACTTTTTTTAAAGCCAAAATACTGAAATGTATTAACCATAGGAAAACACATGAATATACTTAGTAAACACTTCAAAGTGATCTTAAGGGTGGGGGGAAAAGCAGTGCCCAACTGACTTTATATCAACTTTGACAGATAGTAGGCATCTGCATTCTCTTCTCGATTTAAATGCAGAGTAATCATATGGGAAATTAACAGGGCTCAAGATTACCAACACAATCTTTACTAGGTGCGCCACTGACACTGTAAAAGTATTTTAGGAAACAACAAGATATTCTGTGTCATAATAAAGGCATTTTTATTAGAATTAAAATGAAAAGCAGCTGAAGAGGAGGAATTAAGGAAGAGAAACAATCTTTCTTATTTGCTTGCTTTAAGATCACCGACTTGGATTTCAGAAACACAGGTCTACATGGCTGTAAAAGCCGTCACAGGACACCATGCCCAGTCTCCAGCTTTTGAAGGCACTGTAACACACAGCATAGTGCCCCCTGCAAATCTACTGCTCTTCATCTTACGTAGGATTTTTGTTCTACTGCTCCCATTGCGTCGGTTTCTCAACTTCAAGTCTCTCATTTCTCAATATCGTTTTATATATAACAAGGTGCAAGTTTAGGTAAAGGTTTGTTCCATATATTTTTATGACAACAATAAGTTTCTGCCCTGCAGCTTTACTCCTAGTTCATGACATACTCTGCAAAACCCTTTTTGGTACTAGGAAAGCATTTGATGAACCACAACTTTTGTATGCAACATATCATAGTAAGCTATCATGTAACATGGTAAGTTATCCTGGAGCAATCATTGTAACATCTCAGAAAAAATAATTGCTAAGTGTTCCACTGAGAGAAGAGAGGCCGCCAGGAAAGTGAACTGACTTGAGCAGAAAAGAGAACCATCGAGAACACTATTTGCTTCTTATACTACTTTTTAAAATTTGTAATATGTCTTCATTTATCTACTTGAATTAAACTATGACATTTCATTCCTCTAGAGCTCCTCTCTCTCCTCCTCTCCCTCTGTCCTTCTAAGCTTGTAGACTGACATCTTTTCACACATCTTTACTATCCTTTCCTCATGGTTGCTGCCTTTGGTTATAGCCACTTAAAACACTATAGACACCTAAGCAAACAGGGAGTCTAGAAGAATTTCTACGTTGTTAATTAGGAGTGATCAGAGGCCTCAGAATACAACCAGATTCTTCAGCTATCTGCACCATAATGCCCTCCAAGCTCCAGTTGCTCCAGTTGCTAATTTCAACTTTCTCTGTTGAAATGCACTGCAGAAAATACACCCTGGCTGTCTTAGGATTCGAGTATAGCAGCTATCCTACTGTTTTTGCAGGACTACTGTTTTTGAATGAGACACATTAAAGGAATTTAACTATGGTGGGGTAAGGAAGAATGTATTGGGAGATGAAAAATATTCCACAGAAGGTTGTGAAAAAAAACCAAAGTCTTAAAAATCAGAGGACTTGTTATGGAAAGAACAGTTGAAATTCAAAGAAAAAGATAGAACAAGAGATGGAGGGAAACATAGGATGGTAGAGCTTACACACACACAGAACTGCAGCAGAGATTTTGATACTGTTTTTATCCTGTGTTTTTAGCCTGAACCAAAAGTAAGTTCAGCAAAGTCTTTGTTAACCTGGTTGATTTGTCTACAAGAGGCCACACACATATCCTTCCATCAATGTGCTCTATAGATAGTAAAGTCACCCCTGATCCCAGAATATTTAATAAAACATTTCTGAAGCCAAATACACAATCCACCCTGCAAAAAAAGTATGAACACTGGTGATTGTTGAAAGAAAGTAAGAATACCCAAATTATCCAGCATAAACTCCAGAAAGAACACACGCTCAGTTTAAAAAAAGGAAAGCTCAGTTTAGCAGTTTGTCTGAACAAATAAAGAGAACCCTCATATTTAGCAAAGCAAATATCAAAGCAGCAGAAAACCAAATTATTTTAGAATAGATCTATTTAAGAGAAAAAAAAATATTTCACAGTTCAAGGTGTACTTAACATACAAATAAATAATACGCATTGCCTGACTGCAGGAAAAACATACTGACATATGTTCAAATTTGAAAGGTGAAGGAGTCACTCAAATCTATACTTATGGCAAGGTCTTAAATGAATGGTGCTAAATGAATGCTCTACAAAATGCCACCCTACAACTCCAATTCTAAATTGAACCATTAAATTAAATAACAGAAGGCCTCTGAAATCCTTGCTATGCTCTTCTCCAAGACTGACATTGAAAGAAGCAATGAAGTTTGTAAAAAAAAGAGAACATGCATTATTCTAAACTAGGAGGCACTACCCTTTCTTGAAAACACTGCAAGACCACGTTTTTCCAGGGGAATATTGAAAAAAAAAAAAAAAACCCACAACATTATAAAAATTGGAGAATGACCATTTAGCAGGGTTCCAAGTAATGCATGAAGGCAATGCAAGCATATTCCTTCCCCCCCTTTAAAAGACAGTTACTATCTTCTGGTGAGTGATGAGTAAGCTTTAGTTTTAAAACCACTGTAACTTGAGTTTTAGATATGTCATTTGAAATACATCACTCATGCATGCAGCAGAAAGGACAGGAAAGTTATACAGCATAACAGGTAAGAGAGAAAAGATGCAGCATCCACTGCCCAGTCTAAGATTGAGGAATCAATTTTGTCTTCCCCTATATATGAGTGCACATAGTGCTTCACTTTGTCATGCAAAATCTATAAACTTTCATTTGAACATGTGCTTCAACACTGGCCAAAGAACAAATTCAAGATTTTACTATTCCTGCAACAGACAAGGATGAAGAACTCATCAGTATAAATTAACACTGTAATCACAAATCAAGCATTCAACAATTAGTGAACACTAGCCTTCAATGTTTCATACTCAAACTTAACTCTAGTCTTTTAGAAACATTTTTGGGGCATGATGAGATTTAAATTTACTACTTCCATAACATTTTTCAGAATCAATTATTTTAGAACACCCTGATGTGATGGCCTAGCATCAGCAGGTTTGGGGATCTTTAATTCCATAGCAATGACTCCTGAAACCAGAATTAATTATGTCACTAGTAAGAACGCTATGATACTCTGCACAAGCCAGTCACTGAAAGGAGATGAGAAAAATATTCTAGGGGAAAATTCTTTGGATCTGGCAGAGAATGACTGAGACTAAGGAACTGTGATTTCACTTTGAGGTTCCAGAAGGTACCTGATACCATTACCTTGGGATCTACCACCTACATTACCCTCACTTTGCTTCTGATTCCATCCTGCTTCTGCTTCTATTTGTCCTCCCATCACTGATCCTCTCCAAAACTCCTTGCTCCTCTGTGATTGAGGTCTTGTCCCTCTTTTTTTTTTTTGTGCTGCTTGGGAGCTGTGATAAGTTGAGAAAATTTCCTTGCTGTCAGTTCAAACACTGGGCATCACAGCAGTCACTGACAGCTAGAAGAAACACTTGTAAAGGATGTTTTGCTCCAGGTCTGGTGTTTCAGGGATGATGGGTGCTGTCCCTTTGAGGGGAAGGCAGACCATGCTCTCTGCAGATGAAACCTTTGGGGAACTTTGCTGCCAACATCTAACAAATATCTGTAGAATGTATTAGGTCTATATATATATTGAGATGCTTGAAAATTGGCTAAATTTGAGTGCATGGTACTGGAAGGACCAAAGGCAGAATGACCTTCATGATAAATTTAAGTTTCTGCTTCAAAGAAACAGCTGCAATTTTTTTTTTAACCCAAGTAAATCAACATATTCCTTCTCTAACATCATCCCTCAAAACGAGTGATTTTTCTGAAACTTCTCAAAAAAATTCAGCTTGAGGCACACATTGAGGATAAAGAAAGTTTGGTCTGAAAAGTTAAATTTCAGCAAGGTGATAAGCAATAAATAACAGGCTCGTCTTAATTTTTTTACAATCTCTTCACATATGGTTTTTTCCCCTCTCTGTATATTTACATATATATGCAAAAATGGTAACACTGTTGCTTATTAAAGTGCTGAAAGAAGATATGCAATTTTGAATAGTCATATGTCACCTGATGCGATCATATTCTTTTAAACTAAACTAAGGTTTTAACGTTCTAGCAACCACTCAATTGGCTTTCATAATTTTTCTACCCCATTCAATGGTCACATTTCAACAGGTTCAAAACATTAGCCTACAATACTGTAAAACATGTTGTTGAACAGGAATTTCAGTGAAAACTGCAACTCCTTGAAAAACACTCGTGATGCACATGCAAAAACACTCATTAACGCAAAGGACAGTACAAGCTGTGGAAGATAGTGTAACCTCAGTTGTTCAATGAGGAGAGACAGAACTAGGATTTAGAATCACGTTGTTTTATTTGAAGAAATAGCTTATAAATGCAGAAGTTCTGGCTAGAAAAACTGAAGGCAGAATGTCAGGGATCCAAGTCCACAGAAAATAAAGACATTAGCTTGAAAGAGAAGGGGGTTCAGAAAAATGTTATTTTGTAAAAATTTTACATTCCCCAAAGAATTTTCTTTTGAAAAAGAATGTCAAATGTGTCCTTTCCCAGCAATTGGTGGGAAAAAAAAAAATCATTCTTTTATAATATTGTTTTAAAGCTACCTATCTCAAAAGCCTCAGCAAACATTTCTTACCTGTGTCCCAATAGTCTCCTGGAAGCAGCGCCCAAGCTGAGTTTTAACTGAAACAGGAAACATATGAGGAATGGGTTGTTGATTTGTGTAAGCAGTATGTCCTTTCTGGGTTTTCTGATATGGAAGACCTTGGTAAGAGACCTGTGGATGTCCTGGCTGAGGTACTTTTGCTTTTTGTCCTGTTGACGTGCTGTCAATTCTTGAAACTTGATGGATCTGAACTGAGGCTTCAGGGGGATGTTTCACATGGATATTCACTATGTTAGGAGGGAACTTCACTAAAATAATTGAAGGAAAAACACATAAGAAAAATTGGTAATAAAATATGTCAAAAAAGATATCTTAGGCACCTCTAAGACATTTCGGTTTTGTACACTAGAATTTTTACAGAGTGCCTTAAAGTAACCGAAATGTAAATGGAGCCCAAATTTGGGGGTTAGATGGAAAGCTGTAAAAATGCACAGAGTCTCATTAACAAGAAAATGAAAACTCTTCACCCAGGAAAGAACAAGATTATAGGATTTTAAAGATTGCTACATAAACATGGATGTCCAAATTGGCTGGTGTGACATTAACATTTGTGGTCGTACTGTGTAATAAGAATCCCATTCAAAGTTCCAGAATTCAAACTCCACTGGGTTATTTTTGTATATATAGTAAGCTTTATTTTCTTTTTCAAATCCATCATCTTTCTCTGGAACACAGAAAAAGCTTCAGTTTTCATCCCTTAACCTTTATATACCTGCCAAGTCCCAAGTTTGCCCCTGCAACAGTTGCCAGCATCTCAATCACCTAAAACCACCACTCCTTTCACTGGACTTTGAATTCAGGATTTGGCAGATAAAGAGGGAGGAAATGTTTTTCAGATACTTCCGTTTTTAAATACAGTTGTAGTTTTAGATCTGGGTATATAGATTGAGACACTCCAGTCAACGTAATGCACACAGAACTGTTTATGAGCCTCAAGTCTCTTTTCATTGAAACACAAAATGCCCTTTAAACTTGTAACTCAAATTATTATTGGGGGAGGGGAAGGAGAGGTGTGTAAAAACTTATAAAGTTTGTAAGCTGCATAACAAAGTCAGCGTTTATTGTGTCTGACTGTGTGTCTCTCATTAGCAAGCACTACGTGGTCTCCTCCAGGCCAGTGAATCCATTAGATGTAAAACCCCTTCCAAACATCAAGAACGAACAAATATAATTTGACATACTTTCTCTATAACTCATACCGGATTTTTGAGTCTTCTGAATTGTCTCCTTTGCCTCCAGGAGGCCAGACTGTTATTTGGAACTTGATTAGGCATTTTCAGTACTTATTTACAAATTTCAAACTTGCAACTCCATTTGCCACAAAGCATATTTCATTTACTTTAGCTGATTTAAAATTATATTATTTTGTAGAAATTACTTTTCAGTTTTCACATTATTTTCATTTCTCTAGGCACATCTTCAGCATTAATTGATCTCACCTAGGAATTCTTTAAAAAAACAAACTTACTTTTACTCTGCTCTGCATTGTTTCATTGCAAACAGAAACATCAGGAATAAAGTCAGCAAAATATTGTTGCAAGGCCTTAATGGCTCTTCAGATCTTGTCTGTAGCAGAAAACAACCTCTAAGCAAAATTTATGGTACATGAGTTCTGCTACAGGTAAACCCACAAGAAAAAGATTCAGCGTTACAAGAAGCAGTAAGGCCCTTCTCAGGCTAATAGAATGCCTTCGCAGCACAAGACAAGACAGCATAGTCCGGGTGTGAAAATGACAAAACCCAACCGAACTTACTATTGTACATTTTTATGTATGAAGAGGGATCCCTTGAACTAGTTTCTCCAGTGGAGAAATCTAAAGGATATATTAGCCCTCAAAAGACATCACTAAATTGCTCTGTTTTAATCTGCCAATCCACCTAGAGATGTTCCGATACTGAAAACATCACTGCCTAGGTGTGCTGATTAATTTTTATTTCTGCCAGCCATTTCAGTACGAATTATTTTATTCTTTCCTTGAAACAAACGAAACACTCTTCTCTCCACAATCCAACATCCTCATTTGGGCATGGAAAGAGAAGAAAAGGCATTGTGACTGCTGATGGTTCTGATGAGGACTTGAGTGTCAGGAAAAAAAAAAAAAAAAAAACAACCAAAAAACATTCAAGAGGTCAGACTCTTTAGCAATGAGAAACCTATTGTGTGTTTTAAGACAGCAGCTCTAAATCTGAAAAAAACCCGTGTCTTAGTGTTTGTTTTTTTTTTTATGGCCCACCATATTGTCTAAAATAATTTGATCTGGAATTAAATAGAATAGTCACAGAAATAAATTTCTACTCTGCTAAATGTTTAGGTACTTATATTCTCTTATTTGCTCACTCCTACCCCCTTCCTTTTCTGAGGAGCTTCAGGGACTAATACTCCAACATGTCAGTGGAGTATTTCCCAATGGACTGCGTGGCAGTCCCTAGAGAAAAAAAATCCATTGAAAAGATGGAGCAGATACTTAAAAGCATTTATAAAATATTGTGTTTCCAGAAGGATACTGTCAACACTTCCCTCACAGATATGCCCCATCTGAAAACAGAATTATTACATTAGATTATATTTATCACAAACATAAATAGTTTTGCCTCTTTTAGCAAAGTTATTTGGGAACTAGGTGCCAACAACTGAGACTCCTCACATCTTTCCCCCATATATTTTGTTTTTATTCAGAGGTAGCAATCTTGGAGGGGTAATTGTAAAATTATCCTCAACAAGATAAAAAAAAAGAATCAATCTGGCAATTCAAACAAACAAAATTCACACGCTCTGAAATTGAATTGCAGGGGTCATTTCATATCTCACCCAGATAAAATGCTACCAAGAGTCATAGGACAGTGTTCTCCTCTATCCCACCATTTGCAGGGGTTGACGAGGGGATAAATAGGAGGAGTCAGGAAATTAACTCCTGGCTCCGAGACTGGTGTATCCAGGAGAACTTTGGCTTTTTTGATCATGGGCTCATCTACAGGAAACCAGGCATGCTGGCAACAGGTGGGGGAAGCCTAACCCGAAGGGGAAGAAAGATCCTGGGACAAGAGCTAGCAGGGCTCATCTATAGGGCTTTAAACTAGGTTTGAAGGGGGATGGGGATGAGACCAGGATTACAAAAGTGGTGCCTGGGAGAAGCATACCAGTGCTTCTGGGTAAAAGTGTTAGCAAGGTCTTGCAGCCTGTCCCAGTGATGGTGGGGGATGGTGAATTGTGTGACAGCAAAGACATGAGGGGTAGTGATAATTTGGTATCTACAGTGGTATCTGAGTATGATCAGGTGCGAATTAGGGCTTGTCCCCCCAAGAGAGTGGCAGGACAATTAGCCCAGCTGAAATGCATCTATACTAATGCACGCAGCATGGGAAATAAACAGGAGGAGCTGGAGGCCATTGTACAGCAAGGAAACTATGATATAGTTGCCATCACAGAAACATGGTGGGAGGACATACACAGGTGGAGTGCTGTAATTGATGGCTACCAACTCTTCAAAAAGGATAGGCAAGGAAGGAGAGGTGGTGGGGTGGCCCTCAATGTTAGGGGCAGTTTTGAATGTCTGGAACTTAACAGTGTGGATGACAGTGTTGAGTGTGTATGGATAAGAATTAAGGGGAAGGCCAATAAGGCAGACATCGTGACGGGAGTTTGTTATAGACCTCCCAATCAGGATGTAGAAGCCAATGAAGTATTCTATAAGCAGCTGGCAGAGGTCTCATGATCATCTGCCCTTATTCTTGTGGGGGACTTCAACTTCCCAGACGTATGCTGGAAATACTACGCAGCAGAGAGGGAACAGTCATGGAGGTTCCTGGAGTGTGTGGAAGACAACTTCCTAACACAGCTGGTGAAGGAACCAACTAGGGGAAGTGCCCTACTGGACCTACTGTTTGTTAACAGAGAAGGTCTTGTGGGGGATGTAAAGGTTGGAGGTCGCCTTGGGCAGAGTGATCATGAATTGATAGAATTTTCAATTCTTGATCACGTAAGGCAGGGAGCCAGCAGAACTGCCACCTTGGATTTCCGAAGGGCAGACTTCAGCCTGTTTAGGAGCATGGTCGAGAGTGTCCCTTGGGAGGCAGTTTTGAAGAGCAAAGGTGCCCAGGAAGGCTGGGCATACTTCAAGCAGGTGCTCTTAAAAGCGCAGGAGAAGGCCATCCCCTTGTCTCGAAAAACGAGCAGACGGGGAAGACGACCAGCCTGGCTAAATAGAGAACTTTGGCTGGACCTCAGGAAAAAAAGGAAAGTTTACATTCTCTGGAAAAGGGGGTTGAAAACTTATGAGGACTATCAAGATATAACAAAGCTATGTAGGGGGAAAATGAGAAGGGCCAAAGCTCAATCAGAACTCAGCTTGGCCACTGCAGTTAAAGACAATAAGAAGAGATTCTTTGAGTATATCAATAGAAAAAGGAAGACTAGGGAAAATATAGGCCCACTGGTGAATGAGACAGGTGCCCTAGTGGTGGAGGACACAGAGAAGGCAGAGTTACTGAATGCCTTCTTTTCTTCGGTCTTCACTGCTAAAGCTGTCCCTCATGAATCCCATACTCTGAAGACAAAGGGGAAGGTCTGGAGAGAGGAAGATTTTCTCTCAGTTGAGGAGGACCGGGTCAGAGACCACTTGGCCAAGCTGGACATTCACAAGTCCATGGGCCCTGATGGCATGCATCCGCGAGTGCTGAGAGAGCTGGCGGATGTTATTGCTAGACCACTCTCCATCGTCTTTGAATGGTCATGGAGAACAGGAGAGGTGCCTGAGGACTGGAGGAAGGCTGACATCACTCCAATCTTCAAAAAAGGCAAGAAGGAGGACCCAGGGAACTACAGACCAGTTAGTCTAACCTCTGTCCCTGGGAAGGTAATGGAGTGACTCATTCTGGATGTCATCTCCAAACACGTTGAGGAACAGGAAGTTATTGGAAGTGGTCAACATGGATTTACCAAGGGTAAATCATGCTTGACCAATCTGATAGCTTTCTATGATGTTATAACTGGTTGGCTGGATGAGGGAAAAGTCGTGGATGTCATCTACCTTGACTTCAGCAAGGCTTTTGACACTGTCTCCCATGACATCCTCACTAGGAAGCTGAGGAAGTATGGGCTAGATGAGGTGACAGTGAGGTGGACTGAGAGTTGGCTGCGGGACAGAACTCAGAGGGTTGTGATCAGCGGCACAGAGTCTAGTTGGAGGCCTGTAACCAGTGGTGTCCCCCAGGGGTCAATACTTGGTCCAATTTTCTTTAATATATTCATTAATGACCTGGATGAGGGGACAGAGTGTATCCTCAGCAAGTTTGCTGGTGATACCAAACTGGGTGGGGTGGCTGACACCCCAGAGGGTCGTGCTGCCATCCAGCATGACCTGGACAGGCTGGAGAGCTGGGCAGAGAAGAACCTAATGAGGTTCAACAAAACCAAGTGCAAGGTCCTGCACCTGGGGAGGAAGAATGCTAGGCACCAGTACAGGTTAGGGGCGGACCTGCTGGGAAGTAGCTCGGAGGAGAAGGATCTGGGGGTTGTGGTAGGCAGTAAATTATCCATGGCCCAGCAATGTGCCCTTGTCGCCAAAAAGGCCAATGGAATCCTGGGCTGCATAGGGAAGAGTGTGGCCAGTAGGTCGAGGGAGGTCATTCTCCCCCTCTACTCGGCACTGGTGAGGCCACAACTGGAATACTGTGTCCAATTTTGGGGCTCCCCAGTTCAAGAGGGACAGGGAATTGCTGGAGCGAGTCCAGCGAAGGGCAACTAAGATGATTAAGGGCTTGGAGCATCTCCCTTATGAGGAAAGGCTGAGAGAGCTGGGACTCTTCAGCCTGGAGAAGAGAAGGCTGAGGGGAGACCTTATTATGGCGTACAAGTATCTAAAGGGTAATTTGAAGGAGGATGGAGGCAGGCTCTTTTCAATGGTTCCAAGTGACAGGACGAGGGGTAATGGGCACAAGTTAGAACACAGGAAGTTCCGTTCAAATACATGGAAACACTTCTTTATGGTGAGGGTGACAGAGCACTGGAACAGGCTGCCCAGGGAGGTTGTGGAGTCCCCTTCCCTGGAGATTTTCAAGACCCGCCTGGATGCAGTCCTGAGTAATGTGCTCAAGGCAATCCTGCTTTAGCAGGGGAGTTGGACTAGATGATCTCTAGAGGTCCCTTCCAACTCTGATAATTCTGTGATTCTGTGACACACGGGAAACAAATTCAACACTTCTCTTCAAGGTCATCAGAATTTGTCACCTCACAAAAAGGTATTCAGGGGAACGGAAACCTGAAGCTGACTGAACTTTCTTTGACTGGGCAAAATTTGATTAACATCACAACTTTTCTTGTGATGATATTCCAAATGATATAACAAAGATAAATATGGATTGTATTTTCAGTTTTACATTAGACAAATTTTGTTATGTTGAAAAGCATTGTCTCTTCCCTCCACTAGTAACCATGGAATCACCTGCAACTTTCTACCTAGGTATTTATGCAACTTAGAGACTCTGTTCAGCCACAATCATTCTCTTTTTGAATAGGTCTACAATCCTGCAAGAAGCCCCATGCATTATCCTTTTGACTCTGAAATCTGCATTAAATTCCACCTTAAAGTGAAGTAAATTTACTCTTTTCAATAACACTGTTATTTCTTATTATTTCAGTCATTGAGCAAAATACTTTCCAGTCATTCTGGTGAGCTCAGGATTCAAGTTTTGGTGTCAACCATAAAACTATGTAAATGGATCACTATCATTACTGGTTGGACACCCAAAATTAGTTAATAAAATTAACTCCGAAGGAAAAAATATCTATCAAGAAAAAAGTTACCTTTTACACCCTGCTGTCCAGACATCGTCAGTGGTAAAGTATGAGTAGAGTGGATAATTTGTGATCCTACAGGCTTGTTGACCTGTTGTGGGTGATGGTACAGTTTTGGAGTATTGGCAGTATGCACAGGGATCTGACAAAGTTTACCAGTGTAATTAGGAGGGCACTGGCATTTATCTCTAGAACTGCACTGGCCTCCATTCATGCATGGAAGGTGGCAAATAACTGAAATGAAAACAGAAAGAAAAATTTTGTTAATGACTTTAGCCTTAGTATTATCTGACCACATATCACACAGAAGTTGAGGAGGAAAGGAACATGGCTGGGGCCCTTTGGACCAACATCTGAAGAATGACTACCCATTTGACACGCGTTTTTGATTGCCTTGTGGCAGAACCACTTCCCTTCCCCTCCTTGTGACCTCTGCCTGGTTCGTGTCTTCTCTCCATGACAAGTCCTCCTTATGACCTCTGCCTGGTTCATATCTTCCCTGTACGACAAACACTAAGCACATTCTTCCCTTAGAAATCTCATTATGCTATTAAGTAAGATGCTAAATTAAAATGGTACCTGGCTACACCTCTTATTCACACTTCGGTACAGGTATTCTTATTTAGTCAGCCTCCTATTTCTGAAAATCCTGGACCACCTACACTTCCCTGGAAGACTGGGGAAAAACTCACTGGAGAGTAGACAGTACCAGGGATAAATTTTCTATTTTTACTGTAAGCCTTGGCTGGTCTCTGGAAAACCATGTCTTACTGAGTATCTAGATTTTTGCTTAACATTTATCTCTCAGATAAAAGAAGCTAATTTATATACCCACCCACAAAGATCATAAAAATATCGAGGGATTCTACTCAAATGATTTCAGAGACAAATGCCAAAGTATTAAAATATTTTAGCTCCAATATAAGGACAAGGGTAATTACTTCTGTGCCAGCTTGCGCTTACACATTTACAGCAATATAAATTATCAGATGAAACACGAAAAATGTCATCATTGAATGAAAAATATTTCTTAACTCAGAGATACAAACAGGAATAGGCATGGTTCAGCCCTACCTAAAAATATGATGTGGGACTTTATAATCAACCACAATATGGCTGAGCTGTCAACATTTTCAAGAATTAAATGATATAAAAACAACATGAAAATACCATAAGCTTTTGTTCAAGACAAATTAAAGTAATTTTTTTCAGAAATCAAAGATTTTTGGCAAAATAGCACACAGTATCCAGTTGTCAGCTTTAAGATAAGATTCTGACTGTAAAAAAATAAAAACCTTGACTTTAGAGTAATTATGGCATTTTGATGGATTGGTATTGCTCGGTCTATATTGAATAACAATAAAAGTGAGAAACGTAGATAATGCAAGGTAATTAGGAACCTCATGCTTATTATTCCAAGTGGCGTAATCTCTGGACAACCACAGCCTACTGCTATTATTAATACCAGAAAACATCAGCTTTGGAAAAGGAACCTGTGCGTTGCGTGTTGCAAGATGACAAAGCAGGACATTCAACAGCCCAAAGAGTTCCCATCCCGCTGCGTAATTCACTTGGCCCAGCAAGAGCGCTCAAGAAATGCAGTAATCAGCCTGGCTCATCGCAGAGCACCCTCAAATTGTATTGACAGGAACAGTACTGCCTGCTCGCCAGGTCCACACACACATGTAAACAGACAGAACTGTCTTTCCACTCTGTTCTGCAAAAGTATATTTTTCTTATCTTATCTCATATTTTCATTTCATATAAGCTGACTGAAAGTACTTCAAGCTGTAGCACTGCACTAAAAGATTTTGGAAGACTGTCCAACGCCAGCACAGGCCTCACTTTTTGGGTCCCAACGCTGTTGAGACTTTATCTGAGTGTATAAAAGACATCTTAAAGAACAGCTACTAATTCAGGGCAAAATGAAGGATTTTTGACCCCAGCAGTAATTAAAGCATGGCAGCTCGCTCTCTCTCTGGTATCATTCCTCCCTGAGTGGCCACCAACAAGCAGGTTTACTGCAATGGCAACAACATAGAAAGAATTTTAGGTACTACTAAGGTAGTTTTTTCTGCAAAAGTAGCATCACACAATGAAATAGTGAAGAGTAGCATTAAGGGGACAGCAATTTAGTGTTGGAAAGAAGAATAGTGAAACAAAAGCAAACAGAAATAGTCTCCCTGAAGGAATTCCTTGAGTGCAAGAAACCTATCCCATAGATTTTCTTCATGCCCTTTCCCACCTTGAGGCAACAAGGTAATGTGCAAAATACAGCTTTTAAACAATATAAATAAACACAGTATTTCCACCAAAATAAGTTAATTTGTTCCAACGTTCTGTTCCTATAAAGCAGCTGGCATCTGGAAAGCCATGTCACACAGGTATCTCCACATCACAGGGCATGCTTCAGGCTTTCATCTCCTGCAGGAGCCTGCCAAGTAACAAGCAGGCACGTGAAAAGCTGTGGTTTCAAGCAAACAAAAGTTTGTGCTAAAAATACTGGGAAGGGAGATACCTATAGAAAAGAGTTCATTCATGTCCCTTTCATAACTGTTTGCTGTGGATATTTACACAACTAATATGCAAATAAGTGCAAACAAATGCCACTGAAAGGTCGAGTATGCGGGAAATAATGGAGAATGTTTAATTTCTCAGTATCTACACATAACAGAAAATAAAAATTCCAAGCTGTCCACATTTTCATGTGGTGATAATCACTCACTCAGCTGATTTATGTACAGATATATTGATTTACATCTCTCAAAGGTCTGGCCTAATGTATGAAGAATGAACTTTAAATAAGAATACATTAAATCTACTCTGAGAATATAAAATTCTGTAATAAAAAGTTAAAAATTCTGAAACATACAATTTTAAGTTATACTCAGACACATAAAAACAAATAGCATGTGATTGCTGGGTGAAACTGAAAACTTGATAATCTCAAATGACAAATATTATGAGAACTTTAAAAACAAAAAACAACTCACCAACCAAAAAAAGAACCAATAAATACAGGCTCAGCAGAGAATGGATTGAGAACAGCCCTGAGGAGAAGGACTTGGGGGTGCTGGTTGATGAGAAGCTCAACGTGGGCTGGCAACGTGCACTCGCAGCCCAGAGGGCCAACTGTATTCTGGGCTGCATCACAAGAAGCATGGCGAGCAAGTCAAGGGATGTCACTCTGCACCTCTTCTCTGCTCCCATTAGACCACACCTGGAATATTGCATCCAGCTGTGGATCCCTCAACATAAGAAGGACATAGACCTGTTGGAGCAAGTCCAGAGGAGGGCCAGGAAGATGAAAAGAGGGCTGGAGCACCTCTCCTATGAAGACAGGCTGAGAGCGTGGGGGTTGTTCAGCTTGGAGAAGACTCCGGGAAGACCTAATAACAGCCTTCCAGTACTTAAATTGCACTTATAAGAAAGATGGGGACAAACTTTTTGGCAGGGCCTGTTGTGACAGGATGAGGGGTAGTTGCTTCAAAGTGGAAGAGGGTAGCCCTAGATTAGATATCAGGAAGAAATTCTTTACTCTGAGGGTGGTGAGGAACTGGAACAGGTTGCCCAGAGAAGTTGTGGATGCGCCATCCCTGGAAGTTTTCAAGGCCAGGCTGGATGGGGCTTTGAGCCACCTGGCCTAGTGGAAGGTGTTCCTGCAGGCGGATTTGGAACTAGGTGATCTTTAAGGTCCCTTCCAACCTAAACCATTCTGTGACTCTACAAAAATGAAACAAATTGAAATAAAATACCTGATAATTTTAAATCGGCATAATAAACACACACACGCACACTCTCTAATTGTGATGTTTCCTCAGGTAGTTTATGGCCAGGAGAAAGGGCTACATTTGGTTATGACACTGGTGCTGGCAGTCACAGGCACACAACTTCACAAGGGCTGGAACTACACACAGACCCTCTGAGAAAAGTAAGCTGACGGGCAGTTAGCCTCCGAAAAGGCAGAGGAAGGAAATGCTACTTTTCCTCGACAAGGTTCTGGGAATCTCAGGTTAACAAAGACCAAAGAGCCCTGGGGAAAAAAAAAAACCTTAAGATAGGAACAGGATATAAAGCCAGGGTATGTTTGAACAGCTCAACTTCTGATGAACGTTTGTTTTGGTTTTTTTTTTTTTTTTGCTTTGTTTTGTTTTGTCACTGAGGTTAAAGAACTTAAATAAACAGAATGGCTGAACACTGCCAGAGGCACAGGGGACACTCCTGACAAAACCCAGACTCCTGTGCCAGGAGAGACCATTAGAAGATGCTGGGTTTGCATATACGTTCACAACTAACATTCAGACAAAGGGCACACTGGAGTCTGATTCTCACTGGGCTTTTGCCATTTCCTCTGAAAAGTTCAGAAAAAGGAAATAAAAATATCTATTATGGTGTGAAATCCTCTAGCTGCTTGAAGCCTGATAAAAATGTGGAGATAGGTCTGCACCATACAACAAAAAATTTCAGTTCACACATGGGTATCTTACAAACCAAACAAAGAAAGTATTAATGGACCTAAGAAAGGCAACAAATTCTTCACTTAGATGTGCTGTAAGCCAAGTCTCTCAACTGTCTCTTAAGGATCAACCAACATATGACTGAACAAATTTAACAATTTCCTAATTATAAATAAACATCCATCCTTAAGAAACATAGAGACAGGTTTAAGGAATTACAAACATTTTAAGTATTCTTCTCATCCTTGGGCAATTAATTGGTAATAACAAGCTTTGATTTCTCTGGCATCCAAAGGCCTTAATTCCCCCCAGCCTGGCACAGTTTAGTGGGTATCGCTGTTCAAAATGAGCCAAGCAGACAAGTTGCATGGAAATGCCCGCACAGGGAGTCTCTGAAAGGCTGAATGCATAGAAAGAGGAGAACATTTGCAACATGAATCCTGATAAAGCTGCCATGGCTATGGGTTAGGAACACAGGAATAGGGCATGAAATCATCAACAAAAAAGCTAGGAAACCACTGATATACAGTGGTTGTCCATGTAATTACATCATCTAATTTGTTTTCAAAATACGCAAAAAACCTTGAACAGCTCCAGATAAACTAATTTAATCAATACCGAATGCTTTCATTTAATCAAAATAATGTGTAACAAAACAAATTCCAAGCACTTAAGTCCTCCTAATCCTTAAAAAATAGCCCACGCTTACTCAAACAAGCCCTGAGGATAGATGGAAACTCCCTTCCTGTAAACAGTGTTGAAGAAGATGAAGATGGGTTTTGAAATGTTCCTCGTCTGACGCTCCAAATTCCTTTTCTTTTACACTTCAGGGAACATGTGAGTTTGTCTCACTTTCCCTCAGCAGTCTTTGCTTTTTCTACTTACATGCTATCAGCTATTCAAGCATAAGCACTATTCGATTACATCAACAGGCTCTCCAAGGAAAACCTTAAACTGCTCATTAGATTACAGTATTTCCACTGGATGCATCACGAATCAGCAGATTAATTTTGTCTTTGAGTACTACACAGTTATCCAGCATTACTACATGCCCCACAGCTGTTTCAGCACCTTTCATCTAAGTTGTTACTAAGCTCACAGAAAGCACAGGCACTAGCATGCAGTTCTACCAAACACAAATTTTCACAGGAAAGATGAGATGGCATTCCCGAGAGGAAGCACTGCCACATGCAACATTAATGTAACATGGTTACTCTAAAGACCACACGTTTTAGGTAGAAGTTGAAACCCAGAAGTGCTATATGTAGATCTGTGCAATCGCTCCAAACTTATTTCTAACTTTCTCATTGCAGAAACTCTCACACTAACTTACAAAAAGAACAGAGGCATAAGCTACAGTAATGATGCTGTCCTCCAGTTTAGACTCTTCCCCATTCCCCTACTATTTTTTAATTTTTTTTTTGGCCACATGCCTGCCTTGTGCCTCTATTTTCTAACTGCTTCATCCTAAACAGTTTTCTCTTCAGCTTCTTGGTTGCAACGCAGGTGTTATGTAAAAAAGTTGCAAGTTAAGTAACCAAATAATTAATATATTATTTTTTTAAGCAAGATTAAGATAATCTTGATATTACAAACTTGTGCTTTGGAAAATGGAGAAAAGAAGCTTCAAGTGGCCTTAATTTAACAGAATAACTGCTCTACAGTTACCTCTGAATTGATCCTAATGTTTGTATTTTGACATTTTTTATGAGAAACATTCTATTGTGATAACCAAACACAATTTTTAAAAGTAAATCTGATGGCAAGAGCTCCAGCTGCAGATGAAAGACACTCTTTTCTGCTCACCACTGAAAACAGGAAAGCGATGCCCTGTTCATGTGAATAGCCCTTGTTATGTACCACTGCTATTCACTGATCCAAACAGTGAGGAAAGCACCAGATTTAGTTCCAGACATAATCCTGTAGAAGTGGCTACTCCCTGCTACTGCTGCGAGCAGTCAGGATATATGACAAATGGCAGTACTGGATGAGCCTGCCTGTCACAGCACTTTTTAATGAAATCTCTAGTATTCAACAAGAAGTGAAAAATATTTTGAGGCTTGCCTCTGGTTTCCTTTGTTGAATGCCATCTTGTGCATAAACAATGGCTTAAGTATAAGGCATGAACTTAGGCAGATTAATACCCTGTAATATGCATAACAACATGCAATCATATTTTGAAAGATGCTAGTAAAAGTAAGAGTGTTGCTGGAAAGATGGGTAGAACAACAGTGCACGCTTTCTCGGTACATCAAAAAGATACAAAGTAAAAAATACAATGAAAAAGCTGTCCTACAGAAATCTCTCTAGTAAATAATTTCATTTGGTTTATTACTAGTTTAAATAGTTATAAATTAGCTTACACAAATATAGATTCCCTTGAAATGGCAAAATTTAAACATGTAGTATTTTTACAACAAATAATTGTAAATTAGTAGGAATGACAGCCAACAGAACAGTATAGGTAAGGGGCATACTTTGAAGAACATCTTTACTTCAAAATACATTTCTTTATTATTTACTTCAAAGTACATTTCTTTATTATTATAGGCTGTTTTTATCAGATTTGATGAATACAATTTGTGAACAAGAACACTAAAATCTAGTTTGTGTATATACTCCAAGGATTTTGTTTCTCCTTATTCTGTGCTTCCATACTTATAACTCATGAACATAACGTATTCAAAGTTGTTATGCATGTTCTTTGCATATGAACTTCCAAGTCTTAATCTTGTGAAAAACCACAGTGACTTCAGTGGGTGCATTAACATTCACATTTGTTCAGTGAGAAAGAAATAAAACAACTAAAAATGTTCACAAGTGGAAAAACCCTACTTTATGCCACTCAGGGTGCTATGTTCCATTATGCCAGACTTCTGACCAGAAAGTGATAGAGGAACTATATCGAATGTGGTCCCTTATACTGTTGCCTTCACACTGCTTATCAGCAGACACATAGATATTATAACAAGGATCTTATCCTTATTGAGCAAGTCCTTACTCTGAATGCTGCAATACATTAATAGAAATCATCCAAAAAGGCTGAACATGATACTGAGGGCACTTCAGATGTTTCCTCTGGAAATAAATATGATCTGCTATGCTGGAGGGAAAAATTTCAAACAGGACCCTACCTCAAATCTAATGCTATGATAAGAAAAATATGCAGCTACTGAACTGTGTTCTCAGCTATTGTGAATTAACATCATCATTGACTTCATTAAAATGTCTTATATTTTTAAACTGTTATTACCAAGGGATCTTTAACAATGTAATGTAGACCCACTTGGGAATGGGATCATAAGTACTGCTGTTTAAACAGACAAGGAAACCAAATTATTTCCAAAATAAACAAGCTTTGTGGTGTCTGTCTGGATCATGCACATTTTATTAAAAAAAAAAAATAAACAACAACAAAAAACCCCAACAAACCACAAAACCACAACACTAGGGATAAATGCAGAATGATGACATCTCTCAGGAATTATATATAATCACTTATTATTAACAGCCCCCCCTCACACAAAACAATATTAATGCTAAGCTGCATGGCAGGGGTCATTTCGTTGGTTTGCAGTGGAGTGCACATGACATTTCAAGACTATTAACATTTAAGATGTAAGCAAACATCAGAGTCCAAGGATGAACTCAAGTAATAACGAATTCTAGAGGAAGAGAATGAATAGCATTCCAGCAATAATTATCTTTACTCCACTCTAACCCAACTGCAACCACATTCAACTCTGTCAAGAAGACCGTAGCAGCAAGTTGCCTCTAAAAATCCCAGAGTAAGGAGATTTGTGTACACACCACATACATAAAAGGAAGGTGCGTGCATCTGTAAAACTTCTTTATCCAGAAACTACTAACAAGGATACACGAGTCTTTGAATATTTTTTTTTCTGCAAAGTGCACCCTAAACTTCTAAATATTATGAGAACATAGGGCTTTTAAAAATGGATTGCTTTAGGGAGAAGATAAACTGCCCTAGAAATGCATCCCTCATTGTATCATATTGTCGTGGTTTGGCCTCAGCCAGCAACAAAGAACCACGCAGCCGCTCGCTCGGCGCCCGCAGCCGTGGGGAAAAAATCGGCAGAAAAGGGCAAAACTCGTGGGTTGAAATGGTGTAATTTAACAGAACAGCCAAAGGGAAGAAGAAAGAAAAACAATAACACCGATAAAGGAGTATAAGAACGCGATTACAGTACCGCCGCGCAGCGCGCCGACTGCACCCGCAGCGCCGCAGCCCGCCCCGAGTGGCGACTGCCCCCCCCTCCCCGGCTACCGCCTCTTATAGCGGGGCATGGGGCACGTGGGATGGAATACCTGCCTCCCCTGCCGGCTCCTCGAGGAAATTAACCCCATCCTTGCCGGAACCAGGACACATATTATGACAGAACAGATGAAATACCCGTATTTCAGTGTGAGGAATCCAGGCAGAGCAATTAAGGGGAAAAGAGGTTTAGCCTCCATCTCCTGCCGATGGTGTAACACAGCATTCGTTTGCCAATTTCCAGGGACATGCTGTAAAAATGGTATGCTTGGGCCCTTTCTGAGATGGACTAAGTTTTGTTGAGTACGAGATTCTCATTTCCCCTATGTAAAAGGCTCATTAATGCAACCACAAGGCCACTTAGAGATCTCTCTTAGACTGTGAAATTGATAAATATTTTTGAAATCTAGTCTTTGTTGATCCAACATGGACCTACAATTGTATACAAGAGGAAAGAACATTGTATCCTTCTCATAAAGCATGAGATTTCATCCTTTTGCCCCCTTTATTAAGATCACTATTTTGAATTTAACAGTTCTCATGTACTAGATGGTACCTACATCTACCCAGACACTATCTCTAACCACTATTTCTAATTACTAACACCTAAAAAAATTATCAGGCATTTCTGTATGATGCACATACATTGGTGAGATTGTTTCCACACACAAAGCAAACAGTTGTTGAATCCTTCTGCTTTTATTCTATTAGCAGTAATAATTTTATAAATGTGTCTGTTGTATGTTATCTCCTGCACCACTACTGGGCTTCTTCTCATATGATATTTAATGTCTACCCTGGAATATTTTTCTGTGAATTCTTTAGCCATCCTTACCAACTTTCTGTATGTAATAACTTTTAACGTATACTTATCACTACTTTCCCCCCTTTCATTTGTGATCAGTGATCTCCCCGTGTCCCACTCATCATTACAAAATCAGGTCGGTGTCTTCCTTCTTCCTTGCTGAATCATGTCTGAACACTTCCAAAATTCCAGTCTTTTCATGCTTTTTCATATTTTTTTCTCCTCATTAATTCTACTTTTAATTTTCGCTTGTCAAAGAATCCTTACTGAAGAAAAATCATATATGAAGACTTAAAGAAAAATACAGGTAGTTTTTATTCTTGGATTCAAAGCATTGCTCATAGCTTGAATCTAGCCTCACAACTGTAAGTAGAGTTGAGAATCACTGAGTCGAGGAGCAAGTAGCAGTCACTAAAGCCATCTGGCCAGGCATGATTTTACACTTCAAAATATGCTGCCAAGAATTCTGGAGAATTGCTCTTGCGCTAGAAGGATTCTTCCCCTCAACAGAAAAAAAAAATAAAGAAATTCCCAAACAGCCTTCTCTTTCTGTCACTCTCCCTACTCCATGAAATGCCATACTGCACATACTTTAAAAAAAAAAGAAAGACAAGTTATACCAAGGAAGCTCAATAGCAGTTCTCACGCCTACAGCTATTTGATGACTTATCAATTCAGATATTTTAAAGTTGCTGCATGTTTACATTTGCGAAGAAAAACCTGACAGATATACTCTGTGCCTGTCATAGCCATGATAATTTTCAGGGTGCAGTCATACCATTTTGCAAAATAAACTTTCTATACTTTTTCATGGACAAACATGCATTTTCTTTACAGTATACACATTGACAACATAGTTCCAAACCCAGGAACTACAGCCATTACTTAAATTCTATTACAGATCCAGAATACTATATTTAAAATAAACAGAAAGGAAACACTAAAAAAAAAGCCCACTGCTAGAATGCAGTCTAGCTATTCTTTTCACGTTTTCACTGTTGTTCTCACAATTTTGGAAGATGTATCTCTAATGAGACTGTACTTCACTAGTTCTTCTCAAACTCCTCCATGTACCACTATCAGCATGAAGCTTTAACAAATCATGTACTACCTTAAAGCCTAATTGGAGGAATGTCTACTTAATGCAGCGCTACATGGCAGTTACCAAGGAAGGCAAGTAGAAGAAAGCATCACAAAATCAGATCACTAACATCTTCAGGCATTTTACATTTTCATATCTCCCAACGGCAAACTTTGAATTTACAATTCATTCTCTAGCTCAGATGGTAAGTACAAGCTCAGCTTCTGGGATGATCATTATCTCCACAAGTAACTGAACTTTACATGAGCTGCTGAAAGACTGCGTAATGACTAGCATCACTTAATGCTAGTGTCAACTCACTGTAAATAAGGTGCAGTAAGTGTAACAAATTAGGTATACACTAGAAAAGATCTGTCTACTTACAAAGAAGGAGGAGGGATGCTGTCTTCACAGGGTATGGAAAGCTGGGAGATCCCATCCAAGGAAAAACAAGAGTCAAGTAGGTATTTGCCTTAGTTCTCTCTGTCTGTATTAGAGTGAGTTGAACAAATTTCTAAGTTTCCATTGCCTGTAATGTAAGTTTCAACATGCGCCTCATATGGGGATGCTGACATTTAAGCTGTCTCAGTCTACATGCTTCTCCCACTATGACTCACTTTTTCATTAGAAAAGCATACCAATAGTGGGGTATCAGTCATTCTCTAATGGAGACTACATTGTCAACTACTGGAGATACCGATACTGAAAACCAGGGAGCAGGTGCAGATCATAAAGGACAAGGCTGCAGTACATTTTAGAGAAATACGCATTTGTCAAGTGAGCATCATGATCAGCAAGAAATCCAGAACGAATATGCACAAGATAATTTCACCATACTACTTGGACGTCTTCCTCAGTTTTAAACTCAGTACTTTAAAACATGTCAGGAAGCAGTTGGATGTTGGTGACTTGAAAATGTGTACACAAAGTAAACGAAGTGACATCCGATATGCCCCCAGATATTTCACCCATCCCTCAACATGGTTCCCAAAGGGCATGGGAGTCTCATAAGACCTGTATCTCATCCTGCCAAGCTCATGTGATAAGCCAGCTATCCTCAGACATGTCAAATGCAACTATAGGCCTGTGTGTAGGTGACTGAAATGAGCACCATCTGACCAACAGCTGCCAAAAAACTATTAAAGTGTTACAGTGTGGAAAGAATGCGATGGCTGAAAAACAGTATTAGAATATTCAAATACTGTCAGAAAAACAAAAGGCATGCTCTGTCATGGAAAATGGCCTAAAGCTGTGGTTACTTAATATAAAAAGGGTATAGCAAAAATTCTGGTAGTTGAGAAATGATTGACAGGAGAATTCTGGCTCACTAGCAGGCAGGATGCTCACGGTCACTCTTTGCTAAATCTGCTTCTAATATTCTCAAAATCTGAGATGATTCTGACACTATTTTTAGAGGCAAGGGGACAGACAGAGTGTTAAGGGATGACTCGCTCCTACCCTGATCATATTTGGTGAATCTATTGATTTTATTAGAGCTGATCCTGATATACTGAGTATAACAAGAGTTAGGCCTAGAACAGGTATATTAAGGAAAAAACCCCTGTTTGCTGTTTATCACCAATTAATGCATTACAAGTGGACAATGTCAGACCTTCAATAATGATGTTAACATACAGAAAAAGCTACTTCAGGCATTTCTTCAGATTTCTACAGCATGTTGATATTAATTTTCCTCTTTGTACAAGACAAATGCAACCGAAATAAAATCTCTAGGGAAGCCTGGGTTTGAAAGCGTAGCAAGCTAGCAACACTTTTTGTTTAAAATCATCATTCTTAAAACAATTTCCTACGGAATACAAAACATTACCAGATTGCAAAATAGTATGTTGCAGTATAAAGACTTTATAGGTATAATTTTAAGCAGTCCTGAATGACTAATGGTCATTGTCAAAGAGGGAGCACTGAAATCAAGGTGCCCAATCTCTGATGAAAACTAACCCTTCCTATGTTCCCAGTGCTTTTAAGGCTTTTACTCCTCTGCATAGCGTACATGTGCTTGAGCATGGATAATACTAATATGTATTAGTTAATGTTGTAATGTATCTGTTTTCAACAGACAGAGCAAGAATTCAACAGAAGCACAGATAACAATGAACAACAAGCACTTTTATTGCTACAAGATCCTTCCAGGCTGTACTCTTCCCTTCTGGTGTCAGCTGAGCAGCATTACCCACCTTTAAGGACTACAGAATTAATGAGTAACTTGACCATCATGACACTAAGCTTTTATGGCTCATGCACTGTTACAATCTGATGAAGTCACTGAACTGATCCTCTACTCTGACTCCGGTTAGGTTGTTTCCAAAAAATGTACTGGAGTCTTGCATGGAGTAAAAAAAAGTAGTAACACCCAGTAGCGTAAGGCAGGGAAAAGAGTTGCTCTTAGACATTAAACTACTTGGTTATCATCAGATAAAACAGCAAAATTTCCTGAGAAACATTTAAGCGATGTGGTCATGCCTCTTATGCAAAGGCTCTCAAGACCACAGAAGTAGCAAAGCTGACACTGGCCAGGGACATCAGCATTGCCATTTCTGGCAACTGAATAATAAATATTTAAGCTGAGATTCATCCCATTTAACCTTTTGTGCCTCTTGGGCCACCTAAGTCATGAGTGTTGTCACCTGAGGTTTCCCACTCTGTCAGTGAAGAGAGGCTCACCCAACAGGCCATTTAGGGCATCCATAGACCAACCTGCCATAAAGGTGTCTCTCCTTACTGACTACTACTACTCAGGCACCTCAGTAAGATTTGTTGAGTGGGATGAACCCCCAACCTTAGACCCAAAGGGTCTATGAACGCTCACCAACTGCATCCCATACCACAAGATATCCTCAAATAACAAGGCTATGTTTAGAATAGAAAAAGAAAAGCCACAAAAACTGTAGTCATTACAAAATTTTTCAGCATTTCCAAGCATCAGGAGACTGCTCTTTTCCTACTGTAACATTACCACAGTGCTCATTTTTGAATGAAAAAGTTTGCAAGAAGAATAAAGTAGGAATAGACTCTTTCAAATGGATACCCATTAACATACAAATAATAGCTTGTAATCCAGACCTTCCTGGACTAGTTAAAAAACATGAAAAACATAAGCTATCTAAGACTTTCTGGCACTCGCTACATCACAAGAAATGGAAAGTTTTCTAGGGAGTTGACCTTGAGGAGGTGACACGTATGAGAATATTGGGAATGATATTATTCAGAGTTTTGAGTAATAAATTAGGTCATAGGAGACCAGTGAAAAGCAAGAGACTCAAATCCTGGAGTGCTGAAGGAGGAAAGGAGTAGAGTCAGAGCGAATCAGTAGGAAGGATAAAGGCTATTCTGCAGAGAATCTACACTTGGAAATCTGTTGAAAAACACGCAACTTCAACATTTCTCATTGTAGTTCTTTTAAGAACACATAATAGCTATATAAATTGTTGCACAAGCTGTATATACCTAAAATACAGTCAGCACTCTGACTGGTCATGTCTAGTTCCAAGCAGTTAAACCATGCATGCAATTGCCCTGAGCTAGGTACAACCCCATTGACCAAGCTTCACACTGCAGTGTTGTTTGTGACTTTGTGCGCAAGTACGAAAAAAACCCTTTGCCCCATTGTCACAATAGGCATTCTTTCACCTATGTAATTTCTGATTAGATTGAACAAAAGGTGTTCTAGCACCGACATATACAGCATCTAACATAAGAGGCTGAATTTAAGATAATCAAACAGTAAGTAAAAGAGAAATTATGGAGGCACACTAACTGCAGGAAGCTAATATTACAGCTTATGTTCTAAACCTGGTCTCCTTTGATTCCCTACACCAGCGGTCTCCAAAGAAGGGTGTACTCACCCCATATGGTGTGCAAGACAATCTACTGGGATGCTGGAAAGACATATGTTTTGTACCATTAATAAATAAATAAAATAAATTTTCAAAATTGAGTTTATTTCATCTTTATCTCATCCATTTTTAATTTCTATTTTCTGTATGCTTTATAATGTACATCTATACGATATATACAGTAGCACATGTATATATTTTATAAGCAAACTTATATTAGGGGTCCATACTCAAAAATTTTTTACTGATAGGGATGCATGATCAAAAAAAGTTTGGAGACCGCTGCCCTGTACAATCTATGGAGAGGGAGTCCCTCTCAAAGAGAGGTCAGAGAACTCGTGTTCCTAAATTTTGATATCAAAAGTTGCTGAAAGTTCCCCTAAACTTGAAATATCTGAGCAATATCATATAAAAATGACTTCATAGCTCAGCATAGCATCTTTAAATTAAACTGAAAAAACAACCAATACGACAAATTAACAAAGTGTTTGGCTGAATAAAACACAGATGAGAAATACTCTCTGTGACTGGGTTTCTTAAAACTCAATCCTCTTCCTGTGCAAGCAGCAAATATCCAATTTTCCTTCTATTCATTGACTGCCATCCCTCAGAATTCGTAAGAGGTTTGTAAAAAAAAGTTTAAAATTCCCATGGATTTCAACTTGATTCACATTTGTAAATCCCTGCTTGAAAATTCACAGTTCCCTTTTAACAGTTCAGATTTTTTATGGATAGTTAGAAATCTCAAAGAATTTGAATACATACGTAATGAAGATACAGTTCACGTTCCAAAAGAAAGATCCAGAAATCTTTGTGTATCTACGTTACAAATTACAATGATACTCAAATCTAAGAGCTAATTATAGATGGAATTAATAGGTGAAAGTTATACAGCCTACACCATGCAGAGACAGGGGAATTATCTGGAGCAGAATACACAAAAAAGAATAGATGGCAGAGAGGCCGAACAGGGAAAGACCGCGATCAGTAGAGCAGTGATAGTCATTTGCTTCCTTCTGTGTAATGTCCAAAAGGACACGTTAAATACAAACCTGTTTGCTAAGAAATCCATGTCAAATGCCACATTTTAACTTGTAAAGAAATTTGTCAGACTATTCTGTGCTTGCATAATTCAAAGGCAATTTTTTTCTTTTTTAAGCCAAAGTTGGCATATACTTGATCTTCAGTGAGGTATATGCAAAGACATTTGGTTTAGCAATAACAAAATCATAGCTGTACAAGGTAGTGTGTTTATTTGAATATGCAACAATGTAATCATTCAAATAAATACACTCTTAGTTCTCTCTTTACAGTACTTCAAGTCAGATGTACATAAACTAATCCCTAGAAATTAAAACCATATACAGCAAAATAAAGCATTATGCATTTTAACTTTGTGTTCTGTTTTGCTTTAACTCTGAGGGAAACATACTCCATGTGTTTTTGACTGGCTGCAGGTGTGGATTTTGTATCATTTCCATTTGTGGTTTTTCCTATGACTGCACATCCAAAAACTGTGTTCTCTATAATATACAGTTTGGTGTGTGCTTTGAGAGCAGATGGACTTTTGCGTCACAGTGATAGTCTGAAATCCTTAAGGTGAGCAAGGGAGTGGAAACGAGTTGCTAACAGGCTTGTCTAAGTTCGACCTCATTGAAATCATCTGGCTGAACAATGGTTGTTGTTTTTTTTTTTTTAAATTAGCATCTGGCCTCTCTTAGAATCAGAGGGAAAGATGTCAAATTTGAATAATTATTTTAAGATTATGAAGAAAGAGCTCACAGATGCTGTAAGCTGTATGGTAGAAACCAGAACTATTTGTTGATGACAAGTGCTGATAAATACATGGGGAACGAAAGCATTCCTTCTGAACAGATGTGGATATCAACAACAACAACAAAATCCTTTAGATATAATTTTTCTTTGTAATTTGAGTATAGGTGGCCAATAATTGAAAATGCATTAAAACCTTGAATGCCGCTCAGACCACAGAGCGATGCATTTACATTACAGGGTAGAATTTTACTCCACTACTGGTTCAGATTAGAAAAGCCTACACTGCACTACCTGGATTGGAAATACATGAATTCATTCTCCTCTCTCTCAAATTTACTTTACAGAACAAAGGGAGGCTGGAAAAAAAAGGAATATCTATTAAATTGATGCTCACGACAACTGGTTTCTCCGAAACTGTTTTGTATTGGCTCTTCAGGCTGGGAAGTACCTTTTTCCTAGTATCTTCTATAAGGCAGAGGACGTAAACAGTTCATAAGATAGTTCCACCATTATTTGTCTTTCTTTCCATTTTAGCCACTCAGTCCAGTGTCTGAGGAAAAATACTTGGCTTTCATTTTGCTACAGCTGTTACAATGCTGTTACATGAATAAATATTTCAAGCATGGTCATCATTTATACAGATTAAATTTCAGATTACCAGCTAAAACAGTAAATAAATTCTAATGTCCTGATCCTTTTTTTTTTTTTTTTTTGAGACAGAAAGAGGCACTCACAGACTGACAAACTTGCTCGATTACTGTTGCAGAAAGTTTAAAACGTTAATCTTTTAACCAAGTTGTCTGAGAATTCTGACATTTTCAAGTGCCTGCCAGTGTCTGTTAAGAAAAAAAAAAAAAAAATTCATCTGGCAGCAAAAAGAGCATAAAACAAAGCCTGACAGAGCGGAAATGATAATTACTGCAGGAACAGTAGAAACAAAACTTTTACCAAATAAGGCTACAAGGTAGCCACTAGAAAGAGAGTAAAAAAACCTGATAATAGTGGAAGAATAGCAAGATTCTTACATCTATGCTACTTCAGAAAAGGATGATACTATGACAAGTTCCAGTGCAAAACCCAAGGATATTTCAAAGAAACACTTCACTCAGATCCACAGAGAATACACTACTAAAAACAGATCATGAATTATCATATGCTGTTCTTGAGCTAAGCAGTTATTCCAGAAATAAGCTCCTCATCAATTAGGTTGTCTGATGGAAAATAATCAAGTTGAAAACCAAAACACTTAAAAAAAAAAAAAAAAGATCTCCTCAGTTATGCTACCAAAAGGAATTCAAAAACCTCTTCATGACATTCATTATCAATTATTTTAAATCCTCCATTTGAGAAACCACATTTAAAACTGCTAAGTCTAAGCTCAAGCCATAGTAACAGCATTTTGCTGAGGCACAGGTTACATAGATCCAACATGGACCATCTACCCAGGCTGACACCATTCACTAAGTAGTAAACACCACTTCATCACAGAGAAGAAAGCATCTCTTCTAACATGTTGCTATTCTAGCAACTCTTACTAAACCCAGTACAACAAAACAAAGAAGAAAATATAATTGAAAAGCATACACCTCACAAGGTGCCATAAGTCTGTAAATTCTCACATAGCTACACAACTGCTTCTACAAGTTGTTGGTCTCTTAGTCTGCCTTCCGTGGCACACAAGCCTTTATATGTCATCAAATTTGCCCTCCAACATTATTTAAAATAAATGCCTTTTCATTCCAAACAGTATTGATAAATCTTCCTCAAATGTCAGAGTCCTAGAGTACCTCTTAAATGTAGTAGGATATGTGCAGTATGTATCATATGGAGCAAAGTAACAACAACTTCATTACATAGCAAACGGCAGCAAGAAAACGCCATTCATTGCTCTTGGATTTTCTGTTATACAAAAAATACAGACAAAAATGAGCTGGCCTGCTTATAGGCCATTACCATTTTTAATCAACACAATTCTTTAATAAGACCAGAAATGCTTGAATGAAAACCAATGTTAACTTCTACAGCGTTGATAGAAGTCCATGATCATGTACGTCTAATTAAAATTCAGAAATTCTATCAGCTTTTCATAAGAGAATTGCTTTACATTTTCACAGTTCTAAATAATTGTGCTCTCTAGACTCTTTCCTAGAGAAGAAATTCTGTTAGAATAATAATTGCATAGTGAGTCTTTTTACTAAATTCCCTTTGAATAACCTATTGTTTGAAAATATATTGGTCAAATTCTCTTTCATTACTTTCAATAGAAGACCAAATAAAATTTGAGCAAAATTTTTATGCTGCTTCTTGGAAGTTTCTCTCTATACATAATTTGAAACTTTTGTAAAATGTCAATTATTGAAAAACATTTGTACAGAGTCAACACAGTAAAACAGGAGAATTTTTTGATACAAAACTACAGTAGGGAAAGTGCCAAAATTCAATAGGCAATATAATTAGAGCATTATTTCAATGGTGTACAGGATATGCAGATCACTGTGATAAATGCTGAAAGTTTTAAAATTTATGATTAAATAAACATATCCGGTCCTTCAAAATACGAAGGACCAGATATATTTTCACTTTGGACACAATGACACCACATCACCAAACAATGTCTGGCAGATCCTTTATTACCATGTTAATATAGGACAAGATTAAAATGGACCTTTTATAGATGAGAAGAAAGGAGTATAGATAAACATCTTCCCATTCTCTTCTAGTCTCGCAAGGAAGAATGACTCACACGGACTGCAGGCCACAGCACCCATATCTGACAGCATTCTCAACCTCACAATTCCCTACAAAGGCCGGTGAAGCTGTAGGAGAAACACTTCAACTTGCACTCAAATTCAATTAAACAAGAAATAAAGGGTTCCTAAAAGTTTGTCCTTTTTCCAAGGGAAAGCACACAAGGAAATATTCCATCATCCCCAATAACAGTCTATGTAAACTACCATCGTGCACAGCAAAGCCAGGAGGAAGGACAACTGTGCAGACTATATGAAAAGGGATCAGAAGAAAAGGTGAAGGGAATGTTAAAAGAAGAGGTACAGATGAACCTTAAAGAGTGACATAAAGGGAAGTAGCAGAGCAATAATTCCATCACCACCTCTGCCACAATCGTGTCCTATGGTTTTAAACTCTCCTTGGTCGGTATCTACAGAATGCTGCTAATTCCCTGTTTGAAACAGATACTGCCAAGCGCTCAGACACAAAATTTCTACAGAAAGATACACACTTCCACTGAATAGCATGCAATTCTTTCTAACTTTTCATTTAAAACAGTTCGAATGAACTGCTTTAAATGAGATACAGGGCTGCAAATGAACAATGAATATAAACTTAAGTATTAAATGACTGCTTCCTTTACTACGTTCTGTCATTCCTGCGCAATGAATGAGGTGGGGATCCTGTGGAAAAAATAGACTGTAAATCTATAATTAAATACATATGCACAATAGGGAAAAAATTAAAGAGCATGAAGAACATTAATTTGGCCACTTCCTAATTCCTTACTGCTTCATTTTACAGTTACAAATTAGTCGTTGTCCTCCCACTCCTTACAGAGAGAAAATTCATCTCAAAAATAGTTCTTTTGGAATGTGGAATAATTTTGAGGAGAAACAGGACACATCACTGAGTAATGTCAAGACTGAATGAGACAGAAACCTCGTATGTTATTCTATAGGCATCCTTTCCTATGCACATATATCGATCCTGTTTTACAAGCCTCTGTAGATATATCAGGACTGAAATACCATACAAACTGCACATGCATCAATCCAGTAGAATAATGAGAATCATCTATTCAGCAGAAGTTTCTGCTCTGATTAAATGCTTTCATTCTCCAAGCCAATGAAATATTGGAGGTTGGTTAGTTTAACTGTGCAACATACTCCATTCACAAAATGAAACTGAAAAAAAAATCCCAAAGTTTCACTGAAGCAGACTGGCAATCAAGGAGATCCTTCCTTTTAAATACCAAGCTTTCATCACCTTCAATTGAAATGCTAAAGGCTCTTCATAAGAACAGCCAAAATCTCAGCTACCTGAACAGCTACATTTCCCCCAATCTGTTTCTTGTTGTGGGTTTTAGTTTTTAATGGCTTATCCGTATCTTATAAAATTTTCAGGAAACAGGATTTGTTCCTTTCCTGGACTCACTAGTACCAAGTTTCAGCTGAAATGACAAACTGAGCAAATTTTAAGAATCTGAAATAACCCATGGAAAAACTTGAGTAGCTTTAGTACAGGCACTGCAGTTTATTCTCTCTGAAAATTACAAGTGTTTATGATGTTGAGCACGATGTTTAGAACATAAACACAAAATTTTACTCTGGTTCATTATTAGAAATAATGGATTATTAAGAACAAAGCAAAGTGATAGCTAACTGCAATCTGTCATCAGGGAATCTAAAGTCAATCTTGTGTACTAGAATGCTGCTCCTGCTACAGAAATGCATTTAGATCTAACCACCTAAAGCTGTTTCCTAGTTTTCCCACTCATAGTAGGTATCTATTTTTATTAAGAGGAGTTAGTTTTCCAAATGGGGCATGTGAATTTATCTTTTCTGGTTTTAGGATGAACAAATACTTTAAAAAAAAAAAACATACTGAAAAAGTGCTGTTCGTTGCTTTAAATACGTATTTTCTAACATGGCATTCTGTTTCACAGTTGCACTTTTAAAATGTCAAATGATCGGAATAATAATTTCCGGGCATTTTGGATAAACAGTAAGTAAACAAGTTTAGAACAGGGACTTAAAAGCAAAAAGCACAAGTAAAACATAATACACATATTAAAATTTTAACAAAAATAATTTATGTCAGAAGATCCAAATTACTTCTGCTTTGTTTATCAGGAGACATCTCTATCAGGACAAGCCTAAGCTAATGAGAGGCACTACTTAGAGAACACATATAAAAGTTATTTCAGTAGTTTATATTTTAAACCCTGATTCAAAAGCTCCTGAAAATCTGCAATAAGTGAAAGAAGTCAAACTACAGGTGTAGGATCTCTCCTCTCTGGCTATAAAGTTAAGTTCACTCTGCAATTTTAACTGGAGAGCCTTGAAGTCACAGTTTAGACCTCCTTCTTATTCCTCATCTGTAAAAATGAGGATACTTAGAGCTGTGGTGAAGGCTTTTGGTCTTTTAGAGTTAACAGGGAAGATAGCTAGCTACAGGCAGATACAAATCTCTATACATGTGTAGCAACTTGTTTTTATGCATTTTTAAACATAACACTCCCTTATCTTTTCATCAAATACTATTATAGGCTGCTTTTGTTGAATATTACTAGTAGCCTATTGTACACAGTGCATCACAAGCTGCATGGCCTGAGGCCAGGAAGGAAGGTGTGGAACACGTCTTCACAGGTCGATTTCCACTCTCCAAGTTTTCAAGTATTTGAGAGAAGGTCATGTTACAGCACAGATTTACATAGCAGACAAATTACATGACTGCTCCTTCTCAGCATTTCATAATTTCAGTAAAAAATTAGGTCAAACGAAAGTGGGGGAGAACAACCCTATCCTTTCACAGTCGTCAGAAAATTAAACAAAAAACTTAATTGTGATTCTTGCCAAAAGACTGGTAAAAATCTGTACTGACAGTAAACACAAGTTTAAAGTATTTGATTTACCATTCCTTTACAAAATCCTTTTCTTTTTTAATGCCTCGGAAAAACCATAAACAAACCCAAAATGTGTTGTATTGCTCTTTTAAAGCACCAATTTTATTATCATTAGTCCAAAACATATATATTTTTTACAAACACACATATATGAAGGAATGTGTTATTAATTTCAAGAGCCTTCACCCACAATCTGATAGTCTAGTAGGAGTGTTAAGAGAGGGAACTGCTTTTTGTATCGTCTGTCCAGAAGAAAAGAAGAATAATTTGGAATAGCTTTTTCCCTCCTCAGAGCCTGAAATATAGTGCACTTTAAAAAAGGCAGTATTGGCCAGCCTCAGCACTGCCTGACATTATGTTTATAGTAGACTGAGACTAAAATTACAATGTTCATATCTGGCATTCTTTGAGTACAAATTGGAAAAATAGTTAATTTTTAAAGTTTGGGGTTTTTTTTTTTCCCCAGAAAATGATACTATGATATTTTCAGGATAGCAGCAAAATACTTTCCAAGAACAGTTAAGGATACCATAATGTGAAACAACAAATTTAAAAGCGTTTAGGTACGTATCCACACATCTGTATTTTTCTTAGCTTACAAGACTAGTACTTGCACACAAATTTGTTTCGACACAGTCAAGCAGTTGTAGGGTTTAGACTGGCACACTGCTGATACTCTTATTGAGCAAGCAGAAAGAACAAACATTAACAGGGAAATGAATGGCTTCAGTAACTTCAAAAGGACTTAACATTTATCAGTTTCTAAAAATGACAAACATGAAATCTGATTCAGCAATAAGAAAAACTTCTAAGCTGATGTATTTTTAAAAAGGGTTGTAGTTTTAAGGAACTCCTGAACAATTTTTTTTTAAGACAGACTCACTATGTTAGCTAGTTTTTATGTGCAATTGATAACTATTCAACAAGCAAAAATAGGAAACAACTTTTCATAGAACATGCTATTTTCTCTATTTACCAACATAAACTCTGAGGGATGAATTTTACCAAAAGCTTCAGCTGTGCCTGTTGTAGCCTTGCAGCTGAAAATTCAAATGAAAAATATGGCAGTCTTTTTCTATGACACAAAAGAAATGTTTGGGAACATTTCCGAAGGATACCAGAAAGCTTGTCTAATATACAATGGTTCCTACTCAGCACAGCCCTCCAAACAAAGAATAACAGATGCACAACTGGTATTAATAACAAAACATCTCCTCCCTCTGTTTGTCGAGAGGACAGCTAAGGACAAATAGAGTTTCAGGGTACTTACCTACTCGGAAGTTAGTGGCTGTCAGAGTGTCAGCAGCATGGCCGTTTTCACTAATGAGGGTGGTGGTATTTCCCTTCTCACAGTTGTTCTGACAGTTGCCTTTGGTACAAGTCACTTTACAGATGCTGGGTGTAAAGACCACCTTGATGCGACCAGTGTGATTTCCCACTGTCAGCGGAGGCAAAGAAAGAAAGAAAAATAAACAGATCACTTTGGTATCCATTGATTTCCTTCAAAAAGTTTTGGGAAAAAAAAAAAGGCGGGGGGGAAGAAAAAGGCGACAGGTCTACAGGAGGAGGGCAGTCTGCAGTGCTCTCTCTCATAGATCTCCAGTGGTGTCTCTGAAACAGGAGTAGGAAGCTTAGCAAACAGAACTCCGGGATCCGCTCCAAAACCACATTTAAAGTCAAGTCACTGGAGTGGGATTAGTAATCACAATGCTGCACTTTATTCACAGGCAGACAAAGAGCAATACCAAGGGCATGACAGCTTAAATAGCCAACCCTGACAGGCAGATGTAATGTAAAGAGGTTGGCTGTGCACCTAGGGGTGAATAAACTCTTGTGTCCTCCTGCATACTTTTCCTGTTTCTGCACTTATTAAGTCACTATTTGTAGCTCGACCCCTGGAAATGTTTTAGGCATGCAGCATGTCTGAAAACATCTGTCTCAAATCTCCTGGCACCCCAGCCCGAAGTGGTCAAACCTTGTGACGCAGCTGCCGGGACCCGTTTTTTCACAGTTTTTTGGCACCAATTTTCCACAAGGATTTACATATTATAGACTGAGCTTTGCTGTCAGCCTTTGTTTAAGTAATAAATAGCTCAGTCAGAGAAAAAGGTGTCAATACTTGAAAATATTCTGAGCTCAAAAGATAAAATACTGCTAGATTCTGGTTTTTTATATACTTCCTTACAGTTATTTTAAAAACTTGAACATAATGAAGACTGAGCTAACACTAATTTTAAATTAAGCCTTATTAGAACTTCTTGTTACAGAATTTGATTTAAAAACAGATGTATTTGATTCCAAATTTAACAGCTGAAGAAAAAAAAAGAGATTAAAACTACTCATTATGAAAATTAGGGAAAAAGAACAGATTCCATTTGCAATTATTTAAAAAAAAAAAAAACCCAAACATTTGTCTTCTGCACACTTAATAAATTCAGCAAGTTCTTGTAAATATATCACAGCATCTTTGTGGAAACTATTAATAAATACTTTCATATCAAACCTAACAAGCCCAAGAAATGACACACAGAAAGGGAAGAATCTCCTCCTTCCTCATGTCACAGAACTAAAAAAGCTGCTGGATAGTTTTCTAACCTAGTTTATGAAATACCCTCTGGACAAACATTTTTTTTAAAGTATCAGGAAAATGAAGAAAATCTTCCCACTTCAAAAGAACATAAAGCCTTCTTATTTCTGGCTCCTCATAAACAAATAAATTAAAACAATTGTGCCAACTGTACTGTCTAAAGACATTGCTCTATTTGAACAGCAGCTGTAGTACAGATGCTCCTACCTTATTCTCCCTAAACAATAGTTAGAAAAAGCCCAGCCCAGACAGAGAAATAAAATATTTCAATTGAAGGCCAGTATTGTGATTTTGATCAATTTAGAAGACACCTGGATTCTTAGATGCCAAGCATTTCTTATGAAAAATTATTAATACACCTTTCCTAATGAACAGTCATAAGTGACTTGTGAACTGCTAAGACTAGAACTTCTAAGCTTTCCTTTTGTTCAACAGAGCTTCACAAGCAATTCTGCCATCTTTGTATTTTATTAGCATAGTTTTATGTATATCTTTTCCTTGAAAAGCCAAATCCATTTTATATTTTCAGATGTTTTAGTAACATTTTTCCTTTAGGATGTGATCTAATTAAAAAAACATGGTTAGTTGAGTCACAAAAGTCAGTCCTGCCTACACTGTAAAAACTAGTACTGGGGGACCCACACAAGTTTTCCAGCTTAGCTAAAAAAAAATAATAAAATAATCTGTCTTTGCCAGTATAGGTGGAACTAAACCATGAATTGATGTTCCTTCATAGTATTCTTCATACACAGTTCTGAGCTGTAGCAAAATTTGGGCACAATGTTTATAAGAAAAATCATATTTTAGAATTAACTTTTATCACATAGTTCAAATTTTATCAGAAAAATTCTGCAACATAATTTTTTTGGTAGAAGAGATGCCTTATCATGAGACTGAATGGAAACTGTAGGTTTGCCTCTCACCCCTTTTGGGTGAGAAAATGTTAGCATGTAAGTTTGGGAGTAACAACAGAAGAACAGCAGTTGAACACAGGGCAGTTATCTACAAGGATAGATAGTATCCATGAAATAATATTTAAATGCAGCTTTTCAGGGAAGTAAGTAGTCTGAAAAACAATGTTATGCAAGTAAGTCCTAGCCCCTACAAATATTCAAGTCATCATTCAGCAATGCCTTTGCTATAAAAAAATATTCAATTCTCACAGATATTCCTGTTTCACTAGTTGCAAAGAGCCAGAAATAAGACAGCTTCATATTCTCTTGACATGGGAAGATTTTCTCCATCTTTCTCAGATCTATGAAAACACAATGAAACTATTATTTTGTTCTCCTTGACTAGCAGGCCGCCGCTTTTAACTTTCTCAATTCTTCTGGAGACATTTAGGAAGGATACAAAGCTAACAATGGCCTCTGAGCTGAAAATTGAGGGGGTGATTCAAGGCAGAGACATTATCTTCATTCTCCTCTGTAGTCGTACCTAAGTAGGCAGTACTATCCTCACACATCGTAAGGTTCAGGGACCTTAACAGTGACCATAATACATGTAGATTTAAATTGAAAACAGACCACAAACCCTTCTCCTGAAAGGAGCTTTTGGCAGAAACTCTACAAGGTTAGACTCTTGGACTTCCTTGAATCCTCTCCCTTTCTTCTCATCTGTGGTTCCCCCCACCCTTCTCCAAAGAGGGGGGAACTATAGCCTTCAATATCTCTTAGCTGGTTTGGCAGTATTAATGTTATAGGCCACAATTTCAAGCTAGAAAAAGCCCATTACTGCTATAGCCTTGACCTCTTTTGGTCTTGAGCTAGTTCATATTAAAGAAAGACAGTGCATTTTTAAGGTAGCATACAGATTATTTTCCTCTTTTAACTCCAGAAGCTTTATTGATGATGCCACTGTGACACAGACATGACAAAATCTACAATGTATATTATCTCAAATTCATTTCTGGGAAAAAATGGTGGTGCTACAGCACTGCAACATACCTGGAATCATTGGAGTTTTTTTTAATACAGAGACAGAAATGTACCATAAACTCTTCAAAACGAATTTTAAACATGTGGAAATGAAACACCTCACTCTGTTCTTAAGTATAACACCAGATTGAAGAAATACAAGTATGAGACTAGATAAATAAATGACCCTAATGAAAGACAACAAAAGCAGAGGATACAAACACCAAATAAACAGCAAAGCGACTAAAAAATGGCAGAACTAGAAATAAACTCAGACTGTTGTTTTAATAAAGACAGGACAATCAGGATTGCTAATACTAGCTAAAGCTCTATCCCTGAACTATGCAGCAAATCAACAGGGAGGCTCAGCCAACTGCACCATCATCATGCCTCCTAGTCCAGGCTCACTTATACCTAAGTACTATTAGATACATTTGTCAAAGGAGATCAGTGGAAGAATGTACCCATAATTTCCAGAATCTGTGAAACTCTTGAGTGAGATTCAAAAAGAAAGATGCCTGGGTAAAGTGATGAGATTTTAGTTGAAAATTGGCACTGCACGTATGTGATTTTCTTTCCATCTCTGTAAGACACTATGATATAATATTATGAACACAGCAAGCTCCTGCTGTGATAAATTTATGATCTAACAACTGCAGGAGAAATGGAAAATATAAGCAAAAGGATTTCTTCATAGAACCCTTTCTACCCCCACTGCCCATCATGACAAACTGACTTTTTTTTTCTGCATTAACAGAAAAGGTGAATGAGTTAAGACAAGGCAGGTGGCAGGTTTCAGGTCAAGGTGGTCACAAGGGCTCACATGGCCATGCCTGGGAAGAGTTGTATAAGGGGAAGGATTCCTCCTCAACCTCCTGAGTCCTTTTGCCTGTAATGCTACTCAGCCTTCATTTCTTTCTAGAAGAATTTCTATAAGCACTTTTTTTTTTTTTTTCCCTTGGCTTTACAGCTACCCTCACAGCTCCAGCATTCTGCAAAGATTTAACTAGACAGTATTCAATAGCTGTAGTGGATCTTGGAAGATTTGTGGCATTTCCCTGTTTTGTGGGAAGACAATGGGATAGCAACACTAGCGAAAGCAGAAGTGGTATTCAGTTAAAAAGATGACTACACTGTACTGTCTCATAGGTCAAGTTGGGCAAAGAGAAGAAAATATCTTAACATGTTGAAAAAATTATGATGTTATTGTGTGTATGATGTTTTTGTGCTTCACAGTGATCTAATCAAAAGGATTCATAATAGAAGTTACAAGCAGTAGCTTATACCGTGGACTCAGCTGGTAGAGCTTACACATCTCTCCCATAATCCTTGCACAAAACTTCTGACTCTACTTTTAGAGGGAGTTGTGGGGTGTTTTGTTTTGTTGTGGATTTTTTTGTTTATTTATTTTATTTTTTAATAAAAACTTCACTTATGACAAATTCTTGAGGCAAATCTCAGAAACAAAACTAAGCAAACTGTAAGCTTTCCATTAGTACCTCCAAAAATGACATACACAATTCTGTTTTCATGACACCCTACTTCTGCGCTGAACCCAGCATGTTTTCATTTGTGTATCTATACAGAATCTCATCAGACCTGAAGATCCTATTTTAAAATTACATTCGCTTCCCAAAGACAATAGATTATCTCAGGTAATTTCATGTTTTCAGATAACAGTGATGCACGAGGAGAGCTTTGGAATGAAAATCTGTCTTCTCAAACCAAAGCTGGTAGGCTTTTAAACAGCAAATAGATTCAACATTTTAAATTATCAGATGACCAACACCCTCTCTTTTTTCTTCATTAAATGCTGACAGAAATAAAGAAAAGAAGCAGAGGAAATTACTTATTTCCTAAAACAGGTGTATCCCAGTTATTTCACCAGTCCACCTGGTTTAGTCTTTACTACTAGATATGCTTATTCAGCCAAAAGGAAAGCTGACATTGTATTAATATCAACCACGTAAGTAAAACAGTTAAGCTTTTAGAACTATTGTTGAATGACCTTTTTACACTTTTGACAATATATGGGGAAGTTCTGTCTTATCACCGCTTAGTCATCAATTTAAAACAAACCCAAAAAAGCTCCAAACCTAGTTCTTAAAGATCAGAACACATTGAAACTTGCCTATCATACATCTTCATTATATGTCCTGGTTTGAGGTAAAACTACCAATTTTCTTCAGTAGCTTTACTTTTTAGCTAGGCCTCTTCTAACTATTGAAATTAACAGCATATTTTGCAGAAACCGTTAGCTCTCAGAGTGATAAGACTCATGTTTATAGTTGATGCCAAGGCATGGTATGCAGAGAGGCTCTTCCTTATACTTATTGCTATAACACCCAAGGCCAATTAACTTGGTTATGTGTCCCGTTGGAAGGTCGGAAGCAGAAAAGCATATAGGGGTCCCACCTGCAGGGAGGAGCCGACAGGACAGGTGACCCAAAACTGACCAACAGGGTATTCCATCCCATCTGCCTCATGCTCAGTATAAAAGCGGAGGGATCAAAGGGCCGGCCTGCTTTCTTCAATGGCTGGCATCCAAGGAGGACTCTGTCTGTTCATCTGCCTTTGATCCCAATCCTGAATCCAGATCTGGAATCCAGTTCCCGTCCATCACTAAGTCCAGTCTGGGACTTCTGCAGTGCCAGCCGATGTCATGACTGTCACCCTAAGAGCCTGATACAGTTTTGCATACATTTCTTTAATAAAATATTAATAATAAAATAAAAAGGAAATAAAGTGGCTTAGTTCCTTCTAAACTCATGAGGTCTCTCTCTCTCCTGCCTCTCTTTGAAGAGGTAGGGGAGAGCATCTGTCGTTCCGCCCAGTGACTGGTTCAGCCCAAACCACAACAGTATATCAGAGCCTGAAGATTTACTAATGCTAAGAGCTAAGGAGAAAAAAAAAAAAAAAAAAAAAGAAAAGACAAGAGATAAAAAAAAAAAAAAAAGAAAAGACAAGAGATAAAGACACACTAGATTCACATACAGACCAGAGGCAGATCTTCCCTGAATTTCAGATTACACACTGAGAGGAATACAGCCCTTGCTAAGCATAGAAAGAACTGAAGGAGACTCTGAGTTTGTCCAGCCTATTCTCAAAACCCTTCTGTTACACAGATCCCACAGCCTCCCTAGGAAATGCATTCCAGTGCTTCAACCTCTCATTATAAAGGTACTCCTAATACCTCACCCACATTTCTCCTGTTGCAATTCAAGTGTATTATTGCCTTGCCTTATCTACAGCGAACTCTGACAAAACCTTATTCCTCTGTGGATCAATTTCCAACATTCTTGAAGACTGCTACCGTGAATCTCCCTTGGTCTCATTTTCTCCAGATCAAAACCATCTAAACCTTTCCAGTCTAACAGGCCATATTTTGCAGACCTCCATTCTTTCTTGTTTTGCTTTCCATACCACTCAGTTCCTCATCTCTCCGCAAATACACTGTCCAAAATGAGACATTACTGCAGCTGAGGGCTGATCAGTGTTGGGGAGAGCAGCAGGATTACTTAAATACAGCTTATACAAAACGCTTCTGTTGATGTAACTTATTTTCTCCCCAACATTGATACTTCACACCCAGACCCAGTCTGCAGGCCAGGCTAAAGGGACACAGATCTCTCAAATCCCTTTCTGATCTGTTCATATGGATGTCACCCCAGTGAAGCAAATGTGGAACGTTGCTTACACCACTTTAGCAGGACTGAACTCGGCCCTTACTCTGCTCTGAGCGTGGGAATAAAGCCTTTTGCATTCAAACCTCCTGCATTCAAACCTCACCCATCTGAAAAGCAGGCAGAATACGACCCTTATTCTTTCTGTAACAGTCACAAGCACAAACAAATCTGAAAGCTACACAGATTCAAAAAGGCAAGGCACAGATGCTGGGAAATTTCATTTTTTGCTTCAGTATACAATGCCTGTCTTCAAGTTCAGGTAGGGCAGTGCATCTTTGCTCTACCCAGAAATTTTGTTACAGTACACTTGCACACCTCACACCTGGTTCTTTTGTCACAAGCACTGGGAAAAATTAGACATGGCAATGAAATTAAAAATAAGATGATCCAGCTTTATTTCATCTAAGATCCAATGCCTTCTCTGATGCTTGAAAGTACTCCCCACAGCGCTGCATGAGGCGAGGTATGTGTGCATACGCACCCAGTCAAGTATTTTGAACAAGAAGGCAGTATGTCAAGCTTTACTTTGTTTACCAGGTCTAGACAGCTATAGCTACACATTATTGACATGTAATTAATTCCAGCGTTCCTTCTACCTTTTGTTATTTCTGTAACTCTTTATTTTTGTTGCATTTGTATGATCTTACAGGTATTTCATTAGTTAATAAAGCTTAACCTTTGCTATTTTGTCACTCTTCGAGTACTCAGTTCTGTTGCCTTTATGCAAACCAATGGGGCTTCAAAGAGCAAAACATGGTGCAGCTACCTATTACGACAGTAACTGCAGTGATCTCCACAGGTTCTTTTTGTTGCCATTCTGATTGCCACTATTGCTATTATACATATACACCTCTCTACACACCTATTTCTGACCAGCCATGTCACTACATCGTCATATCATTTCTGTCTTGTTTAGATGCTCCTGCCACAGTCTTCTCCCTCCAGTCAGAAATGAGCCCCCAGACATCTTGCTTCTATTGCACTCTCATTTCTTTACCCTCTTTTTAAGCCCTGCTTGCTCCTTCAGCATCCTTAACAGACAGGCAGAGAAATCATTAAGACCTCATGCTTCCAAGGTAAGGAAGAAGATAACTGAAAAGGAGGTGTCTGGAAAAGCCTTGTTTCTTCCTGATTATCACAGGGATACAGCAGAGGGAAGAAGGACTTTTGCTGTTTTCCTCATCACCACCCCCAAACCAAAAATCCCTAAAACACAGCAATTTTTTTGGTCTACTCTAGGAGATGCAAGTAACCCACTCTTCAATTCTCTTAATCTCAGTTTAAGATAGAGATGAAGGTAAACTATTGTTTGAAGTCATTTACTACAGAAAAACTTGCTCCATTCAAGTAGGTTTTCTTCATTAATTTTGGCAGATGCTGACAAACCCTCTGCTGTCTACAACACACACTTCTTGTGTTTTCTTTTATATGGATGGCTGTCACTTTAGCATCAAAGGAGCACATGCAGGCACAGGTGCTGATATAATTTTGAAAGACATTCATAATTGTTCTTACATGGCCCCCACAAGCCCTTTGCCAATACATTCTTACTGGCACAGCCTTTTTAGAGCAAGTCAGAAGAATTCACAGTAATTACAATCATTTTGTCCTATGCAAGTGGAAACATACAAATTGCACACAGATTTGAAATCTGGGATCTCTATCAGAAAGTTTTATGAATCACCTTTTGTCTTCCTTGTCTTTTTTACCACTACAAAGATTCTCTGTATGCAATCCTGAGGTGACAAACATTCTGTCTTGAACTACAGCCATTTGCCACATTCAAAGCAATTTTTAAAACTCTAATCAATAGTTGGTAGTGAGAAATAAAACTATTATTTTCCTTTACATAGTTTAGGATGTTTCAGAAAAAGAAACCAACCCAAATAATTTAGAGACTGCAATGTGGTTAGGAGTTGTCTGACAGAATAGCCTCAACTCTATTCAATGAAATTTATTGGGGGATAATTCTTTTAAATTTTTTTTAAATTTGTTTTACAGGTATTACATGTAGACTAGATCCACAAAGGGATATGACATTAAAGAGCTTAAATTTTAGCCTTGAGTTGTATCACTAACCAGTCCAAGGTCTCCTGTACAAGGGATGAGAGAAGTTAATTGCATGGAGCAAGCAGCCTAACCAGCACACTGAACAGGAATGCGCCCAACCCATCAAAAAGGAAACGCTGAGGACCTAAGACTACTTAGTTCAAATCCTTTCAGGGCTCAGACACATTGCTTTGAGGAACCGGGCAACTCCTCACTACAGCTGGGCTCCAGACCCCGCCATGACTACACTTACAGTGCTCCTTAAGGAGCTTAATCCTTCAGGAGATTTTAACAAGGCTTAGTTGACTGTGCTTCTATGGATAGGCAGGCAGACAAGTGCTTCAGCTGCAGGTCTGGGCAGTAATTAAACAAAATATTAGCACCCAGATGACCTGTCTTCTTCAGAGTGAAGCACTTCTGAAACAGAACTTCAAGCTCTTCAAGAGTCTCATGCTTGAAAGTTCGCATCCACGCTTCAGGTTTGTGGTTGGAGGCAACTCCAGCTGTAAGCAACCCAGCACAGGATTCAGGTTCACAAGCCTTTTTTAACTCCCATTCACATTATCCAGATTCTTAGGCACCTAAAGCATACCCGGACGCAAAAGGCTTTCACTGGAGGGATAATGGAACAAAAGCCAAAAAGCCACATTTAGACACAGACAATTGTCTTTATGTCTAGGACAGAAAGCCATTCTACGCAACGCTAATCTCAGCTGTAATGAAGCAGTAATGACTTCACAGCCCACCACAAGCAATTTTCTGTTGATGGAGGCTACTGCAGATACTACTGCAGGAATTGCACATTCAGATAGCGAAGTCAGCATGTTTACACATAAACTTAGAGCTGTACAGGAGCTCAGGTGAGCACAGATGAACACAGGTTATTAGTGTCACTGATACTTTAGTATTACCAGCTAAATACAACTGCTGCTGTTCACTTTATCAACAGGGCTCTTCCAGGAGGGTCTGGATTAGGCCTTTATAAGACTCATTCCCACCTGATCGCACTCATTTGAAATTATGCATTTTGCCTAAGGTGATTATCTAGACTCCTTTCACGATCAAGACAAGAGACTTTACATCTGACAGTAATACAAGTTGGAATAGTATTATTTCTTCAGAAAATAAATTCTTGAGACAAACACAGTTTCATCCTCCCAGGGTACATGACTCTCAAATGAGAAACCAAGTCTTAGGTGCAACACTAATAGTGCTTACCATTTCCAGGAAGAATAGGGAATAAAAATTAAATTGATGTTATCTTACTAAGTATATTCAGTCAACATTCCATTTCCTGAAAGGAAGCAACTGAAAAGCACTAAGGAAGTCAACAAACTGTAAACAGTGTCAAAGGACAGAACGTCATGGAATTGAGTTATAAATGAACATCGCCCTCTCTGCATGCTGAATCACCATTAAAAATCTTCTCCCTCAGCACTGCGTGAAGCCAAGATTTTTTTTCCTTTAATTTTCTGAAGGGGGAAAAACAACGACAGAAATATGGATGTCACTGACTCTGAAATCTCAGTTTCAATGGGTATGAAAGGACCTTCTTGCAGTACTTTTGTCAACATTTGTTCATTCCTTCTGGCACAGGCAACAGCACTGACAGAAAAGAGCACTTTCACATCTCCTTTGAGTAAAACCAGACTTAGCTACTTGCAACAATCAGAACCAAATTGGTCCTTAGTATCCAAGACTTGTATCACAGCAACTCTAGAGTTAGCCTGGCTAAGGGACTTTTAATGTTTAATTGTGCGGGTTCAAGCGGTCTCTATATCCAGCTAAATTACTATTTTTCAAACACGTCATAGAGGTTTTCCCCTACAGAATTTTCTGGAAAGCCTCTTCTCTTTTTCTTCTTGAGAAATCTTTGGTTTCAGAGCCAATGCTCTTTCATCACATGAGTTGAGATGCATTTGTCTCAGTCTGTGTTTTCCCCTAGCTAAAACACATTTTGAACTGATTTTAATTCTGTTTGCCAGATCACCAATCTGCTTTTCCAACATTTTTCCCCACCCTGCCATTTATCAGTCTTGGCCTCGATATTTTAAAGTGTAGAGACAGGGTCATTCATTTTTGGGTGAATGTAGCATTTAAATTAGTTCCTATAAAAGCACTAGTGGCCTTTGCCTGTCACGCAGACATTCAATTATTGGTAAGCTCAGTGGCCATAAAATCTTTTCAGAGTCCAAAGAGAGAAATGCAGTACTTTTTTGGGGTGCTGATTTACTGGCCTCCTCAATTGTGAACCCTTCATGGATCCACAAATAATCACAGAAACATCTTTGAAAGGGTATTGTTAAAATGCCTGCAGCTATAGTATATTGAGAGAAGCATTTTGTATTTATACAGGGTTGTTCTGTCTCCAAGGATTTCAAAGAACTCCATAGTCTTTTATAATTGCTAAATAAAGTATGTTGATTTGTTAAAGTTATTTTTTTCAGAATCTGTCACTCTACTTTTTAAAGCAAAAGCAAAGTAAATGTGCTGCTTGACTTGATAGTTAACTGCATTAGTGTGAATCTAGTTAAGCCACTTAATTGATATTTGGAGTTTAGCCTCTTGCTTGTAAGTCCCACTGGAATCAAATGCAAACTTTAAATGGCTACTATGAACTGTCATGCCTTTCAATAGCAGTATGGGTAATGCTCTTAAATGGTAGAGAGGAAAAGGATACTTTGCTAAAATTGTTTGTGTTTTGTCATCAAAAAAGCTACACTATTGTTTGACCTTGACACTGGCTGAACCAAATTTTTTTAAATGTTTTAGAACATCCCTGAAAAATCCCCCTCATCTCTTGAAGGGGAGCAAAGACTTTGAACACACATCCAAATGTTTTACATTTGAGAAAACAAAACAAAAAAAAGAGTCCCAGACATTTATTTATACACTTACCCCATTCCCTTATTTGTATTTGATTATGTACAACCTCAGGAGCAAAAAACAGATGTTGGTTCCCATGAGTGACTGAAGTGAATTTGAATCTATATTCCCTCCAAATAGACTGTGTTTTGATTTTTCAGTTATCTCTGCTTGTTAGTCTTCTAACTGTTCATTCTGTTTTTACTCACCTCATTCTGCTGGCTATACCTTGTTTAATCAGAGTATAGCCTTAACAACCCTTCCTTACCTCCAAATTTCCCAAAACTTCTATTTAGAAAAGTTGCCCGTGTTCAACTCTAACACCCATACATATTTAAGTGGGCAGAAGTTAAAACAGATGCAATGCAATGCTCTAGTTAAGGCAAGCCAGTGAGAGAATTATTTTGCTGTTTATGCAGAGCAGTTCCACAAACAAATACCAAGAAGCATAGAAAAAATATCTGACCCACTGAAGACCCGAGGGAGCTTTCCCCCCCTAATGTCAACACACACTGAATTGTGGTAGAATATCAAATCATACAGTTGCATTTGCATGGAACATGTCATATCTCTTTATGCGTTTTTTTTTAATCAGTAAAACATTTATGTATTTTACAGCTGTTTGCCCATACTCACTGATGGGGAAATACTATTATTGTGATGTAAGTGTCACGTAGTGAAGTCAGAATGGTGCAATGTCACAAAAATAGTTTAAGTTGGAATTTCAAAGCAACACCTGTTTTTGCTTAAATCAACCTATGAAGTCATCAGTGAAACCAGCATGTGTAAATTATGTATAAGCTTAAAAAAAGAGCTGCTCTAAGTTAACAATGTATTATGCTTCCAATAGTAGGAAAGCTATTGTTATGCCAAAATATTAATAGAGTATTCCACATACCACAATTCTTAACGGTGGGACATTTTCTTCCACATTAATCTTATTTCATGTATATATACATATGTAAAATTATGTTGTAAAATAAGAGGCAATAGAATGTATCGATGGTTAGAACAGTTACACGACTGTCATATGATCATTTCAGTTTCATCTTTACACAAGGATTTAAGCATTGCCCACAGAACCATGCGCAGATTCTAGAAGTCCAATACCCCCACACACATATTTGTCCAACTTTAAGCCACAATGCGCAAAATTAAATCATAATAGGGTGGTGCAAGCCTGTATTCACTAACCATTATGTAACCTGTACTGCTTAAGTTCAATACTTGTTTTCATTTTCTACCTAAAATAGAAAGGAGACAAGTCTCCTTAATGCATTTTATAAGGAATTCTGGTGAAGACCAAAAAACCACCATCCACCTAAAAGAAAAGAAAAAGTCTTCCATACTATTTAATTGTATAAACTTAACATGCAACTTCAATTGCAAAATTCACACACATTCCGTATTGTCCTCCTGAATAAACAGATTAGGCTCATTTTCCTTCTTAAACATATATTTATCCTTGGGATAACTTTGTTATATAAACACATGATTTATTTACTAACTTCCAGATGTGGTTAATGTACTCTATACCTACTCTTGACTCCTTCTTCTGTTTTTAGTGCAATTTCTGGTTGCCTCATGCACTAAAATTAATATATTTTCACAACATGCAGCTAAGAGAGGGAAGTGGCGGCATCATCATTGTACATATGGAGAATTGTAGCCCAGTGAGGGGTGTGCAAGTGTCCTGCACATGCAGGCAACACAAACTCCAAGAAGACTGGACAACTGACTTCAGAAGCAGAAATTCTACTTTTTTCAGCTTGATGGGTAAAATGCCCAAGGCCACAAAAACTAGCCCTCAATCACCTCAGGCTGGAAAATTAGGTTAAATGAATTTTCTGAAGAATCATTTATCACCTGAAGTGGATAGAGTGAAACCAAGAACATCCTAGCCTCTTACTGGTATAATAAGCAGTTCTCACAGTAACTGCGTTGAAAGGAATTCCAGAAAGCGCAGCTTATATAAGATAGGCTATTTGGCTGGCCTCACCTACATGTCAAAGTATTTTTAATGTTTACACTACAAATGTTGAGATCCACATGATCTCATCCTTTTCAGTTATTCTTTGCTGATCATATCAATTCCACTGCAAGCTTATTTTCATCACTATACATTCAATCTTCCTGCCGGTGCTAAACCATATTTATATTTTCTCTGCAGCTGTCAATCTATCCAACACAAGCTATTTTCATTTGCTTGAGAAGGCTCTGAATTTCCAAAGCCTTATCCTTAAGTATTTGCTAATTCTGCACAAAGCTAGCTGAAGATTAATTTGTAGTAGCTTAAATATATCAGTGTATTGATTAAATAGAATCAGCTAGATGCTTTAGAGTGTAATAACTTTAACAACAGATGATTTAAGACGATGCAAACAATAACATTTTGGCTCTAAAGATAAACACTTCAAATTTATACAATGGCACATTTATGGGTCCTGATTTTTCTCTCTCCTTCTGTACTGAATGTGGTATGAGCGCTTTGAATAAAGCAGTATATGGCCATATAAATAAAACTGTATTACAGTACTAGGCATAAGGAGACGGAATTAATAACAGAGTAAAATTGTGACCATTCTGAAAATTCAATTGAGTCGGTGAACTCAAAAAATGTTTGATTCAAGATCTTTAACATTACTTCCTGGGTGGGTTTTTCATTTGTTTTGTTTTTAAATCAAACAAAAACTTTTTAAAAATCACTATGAACAATTACAACAGCCTCCCCCATTAGGCACAATGAAAAAGAATTACAAATTTAGCATGAAAGAAGTTAAACTTTTTATGTGAGCTTAATGCCTAATTACACTAGCTAGTCTTAGGACACAGCACAAAAGATCAAAATGCTTGACAGTAGAAAGGCTGCTGGCAGGAAACTGCATTTTACATCCCACGGTGAGTTTAAATGCTATTATTGTAACCCTGATGGCTTACTGAATTTTCAAGCTTTGTTGGTGTGATACATAAACTGATTTTTACCGTAAAGTTAAAAGGCAAAAAGAATAAACCATTTTGTTGTCTTTAATAAGACTACTATACTGCATGTTCTGAAAGCTATAAGCAAAATGAAACTGCTCATAAATACACTAGAGTAGGTGTTCCAGGTAGAACCTTAAATGAATTTTAATTGAAAAATGTTTAATGTGACTAATCTTTAACATTTTTTTTCTCTAGTATCTCCAAAAGCTGATCTGGCAGCACTATAATAGAACATTCAAACATGACTGACTGACTGACTGTGAATCAGAAGATGTGCAGGAGCACCTACTCAGGGTTGGTGGTTTTCCACACAAAGCACCATTAGCCCACATCTCATTTGCCCCTGCCAGGACAGACTTGTATCTAAAGGTATCTCAGAACTGGCACTTCTTGCAGTTTCAAGTCTATCCATGTCATGTCACGGGATTGAAATCATCTGTAAGAAGTCCAGAAAAATGAACACCAATTTGCAGCTACAGCAGGAAAAATAGATTTATTCTATGGAGTAGATCTTTCATAGATGCCAGTATCTGTCACAGTGTTAATAACTCAAAATAAAATTCACAGAAACACTCAGAAAAAAATAACAGAATGACTTGCTTTGCACGTCATGTTAATTGATAACTATGAAGTCTTGGGTGATGCCACCAAGTATTATCTGGCTACTACTTCTCTTCTTTGAAAAAAAACAACGTTTAGTGATAAGGAAAGAAAAAAGGTCTTGAAGTATTCAGTACTAACTTTCTGGCTTTTACTTTTTAATGAAATTATTACATTTTCCCCTCTTCCTTTTCAAGTATCTCCACATTGCCATTACTGATTCCTTTGCTCAATGAAATAAAGAGGCTCTGCCATGAAATGAGATTATACATTTAACAGCAATGACAAAAAAAACATGATATCAGCAGCCACTCTCACCAATTTCCTTATATTAACTAGACAATTAATGTCAACCCTGCCATAAGCATGACATAATTCACAGGCACTCATCCCTCAGTTCGAGACAGGGCTAAGAATTGCATATTGGTGGTCATCACAGAACACCTGACATAAATTTTCACATCCTAATCTTGCCTCACTGTAATTAATTCAGACCACCCTAACATTAAAATACCGACAGTTGAAATTTAACACTTAGTTTTTTATGGAAATGAGTAGCCTTCTACCCTTGGAATCCATTCCAGCACCTCTAGAAACCAGAAGACACCCTAAATAGATATAGCTGGCCACGTTCTATATATAGGGATGTACAATCTTAAATTCTAATAACACACAGCTCAAACTGCAGCACACTGCACTGACAGGTATCTAAACCGCTTCATCAGAAGTTGCAATCACTGACTCCCATCTCACAAATGTAGAAGTGGAGGCAAAACAGGTTCAGTGACCTTTTTAAGCTGCTCAAAAGCCCAGTATCAGAAATTTCAACACCATACAAAGCCTCAGACTTAGTCCTGCGTTTTACCTCTGAGAAAACACTTAAGTCATGGCTGATCTTATCAGGCCACGAAAACTCTTAACTATCTGTCCTTTGGGTGTTTTAGGAATCATACACTTTCCAATAAAGGTAGAATGTTTTAGTAATGCACCACTCGCTGAGGGACTTCTTAGGATTTGATAACAAATGCTGGGTGTCTTCAGCTCCTGGCTTTCCTTTTCCCAGTCACGTCCCTCAGAGTACTGTAATTAACAGAGGAGCTTCAATAAGCTACGAAGAGCTAGAAGCACTGGCTGCTTTGTCTTAGAGTTGCATGGAGTTATTTTTCCTTATGCTACGATAAAAGAAAAAAAAAAATCTCACACAACCCATTCGTTTAGTGACAGCTTGGTACATGCAAGGAACACTGAGTGTATCTAAGGCAGACTGACTCAAACAGCCTGAAAGAAGGGACCAAAAGTGAAGATTTTTTGGGGGAGAATCCAACAAGCAACAGTCACTCCAAGTACTGGGAGAACTATACAACATGGGATTTGTATATTCTTTGGCTATCATGAGTCAGAAGAGAAGGACACAATCCAATCCCAGTGGCCACTAATATCTTATCTGAAGGAAAATTACAAGTGGTTGAAAGAAAAGCAATGGTATCTTATTTGCAAAAGGGAGTATTGGTTGATGTTGAAAATGTGATTAAATATCTTTTTGAAGTTTCTGAGAAAAGTATATAATGCTTTGCAAGCAGTATACTACACCACTCAAACTGTTAGTCAAAAGACCTGTTAGGTCCTGGTAGGGCCAAGATTCTAATTACCCGTTGATGAACTTACACTTGAGGAAAAGGAAGCAGGGGGTTACATTTAAGTATAAACAGACAGACCATAAAGATGTACAATGCAGAAATGCAAAGATACTCACAGAAAGAAACCATATTTACAGATTTTGAAAGAAAGGCTCTTCCCTAAATCCTTAGCAGAACATATTTCTCTGTGCTACAGCAGAGGAAGCCTGTCAGAAGACTGCAAGTACCTTAGGTCTCCGTGTTAATCAGTCCATTATTTAACTGCAGGAGCTTTTATCCAAATCAAGCCAGCAGACGCTCTGGAATACCTAACGAATAATTCATCAAGCTCTTCATCTTTTAAGCCAAAACTTGTCCTCAAGCTCCCCACACAATGGGGCATGAGCCAAGGCCACAAGCTGGGCACCTACACAATCCTTTTTTATAAATACAAAGCAGAAACTCATGAAGCCTCCACACTGTCCAGAAGTTCATAAACACATAATAAATTAAATATAGAGAAAAATCCCAGACTCCAGCTTTCCAAGAAGGGTATCCATCATACTAAAGTAAAGGGAACGTCAGCTTATGCTGACAGTACTCAGGGTTATACCTACTCTAGCAAGTGCTCACAAAGCACCTTTTATCTGAAGGAAGAACCATCATCTAGAAATAGCATTAGAAGATTCCAGCAGTGAAATACATTCAATTTTTTCCTTCATCCAGCAAATCTGTTTTGCCTTTCAACAGGATGCAGTATCTTGCAGTATTTGCTAATCTAAGAATTCTCATGTTTAATTATTTTAACCTTTTTCTGTCTCAAAGTGTTACTGCAATTCAGGTGAACAAAAAAAATTTCAAGACCTTAAAAAATAAAAGGGGGGGAGGAGGGGGCTTTGGGAGGGAAAAAGGGAGTTCGCTTTTCGCAGTTGTACTCACATTGAAAAGGTGATGCAAGTTGATCCTGTCCCAGTCTCAGTGGTAATGAGCCCTCAGTGGACTGTTCTCCTGAAATCACTTTTTTTACTGGATAATATTTGGGTTTGATCACATATTCCTGTGTTTGGCCATGATGAAGATTCATCATCAGTGTCTGAGACGAAAGGGGCATCATCCTGTTTTATATAATAAAAAACAAAACAAAAAAAAAACCAGAAGAGACAAAATGATGTAAGAATTAATAAATTAGACTTAGAGACTATTGGTAAAAAGCTAAAGACAAATTCATCTGTTCTCTCAAAATACAGTTTGGGAAACTTACTAGCCTCCAATTAAGCACCTGATTTTCCATGCATTTAGCATTCCCATTGTCTCAACAAACATGTAACAAAAACACTACAGGGATTATATCACTTCCTCTTCAACATAGCAAGAGAAGTATCATGGACAGGTCAGAAGGCAGGGAGGAACAATAAAAAGTCCTCCTCAAAATCATGAGTTGGAGCTCAACTTTGTTAGCACAAGGAGCTTTCCAGACTGGTCAAAGAAGTAGCAGTGCATTTCTTCTCCATTTCTTACAACTGCCATTTCACACCAAGTATGTCAAAAGTAGAACCTAAGCCCAGCTGACTTTCCCCGCTCTGTTCCCTGAAACCCTGTTCTGTTCCCCACCATACCCTTCTAACCATAGAGCAGAGCACTGCTCCTCTTCCCCTTTTTCAGCCCATCTCATCAGAAGGTCTGTCTCTGTTTTGCAGCTCCACGCTCCTCTCCCCATCCACTTTCTCTTTGTCTGCACTATTGAATATCTCTGACAAATGTTCCATAACCACATGGCTTTCTTTCACAGCAAAACTATTTCCCCTTCCTGTTAAAACAAGACGATTCCTTCAAGCTCACCGATTCTCTCACTGCCAATCCCAGTTCCTTATGTGTACTGTTAGATTCCTCTGTAAGATCTCAGCTTCTCGCTGCACAAGACATCACCAAATTTCAATAGAAATTCCCTTCTCCCCTTCTCAGAAAACATGGTTATTTAGCCACCATCAGCAGCAGGAACCATTTCTTTAGTAACAGACAAACTGGCCTTCGCTCTTCCAGTGTTACTCAGCAATAAACAAGCAAGGGAGCAAATCACACAGCTGTTAACCACATGCAATGAAACTACGAGTGCCTTTGGGGCCCTGGGCTGCAGCATTCCACTGTGTAACAAACAATACCATGCCTTCAAGTAATAAATCTACTAATAGCAAGTCTTCAAGAAGTTGTAGCTAACGTAGATCACACAGTAGAGATACACATCCCTCAGAATCAATTACTAACCTAATAACAGTGGCTACAAGGACTACATTGTCCTTTGCTCAAATGAAGTTACAGAGAGTGGGATGCTGTAAGCCTCCCTCACTTTCTTCTCAACTAAGGGCCTGTAATAAGTTCAGTCTGCACAAGTGGAAAAATGGGAAAGTCACAGGACCTGTAACAACCATCGCTCAAAGCCACAGTTCTGCAAGGTAAATAACTGTCCTCTGAGAATAAGGCACGGGCCCTATATCACAGAGGACAGCTGAGCAGCACTTCCCCACAGTGGTGGGACCGAAAAATTTCAGCTGAGTGAGAGGTCAGATGATTATTGTATTGTTTTCCTATACGTGGAGCCTGAGCCAGCCCCTATCTCCAAAGCAATGCCCGATTCCTTAGTCATGTTATTTGAGGATGCTTAGTAACTGCTGTAGCCAATGGACTTGTGGTTAGAACAGACAATGGGGTTTTGTCCTACACAGATGCTCTTGTTAACTTGGGTCAGTCTGAGAAAAAGTGCATTCATTAACAGAGACATTCTAGGACTTCCATACAACAGAAACATAACTCCTCAGACTATCTCCAAGTCAAATTTTTCTAATACAGAGCTTACACAGTCTCATTATATTCAGTAAAAGTCACTTCCCCAGATTAAGAGAGAATACTGTACTTTTTGTGTCGTCTTTATGTTTCCTACCAGCAGATCAAGAGAAGCTTCAGGGATGTTGTAGGTCAGGCTCAGAATTCATAGAATAGAATCATAGAATTGTGTAGGTTGGAAGAGACCCTTGGGATCATCGAGTCCAACCATCTACCCTACTCTACAAAGTTCTCCCCTACACCACATCTAAACATCTTTTAAACACATCCAGGGATGGTGACTCAACCACCTCCCTGGGCAGTCTATTCCAATGCCCGACCACTCTTTCTGTGAAAAATTCTTTCCTAACGTTCAGTCTAAATCTACCCTGTTGGAGCTTGAAACCATTCCCTCTTGTTCTGTCATTAATTACCTGTGAGAAGAGACCAGCACCAACCTCTCTACAGCGTCCTTTCAAGTAGTTGTAGAGAGTGATGAGGTCTCCCCTCAGCCTCCTCCTCCTCAAACTAAACAGTCCCAGCTCCTTCATATGATTTGTTTGCTAGGCCCTTCACCAGCTTCGTTGCCCTCTTCTGCACTCGCTCCAGCACCTCAATATCTCTCTTGTATTGAGGTGCCCAAAACTGGACACAATACTCGAGGTGTGGCCTCACCAGTGCTGAGTACAGGGGCACAATCACCTCCCTACTTCTGCTGGCCACGCTATTTCTAATACAAGCCAGGATGCCATTGGCTTTCTTGGCCACCTGGGCACACTGCCGGCTCATATTCAGCCACTTGTCAATTAGAACCCCCAGGTCTCTTTCTGCCAGGCAGCTTTCCAGCCACACTTGCCCAAGCCTGTTGCACTGCATGGGGTTATTGTGGCCCAAGTGCAGAACCTGGCACTTGCCCTTGTTGAAACTCATGCCATTGATGTTGGCCCAATGGTCCAATCTATCCAAGTCCCTCTGTAGAGCTTCCCTATCCTCCTGGGAATCAACACTCCTGCTTAACTTGGTGTCATCTGCGAACTTGCTGATGATACACCCTATGTCCTTATCGAGATTGTCAATAAAGACGTTAAACAGAAATTGTTCCAACACTGAGCCCTGAGGCACACCACTCGTGACCAGCAGCCAGCTGGATTTAAATCCATTGAGCACCACTCTTTGGGACCTTCCAGTCAGCCAGTGCTTGATCCAGCGGATCGTATGCTCATCCAGGCTGTGCAAAGCCAGTTTTTCCATGGGAATTGTATGGGGGACAGTATCGAATGCTTTTTGAAAGTCCAGGTATACAATATCAACAGCCTTTCCCTCATCCAATATTCTGGTTATCTTGTCAATTCAACACAATCTGGCAAAACTATCACCAGGCAGACTTCAATCTGCGATAAAGCTGAAGTCATTGCCTTCAGTACTGCTTACATATGAATTTCATTTCTTTAAAGAGTTACTACAATCCTTCCTGTACAACCTGTTTTTTTCCTGCAGATCTCGTTTGACACCTATGTATAAGCACATCCATTTCTGTATCTGGACATAAGAGGGTCTATACTGAATTCTTCCCATGTGATGTGTAAACACGCTGTGACAACAGAGGTCAAAATACTACAGAAGTTGTTACTACAGCAATCTATTAGAAGTTATATATATATATATATATGTTTGTTTAATGATGTTCTTTGAATGAACACAGACAGATGCTGCCATTTAAGTGCCTGTCTGTACCTATAGGTACACACAGAAGTACACCAAATGTTTAAAAGTTGTCTGGTATTGGACATCCAATGCTAGTGAGGATGCGAGCTAAGTAGCAGCAGGTTTTTGCCAGCCATCTGACCAGCTTGACTGGTCTTCCTCACCAGAAGTGCAGTTCCAGTAGGAGCTGATATGGTCAAACATCAAAGCATTTATGAGATCCCTCTGATCTGACTGTTCTTTTGATATTCAAATTCTTCCAAACATGACCTAGTTCTTAAAGATGTTAGTTCATAGTCAAAAGGATATTGCATAGCTAACGGAGATACTACATCTTCCACTAGAATCAAAGATACTACTAACTACATCATGGGAGCTATATGAGACCAGTCACGTAGCTCTGCTATCAACATTTAGGGTATAGACGCCAATGAAGGACCTGGGTTTCTTCTTCCTAGACCAGCACACAGGGGGTCCTTCAGTGCTTCAGGACTTCTAAATAGGAAGATAGGATTTCTAGTGGAACACAGCGAGGAGAATTTTTTTTTCTTTGTATTGATCCCTGTGAAAGAAATCTTCAGAACTATCCCTTCTAATTGAACTCAGAAGACAGAAGAGAGCCTGATCCTTAGAGAGAAGACAAATATGTCAGCACTGAAAATTATTAATATGAACGTAAAATATCACAAGAAAACAGGCCTAGTTTGGTAACAAGCATCACCCCAGTCCCTACTGAGTGCTTTTGGAAATTATCCTTAACAGCTCTACTACAACATATTCCCAATCCTCTAAAAAGCAGTGGTTGTTGCTATGACTGTTGGTGCCAGCTTGCTAAACAACCTTCCTACCAGCCCAGGAATACTACTGCTTCTTCCCTCTCCTGTAGGGTAACCTGCCAAGTTCAGGAGCTCTGCCTGAACCCCTCACACTGGTCCTGTCTTTGCGTGGGGGCCCAGGTGCTGCATCCACAGTGACATCACATGCGCTGGTGTCCCTGGCACAAAGCAAAAGCTAAGTCTACTATTATTCTCAGCTTCACCTAGCTGTCCCAAGGCAGATGGTCCAGTCAGTTTAATCTCTGCTCAGAATACACTAGGGTAGCAGTGTTAGGCACTGAGTGGAGTGTTTTCATCTATTCCTGCTGTTGGAACATCCAAATTAAAAAATAAGCAGCAAGATTGATTTCTTCACAAGACTAGTCAAGGTTCAAGGCCACTAGGAATAGCTGGTGCTATCTTGCTACCACAGCCCACAAGAAGATACTCCAAGTAGGCCACAGACACTCTAAACCAGGTTCTTATCTATTAATAACAACCATCACTGCAACTGAAGGGATTTTATTGCTTCCCGACTTTAGAACATTGCTTACTGCATGTTTAAATGCTGCACAACTCTGTGCAGCCCAGTGGAACGCCTGGGCATTGTTGCAATACAATATAGTCAAGTACTACCAATGCTCCCTGTAAAACTAGTTAAAAAGATGCAATTGTTAGTTCCAATCTAAGTTTTGCATGAACCAGCCAAGACTACGCAGCATTTTTGCATTACACAGGCTTATGTCACTAATTTATCTGGTAGTTTGTAATCAAATGGTCAAAACTGACATTAACTTAATAAACTTGACAAAAACTTTCCATTGCAGAAGCTTACGCTAGGCAGACAAACAAATGTCTAATTGTATCTTCAAACAAACAATATGATAAATACATATAAGGCTACAACAGCACTGCAGAGGGAGAACAAACATTTGCAGCTAACTATGATGCAAAAGAAAGCTCTCTTTCTTGATAAAAGGAAACCAGGAATGCAATGTATCAGAGTAACTCTGGCAAGCAGAAATGAGACCAGTAACATTTGGCATGAAAAGTACTGTCTAGACTAAATAAGACAAGCCTGACTCAGGCTGCTTTCTTCATTTTATTTACTGTAAGTCTGATGCTCCCATGCTTGGCTCCTAGCTAGCAATGCTAAAAAAAAAAAAAAAAAAAAAAAAAAAAAAATCTAAATTGCTAAAATTGCTAACACAATCGTTTTATAAAAACCTACAAATTAATTCCTTCTTCACTACCTCCTCTCAAACTCACAATGAATAGTCAAAAGGAGAAGAAAACCTAGCATTTTCTAAAATTATGAGATAATAAGGAAAATATGCAGGACAGTTTAAAAGGCATGAAAATAGAACTAAATCCCCCCCACCCTGTAAATTATTAAAATTCAGTTGCTAGTTCAGTCTGACCTTTGCCAGCTGTTTCCTCCTTACACTGCTGCTCTGAGTTTTTTGTTTTTTTTTTAAGATACATGAAAAAGTTTAACTTCCCAGCTGATGATGAACAGATGGGATTTCTTCAAAGCCCTTTACATTATCATACCCAACATTAATCAAACATGGCCTATTTCACAATGTCCTACCAGTCATAAAAGATGAAAGAGAAGAAGCGTTCAAGCTTTTCTTTCTTTTCACTATCGCAAAAATTCTGCACAAAGTTGATTTTACATACAAAGATGTATTTTTTAATGCATAATTAAATATCCTGTCCCTGACATATAGGGCAAACACTGCAAAACAAACACTGAGACCTACCTACTCTAGAATAACTAGGGTTGCATTAGTATTTTCATTATAAACTTGCCTTGACTTTGTATCTTTGTGATACATTTTTTTCCCAGATCATGGTTTGGATGACAGATTTGTTTTCAAAGAATACCTTCAAGTTATTAATTTTTACTTTTTTACCCCTTTAAAAAATAAGGATGTTATTCATACCATAGACCAGATCTTATTTGATCATAATCAAGTTGATTTGATTTGTAAAGGAAGTAATACTGTAAATTTTTATTGAGATATTTAATCTACAGCAAGATAAAAAAGGTAAACAGGGAATCAAAATTGTTTACAAACTTTCCCACAAAAATGTAAAACATTAACTGTTATCCACAACTACCAGTTTTGCCCAACTTAAATGTAATTTCTGTGGTAAAATCCTTGTTGCAGACACTTTCAGGGATTATCTACTCTTAAGTTTTTGCTAATAAAGTTAGCCCTGTATTTGCAGACTCAACTGAATTGCTTATTGGTTAGAATCCTTTTGCCAGCGTAAGCTCCTGTAATAGCTGAACTAAAGCTCTGTAAAATTAGAGTGTTTTCAAACTAAGCACAACTATAACTCCATTGATTCATTCCCTCTTCTGCATACAACACAATAAACTGAAATGTGTAAATTTATGAACATTCTTCCAGGTTTCTAAAGAGAAGAGGTACACTGAGTTTTCCCAAATCATGAGCAATGATTCATTTCCTAGACATCAAAAAGTAGTAAAAGGTCTTACAGCAGAAATGTATCTGTTGGTTGAATATTCAGATACAGAGAAAAGATACAGATGCTCAGTCAGTCACACAACTTGATGGAAGCTACAGTTCCTGCAAGTTATGCAACAACAGACAAGTATTTCTCATATAACAGGGCAATTAAAGATTAAATTTGAAGAATACTCCTTCTGAAAAGGAAAGAAATTATATAAATGGCAATTCTATCAGTGAGAAAAAGGAAAGCTTGTCTACTAGATCTTTTCATTAGAATGAGCACAGAAAGTTTGTTCTACCCCTCTCCCAAAGTGCCATCAAGATACAACTGACACAAATCTAAAAAAATCTTTTTAGAGTATTAAGTCTTAACTATCCTCAAAGTAAACCAACACTTAAGGAAACAGTATGCTTGAAGACTAGAGAAATCCAATATGAGACATCTATGAACAAGAAACAGACCGAAGTCTGTAGTCTCACAGTAACAGCAACTTACAAACTTCCCTTTTCACCATTCACCAGATGAACAGCTAGAAGCTACAAATTATTCATTATCTTATGCATACCTTCACCAACACTTAACCAGTGAAGCTCTTAATGAATCCAGATGAATTAATTTAACATGGAGATTGTTTTGTACAGGCTCTCAGACATACACACACCTTCAAATTGTCAGGCACTTCTTACTAGCAAAGCTCAAGGAAGCAAACAAAAAACACCCACCCCAACCCACCAACCCCGAAACAAAAAACCTAGATGTCCTGCTGACTTGTTCTTGTTGACCTACTTTTGTTGATGTTTTTGGTTCTTGTTTTGCTTTTTCCAGGACGCTATGTTTGATAATACCACATTCATGTAAGATACTTGTCAGTGTCTCTTGGAAATCAGAGAAGGTATCAAACTCATTGATAATTCAGCTTTTAAAAGAGTGGCTGCCAAGGTCACAAATATTTGCATAAAAAATTTGACCTTCAGGCATTCACTATGTTGCAACAGTGCATCAAGATGAAACTCACTAGATAATGGCAAGCTTACTTAACTAGAGCTCTGAGCAAGTACAGTACGTAATCGTTAATAAAATTAACGTACTACAACCCTCTCCTGTTTCACATTACATTCTGTACAGGAAAATCACTTTTGTTTTCATTGGTCTGGTGGCATGTTACTGAATATCTTATGATACATACGCTATTGTATCTTATGCTGACACTGTACAATAAAAAAAATTACTCTGATAAAGACTCATTAATAGTGATAATTTCTAATCTGTCCACCCATGAGACAGACATTGGTATTAGAAAAGTATGCTGAAATGACAACTAAAAATAGAAACAAACTCCCACGATTGATGTTATACAATAAAGGCAAATGAGTACAGCTGCTGCAAAGCAAAACCATGCATCACTAATCTACTCAAATTCTTGGGCATGTTAAACAAAACAGCAGACAAAAAGCCCAGTTGGTTGATATAATTTATTTGAAATTTGAAAGACTTTGAAGACTTATCTTACAAGAGACTACTAAGAAACACGAAATTATAAAAGTGTTGCAAGCTTAAAATGGGGAAAGATATGGAACAGAACAGATAACACTTTTTTCTTGGACTTATCCTTTTGAAGCCTACCAACACATACATGGCTTGGTAATACCTCACTTCTGTTAAAGAAGTAACTTAGAATTATCTGAAATTCTGCCACAGTAATTCAGAAAACCCTCAAATCTAATTTGGTCTGCAAGACTAGCAAGCATATATTTACACAAGATAAACTCATTCTGAGAATATACTAATGGCCACATCTGAATTAAGCAGAAGTCTATAATTTAGGAATGTAAAACTAAATAAAAGTAAGCATGCCAGTAAAGAACCTAAAACCTTGGTCTACCTTTGAGATTCTGGCAGGTTAAGTCATGATTATAAAAAAATAATGCAATGAGCAAGTAACTACACCATCAAGTTTTTGTGTAGATGCAAATGGATTAACAAAATTGTTTTGTCACTACAGCTTGTTGTGTCTAGAAAATGTTTTAAAAGTATGACCTTGCTGGTATAAGCAGAGCTTCTCAGAGGGGTCAGAAAAAAGGGAATACATCATAGGTTTATAACCTGTTTATAAATTAGACTTATGTACAAACAAGAAAAGGCACAAAAAAGACAAGACAATTACTAGTGGCTAGCCAGGGATACAGAAGGACTCAGAGTACCTGGACTGCAGATGAAATCAAGCACTGATGAACATGGCAACGTGCATCAGAAGCAACCAGAACTTGTCTCACACATTACTGACATCTACACTGACTGCAGCCAACCAACCAAGAGATTCTAGCATCAGCCTGGTGAAAGCTTCCAGCATACAAAATTGGATTAAAAGATAAAACTCAAAGCATTACTGAGTGTAAAGAGCTGAGAGAAAATAACAAGGAAGGCATTTAAAGGTACTGATACCCACAAACTAAAAGAGAGTCCATGAAGCGCCTACACAGGGAAAAGCCAGACTCTGTCTGGTTCCAGAGAAAATTCTTTGGGGAATGTATGACAGAAAGACATAAAATAACCCTTAATTCAAAATAAAATACAATAAATGCTAGACTAAAAAGGAAATAGTTTTTCCACATACTGCAGAATCAGTTTATGGAAAGAACTATCACAAGATATTATGGATCACAATTGCTTCCAAGGATTCCAATGTAAATGGATAAGCACATCTCAAATTCAATTATGAATTCACAGAAAAAAAACTCAAATCCCTGTGCTTAAGGATATCAGTTGCCTACATAATAAACAACGTAAACAAACCTTAGTTTTCTCCTCTGGAGGAAGTGCCAACAAGCATGCAAGTCAGAGTACTTGATCCCTCTGTAACGCACACTGATTTCACACATAAGCTACTAGTAGAAGATGTAGTATGATACTGACTTCGCCCAAGTATCATACACAAAAAGTGCCGTGTGCTCATTATATGACACTAAACTACGTCTTCATGTGTTTGAATGGGGAGATCTAACCATCTTAATCATATTTACTGAAGGCTTTCTAAATTTACTTGGCAAGAAGCACAAGACGCATAGTCCTTTACAACAGGCAAGCCTAGAAAATTTCAAGATTAAATCCAGACTCCACCTTCAGTACATGTATTTCTCAGCAGCAAGAAGCTCTGACAGACTGTACTGGCTAGAGGATACACTCCCTGAAACACCCCAGGGACTGCTCTTACTAAATTATGCCACAGAATTTAGCAATCCTAAAGCTGGAGAGTCAGGGGAAAAAAGCAAAACCAAAAAGTTTATCCAAGTTGTCCTCCACAGTGGCCACCTAAATTCAAGTGATGCAACAACAGCATGCTCCCTGCCACATCCGGGAAGTCTGGAAGTGATGCAAGACAAAACCAGAAGTACATGTTGTGCTGTACCCCCAATGGTGAAAAGATAAGCGATGAAAAGTTTTGGAGCTAGAAATATTCATATTAGGTCAAGAACACTTAACATCTAAACTTTCAAATGTACAGCTTCTTTCTTAGCTGAACTAGATAAACGACTGATATGATCTATTTTTTCATACCACAAAATTGGGTAATAAGGATTACCTTTGTTTTAAGTCATCACAAAAACGGACTGTTTCAATTTGCAGGCAGAACCAGGGAAAACGGGGACAACAGCAAGCAGTTACACGTACCAGGAGTCTAACTTTTGGGGGTCAGGAGCCTCCAAAGCCTCATGACATACATCTACAAATAGCTTGAACGTAACATCACACAAAAAAAATTTCGAGGTAATTAAACTAGTAAATTCATGCAGGATCAGAGGACAGCAATTTCCAACAGTTACTAGTGAATTTTAGTTTTTTCTTGAAATTCAGCCATATAACTTTTTGTTCATTAAAGTTGCATACATATGATGCAGTATAACTATATTTTCATCGTGATGGATTTCCAGATAAATAACATTCAGGGAAATTTTGTGTTTGTGCCTCCATGGTATAATGTCTTAAAAAGATAAAGAGAAGGTAACTCTAATCCTGTTTGTATTCGTACAAGATCCCTGGTGTAAAAAGGTCACTTCAGCAGAGCTAAAAACCAACTAAAGATAACAGAACTAATAAAGCATTTATTCACTGTCATGACCTGGGAAATTCCTCTGCAGAAAGAACCTTAACAAAGAACTTTGACAACAGATCAACAAAAATCAACACACTTTATTTATACATCTATTAGAGATACCATAAAAAATAATTAAACCCCACCAAAACACTATTTATTAGCTTGTTTAATAAAGAAGAACAGATAGAGATGATTTTACCTACGTGACTAATTGCTTTGAGGCTTAACAAGAACTGCACTTGAGGAGTATCTCTATTGCCTTAGCATCCCAAAATCAGGAGGCACAATATATACCTTTAACTTCAGACATTAAAGAAAGAAAAAAATAAGTTTAGTACATCAACACTAAATCTTGGCATATATATAGATCACTACAACATTTCATACAGCAAGTAAATCTAAGAACAGCACACACAGAATCTAGATTTAAAAATAGGCTTTTTCTCATTTACTTGCTTAACTTAATCCTACTAGAAGACTGGTTGCTTGAAAACAGTCTTGAAATAATCTTTCAGAAAGCAAACACAGATAATATAAAGACAGTAATATTTTTGTCTGAGAAAGGTTCATGATTTTCAGCAAAAATTACAGGGCTAAAGGTGAGCATAGATTTCAACTGAATAGTGACTCATCATTCCACTGCTAACGAGCCCAACAAATACCATAATTATAACGATGCACTGTTGTTATTTCTAAAATAATTAGGTAGAAGGTAAACTTATCTAGTGCACCAAGGTCAATGATGAAAGCTAAACTGTTTGAAATCTCAATTTTACTAGTGATCTTGCTATACTGAGCAATACAGTTTACTCCAGAGAAGTGAGCATAAAAAGGTTAGAATAGCCACACATTTTTTTCTCCTTTCCACTTCTGTATCTGTAAAACAATGATCTACATCACAATCTAGTAAGATGCTGCAAAGTATTTAACAGTGAAAGGTTTTAAGATTGTACAGTGCTCAGTACACGTGCAAAAGAATACCGAAACAGTTAAACTGGTTTTAATACCATCTGTTTCCCCAGACACTAGCACAAAATCCCTATTCCGCTCAAGTCAACAGCGGAACTCTCATTTATTTCATTGCTGACTGTCATTTCATCCCAGGACTTTGTTACTTGTCAAACACAGCTTTGCACCTTTGGACTTAAAACCCGTAGATGCTACATTCAGCAGCCTTTACCTTGCGTTTGAATGCTAAAGTAGAGATTCCTCTTGGTTCCCGAAACACATGTTTATCACCCTGGAAGGCCCTGAAATGCAAACAAACTTAAAGAACACTGTATCCCTGACTTCAGCCCATGATCAACACAAGGATAAAGTATGTGAAAGCAATCTAATTCCTTATTATAAAAATAAGTCCAATTACAGTTCAATTCAGCTTGCAAGAAATCAACTATGAAGAATTTCTGACATACGGCTGAACCAACAATGTCTGGGAGACCTTGGATCTCCTATTCCAAACCGCTTTGCCTACTTAAAAAAAAAAAAAAAAAAAAAAAAAAAAAGAGAAATACTGTGACCAAAAGCCCAGACTGCATTCCAGAGGTCTAGGAATAGCTTGTTTTCCTATTTGCAGTAAGTAAATTTGAAGCCTGTGAGGCATTCCTCTGGTTTTTAAGGATGTCTCCGATTTCTCCTCAAAAATTCACTTTGCTTCTTTCTCTACATGTAAAATTTTGCTTTCCCTAGAACTACAAGCTTTGTTATAAGAAATATTTTTCAGAGTGAATCTTGAGGAAATGCAGTTGCTATACACATCTTTTTTCCTATGCTGTCCCCTTTCTTATACAGTCCTTGGTTTTGGTTTACAGATTTTCATACAATATATTACAGATATATTGTAACTCACTGAAGTTTGTGACTTACAGGTTTGTGTTACACACAGGCATAATAGTAAACCACATTTCACAGTTCTTAATTTGTTTTCCTTGTTGCATAAGGGATTCCTTTTAAACATAAGCTGAATACTGTAATTGGAATGAGGCTAAACATAAAAAGGACAGGTTACAAGGTGTTTGAAATTACATCCTTAGGGTTCAGTTTAGAAGCTTCTCCTCACATTCTTTTGAGTTGCATGCTTCGTTATTGAATGTCTGCTAGAGTTCTTTGTCTTTCCTCATTAATGACTTCAAAGAAATACACGCTTGAAGTCCTAAGGACATTAGACTAATTTAAATTATCTTAAAACACCCAATGATTGCTCAGCAAACCATAAAAAGCAGACTGTGCTTCTGGAAATAACATACTATTTAGTTAGTGAACTGCACACACAATCAATTAAAAAATAAACACATCAAATTAAAGAATACCATCAATACATATAATTTGAGTTGGTTAAAGTTGCTAAAGCATCACAGTAACCTAGAAACATAAGAATGCATTTAAAAAACACCTAAAAGTACCTTTTTTTAGAATTTTGGTTTTTTTTAATAGAAGGTTACCATGGCATACCATTTATGCTATTTCCTTGGGGAGGGAGCGGGAAATAAAAGCCTTCCTCACCTTCCACAATGAAGCAATTCAGATGTGCAATTTAAATCTACAAACTCATTAGTTCATGGTATAATTTTAACTAGTATCTGATATATCTAGGTTTGTTAACTTAATGAAAACCAAAAATCTAAATACAGCATTTCCCTCTACACCAAAATTATTCTGTTACTAAAACAGGTACCTTAATTAAAAAAAAAAATAATCAAAATTTGTATTTTCAAATCAGATAAGTGACAGTGACAACTTACAGCCAAATCCAACACAAAACTGATTCTTCACAGTACTTGCATAGGCTAACACACGTTGAATCACAAAACAGATCAATTAACCTTATGCACATACTAACACATACACAACTTGCAAACAAAATCTACTGAGACATTCTGTCATGGTAGGAATATAAGCAAAATAACTCAGTACCATCTCAGGATAACTGATAAAAGCCTGTAAAACATCCCATTCTGTGGTGCCAGCTGGTTTGTGAATTACAAATCCCGAGGAGCCCAGCAGAACTTGTTCCACTGAACTTTAGGAAACTGGCATTCCTGCCAAACAGACCTTTTTGAGGCTTGTGTTTAGCTCCACATCCAAACGGCCTCCAGAAACTCTGCAGGCCTTGGTTCTACATGAAGCAAATGTACCTCCACCTTAGTAAAGCAACAAGGATTTCAGAAAGCTGTGGATACTACTGTGAAACCAACAACATTGCACTTTTCCAGGTCACTTCACTACTTTGAATCGTGATGATGCTCAGCACATTCTTCCTGTTTGCAGGACTTAAACGTTCCTGTAATTGCCTGTTATTTCTCAACACTTTGAGTTCTTTGGCAGGACTCACTGCTCAGTGCTATTTTTAAAGGCTCCAGCAACAAATACTGTAGGTACCTAATCTTACACACCATTTAATGATGAAAAGGCATAGCTGTTTGGAACCCCTGGGCTTAACGCACTGCTTTTGAACAAAGTGAAAGATGGAGCAGTCACTGCTCATCTCCAGTTCTTTAAACGCTACTTTGGGCTTAGCTTGTTCAAATGCCTCCATCCTCTCTTGTCAAATCCAGGGTTATAGGTACACCTGATTACATAAAATGTGAGCAATGAGCAAATACTGTAAGTTGCACTATCCTCACCCACAGACAACAGGTTTGGGTGATGAAGGCCTTGGTTCTGCCCTTTCAGCTGACTAGAGGATACAGAAGTCCTGCAATCTCTCCTTGGTACTTGCTGGGCAGGCAGCCTGCCATCTTGAGATCTGTTGCTGTTCCTCTGAGGGAAATGGCTGAATCATCCATAGGTGCTTTCTAAATCTGCAGCCTGCCTTCTAGGAGAGTTATATAACATTGGATTAGTGTAACACTCCACTTCCTTTCTGTAACAATCAGCAATAGGGAGATAGCATGGGTGTCCTACCCACAGAGATTGTTTACCCAAGTTCCCCTGCTCAGGAGCATGCTAGGTGGCTGTACTGATACTATTAGTAGGCAAATGATGATCCTCTGTTGCCATTATTAACTTCACAACTGAGCAAACTGGGGGGAATGTTACACAAGATTGGGAGAGGAAAAAAAAAAAAAAAAGAAAAAAGAAAAAAGCTCTCACATAGGAGCCACAGTATGCCTATGTTATTGGGCCTAGGATGGTCACAAGTGGAACTGATTGGCAGGCCTTTTATAATCCTTACAGCCCGCTGCTTCTTAGCTTATAAGGAGCTTTTGCTCATAAACAGACTTCTACATACATGGAGATAGAAACTGCTATAGTATAGAGGCTTGTTTTCACAATTAAAACAATCTAGTTACATCAAAATAATTTCTTCTGTCCATGCTTGTTCTTAAAGAGCAGCTTTCTTCCAGTTCAGCTTAACTCTTGATGCAGCATAAATGCACTTAACACTTAGCCAAGAAATATCCCAGCTATCTTCCTTGACAAACTGAAGACAAACACCCACAAGCACCTGAAAAAATACCTGATTTCAGATGTACAGAGCATGCAGCAATTTCCTGCTAGAATTAATAAGCTGGATGTTATGAATATTTGGACTTCAAAAGTACCTCTAAATTTTTTGGCATTCTGTAGTTCTGTAAGTTCTGTAGCTTACTGCATGAACTGCTGTAGTTCTTAGTGCTGTTCTGTACTGTATGAGGCTCTGCAGTTTCGCAGTTCCAAGTGCTTTACTACTAACTGTGAAATAATGCACAATGATAAAAAAAGAACAATACTTTAAAACAACATACTAAAGGGTAAAATTTGCGCTGCACTTCCAGCCATAACTGTTTTTCCTGCCTACTGATCACTTGAGATCTTAACTACAGCTCCTGTGAATGCCAAAACTTTTTGTATGAAACTGATTCACAGAACTGCATGCAAACTGCAAAACTGCAATAATTTCATTTTACAAAATTCTAATCAATTTAGGAAACAATTACAATAAATATATTGCACAATTACGGTTGATTTAGACTATACAGGACAGGGTTTTTTCATGTTGCCTTCCCCCCAACCCCCCCTCCCAACATAGGAGGAATGGGAGGAAGAGAAGGAACAGACAAACCAAGAGCTAACACCTGAATTTTATGAGGCATATATTACTTCCTCAATTCTCTGTAACAAGTTTGACAATTATATATTTTCAGAAGACAATCATTGTAAGTCATAGCTTAACTGAATCTGAAACTAATTTTTTACCTGAGTTACATAACCACAGTCAAAAACAGCTATGGCTCCTCATAGCATGTGTTTAAGGGTACAGCTGAAAAAGTAGTTCTGAAAGCTTGTGCCAAGCATGCTAAAGTCTCTAAAAATAAGTCTTTTCTAGCAAGCACCATCATGTTAAGCTAAAGATTTTAAGAACACAAGCACACTGTTTTCTATATGGCTAGGATAGTTTTCAAACCATTTTCAATTACTATAACTGCATTATAGTCTGTGCACCAGGAGGATGTTGAATCAGAATAGCAACTACTTCCAATATGAGTCACTGATGTTTTAGAACTTCGTGAATATTATCAAGAGACACAAACTTAGTAAAGCCACACCAAGTTCAATACACCAAGGAACTTGACAACTATTATGCACAGAGCTAATAATCTACCCTTCTCAGCATCAAAAAGGAACTTTGACTTTGAACTGTACTTGTGGGAAGCGAAACATTTAACAAGCATTCCCACAGAATTTTGTATCTACAACAGTACAGTCACCGCAGACTGAATACAAAGACATGAGTGGCAATCACCAGCTTTTATTGCTTCTTTGGTTTCATTTTTTTTTTTTTTTTTTAGGCTGGATGAATCTCCTCCCCCTTTCTCTTTAAAGAGAAAATAACAGACTATTCAAGTATGTTTTTAAATACCACAATCTAAGTAAAATAGCAATGTGTAAGCTTTTGTGTTAGAGATGCATTGTCTATAGTGTAATCTAACAAACTGAAAGTTATGCCTACTAAACTATGCATCTCTAGGCACATGTACACAACTCTTTGCAGCGTTCAGGATGTGTTTTGTAACACATACTGCAAAGAATCTTTCAGCTTAGAAGGCTAAAGCCAAAACTTGGCACACTTGGTCTTGTTTCAAGAAGGAAACTTTCTTTTGCCAGACTTGCAAACGAATGGATTTTAATGTTTCCAGCTTGGAAGAGAAAAAAAGATTTATTTATGATAGCAGAAGTTTAAAAATAAAAAAAAAAACACCAAACACACAAAACCAAGCAAACAGCAGCTTGATGTTTTCAAACTCTAACATACCTTAACAAGGATCAATATTTTGCCCATTTAAAGAAAATTAAATTAATTGAAAATGTTGTAGAGTGCCTGTGAAGCATGCCATTTTCAAGAAGGGAGCACAGCCAATGAAAGCAAAGAATGCTCATTTTAAATTGAGAATCATCTGCTAGTTTCCATAGCTACTTTTTAAACAATTGTAAGCTCTATCGTTTTTTAGAACAACCTTGTTTACTACGAATAGCTTTAAAATGGCTGTTCTCCGAAAAAGCTACTTGAAAGCATTTACAAAAAAGTACAACAATTAACAGTGGTTGCTGTTTTAAACTTTTTAGAAAGACAAATAGGTAGTGTTAAAATGCAAACAAGTGTCAGATAATGCATTTACCTTTTTCTTAATATTATTAGTAGTAGTAAAGCGTAAGCCTTTGATACCTCAACCAGGATTCCAATCTTGCCATGTTAAACACTTCAAAAATACACAGCAAGGCAAAAATTACAGTGGAAAGATCATACAGGCCAAATACACACCGCAAGAAGTAGAAATGAATGAAAAGGAGCTCCAAGAGAGGAACAGATTTCCCAAAGTGAAAATTTGTTGTTTCCTTTTCAATGACAACACAATACAAGTAAATATCAATTAAGCAGATAGCTACTATAACATTCATCCTGGTATGAATAAACTATGCATCATGTAGAAAAAGCAGCCCTAGGTCACGTTACATGACAACACATGATAACATGACAACATCCTGCTACCCTGTATAGAGCAACCTAGATGGTAAGTTAAAGGAACTCTAAGTCTCCATTGGTACTTACTAGGCCTTGCTAGATTTTGCTCTTGGATAAAGTTAAAGCACTCAGTACAAGAGCTATATAGCGTTTACACAGTTACCCTGTTCCACTTCATATTCCACCAGACAATCCAGTAGGCTGAAGATTAACCCCTATGACATCTCCAAAAGGAGCTTTGCTGTAAAGCATGCAAACGTTTCAGGAAAAACTACATTCATAACAGTGAGCCCACTACTTTTCACTCACTTCGTTAATGGACTCCACATGCAGGTCCACATAAAACAGTTCTCCAAAGATGTGTTAAATGCCTGAAGGCAAAATGGCAGAAAGACTAAAGTGCCTACGTCCTCTTCCTTTAAGACTTTAATCAGCCAAAGCAGCCAGCAGTAAAACCTGCTCCCCTCCAAAAAATGTCAGCCCAGCTATAGAAATAGGAAGCTATGAAGAGTGTGTGTCTCCCTTTTCCAATGGGAAACTGCAAAAGGGGTGAAATGTCATCCCTCCAAACAGACTAGCTATTACAGAAAGGACTGACAGACTGTCTACTCTGGAATCAAACCCGGATGGTCTTTTTATCAGGAGCACTGCACACAGAATTAGCAGTTCCCCTCTACTCTTTCAATAATAGCAGAATCTGGCAACAAAGGGGGGGGGGGGGGGGGGAAGGTAGAAATCACTGAATCTATACACCTCTTTTTCCTTTTACAACTTCATTCTCTTCAGTCCTCATCACCTGAATTTCCATCAGAACTGTTCTGAGTGTACAGCTGTGGGCTACATCTCTTTCTAATCTCACTTCCAGAAGCACATCAGAAGACAGTCCAATTTAGGAATCCACTGGATTTCTAAATAGTCCATCAAAAAAAAAAATTTATAGATACAGCCCTCCAGGGTGCAACAGAAGGAAAATACTTCAGGATGCAAAACATACCCTGCAGTGTAAAGCCGCTGGAATAGGAAAGGGGGGATGAGGCTTCTTGTTATGGATCTGCATGTGTGCAACAGCTGGAATTCCCAAACAAGCATTATATAATAACAACACAAGCTGTTCAAAGCAGTAAGGAGGCACAGCTGGGCCTGTGGTGACCAGCAGTTGTCCTCTACTTTAGAGCTTCACAGTTCTAGTGCAGGAATCAAGAGCTTTTGCTCCAGTAAATAAATATATATTTCTGCCCCACCATGATTATTAATTTGACAGCATCATCAATTTTACAGCCATCCTTGTCCACCATGCAGAAACCAGAACAGAAGACACATAAAAATAGTAATCAAGATCAAAGTATTCATCATGTACACATCTGATTGCCACCTTTTCCAGCATATATAGGCTGGAAAATGGTCTAAGGAAAGAGCTCCCCCAGTATAAAAACCCCAAAGGTAAGTAAGTCTAACTTTATACTCCCCAAAATTGTCACATTCTAAAAGTACTTTTAGAAGTACTTCAAGCTAAAGGGATTCTAGACTCAGATATTGCTGCCCAGAGGCAAAGCAAAGTAATAACCTTGCTTCAGGGTGATCTGGGAGAGTGGTTCAGAAAGTAGTTGAGCAGCATCCTGGGTGGGTGTGGAATCACAATGAGACCTTTTCAAAAAAAACATAAATGTATTAAGATTGTAAATTTTCTAACTATGAAGCTGATGTAAAAACAGGAGTACTGCCTAGAGCCTGTAAGTATAGATCTTGGTTGACTGTTTCCTGTACCACAACTTTACTGAGACTAATTCTTAAGAACTTAACATTTTTTGCGTTATAAAAATATTTTGGAATCATGTATATTGTATAGAGGCATTTACTTCTTCTGTGTTATTGTGACCTTAGCTATTGAAAGGACAAGACGCAATGGTTTTAAACTGAAAAAGGGACATAGGGAAGAAGTTTTTACAATGAGTGTGGTGAGACACTGGAACAGGTTGCTCAGAGAAGTTGTGGATGCCCCATCCCTGGAAGAATTCAAGGTCAGATTGGACAGGGCTTTGAGCAACCTGGTCTAGTGAAAAATGTCCCTGCCCGTGCCAGGGGCTTTGGACTAGGTGATCTTTACAGATCACTACCAACCCAAACTATTTTGTGATTCTGTGAAAGTGCCAAGTGACAGCATTTGTCTGATGCTCTTAAACTTGACGCTTTTTGCTAACAGTTTGTACAAACAAGGTATCAGAGAGGTTGACAGTTTCAGTGCACAGCTCAGAAAATGGTATAAGCATAGGGGACTTCAGAGTTGTCAGAAACTGGAACAGAGAAAACTATGGAAGACAACTCCATTTAAAGCTTAACAGAACTAGGTTGATGGCACTTACAAATATCATAGGAGAATTTTTAAATTGGAGACTGGGAAAGAAGCTATACAGCTCTGATGCAGTCACACTTTTAGTGAAGTTAGCACACTCAAGTAAAGAGCAAAGCAAAAGTTGGTAATACTTAAGCAGGTAACAGTGAGAAACAGAACAAACTATGCTTTTTAACAGGGGAGGCAACCAAACCAGAAATACCTGTGCTTGTCCATGAAACATTACAAGTTCAAGAAATACAATGGAGAATGACCGGCTTTATACAGACTTATTAGGAAGGAATCATTCCTACCTTAGGAAAGGAAAACTGATGGGAGGATTGCGAAAGATCCATGGAATATCCTGAATATGAAGCAGATGCCCTGGTGGAGGAGTAATGCTACTTCTCTCAAATTAGATCAGCAAATTAACCACATCAATCACTAACAGAGTACCTCTGTGAACCGTCATTTCAATACAAAGTAGAGGAAACAGCATTAGGACTGTATTACTAGCTGCCTAAGATGGTGGCAGTTACCATATCACTGAAGCTACAAAGACAGGAAACAATACTAATAGAAAATATCAGTTACCCCCAAACAACAGCAAAACAGAATTTCTAGATGCGATTAACATCTCCATGGATCAGCTCTTCAGGAACACAGAAGAATAGAATAAAATCTTGGTTAGGTCTAACCTGTGTACAGGATCCAATTCAAATGTTACCACTGAAGAGATGCTGCAAAAGTGAGCAAAACTTGTGAGTTGAAGGGGGAACAAGAGTCAAAGATTTGCTACAGCAGTTCATAGTTTCAAAACAGGAGAATTAACATAAAATGGAAGCCAGTTGAAAAAAAAGAGTTAATGAGCTGAAAAACCATCCAAAAGTCTTTAGACCCAATTAAGCAACATATTCAAGGAACACACAGAGAAAAGGCCAGAGAAGAAAGTCTCAATTAATTCTTCCCATCTGTGTTCATCATGAAGGAGCTTAGAAAGGTTCCTATGTCTTTCTCTGAGAGATTCTCAGGATGTTTCTGTGACAGAACAGTCAGTCAACACCAACAGGTCAATAGACCAGATAATTCTTATCTAAAACTTCTAAGAGATAAGTGAGATTCTACCTGACTACTATGTAGCACTCTGGGCACAACAGAACCCAAGAGTATAGTAACTTAGTATAGTAACTTTCATCAAAAAATAAAATTGGATGGGATTTAACTTGCTTTACCATTGATGTGGAAGGTGGTTTTGATACAGTTTGTTGCAATCCATGCACAGTGACTGGAGAGATGTATCAAACTGAGCTCTTGGAGACCGACTGGATTCTTGACTCAGCTGTTTTATCTTTCCCTATAACGAAGGTTGTCTGTGTTGGCTTCCTAACATAGCTGAGTCATGGCTGAATGATAGGAGAGGGGGTGGAGGACTGTCCTACACATATTTGGTTGATCCTTCCATCACACTAAAGAGGGAATTAGTAGTAGACATTGTACAACAGTATAGCCAGGCAACAATTTCCTTGATACTTTTCCAACAATGACCACCCTTTTCTTGCACCAAAGTTTTACTCAGGCAAGTGGTGTTACATAGCCACATAAAACCACAAGCCAACTGGCTATTGCCATCACACAGATTAGCTTCCTCCTCCTGTCTGAAATAAACTCTGGCTGGCTTGAGATCCCAGTTGGCTCCCTATAATTAAGGGAGTCTATCAAAGTAAGTCTCTGTATGAAAAAGATTCTATTTCTGAGAAACCTTTTCCTGTCCAAGTTACTAATGAAAACACTGAACATCCTGTAACGTCTGTTTGTGAGACCTTTACTTCACTAGATGATGGCTCAAGTGCAGGTAAAACTAAATGTTCCTGCAAAGCTAGGCTGCATCATCTCAGGGACGTCAATAATCCAAAGTGTAGGATACTGCAGCTGAATCTCACAAATGTCTGACATGGTAGTGCAATGGTGATACTTTATGTTTTCAAAATTATTTCCAAGATATCTCTGCTTTTCTCTGGTGGACAGCAGTCAATGTACCACTGAGCATTCACTGCATATGCACAGTACTTATCATGGCCAAATGCTATCTAGCTCCAGTCCATCAAAAGAAGTCTCTGCTGAACTCTCAACATAAGTAAACTGGATACTTGCAGCCCCAAAGGTTTCAGCCAAAACAGGTGCAGTAAAAATCACAAATGCTCACATCCAAAAGGTCTTACAAACAAGTTGTAACAACAGATGACTTTGTCCACTAAAACACCAAAGGTTTCCCTCAAGCCAGTTGGCCATAACAATCTGCCACTTCTCATACCATGATGAACTAACAGGATCTATCAAATGACTAGCCTATTTTGTAACAAATTAACCTTTTCCTACCTTTCACACCACACTTAAGTAAGGCCATGGTCTTTAGACCCAGCTGTGTTACAAACCAATCAACAGCAAGAATACTCAATGCAAGAGAGGTAACTACAAATTATCTGTTAGCTTATGGACTAGCACTGAAGTGTGCACCAGCACTGTTCAAAAAGGACACTGGGACTAAGACTGATATCATTGTCATCAAAAAAATCATCTCCATGTTCTCTGCCAACACAAATGATCCCAGTCCTAAGGGAGACCAGCCATTTCAACTAAACAGTGACTTCAGCTCCTGTGCCTGATGACTACATTCCCCTAGAATGACGGACGAATGGAGGTGTTCTTGAGAGCTGACTCAGTGCCTGGCAGCACAAAGAGATGAGTAACTACCTTTGAACCAGTTTTTGTTCTAGCACACGTACATCAATAGCACTGCCAAAGACTACAGAAGTGAGAATAGCTACAGTATCAGAATCTCAAAACACTGGTCTCAACTTACCAATAGTTCATGCCAAAGATCCTTTATGCATGCCTAGTGCTGGTGCAGCAATTAAGTTAACCATGCCCTCAGATCAACCTCAAGAAGGTCCAAGATTGTTCTGAGGAAGATCAGCTATTATCAAGTGCGTGCAGAACAGAGAGAGAAAGAACGAGAGGGGTGTGATTTTTTAAATCCAGAACAAACTTTAAGAACTTTAATAGCAAACCAAGAAGAACTAACTCTCTCACTATGAGGAAACTCAATGCAGAATTAACTTGGCTAACAGGTAAAATTGTGTTCTGGAGAACAGCTGAGGATGTCTAAGCCGGACAACAGCTGACAGGAACTGCACAGGAGAAGTGCTGTGCCCTTGTACCCTTGGTACATACATACAGCTGGCTGTAGTTCATCAGATGTCAGACGATTAGCTCTAGGCAAGAAGTCTGAGCAGAGAAGGGGTATTTAACACTCACCCACAACAGAAAGTACCTGAGGACAAGTACTCAAGCATTGCCCTCTCTACACACCCTTAGTTTTAGCTAGTCAATTTGCTGCTGCTTTATTGTCCCCATGTCTGACCCTACATATTAGCAGAGCAGGCTGGGTTTGTGAGGAGAGCTATACCAGACTAGCAATTCATGGGGGTAATGAGGGGAGAGAGCAGGAACAGATGGACCGGGACACAGGATGGGACACGACACACCAGGAGAAAGGCAAAATAAACACTATGTTATTTTTCTGTTTCAGTTATTAGTTACAGAGCTAGAAGTGTAAGTCCTATCTTCAAAAAATCTTGTGTTAAAAGAGGGTGTTGTGCCCCTTTCCCCCCAGCTGTACAGTGCTCCACAATAGAAGTTGAACAGGAGAATCCCAAATACTTTGGGATTGACTGTGACTGCAACTCATTTGTTTTTAATTTGTGTATCAGTAATCTGCCTACTGAAGCCATAAGAGAATACAACAGAGCTCACATGTATTGATTTGTGTCCGTCTGTCATTTGAAAAAGAGGGGCTTCACTTCAGCATTCAATAGAAAGACAATTATACACAATGAACAAAAGAGATGGTTCCAAAAAAAGCGTGCTGCCAATAAATGGCATATTCCAGTGAATTCAAACCACCCTTTTCCAAATTCTGGCATTCTGCAAGATGAAAATAAACCCTAAGTAGAAGGAAAAGCAAAGCTTGCCACCTACTGCCCAATAGCATAATAGTACGTAGTAGTATTATCTAGCTCCTTTTAACAGACTATATTGCCTTTGAAACTCATTCCCCTGGCACAGAACATACAGAATTGCATCTTCAATTCTTTTTAATAAAACAGAAAACACAAAGCCAACACACAGAATATCCAAAAGCAGTCTTTTCCTTTAAACCAATTTTAAACTGCTTATAAAATCCTTGACAAGCCTGAAACATCATTTATCATAGCATCCAAACAAAGAATTCCTTTTAATATCCTCTGGTGGTGCTATGGGCTTTAATAAAGTCTGTCCTCAGCTGCATGATAAGTTTTCTGTATACAGAGTACTTTAAATTAAAAAAATATTACCATAGATAAAGCCTATCAGAAAAGATTACTTTTTTTCCTGTACACACGTCTGGAGGAGATATTTTTAAAGCTGTAGATCATATTAGTAACAAAACAGGATTGCAATAAGGGCTGATTTATTGCAATTACTTCCTTTGTCCTTGAAATTCCATGTCTCAACAGAAGAAACTTTTCATTTTCAAGCAGGGAGAAATTCTCTTCAATAATTACAATGCTTCAGCGAGCCATTAGTCTGGAGGTATTTATTTTCCTAACATACCACACACAAAGAGTCCTTTCTGAATAACAGTAGGTCCTTTGCTTAGTGTAGGAAGTTGCTTAACTCAAAGTCAAGTAGTCATGATTCAATTGCCTACATAACTTCTGAGCACATTAGCAGACTTATCTTCACATACAACAGTATATGCTAGACACTTCAAACTAGCCAACAGTCCACCTTCTGGTCCTCCAGCACCTCTCTCTAATGTCCTGAGATAATTCAGGGAAAATCTGCTAAAGAGGGAAATCGACAAGGACTTATGGCAGAGTCCTGCTAATAGACTAATGGCTGATTACAAAGTCTCAATCAATATTCCAACAGTAACATCAGAAGATGATCCCACTTTCTCCAACTGCCAGGTGTTCTTCACCATTTACACTCATGTCTTCAACTAAATCATACAAAAAAAAACCCCACAACTGTTTCTCACCATATACTGATGAACAGTAACACTCAAACTTCAACATAAGATGGCATGAGCAATAAACCTCCTTGGTAGTGGTTAGATTACCAACTGATTACACATTGTGTAAAACAATAGTTTTAGATTCCTGGGAGGAATTTATCAAAGTACAAGGATACATGTCATACGTAACCTTTATGGAGCTTAGGTGAAGTGGAAAATGCTTCTTAGTGAAGTATTCAGACTCTAGCACTGAAGAAGAAAAATTTAGAGATGAAGTATATGTCTCTTGGGGTTCCTAAATCATGAGCAGAACAGGCTATTCATAGATGAGAAATCAATGAGGCATTTGTAATTAATCAGACAGGCCCAATCCTGAACATACATCTGCCTTAGACAAAGGCCAGCCTTCATTCTCTGAATGAAGATTCTTGAACCTTCTAGTAATCTGTTACACTAGCAAAATGCTGAGATTAAATAAATCCCCCGAAGAGGTGTTCTTTGTGTCTTTGCTATCTATTTAATAAGGTTATTAAGAATGAATTCTCAATATAGACTGGAACTGTTAAGACAATACCAAAAGTTATACTGATACCCAAGACATACAAATCAGCTAATTTTATTTTAAAGGGCCAAAGATCAAATATTAAACAAGATCTCCGATAGAAAGACTAAAGACAGACATCTACAAACATAGTAAGCCTTTTCTCTAAGTTCAATATACCAAGAGCAGAAGAAAATGTCCCCAGTTCAGTGATTGTTTGACCATTACAACACTAAACAAAACTACTTAGATTTTTCTAAAGACAGGATACTGTTAAACCATATTTCTATACCCGAAATCAGTAATAAACCCTATTCTCACTTTGCTTTTCTTCCTTTGGAAGTTAAAGGTACAGACGTATTTTAGCTTGGATTAAAGTTGGGTTGTGGTTTGTGTTTTTTTTTGTTTTGGTTTGGTTTTTTGTTTGCTTGCTTGGGTTTTTTTTGATTTCTATGATATGACTAGCTCAGTGCATGAAAAGAGCATGATGAATCTTTTTAACCTGGACTTTAGCAAGGTGTTTGACACAGTTGTCTCCTTATCTAGAAATTGATGAAATACGGATAACCGGATTATAAAGTGGGTGCAAAAACTGCCTGGCTGAATAGGTGTTACACAGTGATACAAAATCCAACTCACAGGAGGTCAAGTGGATAACTATCTGTTTTCCTTAGAGATTGATACTGGGACCAATATTGTTCAACAACATTATTAATGACCTAGAGAAGGGAAAAATGCAGTCTTGGCAATTATACAGACAATTCCAATTTGGAGGAATCGTTGTTATACTGGAGGGCTGAGGGATTTTGACAGGCTGGAGAAATGAGCTCACGATGTTCAAAGGCAAACACAAAGTCCTGTATCTTAGATACAGCAACTCTTGTGCAACAGTGCAGGTTTGGTGCTGAAATGGGTGAATGAAAGTTGGACGAGCTGAACATGAGTCAGCAGTGTACCCCCACATGAAGAACGCCAATCATATTGGGCTGCATTAGTAACAGCATAGCCAAGCAGGTCAAGGGAATGATTAGTCCCTCTATCTGGCACTTGCAAGATTGCATCTCGAGTTCTGTGTCCAGTTATGGTCCCCCCAAATCAAGAAAGATACTGACACAGTGGAGCGAGTCCAGTAGAGGGCCACCAAGACTGTCAGGTACTGGAGCACATAGCGTACAGGGAGAGATTGAGGGAGGTGAGTTTGTTCAGCTCTAAGAAAAGGCAGCTCAAGGGGATGATATTGCAATCTACAACTGCCTCTTGAGAATATAGAGAGAAGACTGAGCCAGAAGACTGAGTCAGACTTAGAGATATACAGCAAAAAGACAAAGGGTAACAATCAACATGCAACAATGGAAATTTCAACCACATAAGGAAATATATTTTTTTCCTGAGGGTGGTCAAACACTGCAAAAGGAGCCCAGAGATACTGTGAGATCTCCAACCTTGCAGCCTTGAAAACGTTCAAAGGTCAATCACACAAAGCCCTGAACAACCCCTTATAACTGATCCTGCTTTAAGCGGAGGGTTGGACCAGATTGCCCCTACTCCTAACCTATTTTTTTCTATGCTTCTAACACGGAATCACGGAGTTTTCAGAGTTGGAAGAGACCTCTAGAGATCATCTAATCCAACTCCCCTGCTAAAGCAGGATTGCCTACAGCACATTACTCAGGACTGCATCCACACGGGTCTTGAAAATCTCCAGAGAAGGGGACTCCACAACCTCCCTGGGCAGCCTGTGCCAGTGCTCTGTCACCCTCACCGTAAAGAAGTTTTTCCGTGTATTTGAACGGAACTTCCTGTGTTCTAACTTGTGCCCATTACCCCTTGTCCTGTCACTGGGAACCATTGAAAAGAGCCTGCCTCCATCCTCCTTCAAATTACCCTTTAGATACTTGTACGCCATAATAAGGTCTCCTCTCAGCCTTCTCTTCTCCAGGCTAAAGAGTCCCAGCTCTCTCAGCCTTTCCTCATAAGGGAGATGCTCCAAGCCCTTAATCATCTTAGTTGCCCTTCGCTGGACTCGCTCCAGCAGTTCCCTGTCCCTCTTGAACTGGGGAGCCCCAAACTGGACAGAGTATTCCAGTTGTGGCCTCACCAGTGCAGAGTAGAGGGGGAGAATGACCTCCCTCGACCTACTGGCCACACTCTTCCCTATGCAGCCCAGGATTCCATTGGCCTTTTTGGCAACAAGGGCACATTGCTGGGTCATGGATAATTTACTGTCTACTAGGACCCCCAGATCCTTCTCCTCCGAGCTACTTCCCAGCAGGTCCACCCCTAACCTATACTGGTGCTTTACGTTGTTCCTCCCCAGGTGCAGGAGGAACATCAACACTACCCCAAAGTCCTTACTTTACTTAAAGTTTCTTTTTAAAAAAAAAGCCAAGATCTTTTTGGACAGAAGTCCAATAATCTGCCCAGAGCTTCCATAAAGTATTTTTTAAATAGACCTCACAGTTAAATTTGAGCTCTTCTAACTAAAAAGTAGTGACATTTCACTTGCTCTTTACATCTTTAGTACAAAAGTCTTTATGATGGTGATGAAAATGGATGTCCTCCAGAAATATTTACTCTCAAACTAACCATTAACCTTCAAAAAACATTTCTCTAATTTTAGACCATCACCTGATCAGTCATCACAAAAACCAATCTTAGAACCGCATGTTCTAAAAAATAAATTACATACAGTCAAAGATACAAAAAAGAACTACTATGCAAGACAGGAAATAACTAAAAGAGCAGTCCCTTAAATTTTGCAGTAAACCTCAGCCAAGAGTTTGTACAAAGTCTGTCTTTACAGATTATTTTACATATATACGTAAATATATAACTTACAATTATAGATTACATAAAGAATATATTCCATTTTCAGCTACAAGTGTCCTACATTGCTGATTTCAGTAGGGTCACAACAGCATGCCCAATTCTTGTCTCAGGCTTTTTTTTTTTTCTCCAATCTAAATTCACAGTAATCTCACATCAATTAGTAACAATTGAGGAAATACTGGAAAAAATACTACACCCTTGAAGAGTTTTAAGACACAGGGTAATAGGTTCACTAAAATTAGCAGGTGAAATGCCTGCCTGTAATAGCATGGGACTAAACCCAGTGATTCAGGAATACAGGTTTGGAGGGGACCTCTTGGGAAAGATTTCTAGGTGTATCAGACACTACTAAGTCCAAATCTGTCACCTAAAGTCTGTGCATCCACCTGTCCTTTGATGAGCTTTGCCTTGCTCAACACAAAAGCAAACCTTCAAATTTCATCAACAGCTGCCTCCAAAAGAGGCTGAAGGAGCAATGCTGTGACACATGAGCATATTATTGAGGTCCAGCTGGTTGATGCTGTATTCCTTCTGGTGACCGTTTCCAAAACTGTACTAGAAAGTTCCCTTTAAAAAGAAAAAAAAATATTTTTAGCTTCCACAGCTGGTAAGTGCAGAAAATCAAGCTGTTGGAGGTATACTGTTGCCAGCAAGTGAGAGAATTGGATGTGAAAGGGACACCCAGAGTTACTGGAGAGCTATCACAGGAATTCAGGACCACAAAGTACGTCTGTTATTGAGATCAGAATTCCCAACAGGTTCCAATAAGAAGCAGATTTTCATTTCTGAGACACCACTTGTTTTCAATTACAGCCATCTACATCTTCAGCTAACATTCTTCCAAGATGAGACCTTGTACCTGATAGCATCCATTTTCAGCCCACGACTATGACAGACTTTGCTAGTGCTAAGTGCCTGTGTTCTAAATCCAGGATAGCCCAGGAAATTAATCTCTCTCCAGGTTTCCTTCTGTTCAGCACCGTATTATTCAAAAAAAGATCTCTGGGAAGAAATAAATGAATTCTCTGATTCCCTAAATATCATTGCCACCGGGATCCTAAGAAAGCACGTAAGAATACATCTTGATGACTGAAGTTGGAAAAGTCGTATTCATATACAGAACAGAAAAAAATGCCAGTGGCTGGCAAAACAGAAGCACTGTAGATACAAGCCTCCTCTAGGAGCTTATTTTGGTGTTCCAGGTTGAGTTCTGCCCTGACTCCCAGCAGGCCTTGACAGCTTTGCATATCAGCAGCATATGGATCAGCATACCAGCCACACCAACAATGGATGATTCCATTCCTGCCATAGCCTTCCCTGTTTCTAGGTGTGGGAATAGAAAAAAGCCATTCCAAAAATATCTGGGCAGCCTCACGCAACATGAGACCATAAGATATTCAAAGAGGAACTGAAGTAGGAACTAGCCCATTTGATCTGCACCAATGGTAGAGACCTCACCTCAGAAGGATCTTTCAGCCTTGTAAAATTGTTCTAACAACCTACACAAGAACTACTACTAGCACTCATTTCAACAGTTGTATCTAAACATCCACCTTCTGCTGCTGCACTTTATACAACTGCTTTGGTTTGTTAAACAGCCCATTTCCTCTCCATCTCCCACTCCTATGTCTGGCTCCTGCGAAGGCTGTAGGCTGGCTTTCTCACAACTCCAAAGACTCAGTTTTCCATTTCCCCACTCTATTACTAAGTCAGCTGAAATAGATTTATCTTCATGTGATCTCAAAGACTAAAGGTCCTTTCTACCTGAAAAGGTCTCTCTACATCTAGGAGAAAATCCCTAGGTTGAGAAGGGTCACATGAACAACAACGCTCATCTGGGTTAACACTGCTTATGGAAGCATGCAGAGACACTTTGGACAGCAGATAACAGATGACGGGTTTTGTCAGTCTGAAGTTGCTTCCTCTACATCTGGGATGTTGTATCATGCAAGCAGGAACAGAGATTTTGGTGAAGCATGACATGCTGTAGGTACCGTCTAGAAACACTTTGAGCATCATAGCCTGGCAACTATCACAGTAGCAAAGAGTATCAGTTTATCATCTTCTCTTTTCATACAAGAGGAGTCCTTTATCCCTGGCCTCTACTTTTCCAGGAATAACGGAAAGTAAGTCTTCTCTAGAGGCAGCCTTCTAAGCAGTTTCAAAGTGCTTGGAAGAAGACAATTTTTCAGGCAAGAACAAACTGCATTCTTTTCTTTTTTCCTTTTTTTTTTTTTTAAGTATATTTTACTACCCATATCGGACAACTGGTCTTTATCACAACAAGAATTACTTGAGAATGCTTGTGTACAGAGGGAGGGAGAAAGAAAGAGAAAGACACAGTACACTACAGGAATCAGTACTGATAAGACAGGAATTATCTGGTCTCTTTGTACTGATTTGCTGTTCTGCACTTTGTGGAGCTAAGCAGAGAAGGCAGGTGCTAAGTCCTGCTGGTCTGGATGGGAAGGAGCAGAAAAAAGCCTGCTGATTTTACTGCTTCACTGATAGGAATGAAACTGGGCTCAGAGTACTATAAAATATCAAAATTGGGTAGCGATTTCTCTGTCCTTCAAGACCATGGAGGTATTTGTTCCTAAAGCCCACCCTGCCACACAACTCTACCTTTCTCAAAGAACATACTGGCTTAGGGTTTAGAACTCCAAGGGAGCTCAGATAAGTTCCTCTTCCTATCACACAAGACATCGATGAGAGTTTTGCTTGTGGCTCCACAGTTAGATGAACTAGGAAAAATAGCAAAAGGAATTGGAAGGGTTTAGGGGGAAAGAACCTGATAAGGAGGTTACCAGGCAACATCAAACATCATTGCAGTGGCCAGTGATCTCTATTCTCAGATGCTGCTTTGGAGAGCGGTGATAGGATGTACTTTGTTGTCAGGAGCATATAACTACTCAAGTGCAGACTTCTATAATCACACACCACCCTTCTGGGTTCATTTTTATAGTTTTGGGCATGGGAAAACACAGTTCATTTTCTAGTCCTGACTATCTTACTCTGGAGGCTAGAAGCAAGACAGACTGCACCCTGCTTACAGCTCAACACCCCTTACAGGACAAAACACTTTTTGTCATTGACTTCACCTGAAACTGGAAGGAGTGTAGTTGCTGCAGACACCTAAAACTGTTCACATTCAATTTGATTGCCACCCTCCTGTGCACCGTCCTCCCCCCATATGAAATGCAGCCCTGAAACACGTTAAGGTCAGACATTAATAAAAACAACATTATAGTTAGAGAAATTGCAGACTCACTTGAAGCATTTAAACTAATGAAAGTAATATCATGGTCTGGCTAAGTCACCAGCCACTGAAGAGGCAGAGAAAAAAATCTCCAACAAGAGGGGTGTTTCCCTTGCTACCTGTAACAGGCAGATACAATCCTGAACCTCAAACGTAAGCAAGGAGAAGTATCCATTGCAGATGACTTATTTTAAAAAAGAAAATATAATGTAAATTGAAGAAAGAAACCAGAACACAACACAAGCACCAGATCTTACTCTCCTCAGTTATGCAAGGTGTTGAAATTCCATGCCAGACTCTATTCTACGCTAAACTCAAAAAGTCACTAGTGTAAATTAAAAATAACTCCTCTAAAATTAGTGCAGCATTGTCATTCTAGGGAAAATAAAGTTGACAGATATTATGAGTTATTTTGTTCAGGTGAGATCTGGCTTCTAAGTAATGTAAGTTTAAAAATCCACTGAAGTTTTACAGTTAAAATAAAAAACCTCTTAAAAATCTGTAAAAGTTTCCAAGTATGATTACTTGAAAACACTTGCAAAGAACAATGTTTTATAAAACTAACATACTGGACTTTGAGAGCAAAGAAAACACTTACTGTGGTTGCATTTGCTGAGGTAACCCAACAGGAGGTTTCTGCTTGATGGTGAATGCCATCTGAGTCATAGGGCCAACCTTTGGTGGAACCTGCACCTTCTGAGAGAAGGTCTGCTGGGCAGCCTGCTGGGGTATGGGCCATGGGGGAACAACAGGGCTCCGTCCTCCAGTGGAAGATGTGTCTTGCATGACTGTATCCTCACAGGAATTACCTTTTGTTCCTGGTTTACACACACAAAGCTGAGGTCGCAGGCACATTCCTCCATTTTGGCATGGTGGTGCACAGTTAGCTAAGAAAAGACATTTTAAAAAATACCTGTGAAACAGAGTATGATGGAAAATGCAAACCCTCCCCGCAATAAAAAAAAAAAATAGGATGTTAATTGCTAACATTAATTGGAGTAGGAGAAAGCAACATTGCTAAGCTCCACAAAAAATAATATATTAAGTTGGTATAGCTTTTACTGCTTTCCTACATAAGACATGTACAACATTTGAACAACTTAAAGTAAAATGCTGGTGAGCTAAAAAATAGGAAATGCACAAGTAACGCTGTATTTCTTGATTTCAAATTTTCCTGTTACCAACATTTTATAGTGCATCCTCCCTCCCCATACTTTAGCAACCAAATTGCATCCGATGAAACAATATTATGCAGATTAGAAATTTTTACTATTGATCCAGGCTTGGATTCATTCTATTACTATTTAAAGTCACAGATCTTCCAAAGCTACCCAGAAGGAATCTTTACAGTCATGTTATAGATGCGGAGAAGCACAAAGTGATTTAACCCTTACTCGTCTAAAGCCCAAATGAAATTCCCTCCAATATCACCACCACAATAACATAAAAAAGGAGACACAAACTGCTGCTACAAAGACATAGCTACACCTAGGAGTTGCATTCTTTGAAGAAAGAGACAAGCACTTGTGATTATCTTGAATTAGCTTCTATACATTCTTTGTACCACCAGTGAAAAAGGATCAGATTCTTCAAAAGACAATTCACTTTCAGATAACTGCCTTCAGATAGGATTAATTATACTGTTTGTGTTGCTCTACCCACTGACTATAGGAGTCTGAATAATCAGCCTAGAATTACTGAAGCAGGATCAATTCCATTCTGAATGAGCAAGAAACATCACATGTATGCATAACACTGCAAAGACATGGCTAATTGGAGGATTTATTTTGAATGCTTAAACTTACACTGCTATTGTATTTACAGAATGTTAAAATAACACACAGATGGCAAAACAAATTAATTCTCTTATCCAGAAGATACAATTTAACAATAAAATTAGAATAATTAAAATAGCTATCAAAATAATTTCTTCATTAGTCCCATTAGAAATGGCATACAATGAAGCATTTATAAGAGTAACTGCTGAGCTACCTTGCACCATCAAACTAAGCATACTTTTAGTGTTGTTAAAGATCTTTTAACATAGACAAAATGATATGCCAGATCATAAAATCTACAGGTTTTACTAAAACAGGTAAGATCATAACTTGAATCATGACATGTGATTCTGTACCATATTCAGGTATATCCAATTGCACAATTTTTAAATAAAAAAGTCCACAACCCCAATCCAGGTAAATTTGAGTACTTGGCACATTAATCCATTTTTGATACATACATTTATATATATAAACAAACACACAAGCATACATATGAAATAACTTATTAGGATGGGACAGTGTTGATTTTGAGGACTAATTTGTCAACTGGTAATACCATCTGATACAGATGTATCACGTATACCACCTGTACACAACACTAGAATTGCTATGCAACTTTAACTTGAGCTTTGCACGGGGTTCTTCTCACATATACTTCCCCCTTCCATATGTTGTTCAGCAACATATCTCATTTTCAATACTACTTAGCTGAGTAACAAAAAAGTAATTATTTGCTTGCTTGTACTTCTTTTTATTTTTGAGAGTATATTTTGTCTTTGACTGCTGGAATACTGAAGACCTTTTCACTGTAAACTTGAGAAGGGATTTACAACAAGCATATATTGTAATACACTAGCCAACTTTCTTGTGTCTTCCTTTAAGACCTATATTTTGCTACAAACAGTAAAAATTTGCTTATATGCACATGACTGAAATTAATTATAGCTTTGGAAAACAGATTCAGGAGCCTTACATTCTAATGAAGTTTCATTGGCTTTGGAGAGACTCTAAGACCAGAACAGTGACCCCATCATATGAGTCATCTGTAGAAAATGTGTAAAGATCACAGTGAAACAGTTTGAGCACAGTTTGGAGTGCTTTAGAAAAAATATCACAAATTTTTTTTAAAAACCAAACCAAACCATTCATACTGAACATATATTTCTCAAGATTTATGGACATGCAACTATATTAACTTCCAAGCTTCTCAACAAGTTTGTTTTTTTGTTTTTTGTTTTTTTTTTTTTAAAAAAAAAAACAATAACCAAAAATCAAACACTAAAGTAAGCTAACAAGACCACCCCAAAAGTCACTATACTCAAAATAATGATTTATACATGCCCAAAGGACAACACCGAGAGAACTGCAACGGTTTCTTTCCTGTAGCTAAGAACCAAAGCTATGATTCAGAAGCAAGTTTCTACTTATCAAAGTAAACCTAATAAGGCTGCAATTAATTTAAAACTATGCAGCTGAAAATAGAAACTGGTTTTAAATGACCTTGCCTTTTTTACCCAAACAGACTTAAAGATTCCTACTTCACTGACAGCAATGTAAACCCTGAAAGTTTCTCAGCTTTACATATACATAAAACATACAAAGCTCTGCAGGACAAACTGCATTACTGTGTCTGGCCTTATAACAAAACAAGCACCAGCAGGTCCAGCAACTTTGTTATAAAAGATCCAGTTTGTCTCAAACCATGCGAACAGTGACAGCAGGTTGAAACATTGATCCATTAGACCTTCACAGCAATCCACCCTTTGATTGAAGTTCTTCATTTATGTTGTGTAATAGATCACAAAATAGGATAAAAGATCACATTTTTAGGAAAGCATTAAAATGAACATTTTAATTGACATAATACAGCAGTTTAGTTTTTAAAATGTTCATAACAGCCGCAGTGTGCCAAATGTATGACCTAATTATTTCAGTTGAAGACAACAATAATGGCACATCTAACTGAAAACACCGTTATTTTCCATAAAGTTAAGCTTCCAATAACTTCAGCATGGAAGTATTCAGTTTAAAACTGAAAAGCAGGATAATGTACTCCTGTTAAAGGCAACAGGCTTTGTCCTATTCAATTCAAGGAGGCGAATTCAAAATGGAGCTTGGCAAAGATGCAAATAACAAGACTAGCCTCACCAGGTCAGATCAAAGATCCACTTAGTCAAGACTCCTCTCTCCATTACTAAGGTGGATGCATAAGGACAGGTGTAAGAACAAGGGTGAGAAGTAGTAAAAGTTTGTACCACTACTGCCTTCAGAATTAGAGGCTCAGCAATTTCCTGAGCAAGAGTGCTTGTTTTGTGTTTAGTAACCCTCAATAGATTTTTCTATCAGGAGTTCACCAATATGCTTTTTGAACCTGTTAGTTTTAGCATCCAAATCTTGCTGTGCCACATTGGAAGGCCAGGCATAGACAACATAACCAACCTCACCCCGCTTCCAGAAGTGTAATTTGGTAAAGGAACACAGGGTTCTTTTGGGTTGCTTTTTGTGTTTTAAGACCATGCAAATCTGTATCTAAAAAAAAAACAAAGCCACAGTACCACATTTACTTTGGAAGTCCCTAAATCACAAAAAGCTGAAAGCATTTTTTTGTGGCTGTTTCCCAACATGTTCATCCTTTTTATGCATTTGTCCCTAATCAACTACTGATCACCACCATCACAGACAGAATACTGGGTTAGAGGGACACTTATCAGGCCTGGTATGGTTTTATTTATGACATTTTTTCAGAAAAAAGTATAAAATAGTAACTTTACCATTAAGCTTAAACATACCCCTTTCCAACCCATCTGTGTGTTGGTTTGGGACTGATAATGCACTTTTCAGTCCATGTGTTTGCATTATTTTGGTTAAAAAGTATATAAATATTTGCAGAAGCAAGTCCTAAAATAAAAGGTTTGTAACAGTTTTAAAATATGTAAATATTTTTAAACTTCTACATATACAGAATGTACTTCTGGTTTAATACATACTAAATAAAGCATAATTTAATATATTAAGTCAGTAAGTGTAAAATTTTATCATACACTGAAGTTCAGATAAAAATTTTTTTTGGACCTTTCAAAAGACTCAAAATACAGGTACAACTAATTCCACTTGTCACGAAAAAACTTTTATTAAATTCCTGATCATTCTTGAGTTAAGATCATTAAGATCTGATTTCTATGCTAATCACTTTGACCTTGATTCACAATCACCTTCTTCAAACAATAACACCTCATTTACAAGTTTATTTCCTTGTGTTCCTAGATGGCATGGAGAATTAAAATTCACAAAAAACTTACTTTTCAGCAAGAAACTCACAACAAACAAGTTTAAACATGCCAAAAGCTTCCTGCACCCAAGTTTCTAACCTTTTAGCCTCAGCTCTACCTTTAAGCATCTCCTTTACCAAGCAACTGCTGTTGGTTAGTACTTAAACGTCCACAAAATTTTTTCAGTGTCATTCCTGAATTTCTAATACTTTGATACAATGATTACACTACAACAGTGTTGCGAGTTGTGTTATTCCTATTAAGACCATCCGCTAGATTTTTCCTTTCCTTTTCCACATGAAATTTAACATAGCTTCCCCCTCCACCCCTTTCTTAACCACACATAGTCAAGCATCAGTTTAAGCAGAATGCCCCGATTTCCAACACATTTCATCACTGTGCACATTGACACAGTATAGATATCAACTTCTCTCATAGGAGTGCATAAATTCTGTCAGGCAAAATACATGCTAGAGGGCAAATAATAGAAAACATCATAATTGAAAAGAGGATTATAAATGTGGGGCTGTTTCAGATTCCAGCATAAGATGGTTGAGAAATTATGCACGCATCAAGTTTACAGAAATGGGAAAAAGCAACATTGTGACATGAATATATCTGTGCTTAGAGCAGAAACTTCAACATAGGAATACTGTTAAAGGCATAGTAAATACTGTCTGTCTTATTTCATTAATTCAAGATTTTTACTACTCAAGCACACAAGGAAAACAAACCAAAGCTCATCTTGGTTGAGTGCTCATCCTAAACAAAAAGTTGTGATACAAAGGCACCTTTAACTCCTGCTGCGTTGAAAGACAGAGTGATGACCCCCCACCGATTCCAAGAGAAAAGCGGTGAAGCACTTTCTCTGAAAAGGGAGAAGCTGTGGGTTCTGAAAGGAAAGAGGCATATTCCAGTTTTCCTCAGAAAAATCTCAATATGGTGATGACATCCTGGAGAAGAGCAAAGTTTATAATAGTTTCCTGTTCTCCAAATTGCCCTGCTGATTAGCTCATCACTTACTTTTACACTTTTATTCTGGATAATGTTTTAAGTCTTAAGTTGTTGCCAGGACTGAGGATGCAACACTGGAGACTAGAAACCCAAAAGCTAACTGAAGGAACATTTAGTGCTCACTATCTAACGCTTTTCTGGGGATCTAGTTCTCCATCTGAGTATCTCTCCCCAGTTTTCAGAAGCTGAATTTTACCAGAAACATATCCAACAATTCTACACGGCCATTGAGGACGAGAGGAATTTGTGACCAAGGGTGAGACAAACATGTTGTATGAACATTCTTTAAAAAAGTTGAAATTACTTAAATAATCAGAAGAAATGGCATTAACTGCAGAAAACCTGTATGACCTCTACACTATTAATGGCAGAAGTATTACGACCATCTGTGTCTTCCTATACAGGAACTTTGTTTTTATCATAATTTTATGGTCTTAGGGAATTCTTTCCCTAAATAAACTTCAAATAAAAGCACACATCACTGCTGGAATTCTTCAGTGGTCCACTTCAAAACATCTGATGTATTCCCACACTGGCTTGGATGGCTACATAAACATGACCTCCAAGAAAGGAGAAAAACAATAAACAATGCTTTTGGCATACAAATTTCTTTTAAAGCAAACAAAAAATCACAGAGTTTCTGCCTTAACCTAACGACAACATAACTTACTTTATTAAGATTATTTTCCATGTATCTTTATAGGATTACCTCTAAATGCTAAGATTTATCAGAATTTAATAGCAACTATACTCATATACTTCAAAAGCCCAACTTCAGCAAAAGGATGCATTATTTTATCAGTCATAAGAATATAACATGCTGCTTGATACTTAGCATTTTCATTCATGTTGTATTTACAACATAAGTTAGACTGTACAATCTGGGAGGCATTTCAAAGTATTAATTACATGAGATCATAATTATACATATTTTGACAGTACAAGTGTTCCACAAGCTATAGATCCTTCTATCATTTCAGTATAAAAAAAAAATTATTCACTACAGAATGGACTAAGCCAAAGGAAACCAGCAGATTCGCATGCTGCATGCTATTCTTGCTTGCTGGAGTGGTTAACACTCTAGTCTGCAATCCTTTCAATTCTCTTAACCTTTCTCATTACAGTGCTTATTCATTATGTTACAAAATACTTTGTAAGAAATACACAGGAAACAGAACAAACTAAGAGAAACTCAATAAAAGGACAATTGAAAAATTTTAACTGGATGTAGGATTCAGACAACTGAAGTGTTACAGAAAAGAAATACCAGAGAAAAGACTATTAATCATAACAGAGCAATTAAAATGCTAAGAACAATAGTTATTCCTAAATCCAACAAACTCGCAATAAGAGTTCACCATGTAGTTGAGCTTCTCCAAAATCCAGGCCTAAATCACCATCTAGAGATAACAAAAAAACCAATTTGAGTTATGAAAAAAACACATCTTGCCATAGGACACAAAACAATCCCCCTTTATCAGGAAGCAGCTCTCCAAAACTCTAGGTTTATGCAGGGATTACTATCTGAGTTTCACCAAAAAAACCCCAACCAAACACCACCACAGCCAAGCAGAACTATTTTTAGCTCTGCATTTAAATGAACATTTTGCCTTGCTAACACGTAAAATCCTTGTTCCCCTTCTGTGTGCAGTCAGAAATGCAGATACGCTAAAGCTTTGTTTTCTTTCTGTAGTCAAAGAGGAGGAGTAAATCTGGAGTAAATCTGGAGTAAATCTGGAGTAAATCTGGAGTAAATCTGGAGTAAATCTGGAGTAAATCTGGAGTAAATCTGGAGTAAATCTGGAGTAAATCTGGAGTAAATCTGGAGTAAATCTGGAGTAAATCTGGAGTAAATCTGGAGTAAATCTGGAGTAAATCTGGAGTAAATCTGGAGTAAATCTGGAGTAAATCTGGCTATGCAACTCAAGTATTGGTGCTTTTAAATGAAGAACAAAAAAACTAAAGCAAAAACCCCAAACTCAACCCAGTATCAGTCCATGTTAGTTACAGAACACAGTTTCACTTGATGACTTGAACCACCCATAATCTGCTAACACCCAGTACTGCAGTATTTGAACAAGGAGCCATTTGAGGGAGGTGTGTGCCCCTCTGCATCCACCCTCTGCTAACTCCATAGCTCCCAGGCAATCCAAGCTTGCTTTAAGGCAGGATCAATTGGTACAAGCCGCCCTTCATGTTGGAGGGCTGCAAAGAAGGGTGTCATTAGAGGTGCTGCACCCAACTTTTTTCAAGGTCCTGCAGAGTGCAGAACCCCACCTCTCACTACAGCCCTGCTTTCCCAAAGACCAGGAGTCTCAGTGATTCCGTACACACGGCCCCTTTTTCCTGTGCTCTCATTTTGCTGGAGAGGAAGGAGAGGGGAGCACGCCCCACTTCCAGTTCTTCCCTTCTCCATGCTCAGGAAGAACAGCCCTACAGAAGAGAGGTGTAAGACCGGTATTGTAAGTATCAAAGTATCACTTCACTGTCAACGTGTCGTTTTGTTCCTGCACACATGCAGAACTAGGAGTACACTGTGCAATTGTCCGATGAACCATAGCTCCCCGCAGCACCTACAAAGCTTTCTACACCACTTCCAAGTTACACCTTAAAAACAAATAACCAACAAATCTGAAAGGAAAAAAAAAAAAAAAAAAAGAAAAAATCCCAGTTTCCTGGGTTCCTTCGGATACTATATAAACAGAGAAAGCATGTTCAGGACTTTTTATCCACAACTTCACTACACATCCTGTTTCTTTTGTTAACACCAACTGTTGCAATGAGCTGAAGGAGTTCACTATCAATCAGTCACCTGCTTCAAGTGCAGGAGCACAACATCTTGAGAAGTTTCTTTTAAGAGTCTTGTGTTTTAAATCTATACGCTCATGTAGTATTTGTATGAAATAGAGATAACTTATCATTATAACCTTAGTTGTTTCCAGTAAAGTCCCAAATGGCTCACAGAAAAAATGCCGCTTAAGTTTCACCTCAAACTAATTGTGGACTTATGTTTCCTCACCAAAATGTGGCAATGGCACACGGCATGGTCATGTCTATGCAGGAGGGAGCAGCTAACAGCTCCCCGTCTCCTCTCGCAGGAGGGAGCCTGGCTGCCATCAACGGCCAGGAGACGGACACTGTGCTCAGTCTGCATTATTGCTTTAGCCCAGGTCAGGATTCTCTCTTGAAGCATATCTTATCAATCACACTCACAGAGGTTTGGTTCGTGCTGTGAGGCCATCTTAAGGCACATGCACTGTATTTCTTTTAGATGCAGGGAAAAAAATAATAAAAAACTAAACCCAAAAGATGAACACTCCAAGAATGCACTTAATGTATTTCAGCCTCATATTGGCATTCATTCCACAAGACCAGACTACACCTAGTCCAAAATAACACTAAGCCCTGAAACACGCATACCATGGGCCTCAAGTCATCAAACCCAAAGGCTCTAGTCTATAGATCAGCTCCTGTTAGTCTATGCTGCTTGCTAATGTAGACAAAGCCAAAGATTACAAGAATCTGGATCCTCTCGTTCTCCCCCCTTCTCAAGGACAGTCAGTAAAAAATAAAGCAGAGTGGAACTACCACTGAAGGCTAACAAGAGCTTCCCACTACAAAAGCCAATCTATTCCTTGCATATGAAATTCAAAAGTTTTATTTACATATTACAGTAGCAAGTACAGCAGAAGCAAAACCAAGCTAATCAAGTAATGGCTTTCAGTTTTTCAATTTTTAAGTGTTTAAAAACAACATCAAAGAATAGATTGAAAAGGATTAATGAGGTCAAAAAGGACTACATGAGGTCAAAGTAGTTACATCTTTAAAATTGAGACATTCTGATTTAAGAATAGTTTGAAGAAGATTGATACTGCTTTTACTGAGATGATGGTCTTAGAATGAGAAGAAACAACATTTGGGGAGAATATGTTATAGTTAGGCTTTGTAAATGCAATGCAAATAAACAGAACTTGGTAAAACTCAAAGCCACAAAACTGATTAAGCACAAGCCACAGGAACCACTCATGACCAGAAAACCTCCATGAAGCACAGCTGCAAACATTTGAAGTACTCATTTCCAATGATAAGTACAGCTCTTCTGCACACCACCATTTCTACGAGCTGAATTGAAGACAGAAAAAGAGTAGATTCAGAGTCTTATATCTAAATCGGGGGACTCATGTATGCTTCTATATTTCCAGGTCTGTATCCTAACCCTATATGAGAACAAGACCTAAGCATGCAACTTTTCCCTCACCTTCCCCCAAGAAAATTGAGGAACACAAGCCAGAAGTAACCTAGGACATGTTCCACCCAGGTCTTGGACAACTCAAGGTCTAGAACTACTGGTCACATTGTGAAGTGCCCTCGTCCTGAAGAAGACACAAAGCTGTAGCATGCTAACTCAGCAACAGCAAGAAATATAGGTCTAGAGGTTTAGAGATCAGAAGGTTCAAACTGAATAGCAATACACAAGCAGAGGCCACACAGATTGGGGAACTGAACAAAAGGACCCTTCTTCTGGGCAAGTATTAGTGCAACTTTCTAGTCTCCTCCAGCGGGAAGACTCTACTGTTGTATATTTTGTTATTCTGAAAAATAAATTAAACCTTGCTTATCTATAGCACATTTATTTAATGTTGAGTCAGAAGTCTTTCAAAAGAGAACAGAATTAGCAAGATAATCTTTTCATACAAAAAAAAAAAAAAAAAAAAAAAAAAAAAAGATAACCGATTGTTTGTCTTATTTTCTGATGACCTTTCCAAGGTGCCTGAGCACAAGACAGACAGGAAAGTACTTCATGACCAAACTCAGAGAATCCTGTTCTGTTCCAACTCCAAACCCCTCACCTTGTACCCATGCCTGGAATACATGCATGCACACATACACCATCTTCAGCTAACAAAGACACAAGATCCTTTTTCTCTTAATTGACAACAATGGTATATGTGGGTTCTACACCTATACAGACAGTAATTCCTCTCCCTATATGAAATTTACTCTAAACATAATCCTGCAAAATCCACTTCCTCACCTGTTTGACCTATGAGCCTTTCTTACACCTCTACAATAACGAGCTCATGCTTCACTTTTCCATTAACAGCCAACTCTCTCCTTCCCACTAGCATTAGTTAATTCCCACCGTTACATTAGTGAAAGTTGAAACTCCTCCTGCTGTTTTTTAAACCATCCAGTTTACATTGAGAACGCTCACAAACAACTGATATTAATACTCCAGACAAAACATATTATTATACATTTTAGAAGGCGTCTACTATTACAATAAGGTAGTTCTTTTAATTATTTTTTTTAAGATATCAGATCCTCCATGCAATAGGTAATTTCTTTCTTGACTTCCCAACATGAAAGACAGCTCATTGTAATCAGTAAGAAAAAGAAAACAAAACCAGAACAACCAGAAGAGCATATTTTGTAGTAAGGAGTTTTAACTACTAGAAATGTAGTAGCAAGTAACAAAGCAGGAGACAACCAGTTTCAATAGGATAAAGTTGAGAGGCAGGAACTCCTAATTTCCAACTTAGACCTTCCAGACAGTTGTTATAACTTGTCCAAGGCCACATTTAACCTATGGCTCGATTTCCATAAATGAAATAAATAATAAAACCCCCACACTCTAAGTTTTACTTGCCTCACAGCCACGTTAAAGAGCTAATTAATGTTTGCATAATACTCTGGTAATGCAACAAGTACTAACAAAACATGATGACTCCAGCCATGGTAGTATCTTATTATTGCACTTACACAGATTATAACCTATGATAACTATGACTGGAAGACGATCTTTGTCATAAACCCTTTCATGTGCTTATAACTTTCCAAGGTGTTTATTGCTGTGGTTCAATTATTCCCACCTTTGCCTCTACCTAAATGTGGATGTCCTGAACACTTCAAAAAGTTCACTTTTGATTGCCAGACCAATCCTCCTGATTGTCAGACTATTCTCCCAGCATAAAGCAATTCTGAACGCTTTTAACACCGAGCTTTATGATTTCATCTTTCAATTAGAATGATGAAGTTCTTCATAAGCAAAGTCACACCAAGTTTGAGAAAGAAGTTCTTAAGATAAAACTTTACACATAAAACTGAAGTATTAGGCACAGAGGGGGAAAAACTTATATGCCTAAAATCGGATATGGTAGGAATTCTCATACAGGTAGTTCACAGGAACACAGAATCTCACCTTCTGGGGACAGACTGTCAGGCTTCCAAGAGAACATGAATACTGTAAACACAACAGACAGTTCAGCTTCAAACTAAAATTTAGAAAAAGGACTTTAAAAGTCCACTTGCCTCCTCCATACAGATGCTGCCCTCTAACCTGCACAGAAACATTTCAAATACCCCCTGTTGCTGCTGCTGAGGGAAATGCAATGCAGCTGTCACCTGCCTGGGACAGAAGTCACCCAAGCGGACAGCAGCCCCATAGCCCCACACGTGAAAAAGTAGGGCTAGCAAACCACCATGCAAGAGAAAGGGAGAGGAGAAGATTAAGAAAGCCTGGGCTGTAAGACCAGACCTCTTCCCTTCAACCCCTCATTCTGTGGGTTACAGGCAGCCTTATTCACACAGGTGCAGCAGAGCAGAAACACATGCTGCTTGTAACAGCCCAGGATTACACCTGAGCTAATAAGCCTCACTGATCAGAGCTGGCTCTCAACAGTCTGGTTCTGGAAGCACAACGCAGACGAATGGAAGTTGGCTCTGGAAAGAGCCAGTGTGGGTCTGGGGTTTATTAGCTCAAGCTTTGCACCACGCAAAAGAATATAAACTGGCCCTAGAGACCAAGTAGCTTATTAAAGTGATACTGAGTCTGAGCTAATAAACCCTGACAGATCCAAACTGACTCTGCATGAAGTCAGCTCAGGTGTGCCTGCATCTGTAGCAACCCACAACTGCAATAATCCACTCAAAAACAACTGGGAGTCCACTATCTGAATTTAAAAATTGCTCATTTTTACAGGAAACAAAGGGGTTAACCTTTGTTCGGTTACAGGGTTTTTGTTCTGAAAGGAATATCAGGGAGGTTCAAGAAAAGGAGCTATCTGGCTTTTATGACTGCGAGACTGATCTTCCACAGCTCGATCAAGTCACTGCTCTCTCATGGTTTGCCTAAGTTACAAAACAGACAACTTCAGTACATTTAGTGCTTCCCTTGGCTTGCCAAGAGAGGGGTAAAACTGAGAAGATCCAAGCCAAGTGTACTATACCACTGCTGGGAGGTATCAGAGTAACATCAGAACAGGCAGCAGAAATATTTAATACAAAGGAGAGCCCAATATAAGAGACACAAAGTGAGAAAGAAAGGTCAGAGGAAATCCCTCCCACCTTTCTTTTAACTCTTTCTCTGCTACTCCTTTCCTCCAATAACTGTATGAATGAACCAAGTAATTCATGGATTTAAATGAGATTCTACAGAGCTATCCCATAAAAATCTAATTGCCTGACTTAGTCTTTATTGGAGATGCTAAACATAGAAAGAAAAAAAAAAAAAGAGAAGACAAAAAAGAGACAACAGTTGAATTATAATGGGAGAAGTCAAAAAGATAAAACTTAAAGGACAGAAAGCAAAGAAAACTCCTTAAATTATAAACAAAAGTTTAAAAGGATGGATTGAAGTTACCTGGAAATAAAAGTTACTAGGAGACAGAGAAAGAGCCACAAAAGGGAAAATTATTTCAGTTTTGTTCAAAATAGTGAAAATAAAATTGGTTGACTGGATGGCAGTTAAAGTACAGTTTTTGACTCTATCTCCTGAAATTAGGTGGGTTTTTTCACTTTGATTAGTCTGTCAGCTAAGGTACTCAAAATACCATCTCAAACATTGTAAGCTGAAGAAAATCATTCTAGTACTCATAGCATGTGTTAAGCAAAAAGGGTGACTAACCTAACACAGCAGCATGTATTTTAAGATGAAAATGTTAATTTAGAAGACTATCTTAAATGCATGTCTAAGTTGGTCAGGGAAATTGTAAAGTTTTGTCTTTGACAGCCTACTGTAATAAAGTCTTTGCTTCTTAGCAACAGCTCCATGCAGGTCAAAGGTAGTTGACCCTTCCGAGGATTACAAATGTGATTGCTCCCTATTGTGAGAAATCCCACACAGGGACAAAAGCCACTATAAAAACCCCAAACAGAGCTTGCATCTCGAAAGTATTATTTACTCCAACTCTCTCAGGCACAGAAGCCTGTCCTGCTGAACAAAAGGGATGTTCCAAGATCTGCCCAATCTCACTGATACCTAAAGGGGCTTCCTGAAGAGCTATGTCATTCCAGTCTTCCATGACCTCATGGCAAGATCACTCCAGTTTAGCCATTTACAGTCATCCTGAACCCTGCCTAAATTAGCAGAGATTCTTCCTCTTTCACATTAGGAAGAACAATCTGAGTATAATAGCATTGACTCAATCAATGTTATTTTATGCACATATTTTGTCTTTCTAGATATTCCAGTAAAGCCCCTGCAGGAGCTTCTCCAAACCCACTTCTTTTGCCTTGTTCAACACTTCAAAAATTCCATGCCCTAAGCACGGGATCCTTATGCAGGCTGCTGATGAAGGGGCAGTGTGCGTAGACAGCTCCCCACCCATGCTCCTCTGGCAGGTTCTTTACCCTATTAACCTTCCCTGTTCAAAAAACTCCTGACACCCAAGCATTAATGTGTGGAGGTTTTTTCTACAAAAAATAACCTCTGCAAAGGTCTCTCCAAAAATGCCACTATCTGTGCTGAGAATAAAAATAAGAAGCGCCCGCTGTTCATCTTTTAACAAAGCTGAAGGTTAGCAAGTAGGGATTTAGGGGTGAAAAGTGAAGTGTTATGACTGCTGCGCACCACGATGCTGGGGGAGAAGGGCTCAAGCACACACATTGGTTAACCACACCAGTGTGGCGCAGGTGGGACGTGTAGCTCAGCCGGCACCTCTTCGCACACAGCCGATGTCAGTACCTACCCACCTCGCTAGATGCCAGTGCGGTCCCCACTGGTGTCCGTCCCCCCACCCCCGCTACTGACTGCGGTGGCGTCCCCACACGCCCCCCGCCCCACACAGCTACTCACGTTTGATGCACCTCTGGGAACCCGTGGCCTTGCTCCAGCCGTGGCAGCACTGCCCCCCGCAGACATTGACCCTGCAGGAACAGCAAAGAGGGAGGAGAGTCCAGCGGGCCCCCCCCACCGCCGCCGCGGCGTCCGGCCCCGCTCCACATCCCCAGCCGGGCCGCGGGGCGGGCGCTGGGCCGGGGAGAGAAAAGGCGGGAAGACTTAAACGTCCCGAAGAGCGTCTGAGGAAGCTCCTCAGATTGGAGGAAAACTGACTGGAAAGGCGAGTCGGCGCCTCCCGGAGAGGGCCGGGGACGGACGGGCACCCCGAGCACTGCTTTCAGGGACCCAGACGACTGAGGCGAGGGCCGGGGCCACCCCCGCCGCCCCAGCGGGAGGGCCGCGAGGAGGGCGGCTGCGGGGCTCCTCGCGCACTCGACGCCTTAGCCCGGGCGCGGCACCCGCCGCGGGTTCCTGGGTGGTGTGGGGAGAGCTGGCCCGGCACGGGCTCCCCCGGCTCCCTGCCCCGAGGGGAGGCGACAGCGGCCGCGACAAAGGTGCTCGGGGAGTTGAGGGGTAAGGAAAGCAGGCTGCAGGCGCGCGGGGAGCACCACCGTCGCCTCAGCCGTGCTGGGGAGCGGGGGGACGTGCGGGGTACGGCGTGCAGGAGGGCGCCTTACCCGGGCAGCGGCGGCAGCTGGTGCTTCTGGCGGAGGGGCAGGCCGGCGCTGCTGTTGCTGTGGGGGCCCGGCGGCGGCGGCTTGGGCCGCGGGCCGAAGCGGGCCGGCTTGGCGAAGGAGGCGGCGTGAGCGGCGGAGTTGGGGTGGACCTGCCCGGCGGGGCCCAAGCGGAGCTGGACGCCCGCGCCGCCCGGCTTGCTCATCCGCCGGGTCCGCTCCAGGGTGCTGCCGCCGTAGCGCGTGTTCAGCTGTACGTTAAACGTGCGCTGCTGCTGCTGTTGCTGCTCCCCCCCGAGGAGGGTCGGGCGCTGATGCCGGCTGCCGGAGGAGCCTGCCCGGCCGGGCTGCAGGACGTACGTGATCCTCCTCAGCCTGCCCTTCTCGGAGGCAGCGAGCGCCGGTGACAAAAGTGCACAGGCAGCGAGGAGGAGGAAGATGGGGGGGAAGCCCCATCTGATCCGAGCCATTTCCACAGCGGGAGCCCCGGCAGCCGGCGAGCTTCGCGTACCCCCGGGTACAAGGGATTTCCTCTCCTCCCAAGGACGCGTGTGCCTGCCCCCCGCTCCCTGCGCACACCGGTGCGGGTCCTTCCTCCGCTCGCTGCCCCCCAACCTGCTCCGGGACGGGGGGAAAAGGGGGAGAAGGAAAAAAAAAAAAGCTTCAAGTTCCCCCCACCCGCTCCCCAACTGTTGGAAAAGTTCAGCAAACACGTCGCCCCGTGGAGCAGGAAAACATCGCTGGAAGAAAGGAAGCGGCGGGTGCGAGCCGAGCTGCGAGCCGGAGCCGGAGCGGGAAGGGAGGAGGAGCAGGAGCGGCAGGGGAAGGGTGTTTGCTGGAGGGGAGGGGGGTGGTCGCAATGGAGAGCAGATGTTTCGGTTGCCGGAGCTGCCAGGGGTCTGCGGGCGCGTATAAGAAACAGTCCTTAAGCCAGTCCGGGTTGGGGGGGGACACCAAAACCACCACCCTCTTTTTAAGCGTTTCCCCGGGAGTGTGTGCAGGAGGGGAGGGGAGGGGGCGGGGGCGGGGGCGGGGGGTGGGATGGGGCGAGGGGTGCCCCTGCCCCGGTGCCGGCCCCTCGAGCCAATCTGGGGCCGCCGTGACGTCAGGCGGCGCTCCCGGGGCGTGGGGCCGGGGCCGGGGCCGGGACCAGGTGACGGGGACGGGGACGGGGACGGGGACGGGGATGGGGATGGGGAGCGGGGCGGCCGCGGGGGTCCTGCCTCCCCCCGGCGGGGCCGTCAGAGCCTGCGACAGAGCCTGCGCCGCTAAGCAACCCTCAAAAATACGTGTTTTAACTTCGGGGCGCTGAGTCGCCACGCTGCCCGTGGCACAGCCAACGTTGCTGTGCCGTACAGCTCGGGTAGCGTACCTGCACTTTTGCCATAGCAGAGCGTTTCTTTTCAATTTCAGTAGAAATGGGGGAGTTGTTAGGGAAGAAAAGGGTAATACCCCCATTGCTGCCTGTGTGTCTTGCCGTGGGGCTCAATGAAACAGATTAAAAAGGCTCTGTCTGAGTGGAGCAGTGATGTCAGATGATGGTAAGGCTCTAAACCCCCCAAAGCTTTATATACATGCTTCACTTTCTAGGTAGGAACTCAGTGAAAACACTTACACATGTTAAAAGTAACCACGTTCCTCAGTTTCTGCCTGGTGAGGGCCATAGGTTCGAGATTGCTCTTAGCAGAAATCTAGCAGGATTTAGGAGGGACTGTATTCTTTCTCAGTTTTCCTTGTTTGTAAAGAAGTATGTATTCCTAAAGAACAAAATACAAACCACAATTGTACACTTGGAATTAATATATAAGTAAAAAAGTAAAACTGCCTACATTTCTCTCTGAACCAATGTCACCCTTTAACATTGTAAATAAAGAAAAAAACCCACAAAAGTTCACAAAATAATCTGAAGATTACATCTTTTAAAATACTCAGAAGCTGATGTGTCCGAGTTCTTTCCAAGAAACTTTGCGGAAGATCAAACAGTTTGCAAATCCAATAGCTTGGAATCCACGTCCTCCTCCCTGGGTTCTCCTCTGCTCTTTTCCAGAGCTTTAAGGACACTGACCCTGGCTACAAACTGGTGAGATTTTGTTCTTAAATGCTCTACACAGCTGGCATGGGGAGCAAGAGCGTTGCACATTGACAAGATTCCATGCAAGAGCCAGTGTTACAAGCACAACGGTGTCTTCCTCCTTAGTTCTCATCTATTTAAAACTGCTCAAAAATAAATAGGTGTTTTAAATAGATGAGAGTTTGGAGCTTTCTATAGTCACAGTGTAAGGGAGCCACATCGGCATTAAAGGCTTCTGCTTCTGTGCCTCAAATGCTCTGAATTGAAACCCAGTGCTTGAAAAGACAATGCCACTAGCACTGGGAGCTTCTAAATCCACAGTTGATTAAACTAGAATGAAACTCTGTGGTGGTTCAGGGAAAAAAAAAAAAAACAAGATCAATCCTGAAAGTAGCTCCAGCTTGAAGATAACTAAGTTAACTGTGAGACCACTGCCTCCTCTCATAGCAAACGTATACGTCTGTTGTTTTTTTAACTTGGAAGATATTCTCAGCAACTGAACTGCTCAGCCTTCCAAGGCTAATTATTGTCAATCCTGAGTATGCTAAATGTTTTTACAGTGTTTAGGGAGCAAAAGAATACCTTGAAGCTGGAGGGGTGGGGTGAGGGCTGTGTAAGTTAAGAGAAACTGATGTGGTACTCGGGATTGTTGCTCTGCACAAGACCGCTGTCCTTCAGAAGTTTTCCAGAATGAGATCACAACTACGTGTGTGGCTGGGTTTGTTGAACAGAGGGCAAAAACTGCATCATTCCATAGCAGAAGCCAGTTGCTTTTAAGAAATGTGGGGTTTAAGTCATGTCAAGCAGGGGGCAAATGTGGTGTATTACTGGCTACTGTACAGCAAATGGCAAGAGACCTCAATGGAAATATATCCACAAAGGTGGATGCCTTGCATAAAATGTTTTAGGTTCAAAAACATTCTTGAAAAAAAATGTTAAGTATTAGCTGAGATTAATTGGTTGAGGTCAAGCGCTCCTCACAAATTTACATAGCAAATCTAACACTCAGTGTTCTCTTTTTTCCTCTAACAAGGAAATCCACACTTTTCTTGTCTGTTTGTCTGGTTTTGGTCTGTCCCCCCAAAACACCCCTTTTTTTCCCCCCAAGTCTGGAGGGTCTTGGGTGTTAGGGACCTGGTTTGGGGTTTGGCTTCAGTAACACGCTGGGTTGGCCATAGAAGTTTTAACAGCTAAAAGAGAACTTCAGTGAACTGCCACGGCAGTTTAAAGCTCAGCTCAAAATTCCTTCACACGTAGAAGACCTGCTTCCAAAGGCCAAAAAGCGCATCTGTCCAGCACCAAACAACTAATTGCTGGCCTTTCAGAAGCAAGCCAAGTGGCTACTAAAGCTCCTGAGGATCCTCTAGTAAATGGTAACACTGCTTGTGAGAAACCTGCTCTGGCTGCCTCCCCACGTCCTGTGGAAAAGGCACCGTTGGAGTTTGCAGTTAGAAGCAGGAGTTAGTATCTCATACCACCTACCAGGCACACCACTCTCTTAAAGAAGACTTGGGAAAGCAATTCACACTGTTTCTGTTCATTTCCCTCCTGGTTTGTGACTAAAGGGTGAACACAGGGAAACGTAAAGAAATGTCCTTAGTCTGTAGACCTCCTGCAGAGGGGCAGCCCTCTGGGTCCTCTTCAGTAAAGGCGTAGCTGAGGCTGAGAAGGGCAGAACTGGCTGGAAGATTGCAAGCAGGATGGATGCAGGAGGCTGAATTGCTGCCCAATGAGACGGCAGGATTGCTTTAAGGGTTAAAGGCTTAATGGACAGGGGAGAAGCCAGTTTGAGAGTGTATCTGCAACAAGAACCAAAATAGCATTATTTAAACCAAAATAAAAGCAAGAACTAAACTGCCATATATGTTTTTGTTCAAGTCTCGTGACTTTGCAGCCAGTCCCATGAGTTGGGTGAGGAAGGACTATTGTTTTTGAGCCGCTGATGTTGGCAGCACTCAGACCTCCACAGTTCTTTTTCAGCAAATGAAGGAGAAAGGACTGTACCCCTTGTCTCATGGAGGATGCATCTGGTGCACCAGCTCACAAAGCAAAGCGGCGACCTTCACAGGATGCTGCTGTGAAGATGTACATTATGTTCAGGGTGAAGTCATCTGAGCACAGGTGATTGCTCTGCCTTCCTTACACAGCATAGGGCCACAGTGTCTCCCTGTGACCAAATGTCCAGGTTTGCCAGGCAGCAAGTTGAAGGATCAGCAATGCCCAGTGTGTTGGGCTACAGGACCAGCAAGCGACCTTGATGCTCTCATAGATCCACCACGCAGCAAGCCTTAGCCTGCAAGGAAAGGGAGCTCACAGTTAAAATATTAGTTTGACAAAGTTGAATGCTGTGTTCAGCCCCAATTTTCACTACAGAAGAGTGCTTTTATGGTAGTGTAGCTCCATTAGCTCCAATAATATTACTCTAAACTTCTGAGTTAAAGGAGGAAAAGCAGTCTATAATTTCTTGTAAGTGGAGAATCAGCTGGAGATCAGTATCTGCTGTTTTCCTTTTCCTTACTATAGAAGAATCTGAAAAAAACAACCCTGTATTTTGTAGGCTAAATTATACCTTTAGTCACAGATTTGTACAAGTAACACAATTCTAATTTAGAAGGTATTTCTTTTGAACAAAAGACAACAGTTTAGTCTCATTGTGATCAGAGTAGGGAAAAAAAGTGATTGACCTTTATTATGTCGCTAAAATACATAGCACACATGACTGAATACATACATGAAGTAGATTTGCAGAGTAAGACCGTGTCAATGTTAATATAATTTCTACATGTTTTTTTTTTTTTAACAGAACTGTACCTTCCAACCATGACTCTTGTTTGTTCCTTCAGGTGTAAACTGTGATTACTCTATGGTTTGCAACTAATATCCTGAGGCCTCAACTGTTCCTGAGTGTTACCACAGTATAAATATCATTAATAATGTTTCACAAAAAGACAAGTCCTCCTCACTCTGTTCATGTAGGCACTTAAATTCACTTCCAAGAAACTCAGATAGTCAGACTAAGTCTGGACAGATGTGTGAGGCTTGGGAGGAAGTGGCTTAGCTTTGCTGAACCCATTTGCTACTGGTGGCCCTCGTTTGTGACTTGGGAATCTGTAATGATCAACCCTGGCAGGTCTCAATGTTTCCAGACTCACACTACATTACCTTGGGTAAACAACCTTCTGCCTTTCCCTCCTTGGATTTGCTATCATGCATGCATCTTTGTAGTGCCTTCCCCAGCACCTCCTCTGAAAGAAGTCATCATCTCCCAATGCATCGTTATTGCCGCTGCGATCAAGGCTCTGTTGCATTAGGCACTATACACACGTGCCAGCAGATAACTCATACCAACTTTTCTGACTGAGAGTCACACAGTCCTGAAGCAGACTAGCTTTTCAGGGACGAAGGAACTTTTATGATGAGACTTAAGAGCTTGGTCTGTATATGAATTCACATCTTGGAGCAATATGGGTCCTGTGTAGCACTGGGCATCTGAAGCAGTCAGATTAGCTTGCAGATAGTCCAGAGCTACAAGTCTGAAGGGAAAAGAAGACAGATCAGATATAGACAGGGTAATGGTCACCATTCCCCCTCAGACTACTACCAAAAGAGATTGCCATAAAGACTGGGGTTTTTGCATTAAGTCACAGGGTTTTTGCATTAAGTCACACTGAAAGTTGGATCCATTTGGCAAAAGTCTAATGCCAGTCTGTCACTACTGACCATTGCCATATCCAACAAAATACATGCTTAAGGCAAGTAGGAGTTGGCTTCTTTTCAAGTTGCTGACAAAATTGTCATAAAAGAAGTTGTGTGGATTTGCATAGCGTTAAATTCCATTTTCCTGAACTAGCAGAAATCTCTACTAGAATATTTGGCAGTTTCACAGTTATCCTCACATACATAAAATAACTGATTCAGAAATACAAGATATTTTTCAAGATATGAAAATCTCCACACTGTGCTGTTGCAATTATTCTTCCCCTCAAGGAAATAAATACATCTTGTCTGCAAAACAATTAAAATATCCATTGAACTTTTTTATTACACTATTCCTTGCAATTGCTTGTTTCTTTGTACAATCCTGTGTACACTGAAAATAAACAAACTGCAGAGGAAATTAGGTGGAAAGGACCACAAAAATGAGAAAATACATTTAATTATTTCACTTTACCTTAGGAGAAGACATGTTTAAACTAACACATTCTTCACAAAAGCAAAGTAAATATTATAACTAGTATTTGAAAACTCTCGCAGCATGGCTATGTCATATGCCAAGAATACTAACCTCTACAAAAATAAACTTCACCGGTGGATCCTGATTTTTCACTGCTGCACTGTGTGCTGCTCAGACTTATGAACGCTGAAGGAAAAAGCGTCTGCGTAAAATAAAGCCCCTCCTGACTTGAATTAGCATCAAAGAATGTCTTAAAGATTTCATAATTATACATAATCCAGGCAGACCAGCCCATCAGCATAAATGGAAGAGAAGCAGACAGAAGTGGTATGAGACTATGGAAAGAGGAGCCATGGCTCATGGGAACACCATATGTGATCACCCTTGTAGCAGCCGCTTAATAACCGGAAAGATGTTTTGCCCCCCTTGGCTTTGCTTGGTCTTCCCCTCTTACAGCTTGGGATGGTGCTGGGTGGGTGGCTTGGGTCTCTACTGTCTGCTTTTGCCTTGTTCTCTATGTCACAAAGAGAGAAACCCAGCCCTGCTTAGACTGCTGTGCTAGAAACTAGTACCCAAGTTTGACTGTCAGGGTAAATAATTGTTTAAAGACCAGCTGGGCACACAGAGCCCCAGATCCTGGATCTCTGGGTTAGAAAAGGGCAGAATACTACTTCTAATGATGCATTTGGAGCAGCTCCCAGCCACACCAATGTTAGAGGTTGGGAGTATGTGTGTAGGTCCTCTGTCTGCTGCTCTTTCAAGGTTTGTGGTGGAAGGTGATGAAATGAAAATTACAAGCTACTTTTTTAAAAAAGTAGGTAGGGAGAAAAATGCTGGGCTTTCATTTCCATCACTTTTTCTCCAACAGCAAAAGGTGTCTGCAGAGGTGTTTAATGTCAGTCTGCAGTGTGCCTGTCTGTGTTTTGCATCAGGATGCTTGAACGCTGACCCTGGCCTGAGCAGGCGGTTGGACTGGAGGACCTCTGAGGGTCCCCTCCACTCTCAGTTATTGTGTGAGACTGTGATCAGGTGTGGCATCGTGCCTAACAAGCAGCCTCAGGTGGAAACAGGAACAGCTCGTGCTCGTTTTGGGTGGAACAGAAACCAGTTTCAAGAAAGTAAGCCCGCAGGGTAATAATTTGCAAGGCTTCCTGGTGTAGGCTGCAGATGGAAAGAAGCGTGAGGAGTGGAAGAGCTACGACATGCAAGAAGGGATGAAGCAGACCCCAGAAAAAGACTAAACACCTGGGCTCAAGCACAACACCAGGCACAGCCTGAACTGATCTTGCCACCAGGCACGTTGTAACATCAGAGTACTGTAGAGACACAAGTCAGCCCGGCGCAGAGCCTCACCTGTATTTAGAGAACAGAAATCAGTCTGGCCTTATAACAAAGGGGCTTAGCCAAGAAGGGCCTGGTAGAGGCTAACACCACCAAATAATTAAAACATGGTTTGCAGCCAGCCAAATGAAAGCGGTGTGAGTGACTACTTCCAAAGATGAACAGTAGCTGTCCCAAATAGCATGGAAGATCCTGATCAAAACCGGTAGGTAGAGTTCAGAAAAAGCCAGTCACTTGATTTGTCTTTATCAGATTAGCCTCATGTCTGATTCCTAATTAAGGTGTTTTTTTTTTCTGAGGCAGGCTAAGTATGTGCAGCAATAGTTCAGATGCTGTTGCATTCCTGTGCAAAGGGATGGCAGTGAGAAGCCCTGCTCCAGAATGGTCTTCCTGGGACAGAAGAATGAGAATAAGGGAAGGACCTGCCTAGCAGTTCTCAGCAAGAAGGACTGTGATCCTAAATTGTGTGCAATGGACCCCTCCCCCACACAAAGGGGTGGAACAGGGGCATAAACAAGTAGATATGCTATTTTTCTTAAAAGGCTTCAATCTCAGTGAGCTGCAATGAATGGGAAGACTTCCTATTGATTTTGCTGGTCAGTAGGAGTTTTACTGATTGAAGCCCCTATATAGAGGGTAGAGTACTTTGTGCAGTGGCTTTAACCTGTCTCAGTCTGTCACATCACCAGATCCTTTTTCCATTCCTGTTGGTTAGTCAGTTTTGCAGTGTTTGCCTGCTGGGCTCAGGACACTTGAGCCTAAACAAAGGATGATTATTAAAATTATAAATTAGTATTCTTTCTTAACAGCTGTGTTTAAAATAAGTGTCTATAATTGTCAGATTGTTTTAAGCTTGCCATCATAATTTACCGTGCTTCCCCAAAAGAAATAGCAGATGAATCTAAACAGTGCACGGCTTGTGGTCCATCCACAGCATGCCATGACATTGTCCTACTCTCAGACATTCCCATGATGGCCAGCCGGTGAGTCATGCAACCACAGCTTCTTGTTGAAGGCAAAGGGAGCCCACCTGAGGGGCAGCCTTTCACTCCTTCCTTCCTGTAGGCACTCACTCATTTCTCCAAGTGGGGCTCCAGTCTCCAGCATAGGCGGTATCTCCGCAGAGGTGAGCTGATGGTCTCTTCAGAAGCCTTTTGCACACAAAAGCACTCACTACCACTACACATCTGTAGGCTGATTTATTAGAATAGGTAGATTTGCACAGCAATATAATATCCGATGCAGCAGATAGGAACAGCATGCACGGAGTCTTTTAGCTACACACATCCGTATTCCTATCTGGAAATAACCTGAAGATGTGCTAAATAGTCTCTCTGTGAGTTAGATTCTTGTTTGAATCACAAGTAGTTAGTTGGGGTGTCAAGAGCAGAGCCCTTATCTGTCCAAACTAGGGTCATCCAGGAAAGCAAGCATTTGTAGCAAGAAGTTTTAGCTCATGTATCTGGTTTTGGTTTTGGTTTTTTTTTTCATTTTACTTGTGTTGACTTTCAGCCAGCAGCACACAGAAAATCCAGAAAATTCTCTGGATTCAGGATCCATGTGTGAATGAATTTGCTAGCTTTGTTCATATTACAGTTTAAAATTTTCAGAAAAAAAAAATGCAGGTCTCTATGCTTTTCTTTAAAAACAAGCATAGCATTTTCAAGGACCACAGTTTTGATGTATGAGAATATGTACAATCTTGAATCGAAAAGATGTAATCTGAAGACAAAAAGAATTATCTACCTCTGTAGAGCAGCTTCTTGTATATTCTTATTCAAAGAACATCAGTGGCCATCTCTGACCTAAGATCGAGTAATTCCTGTACTCCTAAGCTGAATTCATCTGTGTTGCCTCTCCTTTGCTGTGGGGCTGTAGCTGTAGCTGACAAGGATCAGGATTCTTCTCCAGGACAGCAAGTTTGATGATTTCCAGCAAGGTCCCTTGCAGGAGTTTTTCAGTCTGAGTTGATTTAAAGGCAACTGCAATTATGAAAATTAAAAATTATGACTGCCAACTATTTAAATTGAGAGAACCTCTCTCTAGTTGAGAGAACCTGAACAAAGACCATATGTAAGTCCTTAGCATTGACTGATAGAAACACTGGTGGGTTTTTTGAGTGTTTGACATTTTTGCTTAAGATACGCTACATAATGTTCTCAGGGTCTGCAGCAATCTCTTGTGATTCTTTACAGTTCAGTTCATAAAATATTGACATTTTTCACTTCAGTGGTTCATTATTTAAAGCAGCTTTTGCAAGCCACAATCATACAGTTCTCCAGTCTTCTCTTGTCTTCTATGTTATCATGTATCTTTCAAAGACTAGAATAGATGTCTACTAAACAATTTAGCTCTGCTGAAAGATAGGGCTGATAAATTGAACTTTCACTCCTACTACCTGTTATTATGTTTTATTAGTTTTAAATTGAGGTGGGTTTTTACCTTCTGAAAGAACTTAAGATTTTCTTTTGCAGACAGGATCTAGGTGATTTTACAACACAATTAGGTAGAACAAAGTCTTTTTACAAAACTACACAAATATTCAGGTACTCTGAACAAAAGATTCACAACAGCATTTTAAATATTTCCTCATAATTTGATGTATGGTTTGTATTAAAAAAAAAAAGAAGATCCATATTCATAGCTCATGTATTAAAAGTGTTTGTTTGGAATCTGCATCCAAATTTCATCTCATCTCTCTTCCTTTCTTGTGATCTTCAAGTTTTCAGGCAGGCAGCGCCTGAGGATTAAGTTCTGCCCTGTTCTGGAGAAAATGGGGAGTTTTCCTTAACTTATGCATGTTTTAGACTGCCATTAACAGCTCTGATCAGCACATTAGGAAAGTGGGTGGTTTTTTCCCTTTCTTTTAAAACATGTTTATACAGATGAGCTGAGGCTGAGTTTGCATTTAAGCTAAACCTTTTTAGCAAGTAATTTTCTTGAATGTAACTCTTTCCAAATGTTTCCACAGCAAATTTTTTTTAAGTGCCCGTAACGTTGTTACCAGGCAGGTGGCTTATTATTCACATTAGGAATAAAAATCAAAAAGAGTTTTGGCTGAATACTCTAATAGAACTTTTTGTGAATGAGAATACGGGCATCATATTGTTGAAGAAGCTACTAGAGATTCTCAGTTCCTCAAAGCAGGGAGCATTTTTAGTTTTTGGTAAGTGTGTCTGCTGTAAAGAAATGTATGATGGTTTGTCTTGTGTATTGAAAAAGAGTTAATGTGATCATCTAGTTAAGTACGACATATGTGTTGAATACCGCATTAGCTAGTTTTCACAATTAAAAGAAACATGCTTTAGGGTATATTTTTCCTCTCTCACTGTACAATAATCTTCAGTACATGTTAGCCTTTATCCTGTATCATGAAAGCTTATCTTCTCAGTAAATGAGGCTTCAAGTTCTCTCTCACTGGTAAAGTAGTTTAGCTCCATGCCAAACTGGAAAATTTCACCCTTCCCCAGGGGTAAATAAAATCCCTATAAGCAAGAGTTCAAGTCGAGCAAGTTCTACACTAGTTACTCTTTCCATGAGTCACATGCTTCTCCTCTGCAGAATCTGTCCAGCTCCTTGTCTCAGCGATATAAGATCAGCATCACCCAAATGATCCTTTATAGGCAAAAAGAATTCTAACCTCCAATACTAACAAGAATAAAAGCCCCAGTTACAAACCAAACTTTTCGCCTCCTTTCCTTCTGCAGTTTTCTTCACTTTCCCATTCTTCTTGCTGTTTTCCTAGGTCTGGCTCTCTAATCAAAACAACATGCTTGCTTACCTTTTAGGTTTCTCATATTGATTATTTCTAAAGCAGCCACCAGTCTTCCTAATGTTTTTCAGTCAGGGAGATGCTTTTCTTTTCTCATACTGTCTGATTGCATCTGCATTAGGAAATCATGTTGTTCGCATGTGTTCGTTCTTCGCAGTGCTTCAGTACATAAGGCTCAGACTGAGATCAGCAGCAATGTGTGGGTGGACACTGAGCCTGGGTTCAAGGGCCAGCACAGCCTGTTACAGTCCATTTCTAATTTATAATAAGATTCTTATCTTGGGGAAAGCTAATGCTCTTTGAGCATACTGGCTGATCCTGTAATCAATTAATCTTGCACAGTGTCTTAATTATTCTATACAACCATTGTTTCCAGAGGGTAATTCCAGTAAGAACAATAAATTAGGAAATGTTTTTATTTTTGTGACTTTAAAAAAAAAAAACAGAAATAGTGTTTCAGAGGATAACCTGTTTTGTACAAACAGGGAAATATAGAACAGTGATTAGCATCTTCCAGGACTAGGTGTTATGGCACATAGGAAAACTTTCTTCAAAAGTAAGAAAATAACACATTCAAAAGAACAATGAATGCTTAAACTGAGAATGTGGGTGAGAAGCTGTGAGTTAGTTTTCATCACTGATAGTGCTGATTCCACATATTACCAGCCGATCTGAAATACTGTGTGCAGCAAGCAGAGCAGTCCCAAGGGGGAGTTTTGGTTTTTACTGGGTATTATAGCAATACGTGCACAAAGGTCTGTGTGTTGTCCGAGAGGATCTTGTCATAGACAATAATCCCACTGAAGCACTTGGAATGTTTTCACAGTTTTATTTTCCAGGGTATCTCAAGAAGTGTAGCTGGTGATGTCTAGGCATTGTGGCAGATGCATTGTATTCTCCTGACCTTCAGTAGTTGGCCAAGCCTCTAGGTAGCCTGTTGAATCCAAAAGGAGTTACACTAATATTTTGGCTGCCTAACCCTGTAATTTAAAGATGTTTAGAGTCACAGGTTTATGAATATATTGAAGTAACAAAAACTATAGCACAAAACACTTTCAACTGCAGGCAATGAATTATTCTTTATTTATCTATATTTGTTTTACTAGGTCTCTCTTTTCTACCTACAGGTTTTATGGTATACAAGAATAAACATCATTAGGATTTATATACAACAGATGCCAATGTACTTAGAGGAAAAATCCAAGCCCCATAACAGGTTTTGCTTTGTTTTAAAAGTACAATGGTGTGAAAAATGAGCACGTTTTAGGTTCCCTTTTATCACTTTAGAGTGTTGTCTGGCTTTTCCAAACCATATACATAAATATGACTATATAACCTGGAGATAGAAAAGCACTTGTTTAAACATGCGCATGCCCACAGTATTGTAATTTACAGGGACTCAGAGTTGGCACTGTGTTCTGACAGAAATTTAGGGTTGCACCACATGTACTGAACAATTGCTCTAATGTTTGAAATACAATGGTCACACTGTTTTGTTTCCAAGTTCTTTAGGAAAAATCAGTACAGATTTTTTGGTATGATATTGCCTGTCTAGGTACTGTAGAAAAGTATTCAGTGTGTTATTTCTGAATATAGCTGTTACTTATAATACTGTAAAAAAAAAAATATCTTCAAATTAAAGCTTAGACACAACTTACCCACCGGCATTTGGGGCCAAAACTCTGAAATCTAGTGGAAACGGCATTGTAGCCTGTGGATTCAGAAGCCGTGGGTAGAACACTAAAACACAAACAAACAAACAGGCTTTATAAAAAAATCTCCAAGTTACATATACCAGTTTCATTGTTATAAACCACCAAGTCAATCAAGCACTTTGCTTTATGAGGTGTTACACTGTCAGAGGAAAAGGGGTATGGGGACTCTATCAAAAAGTAGCATAGCAAGGTAGGGGAAAAAAAACCCACATTTGTCCCTGTTAGAAGAAAATTTTCTGTGCTGGGTGCAGTTGCTATATATGCTGTATAACCATACACGTCCTGATGCTCTTCAGTCCAGAGAACTTCACTCAGAAAACCCCAAAGTTTTTCCCAGCTTAGTCTCACAGGGTTTCCCTCCATAACACTGCAGAGATCACAGTCCAGCCACCTCTGCATATGGCCACTCATCAGCGAGCAGTTGGTAAGGCAGAAAGCTCTTGGTGACATGATCATTCTAAGCTTATTTCTTGATGGGAACTCATCCCTCTGTTTTCCTGGTGTCCAAAACTGACCCTGTCATCTAGACTCAAGGAAAGTGTGAGGTGATTGCACTGGGCACAGGGCTGCCAGTAGTATGAGAGGACGTACTAGCCTGTCAGAAAATCTCTCTGCAAGGCTCTAAGAGGAGGAGAAGGCAGCTCGGCAGTTCAAAATGCCTTTTTTTTTTTTTTTTTTTGCAAGAGATATTGAAAAACATGAACCAAAAAGTGATCTTTGTAGCCTTGCAGGACCTCAGTGGTTTCTGTTGCATTTGACTGTACCAGAGAAAAGCCTTTGACAGAGTTACAGGAATGCAACACCCAATTTTTTTTTTTTCCCATCAAACACTTCAGCTATCTGGGTTTAAACTGACACTGCTCTAGCTCACTGTCTGCCTCAGGTTAATTTCTAATGCTGTCTAGTTCCATTAAGCAGCTAATAATACTCACACCTATGCAACACTTTTCATTTATAGACTTCAGCACACTGGCACAGCTGCACCCCTGTTTCACACAGGGGAAAAGTCATGGAAAGTGAGGCTGACACTGGACTTTCTAATGCATGCTGCAGTTTGGGAGGCAAGACGCTGATGGATATTACTTTTTTTTTTCCTCTGGTGTGCTGGAAAAGGGTTTAATTAGCCACAGTGGACTTCAAGCACGCAGCCATTTCATACAGTGGCTGAAGGCCCCACAGGGTACCCACATGTCCTGCAGGCACAGCTGGTTGTGCTTTGGGCATGGGGGCTCAGCCTGAAGTGTGGCAGCACCCTCCCGCCACAGCCCCAGGGCACAGCACATCCGCTACACACAAACACAGCCTACTCACACATTACAACCATAAGCAGAAATAAAGGGGAGGGAGACGCACAGCCTTGGAAAGGTCGGTGCAAGGGGTCAGAGGGAAGGCTAAGGGGAGAGGGAGACTGTGTAAGGAAGAGGGGACGCATTTCTGAAAATTCCAGGACGGTAAGGGAAAATGCATTCAGGGAAGGATGAAAGGGGGGGGACACTCTCCACCTCTTACACTCAAGTTTTGATCCAGAAAAAAATCTGGGCATCACTTAAGTGTCCTTTGAATTTGGGGAGCTGGAATAAAAATGAGGTGCAGCATCCAGCTGCATCTGGCAAGATGTGAATCAAGGGTGTGTAGGCAGATTTAAGCCTGGAGTTCCCTATTTTGAGTGCCTGAGTTTTGCAGTCTTAACATTTTTCCACATAGACACCTATCCCTTTTCCTGCCCTGTACTGGAAACATTCAGATTTATAGTCCAGGCCTCCATGCCCAGGTAAATGAAAGCTTAACAGAACAGGAAGCCGAGCTCTTATCATTACACAAGAACAAAATGGACCATAAGGCAGGATCCCAGCATTAGATGGGCCAACAGTGCAGTCCGCATTGTTAGGAGCAACCCCATCATCCACGGTGCAGAGGTACATCAAGAGTTTTTGCCCCACCACGTCTTTGTAAGGCTGACACCCTCTTTTAATTTCTGGCCTCCATTTATTCATCACCACTTTGTATCAACTCCCTGCTTTTGGTGTGAGAATTTTCTTTCCATTTTAGCAAAGTTTCGGGCCTTTCCTGTGTGGACAGCAGGTATGCTGAGTTAACTGCAAGTCTATTGGCATATCACCTATGGATTAAGAACAATGCTATGTTAATACAGGACTATGTATTAGAAGATCCCGGTTCTGGATGTAAGCAAAAGACTAGATATCCACTGTACTTCCTAAAACCTTGAAATTGTTAATAGAAAACTTTAATTTCCTTTACAGAGGTGTAGACAATGTTCTTGTCTTAAAACAATAACAAAGGTGGGATGTTTAAGAATTATTAAGCGGCCTAACGGATTTATCAGTTAAATAACTAAGCTTCAGCCTTAACAAAACGCTTATATAACATAGTCTTAACTAAACGTTTAAATAGCATGGAATCAAGGCTTAAATAATTAGAGAAAGACAGCACACTTAAACAGCTTTTTAGAAAACACCAAATATTAGAGAGTTTAGTCTGACAGTGAAGCTGATCAGCTTAAAAAAACATAAAATATTGAGAAACATACAGTTACTTGACAATTAATCTCATCACGGCTCATGTGTTAAACAAGAAATACACACTGGGCCCCTCTGTTGAGTACTAGATACTTCTTATGTGGTTTAAGTTTTAAGGCATTTGTACATTTACCAGTTAGACTGCTAGGTCAAAAAAAAAAAAAAATCAACAATGAAATACATTCTAAGAATAAGCTATCAATTTTTTTATAGCATATACATCCAAATACTCAAAAAACCACAATCTGACTCTTTCTAAAACAGTTTAAAGAAAGCCAGCAGCTGCTAGGTTCTGATTTCCTTTCAAAATTAGATTATTAATTTAGGTGCAACTAGAAGGTATATTTGGCTATCCCAGTTTAAATCTCAGTCTTCGTATAACATTGTTGATCCCTATTTTGTAATGATTCCCTATTTACAAAGAAATTCTGAGTTGCTGGAAAGCTGTGCCATCAAACAGCTGTAACAGCCAATCAAAAATAGGATTTTCTTTCTAAAGTTAATATTGCCATTCACAGCCGTGGGTCGTGTGTGGTTCTAACCCAGCTGTTCAGGATAACAAGGGAGCGGACAAAGGCATGTTTCGCCCTTTCAGTCCTTGCTGCCTTGCTTCTACTTAGCTTTTGCTTTGGGAAATGATGGGAGGGTTGGGGGATGCCGATTGGGGATACCCCTGGGAGCTGATGGGCAGAGATATCCATTTCCTTGAAGATCCTGCCCACTAGAACACCCCAGGCTGTAGCGGGCACCTCCCAGGGCTCCCCTCCTTCCCAGGGCTGCTGCTCCAGCGCTGCTCCCTCCTGGAGACTGAACACTCAGTCTAACCCGTTATAAACAGAGAGCAAATTTCTGCCTAGCAGCTGAGAAGGAGAAAACCAAAACCAGGCACCCCCACCACTTTGAATCTTTGGTCACGTTTGAGTGAGTGAACATAAACAAGTGTGCTGCGATACCTCCGTGTGCATGGGAAAGCAGGCAGAAGGCATGGCTGGAACATGCACACGGGAGGTACGCACAAAGCCTGAAAAATAAGAGGCTATAAATGTACTGCACAGTCAAAAGTAAAGTGAAATGTTTTCAGAAAATCCTAAAGGGAAGAGTGGAAGAAAAGCAGATCAGCCCTCTGGGAACTCTGCTTTCCTAAGTCATAAAACCCTGTGTTTTCCCCGTCTGGAAAAGTTGTCCGCAATGTTCAGAACAATATGTTTTTATTTTTAGTCTTTTACACCAAATAACCATGAAAAAAAAAATCAGTGTCAACTGCAGTGAGCAGGCAAAACTACCATCTTGAAGTTGAGAGAGATATATTTTTAAAAGCTGGGGTTTTAGACATGAAAGTGAGATTGTTGAACAAAGTTAACAAGTAAACTTAGTATTTCAGAAACATGTTTATGTTCTTAACTAAAACGTTTTCCAAATTGCTTTAGGTTTTTATGCCATGTGTAAAAATATTTAATGTTCTGTACTTATGAAATTCACAGAAATTTTGAATCTCGAAAAGTTTTGAAAAATGGACATACCCAATGTGTTGTTAATAAACCAAAAAATATATTTTATTGAATGAAATGGCTTGAAAACAAGCCAAGCTTCCAAAATGGAAAGAAAGATACATTTTTTCTTCTTTTTCTGAAGGCATCCAACTGTGCAGGAATGCTTTGTTGAAAATTTAAAGATGGACAAATAATCAAAAACTTGGTGGAGCATGGAGCAGCAGACTGTATTAATTAAACCACAATTATCTATTTGGTTTTGCATGGTCGCGCAGTATATTCATGCATATTGTATCTAACCCTGCTATCAACTAGATAGACAAAACTCCAGACATCAGGAATTTGGTTTGGCTAAGTCAAGCACAGTGACTTATTTCAGATGCTGATATCTGATTCTTCAAAAGAAGCATTGTTACTTTTTCCTGTATATTCTATAGCCGTACTGACTGAGGCTCAGATCGCGTGGGCGTGCTCAGGGGAAACCTTCAGACAACACCCAGATATTGCAGAAATGTATAAAGCTGTTAATGAGGCTCTGCCTGGGTGTGTTGCTGTATCTGCAGCTGAACCGGGTCAGAGACTGAAGCTCCTGGGCACCTTCCCAGCTGCTCACTGTTGCTTTTTCTTTTTTCCCCTGCCAGATGTTACCCTCCTCTGAGATCTGCCTCTGTCACTGCATGCTTAGTTTGACATTGTGAAATTATGTAGTTGTCATTGTCATGATTGCTTTATCATTGATACCTCTCAATAGGTACTCACATTATGGATAAGATCCCACCTGTATCTCTCTTACTTAGGTCTGGGATAGTCATTGGCTTTTTAGTTTTTCATGGATGGTAACTGAAGCAGAGTGAGCTGGGTCAGTGGGCTCGCTGATGCCTGCACCCACCAGTGTGGCTAAGTGTAGGAGTCCAGAGTTTATAGCAACAGAAGGTCACCAGAAGCACTTCTTGCCTTGAGGGGCTGGTGAACCCCCTCTAGGTATGCCAGGCCCTCTTGAGCAGCCCTCATGAGAAACTGAAACCTCTGCTCCAGTTCACTGGGCCTTATTCTCAGACTCCACTGGGCCATAAATACAGACTCCCTTAGACACCAGTCAAAGGCAACCTTTTAGTCTCAGTTTGGCACACCACAGGATAGGTGTTAAGGCACAGATACAGATACGGTTTTGCTGCATTAGCATGTGCGGCAGGGTTCCCCAGAAATCTAACAAACTGTAAGCGGGGGACAAGGTGCTGAGAGACCACGGAGTTTTGGCAGCCTGACGCCACAAGCCAGTGTTTGCTGCATGTATGTCATGGGCAGATCCTGTGCAAAGGTCACAGCAAGCTAAACATTACAAATCCTAAAAGGTCGTTGCATATATATTATACAAACTGCTGTGTTTTAAAGAGGCCAGGAATGGGAGAAGGTAGCTTGCAGCCAGGAATGTGCTAATTAAAGTATACAATAGAAATATTAACCAAGTGACCTTAAGGATGGGAAGGAGGCAGGAGGAAGGGGGAAGACATGACATAATCCCCTTAGTACCATGTTGTATTCCAGTGCCCTGAAAAACAGGACAGACAGACAGGAAGAGAGCAGTCCTGGCATCCTGGCTGAGAAAAGCTGTCTCCACTGAGGCAGTGGCTCTGCCCGGGCCCAAAAGCCACAAATAACAACGGCTCTGAGTGCCCACCAGCACACATCATGGCTGGGGTACACAGTACAGTACACTCTGGCCTGCAGCCTTATGAGCCCATGGAGGCCCTAGAGAGGATGCTTACCCAATGTAGTTGTAATAGTGGGGTTTGGTTTACTTTTCCCTACCTTTGTATTGCAGATCAAGGGTGTGAAGTAAGCCTCTTCTTTTAGTCTCAGTTTGAGGGAAAATCTGACTATAAGTAACCTCACACAATAAAGCACTCTGTTCCTGCGAGCATGGTAACATTTAAAGCTTTTCCTGTGACCATCTTCCCTATCTATTTTTCAGGATATTGTAATGATAATATAGTCAGCCTCCTCTTAGTCACACAGGCTGTTTGGGAGATGGTATCTCCGGGTCTGAGGTGGGGGAGCATCTGCCAGCGGACTGCTTTAGCCAGGAAAATCCTCTGGCACACAGGGTGAGCCAGGAACCTGCCAAGTACAGAGCACTATGAGGGAGTTGTAACGAAGCAGTGAAGCCTGTGCGTGCTTCTTTGCCTCCATTTTCTTGCTGCTATGGAGGAGCATCCTTATGTTATGGCCCAGCTCCTGGCTTGTTTTGTTCAGATCTACCAGCTCATCTTCCTTTTCTGTCCTCAGCTGATCTTGCAGGTAAACTGGGCTCTTCCTATTGAAAAATCCTGTTTGTTTCTAGCCCCTCTTCCTCAGCACCACCCTTGTGTGTGTCTGTGAAATTCCTCACTTAGTTCTTTCTATCTCTTGATCACGACCTGATTTCTTTATCAGCTTCTGATCTTCAGGCAGCTGGGCATACAGCATGCAGCAGCTTGGGGCTGGATTTCCCTGGCAGGAGCCTGGGGAGCTGCCAGCAGTAGTAATGAGAAAGAAGGATGGAGAATCTTAGCCAAATTCCATCACATGAATATACTGTCTTAGAGTACTTAGGGACCTCACAGCAGCTTGGATATACATGCCCTTTACACGTGCCCACAGCTCACTTGCATACTGAATTTTTCTTAGTGTTTTTTTCCCTGATCTGCTGAATAGCATTTTGGAGCAGCTGTTAGTATCAGCAGCAGGATGAATAGGGTAGTCCCGTTCAACTTTAATTTGTAGTTTGCACCAAGGATAGTATTCAAATATCAGCTCTTACTATTATAATTATATAAACTTTCTTACATGCAAGCACCCAGTCAAAGGAATGCATGCCCATACCAAAAGTTCTTTCAATACCTTTGCTGGCATCTGTTGTACAATGCCTGAACAAAGAAAGAAAATGGGTCTTTTCAGATATTTAGCAATTCATACCTAAACCCTTTGTTTCTGGGGCACAGGAATGAAGCTGGTCCCCAAGAAAAAAAAAATGGTTTAAAAGACCTCAACGTAATCTTGTTTCCCTTCATGATTAACTGCATCTAGGAAAAAAAAAGGGATCTCTTTCATGAGCTTTAGGTGGCTGGAAACATATTGGAGTCATGCTGCTTTGTCAGCTGAACAGGAGCTCTCAATGTGACACACTGCTAAAAGAGACAATTCTGCTCTTGGATACACAAGCATATACACCAGGGTATATCAAGTAGGATGGCTATCATACGTCTGCATGCCATCCTGAGCAATTACTGCTAGAATACTGTTCAGGCTTAGTGCCTGCAGTTTGAAAAGGATCATGATAAATTATAGAAAGTTCAGAGAAAAGCCACAACAGTGATTAGCATGGACATGACCAATCTTCCTTGTCCTATAACTCATGTACGAAAATCTTTGTTTGATCAAAAGCCAGGAAAGGGGAACTCCAGGAATGATCAGTAGAAGACAACATTGGTCCCCCCAAGAGTCCCACTGCTCACCAAGTGAAAGATGACACAAGGCCATGATAGAAGATGGGCTGGTGACTCACCTTCTTCTGTAAGCATGCCACGGTCCTGGCATGAGATTGCACCTTAACTGCTTGCATTTCCTGTAGCCTAAGTACTGCTGACTAGCCACTTGGAAAATAAATGTCACATGTAAGAAAGACCATGAATTCAGACTACTTAGCTCATCAAAAAGAAGGTTAAGGATTGATGTGTTCAGAAACTGACACGAGTAACAAGACTTTGATAACAACTGTTCAATTCAGCAAAGGAAAAGGACTCTGAAGGTTGCTTATGAATAGTATCCTCATTTTTTAATGTGAACAAACTCTTTTTGAATGTAATCCAGCATTTGGCATTTTGAAAAAGAAAGCTCGAGGCAGCCATAAATTCCTCTTCTTCCCTCTTAAAGCTATCTATTCTCCTCTGCACAACCCTGTGCACAAGTATTGCTTATTTATATGGTGAATGGCTGTGGCCGTAGAACTAAAAGAAATCTCATTAAAAATTATTCATTCTTTTTGCTATATTGAAAGGAGCAAATAATCCTCATACCCATTTCTAACTTTCTACTTTGGAAATATCTATTTATGACATAGGAATTCATAAACTTGAATAAAAAATATACCCTAAACTCTCAGCCATCCAGCTAGTCTGGCAGCTTGCCTCTTTCCTGCTGGTGGCGTGTAGCTGCTGACAATGTACACTTACCAGAAAATTGTGCAGGACCTTCAGACTTACTACAGAAAAAAAAAAAAATTCAGAAGACCTTAGCCAGGATGACCCCTGCTAGCAGAGTTTTAAAACCTCACAGTGCATTATGGCACAGAGCCATTTTTTGCAGTGCACAGGTATGAGCTACTAGGAGATGAAGAAAAGCAGAGGATTCTGGGAAACCAACACTCTCAATTATAAATGCTTAAATAACATTAAATGTATTTTTATGAAACATCACAACCCCTCTTTCTCAGTTTCCTTAAGAACAGGCTGATAAAAATCACATGACAATGATGAGCACTTCAGCAGCCATTATTGTGGCTAGTGGGGTTTTTAAAAAAACAACAGAATTATTGTATGTTACTGTTAAATCCTCTTTGTCACCGTTGATAGAATTGATCGAGTGCTCTTCAGCGAATAAACGCATTGGTGAATTACCCTTTCTCTTGGTCAGCTGTTGTGTTGACAGGCCTCTTTTATCCTTGGAGTGGCAGATGGTATGTGTTGCTGCTGGGAGGCAGCAGACAGAAAGTCAAGTTGAGGGCTAACGGGACAGGCTAAGAAATGCCAGTGGAAGCTTGTGCAACATGTGAGAATCAGCCAGTTTCAGCGGGGAAGGAGAAGCCCTGGCTAGTGACTCTGAGACTGATTTTGGACAGCCATTTGGATTATCTTCCTGATGATATCACTGATAGTTGCTTTTAAAGATGCCATAGTGATCTCTAGACATTGTTTGCTTTTCCCAGCTGTTCCAGAAACCATCTTAACCTCCCGGAAGTCAGACATTGTTGAAATAACTTGCCAGAGAAGACACCACCAAACATCCCCACAACAGCAGAGGGAAATGCCACTTTTTCACATGCAAACATACTAGAGGAAAAGGAAAATGGAAATGGAAAGGGATTAGGAGAGTCTTCCTCTAAATTTAAGAGTTGCGTATCATAATCCTAATCCTCTGTGTGAGTCCAAATATTTTTGTTATCATGAGCCCAACTCTAGCAAATTAAAATGGAGCCATAGAAACCAGTACATCAACCTATACTTGCTTTCTGTACCTTGACATGTTGCATCCAGTATCCCCGTGGTCTCCAGTGATCAGAGAAGGAGCAGCCCATGACATTAAACAGGTATTTTTTTCTTAGCAGTAAGAGTTTGTTTCCTATTTCTCCCTAATGGTCTGTCCTCTGTCCAACAGTGGGCCCAGTCCCGGCATCCCAAGCACCGTCCCTACCCCTGTGAGCCAGCCAGGCAAGGAGAATCGGTGCAATGAATTTTGCAGCTACTCTCTGTGTGCAACAGTCAATGTCACCGATCGCATTCCTGGGACCTGACACACACTGGAACACCTCTCCTACGCATTTTTCTTCTTCAGTTTTGGCTCATTCCAGTGGTTTTCTTAGAAATGAACTAACGATAGTCATATGACTGCAGACATTTTGGCCCCCCGCTAAACAGTTTTAGAGTGAAATCCCATACAATTGTACAGATGATGTTTTCACCACCAGAGGGGGCCTGCATTGTCTCAGATTCACAGTAAAACCAGAAAATCATGTTTTAGGAAAGGAACAAAAAGGCAAGTATGTATTTGTACTACGGTAGCACCTACAGGCACTGAGCGATGATCAGCTGATTGCAACACACCGACAAGATGAAGGGAAAACAAGTTTGTGTGGGTTGAGCAAGGAGTGCTGCCTCGTACCCACTCCATCAGCTGTGCCCACAAGGTATCTTACAGAGGAAATTCTTGAGGAATAATATGAGTTTTTCTATGAATCTGTATGTGAAATATGATGAGATTTTTTTGGATGTTGTATCAAACCACTGCCTACCCTCATGTTCATTTCAGGAAAAGTGATGCCTCTACAGGCGAGTCAAGTTTTCAAAACCGTTATCGAATGTCATCATATTAATATTTCTGTTTTCATTTCAATTGGGACATTTTTTAATTGTCAATATTTTCTTGACATTTTGCATAGATCTAAGACAGGGTTAGGCATCCCAGCTACACAGTACAAAGAATATGCTTTGGAAACACAGTTTCTGGTTTATACTTCTAATTCTAGTGAGAAATCCTGGCACAAAATTTAACATGTAAGAGTGGAAAAGCTTAAAGAAAAAAGCCTAAGAAAATGAACTGATATACAACAGAGAGATATCACTTTTCATCAATACTTACTTAGTTATCGTACTGTAAATCTCAAAAGCACTTGCTTTTCCTTTGCCTGCACTTTGCTTTTTTTATCTGTGCAAAATGAATGCAAAGCATGTGTAATACCATACCCATGTTTGCACTCTAAAGCAACTTTCAACAAGCATCCATATATAATCACATAAATAACAAGGCAGCAGAAATTTGAATCCAGCATTTAATGTAAAAAATCCTGTTTATGTTCTGTGACTTTTACAGTAGGACATCTATACAAAACAATGGCATTAATACCACCATATAGAATTTAAAGACAGGAAAGTTACTGCTGCTTGAATAGCAATTGACAATCTTGCATGTTCTTACTTGGAAACACTGTACAAACAAAACAAATCTTCAGCTGAAAGCCTCATTCCTAGAGTCACCCAATAATACATAAATAGGACCACTTAGGCACACAGCATTTGTCCCCCACCCTGGCTTATTCATTTATTTGTAGCGGATATGAGAGCTTGTGGGTGGCCTGACATGGTCCTCATTCAATTTTATTTAATTACTCACTTGATTTCACTTGAAAGAACTATTAAAATGGCATCTTAATTGCTCAGAATCTCTTTCAAAGCCCATAAACTGTCAAGGATTAAAAATGATGTCACTTCTCTGAATTCCCTATTCGGGGTGGGGTGGGGGTGGGAATCTCCATCCAAGCCAAAATAAATACATAAACACACAAAACCACCCAGCCCTTGAAGAGGGGGGCAACTCTCCCTGTCCCCCTATGCTGCACTTCTGCTGTAAAAAGGATTTGGGGAAAACATGATAGATGAAGCACTACAGCTATAAAGCTTTAGGCAGGAGGGGAAAGTCATGTTTGGGATCTTCAGACCCTGGAAGATGGAGGTTTGCAGCCACACCCCACTCCGCCCCCGAAACACACAAAACTGCCATCCTGGGTCAGATGAAAGATGCATCCAGACCAATATCCTGCCTTTGACAGCAGACAGAGGCAGATGCTTAGGAAAAGAATATAAGAATAGGGTGTGTCAGTGATTCCCACTCCACACACTCCCTGTCGTCCCCCCCCCAAATATCTTCCCTGTTTCCAACAATCAGCAATTTAGGGATTTCCTGAGCCAGATGTTGCATCTGGACCACTGCTTTTAATAGTCAGATAGAAATTGAGACCCCTTTCTACCAAGAGAAAGATACAGGGTCTTGGCTGTAACTTCACTCTGGCTAACGCAGTAGCAGCCACAAAGAGTGGCTTTACTGTTTCTCTAAACTCAGAGATTTCTTCCTGTTTCTGACCTTCACATATAAACATGCCATAAATTCATGATTGACAGTAAGGAGAATTAATAGCCAGTGGACTTTATAAACCTAGATTATGCTATCAGTATTCTTGTTAAGCAATCTATTAATTTTGTGGAAAGCCCTGTTTTTACACGCACAAACATACAACCTACGTCTGCAAGCAGATGTTAACTGCGAGGCATGTGGACTATACCCCTTAAATATCTTACATATAAGAAAACTTTTGTTGGATATTTGATTCAAATGCATTTCAATTTAGCTGAGAACTGGAAAAAGAAAAAAAAAAAAGCTAAGCATTGGTGTAGAAGCATGGGGTATTAGTGCAGTTGGCCATAACTTCCCTTGAAATACTGCAGATTCCTTGTGCAGCAGACCTCCCATACGTGGCTATAAGGACCTGCTCTCATGGATACAGAAATTAGATTAATTTTTACATTTGGAGAAGGGAGGAAGTGAAGAGACAATACTTTATTCAGGAAATCAGATTTTCCTGTGCTTGATCTCTATGCATAGCTCTGCCTTTTCTTTGTTTTATGAAGCAATTTGAAAGAAAAATTGTCTTCTATTTCTGCCTTAAATAAAATCATCTCCTCTTCTTCTTCTGATCAAATGCCACCCAATTCATTTTTTTTAGTTTTTAGTTTTATGGAGTTAACTCAAAAATAACTGAACTCTGAAACCTGGCATGCAAATAGTTCTAATCTTAGTGTACACACATGTTCAAGCTTAAAAACAAACTGAGTAAGATAAAAATAAAGGTGCTGGCAATTCTGAATATGTCTACTTGGCATCTGCTAAGACCTTTAGAATGTCCCAATTAAACTCCCCCATATTTTGTGACTCAACACAGATAAACCTGCCAGATCTGGGTGCTCAGAAGGCCCTGCAGAGGCAGCAGACAATGGAGAGAGGTGCCTCACAGTTATCACAGCAGAACCTTGTGGAGGGTGAGAGGAAAGGAAGAAGAAATTGCCTAAATACAGACACACTGGAGAGTGTTTTCTTCCAAGAACTGCAGCTCCCAAATACTTATGTTGCATTCTGCTAGTTTAAGCTCTGCAGTTATTAAGCACTTGACTCTAAGCAGTTCCAGTCCATCAGTTACGCAGTGTATCACAGTATACATTGAAGTGGTCATACCACATTCCTTTCCAGTGAAACAAGAGCATCACTGACTAATTTTGTGACAATTTAGCTCCTGATTAATCAGAGTGTTTATGTCCACATTCACCTTCAAGGAAGAAAGATATTGCTCATGTACCCAAGTTGTTTGCTTAGCTGGAGTTTAGTTTAGAATTTACCTACTCCAAAACCCAAAAGCCAAAACCCCTTACGCCTGTGCACTAGACTTCCCAGCATCTTTAACCTGCCCAAAGGAGACTTGAAATTGAGACATCCCCCAGGATCAAGGTCAAATCTCCCATTAGGTAGGGATTCCCCAACATAAGAAGCACATGGACCTGCTGGACCGTGTCCAGAGGAGAGTCACAAGGATGATCCGAGGGCTGGAGCACCTCTCCTACGAGGAGAGGCTGAAAGAGTTGGGGCTGTTCAGCCTGGAGAAGAGAAGGCTCTGGGGAGATCTTATGGCGGCCTTCCAGTACCCAAGGGGGCCTACAGGAGAGCTGGGAAGGACTTTTTACTAGGGCATGTAGTGATAGGATGAGGGGGAATGGCTTTAAAGTGGAAGAGGGCAGGTTCAGATTAAACATTAGGAAGAAGTTTTTCACCCTGAGGGTGGTAAGGCACTGGAACAGGTTGCCCAGAGAGGTTGTTGAGGCCCCATCCCTGAAGGTGTTCAAGGCCAGGCTGGATGTGGCCTTGGGCAACCTGGTCTAGTGGGAGGTGTCCCTGCCCATGGCAGGGGGGTTGGGACTCGGTGATCTTCAAGGTCCTTTCTAAACCCTTCTATGATTCTACGATGTGCAGGCCTTCACTATTTCTCCCTTACTCTCTCAGGAGCCTTTAGAGAAATCAAACACATTCAAGAAGCTGGGGTCCTCTCAAAACGCTTCCCATCTCACAGAGGGTTGCAGGCAGTGGAAGTAACCCTTACTTTCCTTCAGTCCCCACTCCCCTCAGCCTTTTTTTGCCCTTCTGCACAAACACCTCTGCACTCCACCATGCAGTCACCAGTTCTGCCATCCCTGTGTAGCAGTACAAAAGAGACAGAAGATAGTCTGTCTGCAGGGCTGAAAAGGGAAGACAGGGCAGATGGAGAAACCAAAATCATGCCTTTCTGTAGACCCCTTTCAAGGACAGATGCAAGAGATAATGTTGCCCATAGATTTTCACAATTATATTACATTTAAAATGCATTTAATTGATCTTCATGTTGTCAGTAAATTTTTTAAAAATCATGAGAAACTATTGCTATGTAAAGAGAAACTGTCAGACACTTTACATATTGATATGGCGGTTAGGATTGCCAGAAATATCCACCTGGGTGCCACAGCCTGTCACTCCTGTTACAGCAACACCACTGCAGCATATTACCTCACACATGGGGGTGCGTGTCACTCAGGAGGGTGTCCAGCCTGAGCCCTGCCATACCCCTGCTGGGCTTAAAGTTAAACATTAGTTCACTGAAAAGAAAGGAATGGATAGTTCTGGGTACCAGTGAGGGGGACACACATAAGTAAAATAGATACTGGCAATCTTCAGGCCCCCTGAGATGCAACAGGTCATCCATCTGAAAAGCCTTTTCTATCATGTGAGAAAGTATCCTTAAATAATCTCTGAATTTTCTGAGCATGAAGCATGGACAGCTTCTTAGAAAATGTGACAAATGCTGAAAAATTTCAAAGTATGTTTTAACTCTACATTGGATTTCTCACCGAGAAATGAAGTACAGAGAGCCATTGCTAGCAGATCAAAAAAAAATAAAGTGTGTCACATTTGTGTGACTATTTTCTACATTAGAATTTGGCTTCTTCTCAGGCATGACTTAAAACCAGAAGAAATGGATCAGTTTTCTCTGTGCCTATGCATGTGTATACATGGACAGACCTATATACAAGAGAAACAGTCACAACACGCTTTATCATTAACAAAAGTCCTCCTATGGGAAAATAATGCTGAAAGTGGCTTTTTCTGTTTTGTTAATTAGAACTCAAATGGTTTCCAGCTCTGAACACAGCTCTCAAGAAATGAGTGTTTCAGCCTATTACTTACCTGATTTAAATTCCATGCCAGTTAAAATTCAAGGAGTCATTTAGCTTTATGTCTCCTACTGGCATGTGCTGACTGCAGACTACACACAGCCCTGCAAGTAACACTCTTGTCAAGCTTAAGAATCCAGTTTTTCAAAATGCAGCAATGACAATTCAGTTCAAACAAGGTAGTCCAGTAGTTGTAGTTACACCATAATTGGAACTGTCAGTGGAAGCAGCTATTTTCTAACTAAGAAGCTGCTGATCTCTTTAGGCCTATGCAAAATAAGGGTGGAAAAAACCCTAATTAAAAACTTGCTTTGGGATATTACGCTAAAGATTTTTTAAAAACTGTTTTTTTTTCTCCTGTTTGCTGCTTGCCAGATGTTAACAGGATTGCTGGTGCATTTGCACAGGTGATGGAGATCTTTGAGGGCAAAGTTTATAAGAGATGTAAAACGCATCTCCTAGTCTCAGACACAATTTATTATTTTCAACTGCCCCAAGTAAAAGCAATAAAATTCCCTGCTCAGCACTTGACGAATGAATATCTGACAAGGAATGCAGCAGAATTGCCCCCAAATAACTTTGCCCTGACCCACCAAACACAGGGATAAAACAAACGAGACGGTTCTTCACTCCCCTCCTCCTTTTCTGAGAAGTCAGCATTCTCCACTGAAAATAAACCAGTGTCAGTAAGTGACAATTTTGGAATTCTCCCTGGGAGTTAAATCCCAGCTGAGACACTAAATCACTTCATGAGAATGTGTCCTATTGCAAAACATTTGTATCAGAGTCCCATTGCACTGTCCTTGGGTGCATTCTTTTTTTAATAAAATAGGCATTTTATTCCACTTGGGCACATCATAAAATTGCCACCAAATAATACTTCATGTGGCAGTTCTGTAATAATCAAAGAGACATGCCGGGTACATTATTCTAAATGTTAGCCCTAATCCTCCAGGCAAATACTAACGGATAGTAGCAATTTGTGTAGTCACTGGAGCATAAAAATGAACTTTTTAAAATATCTAACACTTAAAAAGCAAACAAACAAACAAACACAATAGTTTGTTTGTCAGAGCACAAACAACTTCTCCACAAAACATCTGAGAGAATGAAATGGCAAAAGTTTGGACAAATCCAGTTTAGTCATTGTGTGTGGGTCTCTGCCTGCACTAGGAAAGTTTGATGCTTTCCTATTTTATACTGGTATGAATGTTGCTGCACTAAAGAAGCAACAAAGGAAGCAGTAATATGCAGGCGGGGAGACAGATTTAGCAAACTGAAAAACATTACCTGTCTCCCTGCTACAGGACAGTGGACACCATAACTATCAGTAGATGTGTTAAACCAAAACTAGCAAAAAAACTGATTGCAAAGACAAACACCAGATGTATAAATGACATTGCAGATACACACAAAAAGCCAAGGTCCCCAAGTAAATAGGCCCGTTTCTACTTGAAAAATAATGACACTGTGCTATGTCTGATAACTGACCTTGTAGGAGGCAGAACCCTCAGACTTCAATACACGTGGCTATGGTTCAAACTTGTCACCCGAACTTCTCCAAACTTCCACTGAAAATAGAAGAACACATTGTCTTGGAATCAATGAAAAATTTTAACGTGTCCTTTTCTTTTCTAATTATGTGTTTGAAAGCAAACAAGCAGATTGACCCACACATGCAACAAGACTATAATTTCCCCATTTTACACTATGGTCCCCCTCTTCCCTACTTTCAAATGTTGAAACCACACGAGTTGATCTTTCCTTTTTGGAAATTAGGAGCTTTCATGCTTAAAGGCAGCAGATAGCCAGATAAGTAAGCGCTCCTAAGGCTCCACTGGAGGTGCAGAGTAGAAACTCAGCCACCTCAAGCAGGGACAGACTTGATGACTATAGGACTGGGAGGCAGCAAAGTGAGGGCTTTTTGGCTTCATACTTTGGTATTTCCACTTTGAGCACCTATGCCCTTTGTGGGGTTGAGCCTGAAGCTCCAAGTTCACAGTAATATACTGCATGTGTTACCAGATAGGAATGCTTCTTCTTCAAATCTAACTATCTATCTTTATCGTTACAAACACTTTTATCTGAATTATGCAGTAAACATTTTCTCAAATTGTTTTCAAGGAGCAAATAATATGAAGCACTACATCTATGAAAAAATCCAAACAAACAGAAATTGTTTTGTAAAGCCTAACTGCTTTTCATAAGAATATTTAAGAAAAAGGAAAAGGAATACATGTACTCAGAGCTTGATGGAAGGATGATATAAGGATAAAGGATGAGTATAATTTGAATATTCTGTCTTTTGAAAACTGCCACTCCTCCTGTTATTTATATTATGATCCAGTTCATGAAATGAACTAGCCTGAACACTGAATACATCAGTATTTAGTGAACACTGTTTATTAGTCAACATTCATGTTCAGAAAAGCTTAGCAACATCTTTGTGAGTGCTTGGTGGAAATCTGTGAAACTATGCTTTTAGGGGACAGAATATGCTTTATGAACTGATCTGAAAAGTATCTTACATTCCTGTTTATAATACAAACAGTACAAATTAAAATGGTAAAGTACTAGAGACCAATCAATTGGAGGCTTCACAAAGAAAATATTAATGGATTATGTGTGCCCAAAATCTTTAACTGTAGTATTTGAAGATGATTGACTTCCTCTGATACAGTTATCCTAAGCTTTCAAAATCAAAATGTCACTATATAACAATTTGTTAAATAGTTTTCTGCCTTTTCCTTCTCTTTAGATGGAGAATTTCCATCAAACTATGTTGCTCATTTAAGCCTTCATATTTATGCTGATTCTGTATGCTAGAAAGGAAACAAGAAATATCAAGCGTGTTTTTCAAAATGTATTGCCAGACATAGAAGAGACAGAATCAAGATAGTTACCTTCATGACCTCAGCAAAAATGAGAGATTGTGCTTCTGGTAATAGAAGTGACCAGACCAATATTCAGTTTCTGTCAGGCAACATACTGTCAGCTCTGAAAAGACAAGGAGAGAAATAGTTGAACCGGTGTTTTCTCCCTCTTAGATGTAGCTCTGCCATCTCACATGTCAATGTGGTGACTATGTTAAATCCCAGTCTCTCATAGGATATTACCGCTAAGGAGAGGCACACGGGAAACTAGTAAATGGTACTAAGACTGCCTGGTCTTTCACCTCTGTTGCTGGTAACTCAACAGGTTTCCCATTTCCATGTTTGATGAAATACTCTAACTTTGGGAAAAACCTTCACACTCAGAGCCATGACACATATTTCAGTGTTATTCTCATTTTGCTGAACAGACATCCCTGCCTCAGCACAGGCACTGGTGTTCACATTATAAAACCAGATGCTTTAATGGTGTGCATAACAACATAATAAGATCCCATGGCTGTATGATGAAGTTAGGTAAGTTCAAATGGTAAAGCACACAAATTTCTACTGTGAGGAAATTAAGCAGTTAAACAGTTTATGAAAGGATGCAGTAAATTCTCCATGATCTCAAGTCTATGTCAATATTGAATTTTTTCACACCTGGCTCAAATGTTCTGGGCACAAACCAAGAACTGCAGGGTGAAATTCTATGGTGTGTCCTATAAGGAAAGCTGAAATAGATGACTATTAATGACACCTCCTGGCTTTAAATCCTATCAGTTCTCTGATCTCTGATCAGAGTGCCACTAAGACATTTGGAAGAATTCTCCAATCTATTGTTTTCAGATTTTTAAAATTTTATAATTTTGGAAACGTGCTCCTACTTTGTACTGTTTGCTCCACTTTTAATTTTCCTAACTTTTTTGGGGAAAAAACAAATATTAAACCCCCCCAAACAACAAAACGGAACTTTCCCCAAAAGCTCTGCTTAAACTACTAAATATTTTTGCCTGCTTCAGATGCAACCCTAGTTTTATGCATTCATTATAAGTTAGTGTAAAGAATTCTTTTAATCACTTAACTTTGATTTTATCCTGAAAGACCAATTAAGTAGCTTTTTCCAAAGATAATCAGGGGTCTTATTTTAGCAATGAACAGATACTTAAAGTACAGCATGCGCTAAACATCTCTGCAGGCATCACACACTGTGTTAAGGATTTACTCAATGTTTGAAGAAGTAGAATCCTAAAGTTAAATTCCAAAATCCACGTTCAGCTAATTTTACAAATAGTGGATACAAATTAGCTCCCTCTGACATCGCTGACTGACATTAGACTTATTCTGTTATACAATGTTGAAAGTAGATAAACCATCTGAACTAATTTCCCCTTTGACTTCCTACAATCTAAATAAGTTAATGCATCTCTTTTTTCATCACCTGTCTTTCATATGTGGGAGAGCAGAAGATAGAGATCTGTCCTGCAAAGGAATCTGCAGACAATTGACTTTCCGGCAAACCCCTGTAATGTATAATACATTTTCCAACTGAGATCCTGCCAAACCCGGGGAGTTTGTGTGCAAAAACATCCTGGTGTGGTTCAATATTTTATTCAACGAACTGATATCATTATTATTCTTGGCCTGCTTTCCTAAGAAATTGAAAATATCCAATCCTGATGTGTGTCTTCCCTTAATAACTTCTAAACACATGGCCAATTTCAGTTGCATTTTAAGAGCAATAAAGGTGTGAAATATATTCAATTCCTACCAGGTAGTTAAACTGAACTGAGAAGAAGCTTCTATTACTGCTCCACTGAAAAATGACAACAGTGGTAGACATCAGTGAATGCATCACATTGTGGGTATCCCAGCTCTGGGACCAGGTTTGGTTGGCATTTGTACTGTAGAACAGACAAGAACTACCCATAAGACAGAAAGCTATATATTAGACCTCAGTAGCTTTGCTGCTCATAAAACTATTTTCTGTACAGTGATTGATAGATTTAAAAAAAAAAAAAAAAAAGACAAAAGTTTTTGTGTAATCCCAACCTGCTGCACACCAAGCAGCTGCCTGTGGGTGCCATCCAGGCTGCAGGCCAATTCCACAGAAAAGGTTGCCTCTGCTTCCCAAGAACCACTGCTGCCATTCCCCGTCCCCCACTGACAAAGGGGAAGACCCAGAGTCCTCTTACTTAGCCAGGCACTTCAACTCAGGAGCCATCATCTCTACAACACGTCCTGTGAGCAGGTCTCAACAACTATTCTTCAACCTTTTCTCCTAAAAAAGGATGGACAGCTAATCATGCAAGCCATAAAATCTCATGCAGTAATTTCATCACAATAATATTTGTGTTATTTCATTACATTGTTATGGCTTTGGTTTTCTGTTGGAATTCTGTGCTTCTACCTTCTTTTTTATAGGTGAAGTCCTCATCTGCAAGCTAAACAATATAGAATTATACTGTATCTATAAGGAGAAAAAAGCCACTAAAAAACACTGAATTAAAAAATGACCAAGCCTCTATGTCAATATTTTTCCTGGAACTGATAAATACTAGATAGACTGCAAGAAAAATTGAAAATGAACTTTAAAATATGGCTGTAATAGCTAACCAATTTGGACAGTCCTATGGAAACTTAGAAAATCAAGTTCAAGCCACAGAGACTTAAAATACAGAGAGAGAAATATTCTTAGACTCCCTAAACACGTAGGACAAAATATTTGTTTTGACTGAAAGATCTCCCAATATTTTTTTAAAATGTTTACTTACATAATACAAATTTGTATGTATAAAGAATAATGCACTCTTTATACCATGACATCATCCATCCCATCTCGCTGATGAAAACCAATTGTACTATATGCCTTAAATATTTTGTCACTGGAAGTTCAGCTAGAAAAACAAATGCCTAACAATTTTATTGTTCAGTTCCTGAAAGAATTCTGGTTTTCATTAAAGCAAAGACTAGTTATAAAAGCTGCTTTTCAAAGGCTGTGTATGGTACCACAGACTGACATTAGGTACCTAAATGAAGCCTATGGTGAGAGTAAATCATGGCATATTTGCATCATCAGTCACTAGATATTTGCAACCAATTGCTATGGAATTAAAGCTTCTGATAGTATCTACAGCATGGACAGTCAGAGAATTATAAAATCACTTTCCCCGTGTTTTTAATTAGTTAAGATGACATAGGAGTGGCTATCTATCTTTGGCATTGTGAAGCACCTTATAGCCAAGCCACAGCTTCTCTGATTCTGAGCAGGACTGGGGCTTATTGCTAGGAAGCTTTAAAGATTTTTTTTTTTTATAGTAAATAAACAGGTAATACTGTGTAAAGATTGTTAATTTTTTTTTTTTTTAAACATATAAGGATCCTGGTCCTAAGACAAATCAGTTTGTTACTTCAGGAGTTTTGCCATTGACTTAATTGGACACAGAGTCAGGACATGACAAATCATTCAAGGTAATAGCTGACCGTATGCTTATGCTGAGTAAAAGTGTGCTGCTACTGTTTCTCTACTCTTCCCTTTCATGCTCTGCCTGAAGTAAACTCTTTTCTCTATACAGTATACCTTTCTTTTACTCTCCCTTTGTAGGGAGACAATCCTGACAAGATAACATAGATCTGCAATGCAGAGTATTAATCATACTGAGTCATTTCCTCAAGTGTCTTTATCTTTTTTTCAGAAAGCACAACCTATCAAGAGTAGCGTTAGTCAGGGTTGAGAACCCCGATATTTCCTCTGTCTGCTGTCTGAAAATTCTCTTTAAGTTTTTCATGCTTATTCTAATCTGAAAGGTAGATTTTATTGAAAAGTTTGAACGTAAATATATCCAGCTGTTCTTCAAGTTATGCAAGGTTGGAAAAAAATACACTTTTCCTACTGTATGAAGAAGAAAAAAACACCTTGCATTTCTCTGCACAGCTACGAATGCCTGCTCTGTTATATTTGGCATTTATGTTACTCTTATTCTGCAACATACATGATTGTGCTAGATGATAAAAAGCCCCACCACCAGTAACAGTAACAGAAAAAAACCCCTTCTGATTGTATTCATTCTCCCCAAACCCACATCCAAGTGCAATGAAACTCCCCTCCTCTTCAGATTAAATTCGTAGTTTTTTCTACTCTCTGGGTCAGTTTCATACAACTGGTTTTAATACAAGCAGGCAACCATGCCAGTCGCTTACTGATTTTAGTTGGTTCTTGTCCTACTGGGTGGTAAGAACCTCCTATGAAATGCTTAGTGACTTTAACTTCTGTTGACCTCCAGGCAGCTGAGTGCTCTCAGCATCTCAAAAGACCAAGCCCCTGCATTCACAGCTTCAGACGTGGTCACAATATAACTATGAGGTGCTTTTAAAGTAGTTTTCAGGACTGCCTGTTCCTTTCTTCTGCCAGGGACATCAGTGAAGTAAAGCACTGACTTTCCATTAAATAAAAAAAGGCAAAAAAAGCAGGGCTCAAGCTTCGCGTCAGAGTAGGGACGTGCCACACAGTCCTTCTGAACTTAAGGAGCACCTCTGCTATTACCCAAGAGTGAAATAAGCATGGCCAACCTAGAAGCTTTTATCTCCCTAAAATGCTAGTAAAAAGCTCAGCATACTAAGGGAAGCGGGTCCCAGCCATCCAGCACGAAACATACCAGAGGTCTGACCCTGCAAAATCTGTGTCTACCTCAAAAAAAAAAAGAAAAGGAAAGTGGGCATGAGAAGAGACAGGGATTGTACCCTGTGACCCTGTGTGCCTCCCTGCACGTGCAGATGGCAAAGAAGGGTACTTCAGCTGGAAAGGGCAAAGCAGAGCCAGAGAAAGGGTGTGGTCGGGACCAGGCATGCTCAACAGTTCTTTATTTCTACAGCTGTATAGGAAATTTTAGCTGTTGGCAGTCTGCCTTGGCAAGCCACACCTTGTCACCCTTTCTGAGCAGAGAAGAAAGAAAGAAGAAGGGGAGCTAAGTAAGAGCCCTCTGTGGATTCAGCCACCAATCCAGGGGTGTACTGAAACGTGGTGTTTGAGCACCTGCTTTGCTTTGGCTATAGGCTAGAGATTTCTGCATTACCCTTAAACTGAGGAATAGTTGTTGGTCCAAGTGCTGGAATGGCAAACGCTGGTAGGACTGTGAAACATATAGAAGGGCTAGATGCTTTCCCTTTCTCAGCATGGGAAAGAGCTCAGCCGAAGTACTCTGCCCCATTTGGACTCTGTACTTCACGGACGCAGCCAACTGGAGATAGCCCTGAGGAGAGCAATGGAAACTAATCTGAGGTCCAGAAAACCTGACGTAGAAGGAAAGATTGAATAAACTGGAGTTGTTTAGAGAAAAGGATTGAGAGGAGACTTGATAACAATCTTCAGTGTGTAAAGCTGCAAAAAGAAAAGGAAAGGAACAAACTGTTTTCCAGGTCCAGCATGGACAGCATGAGAAGTAATATGCTTGATTTGCAGTACAAGAAATTTGGGGGAAAGTGTGCCTTAACAAAGAAGAAACTAAAACACTGGATAGTTTGTCTGGAGAGGTCATTATAGGTGTATTTAAGAACAGATCAGATAAATGTCTATGACAAGTGATGCAGGTTTAACTGATCCTTCCTTGGGACAGGGAGTGGACTTCATAACCTTCCTGAGATCACGGCTTGAGAAAACTCTAAATGAGATAAATTGTGTGTCATGGTCACACTACAGATCCCTAGTCAACACATGTGAATGAAGGTCTGCAAGGACTGTGACATACTGACAGGCCAAACAGATTCCTTGGCACTTCAGAGGAGGATCTTGGCTACTTATTTCAGGCCATATTGTGTGTGAAACATCACCTACTGACACTCCCCTTTGCCATTTCCAAGTCATTTCTGCCTGTCTGGGAGCTGATTCAGAGAATACAGTCTGCCAGTCACTGATAGGGCCTCGCTTGGCCTCCTTTCACACAAGGGAGGAAGAGGTCTGGGAAAAAGAAGTCGTATCCTCACACCAGTTGTTAGAAATCACAGCTTTCTTTAGGTCAACAGAATTCTCTTATATATGCTTCCAAATGTGGATCAACAAGGAACGGGAGCATCTCTACAGTAACCAGAGCCCTGGGGTGGGGAAGAGTCTGCTGCTTAAATAAGTTAAAAAAGAGGAGTAAAAAGACAGAGCCACATCCTACGTACCTCCTGTATGTGCAAAGGGGCCAAGAGCCTTCTGGCTGCCTCCAGCTCAGGTGAATTCTCTCCTCCGACTAACCCAAAGACAGCAGGAATCCTTCTAGGAAGGGTCACCATCCTTTTCTTCCTGTTGGCCAGACAATGTCCTCGTCCTCATTCAGCTCTGCAGGAAGCACATTCTGGTTAGTGCTGCACTTCAAGGAATGCAGGCGTGTTAATTATTAGAGCTTCAAAAGATACAAGTTCCAGTGGGCTGGATTCCAGAGCTCTGAATGAAATGAAATGAAAACCTCATCTTGATCTCCCTTGGCCCACAGTGTGGGCTGTTAGTGGGGAAAAAAAGGAAAAAAAGGAAAAATAAAAAAGGGTACATACAGAAGATGGTTTACCAGTACAAAACAATAGTACACAGCTTTAGGAATATGGGATCATTTTAAAGCAAAAGTTGTTGTTGTGCAGCATCCCTTACACAGGCTTACTCTTCACTGCTGTTAAGAAAATTCAACAGGAAGATTTCAGTGTAATGTTTATACTGCTCTCCTTTAAAACAGATGTAAGCACATCTCTTCCTTCTCCACTGTTTGTTTGGATTTCACATCTCGGTTCCTGTGCTGTGACCATGCTGTATAATGGGTGCCACTGAGATCCTGAAGGCCATAAGCAAAAAGGATTATCTCAAAATATTTCAGAACTGAGATCCTCTATCTGTAGTTTCCCATGTTTCCTCACCGCAGTTTCCTGCTCTTTGTCTAGTTTTGCAGGAGAGTACATAAAGCTATTATTCTGCTGCTTGCCTCCCTGTCTGTCTGAGGAAGCCTGTGAGAGATGCAAGAATAATGTCAGATGTTTTCATCCTGCAGCAGCTGAAAAGCTGTGATTCTAGGCATTGGATGTAGGAAGGGTAGCACAAGTATTTCTCCACCTCTAGCTATTCAGGTAAGACAACACAATGCAAGACGGGAGTTCAAAATTTGGTCTGTCCTGCCCAGGTTCCTGCTGTGACACACGTGGACAAAATAAGCTTGTTTAGGTTATGATTAAGCATCAGATGGCTCATCTAGTAAAACATTAGATCAGATGGTATCTAAAGAAATATGAGGTGTCTGCACAGAAGCAAAGGAAGGATAATTCCCTCATGAGAACTTGAGAGCCCAGCCACTATCGCAGCTGAATACTGTAGGAAATAGTACAGTCTCATTCTGGACCCAAAAAAGTATTTTTCCATTGAGTGAGAGAGGAAATCATGTAAAGATTGACTCAGCCATAGAGGCATGCCTTCTCTCTAGTCCAGGCAGAGACACAAGCGTCCCCTTGCTAGCCCACTGCTGCAAGCTGTCTGAACGTCAGAAGGTGTAAATCTCCAGCTCTTTCTACTCTTTCAGAAGGTGTAAATCTCCAGCTCTTTCTACTCTTTAGACACTCAGTTTGTTTTATGTACCACAGAGATTAAATAATTGCTATTTCTAAAGGTTAAAATCTCTACTATTCACTGCTAGCATGTGACATATCTCCTCCTCTCATGGTGGCTGCAGCATGTGTCTGAATGGATTTGGCACAACTTAAGTCAGAGCTCCTAACTCTGGTTCTGTTCTTATTTGCTGGATGGTCTGGGGCAAGTCACTTCAACTCACTGTGGGGAAACTGAGGCACATGTTAAATGGAGCTATTGATACCTCTCTAAAGCCTCTGGAAATTGATGACTGAAAAGTTCTAGATACTATTATTAGCTTATTTCCCCAGCAGTTCTTAAAATTACATGGGGCCCTCTCACAAAAATATAGGTAATTTTTAAAAAGTAAGGAAATTTCCCACTGTTCAGACTCTAAGCAGAAGAAATAAGGTCCAAACCTAAGAATCTGTCTAGTGAGAATCCAGAGTTTCTCATTTAATTAAAATATATACAGCTAACTAACTCCACTTCTTACCTCACTGATGATGACTAATTCACAAGAGTTTCCCAGCACCCAAGCAAGGCAGGGTTTGCTGTGAGTGGACAAAAGAAAAGTTAGAGGGAGGTCTCTCTGGGATCTATGAAAGACATGGATATTATGCTCTCAACATGTTCCAAAACCATCAAGGATGAAAAATTGCATTTCACTATAGCCAAGAGTTCAAGTACTATAAAAGCACCATTAAAATGTACATTTGTATTGCATCACTGAGGCAGAGCATCAAAGGATACACACTAGAGTTTTACTTCACTGACTTTAATATAGCCAATGCTATATCCTGGCTGCGCTAGGACTATCTCTTTATGACTTTACCTTTACTATCCAAATATATACACAAGTGCTAGAAGTTGTTTCAGTGGACTGCACTGAAGAATAGCATTCTTATAAAAATAGTAGTGGATACTTTGTATTTGACTGGATAATTACCTACACAATTATGACTGAGTGTGCAATTGTGAAAACTAAAAAATTAGGCTTAACATTTACCAGTGCAGGCTTTTATAGTAGGGCCAAAATGGAGATCTTCTGTTCCAAAGTGCAAAACTATGCAGTCTGGATTAAACAGCATAGTTAACCAACAGCTGATGGTGGTAGTTATGTGGATTCACCAAAAGAAAAGGACAAAAGCACCATTTTGGAAACATGTTACACATCTGCTCTTGTGCACATAACATTGAAAATCAGGAAATAAACCATCAAATCTGCCTTCTGCTGTGGGAAAAAGTTTGAACCAGGGTTTTAAAGCACACAAAATAGCTTTGCTATTCACTGCAGTACTGCATCCTAAAATGCCCATTTTCAGTAAATTTTCCTACAAAATTAGAGCCTGGTGATTGTTCTTTTTGTGTTCACCTGTGTAGTCATTCCAACAATTTCTTAATGATATTTCCTACCAGCTTCTAACTCTGATAGAACTGTGAAAGATAGCTGAATTCCTCCTCCTTTTTTTCCTGAAAATAGACAGATGGGTAGAGATGCTATCAGAGTCTTGGCTCTGAGAAAACTTGCAGTTGTGAGTTCAAGATATGAAAAAAGCCTCATGGGAGAAAGCCCTTATATAAACACCCCAATGATGGGAAAAGCTTTGCCTGGGGCTCACATCCTCTTAGATAGTGAAAGTCAATCACCCATGAGACAAAAAACCATAGTAAACCAGGCTTCATTAGTTCTGCTGCCACAAAATCACTTGTTTAACAAAATGGCTATTCCAGGATTTTTGAAGAAAACCACTGTACTGTAGGCATGTGCAAGTTTGGATATTTTTTTTTTCCCTTTTCACTAAGTGCTACTCTTTATTAAACTAGAAATTGTGTATCGACCTCACCAGGAAACACAGTATCACTGCTGTAAATAGGAAGACAAATAAAATAGCGACCTATGAAGCACACGAGAGCTAAGCGAATGTTTGCACAACCAAACCATGACACAAGTCTACTGAGAACAACAAAGAATGAATAATTTAAACTACTTGCCTGTTTTATCAACAAGTGATGCTTGATTTTTGGCAAGTAATTCTTTAGCAGAACATGGAGGGGGAAAAAAAGGCCAAAATCAAGATATTCAGTATTTTATTTTCAGCAGTGTATTGTGTCCTAAATTTTCAGCAGTGGTTTTGCACGCCAAAACATCTGAAACAAGATTTATTATCAGAGAGCAAATTTTGAAAATATAGCTAAAAAAAACCAAGTCTATTTTGACATCTCATAGCCGGTCAACTCGAGAAATTAGGCATACAAAATCTTTAGTGATTTTATTTTTAATCATGGGGTGTGTGTACACTTTTTTACTTCTTGGAGTTCTCTCTCTGTTTGGGAGAGAAGGAAATTTAGTCACAAAAGTCCCTCTGTATTCTTGACAGTAGGCACTCTTCAAACACTAAAGCAAGTTACAAAACTGTAATAATCTGCCCATCAAATTCTGGATTTCACACATACACACAAAATACCCTCAACACCCTGGAAATCTTTTGCTGTTTTGATTGCACCAGTATTCACAAAAACAACGTAGAGACTTTGGACAGGGACAAGGAATTTAATCTTTTGGGTTCCACAGTATCATCAGGCTGAAAAAGTAAGGCTTTCTTCCCTGGTGGTCTCTTAGTGTGGATTTATACTAGTTTACATTTTTCAGGCCTGCTTCAGGAAGCAGGCTACAGACTTTAAAAAAAAAGCAACCACCCCAGTTCACCTCAAACCAAGTGGCCAACAACCATAAGCCTCACTAGGCTGTGGCTCAAAAGCCTCAGAAAACAGGAAGGGTGAAGGTGGCAGCAGTCCCATATGTGAAATGTGCACATCGGTACAGACAGAGATCCATCCACTGCTCTGGAAAGCAATTGCTTGAAGGATTTATTCATTCTCTCATGCCTATCATAACTGCACTTACGCCTTTCTTACTTTTTCATCCCGTCTTTGCAAAGAAAGCATCGTTTGTGAAGGGCTGTAGTCACGCAGATATGGATCAAAACAAGTTCCTTAGTTTAGTCCCTTGTCTGTATTGTCCCCAGTTAGTAGGATGACAGAAAAACACTTCTTAGCTGTAGCCAGATCAAAACTTCTGTAAAATAAAATTTTCTTTATCCTGCTTAAGTCCCACTTGAATCAACTTTTCCCCTCTACTGTTTTGTTTAAATCCTCCTTTTATCCCCCTGTCTCTTTCTTAAGTAAAGCTTGATAATTTTTCTCTATGCACCTTAAAAGTTGATTCAGTTTGTTACCTCTTTCCTTCACTTTCTGTGACATCAGAACCATTTCCAGCTTATTCCCCTACCATGGGACCTGTATTATATGTCTTGTCACAACTTCTTCGTACCCAGTTTTCAGTTCTCTCCACCCAGGTTTTATGTGACTGGAGCAATAACAGAATGCAGGAGGTAACTGAGCATCAGACTGGAGCTATGAGAAACAATGATGTTGGGAACACAATGAAAGAAAGAAATACCTCCTTATTTTTTCTAGCTTAGGATGCTACAACTATGCTCTCTCTCACATAATGCTCTAACCCTGGAGCAAGTTTCCCTGTCCCGGGCAGAGTTGACTGGTATCACTCCAATTGAATGCTATTTTGCATTTAATGGACATATTTAGATAGGGGGTTTTAACCTGGGTTTCTTGATTCTTGGTTCTGAGGAATCTGAAAGTGCATGAGTCCATGGGACCTGATGAGATAAATCCACAGGTCCTGAGGGAGCTGGCAGATGAAGTCACTAAGCCACAAGCCATTATATTTGAGAAGTTGTGGTGGTCTGGCGAGGTTCCTGCCGACTGGAAAAGGGGAAACATAACCCCTATTTTCAAAAAGAGAAATAAGGAAGACCCAGGGAACTACAGGCCAGTCAGTCTCACCTCTGTGCCTGGCAAGATCATGGAGCAGATCCTCCTGGAAACTCTGCTGAGGCACATCATAGAAAACAAGGAGGTGATTGGTGACAGCCAGCATGGCTTCACCAAGGGCAAGTCATGCCTAACAAATTTGGTGGCCTTCTACGAAGGGGTTACAGTGGCAGTGGAGAAGGGAAGACCAACTGATGTCATCTACCTAGACTTGTGCAAAGTGTTTGACACTGTCCCACACGATATCCTGGTCTCTAAATTGAAGAGACATGGATTCGACAAATGGACAACTTAGTGGATAAAAAACTGGCTGGATGGTCACACTCAAAGAGTTGCAGTCAACGGCTTGATGTCTAAGTGGAGAGCAGTGACAAGTGGCGTTCCTCAGGGGTCGGTACTGGGGTCTGTACTGTTCAACATCTTTCTTGGCGACATGGACAGTGGGGTCGAGTGCACCCTCAGCAAGTTTGCCAATGATACGTAGCTGTTTGGCAAGGCAGACACGCTGGAGGGGAGGGATGCCATCCAGAGGGACTTGGACAGGCTGGAGAGGTGGGCCCAAGCCAACCTCATGCAGTCCAACAAGGCCAAGTGCAAGGTCCTACATCTGGGTCGGGGCAATCCCAAGCCCAAATACAGGCTCTGCGGGGAATGGCTGGAGAGCAGCCCTGAGGAGAAGGACCTGGGGGTGCTGATTGACGAGAAGCTCAACATGAGCCAGCAATGTGCGATCGCAGCCCAGAAGGCCAACCATATCCTGGGCTGCATCAGAAGAAGTGAGGCCAGAAGGTCAAAGGAGGTGATTCTGCCCCTCTACTTCCCTCTCGTGAGACCCCACCTGGAGTACTGCATCCAGCTCTGGAGTCCCCAACATAAGAAGGACATGGACCTGCTGGACCGTGTCCAGAGGAGAGCCACGAGGATGATCCGAGGGCTGGAGCATCTCTCCTGTGAGGAGAAGCTGAGAGAGTTGGGGCTGTTCAGCCTGGAGAAGAGAAGGCTCTGGGGAGATCTTATTGTGGCCTTCCAGTACCTAAAGGGAGCCTACAGGAGAGCTGGGAAGGACTTTTTACTAGGGCATGTAGCAATAGGACAAGGGGGAATGGCTTTAAAGTGGAAGAGGGCAGGCTCAGATTAAACATTAGGAAGAAGTTTTTCACTTTGAGGGTGGTAAGGCACTGGAACAGGTTGCCCAGAGAGGTTGTTGAGGCCCCATCCCTGGGGGTGTTCAAGGCCAGGCTAGACATGGCCTTGGGCAACCTGATCTAGTGGGAGGTGTCCCTGCTTATGGCAGGGGGGTTGGGACTCGATGATCTTCAAGGTCCTTTCCAACCTAAACCATTCTATGATGATTCTATGAGTCTATGAATTACAGACAATTACCGATTCTTAGATGATATATACATACCTCTCTTCAGTGTTCCCGGATCATTCATCAAGCCATTTTGCAATTATTTGACATTCTTTCTTTTCTTATTTTAGTATCTTTGGTAAATTTCGCTCATGTGTTCCCTAATCAATCTTTGTCTGTAACTCACTGGTTGAGTTACCGTCCTGTAGGCATTTAAAAGATGTACAGACATGAGGCATAGGAATATAGTTTAGTGGTGGACTTGGTAATGTTAGGTTTACGGTTGGATCGATGATCATAAGGGTTTTTTCCAACCGAAATGATTCTGTGATTCTAAATGGCTAATTAACACCAGAACCCTCACCAGCTAAACTCTGTGGCACCTAAGCATCATTACTCTAAGTCCCCCCACTATCAACCATGTTGATGCATACATTTAATTTGATTTCAAAATTTGTATACTGCATATTCCATGGTCCTCCACTGATTCAGTCATTATGTAAAAATAACACAGTCAAATGTGATTAGGTCTGTTAGTGACATAAACAAGAGCTATGACTGGAATGGAAATAGCTATATATAGGCACGTGTTCATTGAGAAGAGAAATGATCTGTAAGAGTCAGGCGTCCTGGGAAACACAAATTAACGGGGTAAGTGCTCCAAAGTAGATATCTGATCCTGCACATTCCAGGCTATCTGGGACCTTGATCCTCTGATTCCTGCTGCCCCCCCACCTTGTATCTCTGTAAATAACATCTCTGAATAAGAACCACCCTGCTTCTGGCACTGGATTGCTTATGCCAAGCTGACTACACCCTTCCCCTGGGGTGTAAGGTCATGAATCATGATAAACACAGCAGTATAGGAATTTCACACCTTATAAAAGGATTGTTTACAAGTAATAGCAGTGATTACTCCAAAAACGGTTCATAAAAAAAAAGGGGGAAAAAGTTAATTAGATATGCAGACACAGTAATTAGGCTGTAGCCACTACCAGTTATCTCTTTACCCAGCAGTCTAAATCTTCCTTTATTCTTCTGCTGCTTTTTCTCCAAGGAAGCTTAACCCCCTGCAATCCTACCGAGAGGAGAAACATCATTTAAATACCCTGCTCCTGCAGCACAAAACCCTAATTCAGTTCCTTTCCTTGCTCCCCAGGAAGAAACAAGCCAAGAGGGTGCCTTGTGGGTTATATTCATTTTGCTTACTAGCTTGAGACTAGTCAGACTTGGAGACTATCCAAACTACTCAGTCTCATAGCCTTCCCTTATGCAATTGCTCCAAGCGTAATCCCACTGGGAGCAGGCTGTCGGAAGACATCCAGCACTCATGAGCCTATGTGTCCTTCCAATGTGTGGCATGGCTGGCCAGCCACACGGAAACACCAGAGACACCATCTGAGAAGAGGTGAAGAGCAGCTTCCCCATCCTCCCTGTTCCAGCCGAGTAGAGGTCAAGGGCAGATGACCTGCAGCACACACAGCTAGGGCAGAGAAGCAGCTGCTCAGTCTCACTTCCAGCCTGGAGCTACCACTTCTCAGCTGAGATGGAGGGACCCTGGTCTAACCAAAGACCTCCTGCAGCATGCCCAGGCTAGAGTTTGTGTTTCTTTCCACTCCAGTTTAGTTGCAAGTACCACCATACTTAAAGTGGGAAGCCAACCATTTTCTATCTCCCCATACAGCTGTTCACCCCCAATGTATGGTCGCAAATAACACATGCAAATTCCTTGTAGCCCTGCAAGGTGTGCGCGCCATGCACTGAAGTACAGAAATTCTCACCATTGTCTCACCCCCCTGTGCAATCAGCTGTATGACATTGGACAGGATAGGTTCTACGTGCCACAAAGAAATCTCTTTCCCTCACTCAGTCTTTTGGCAACAAAGATTACTTATGGGCTCAGGCTTTCTACATTTAGAAAATTCTCTTTAAAGCTGAAAACTCCACACAGGGACTTTCCAGACCCTTCAAAGCTATTGGAAACAGCAACAGCATGTATCGTCCTCCACTCTCACCAGTGAGGTATTTAGGAGTTCCTCTGGGCTCATCTTAAAAATACCCAGAGCACAAAAATAAGTCATGCCTGAAGGTCAGTTAAAATGAAATCTTCCAAATGGTGTTGAAAGTGCCCCACTAGAGGCATCTGAGACTAGGGGCTAGGATTTATTTCTCAACACCTTTCATATAGCTCAGTCAATACTTATGACGATGGCAAGGGGGAGCCAGGGAAAGATTCCAGAGGGTCAAATATTGCAGATCTCTTCCTTTATGTGTAGGGATGCGGACAGAATGAAATGGTGGGAATGTGCCTAGCACAACAAGGTCCCGCTCCACAACCAGGGATCCATAAAACAGGGTTACAGAAAACAGCAGCTACATTTTCCCTTGTCATTCAGCCATAGCAGGGGTCCAGCTGCTGTTGAATTTACCGGTTCTCTGCAAAGACAACTGCTATGGGCCGGCTGCCCTACCGGTGCTGCCATCTGTAGCTGGAATATAGCACATGGGGGACTGCAGGCATGCATGAATTTCAGATTTCTATTTCTTCCTACAAATTAAACCCTTTTACAGTTATATTTCTCTGAAGATATTCTGGGCATTAGTATTTGTTCTGTGCAGCTATGAGAGGCTTCTTTGACTTCATATAGAAATTACATCTGCTATATTCACCATCTGCTATATTCACAGAAAAGTGTAATATATAAAAATAAAATTACGGTGGAGATAGGAGCTGACTAAATGAAAGCAGAAGATTAAAACCCTTGTTCTAGGGCAGAAGAAAGTAATTAATTTTCGTGGTTGCTGCTCACTAGCAGCTTTGATTATTTTATGGTTCCCATCTCTTTACCCTTTCCTGTTTAATTATTCTCCCTTATCAGTCATTTAGAGACTAAGGACCTTCAAGACTGGCTGAATTCGGTCTTATCCTCTTTTATGTTTTCTTGTCAAGACTGCTGTTATCTACTTCTTCTTCCATCTGTGGCTTATTTGTTCTGCCAAGGCAACAAGCTTCTCTTTGTCACCTCCCCAAGGTCACCTCTGGGACATCTTCCATATGTGTAACTATATCCAAAACCAATGGCTCTAAGGTCACCTGCACAGCCCTTTGCCTTTCAAAAAAGCCTTACCTCACATCTCCTCTACCCACTCACAAAAAATCACTGTAACTTGTCCATAAACTGAATGTGCTAAAAACTTATGTTCTTATTCCGCTGCCCATTTGGCAGTCCTTGGGCTGTGGGTTTCCTGGAGAAGGAACTGTATTCTTCAGCGATGTCTAGACTGGTCAAACTAATAGCGTCTGAGCACAGGCCCACCACAGTCACCCATCTTGCTGAATTGGTAGCATGATCTCTGGTATGATTTTGGCTTAGGCCAGGCAACTCTCTTCCGAGCATTACCTGAGTACAGTTCAAGTTTGGACATTAGGATGGGCCAGGGACTGTTCCCAATACGCAGTTGACAGGTCCAATGTTGTTTGGGAGAGAAAAGCATTTAGCTGTATGGATGTGAGCTCTGCCATATCTGCATGGAACATGCTGACATCCTACCAGACTGTAAATCTCAGCCATTGAAACAGGGACTGTTTGGGAGGTGTGCAGTCCCCATCTCCCTGGGGATCTCAGCAATGACTGAGATTTCAGCTTTCTGCCTGAACCTCAATAACAAAACAATGGCTGTATTTTGCCATTTCTAAGATTTTATGAGTGCATAAGAAAGCACATAAGAAAACTTTTGCCTTTTCCCCCCCCCCCTCATGTACTTGAAAGGTGTCCCTTTCTTAAGTCACATGGATCCCTCACTTAACACTGTAAGAATAAAACCCAGTTCCAATCTCCCTTTCATTTGAGAAAGGCCAAGAGGTCCTTTGAGAAAGGATCAGAAGTCCCTGCACTTCCATTCCCCTTCTTGAGCCATCTGAATTACCTTTTGCTTACTCAAGGGTTAACAGGGAGTAGCCAAGTCTGCCAGGAGCTTTCTCTCCAAATCCTGCCTGTGAAACCTGTGGTTTCCCCTTAAGGGACCATGCTGGGGCAGTGGGAGCTGGAGAGAGCCTGACTCCCGAAGAGCTGTGCTGCAGGAGAAAGGAGGGTCGTGGGGAGGCACAGAACCTCTCAAAGAGCATCCTGAAGACAAGGCAGCTGTAAACAACTTGCAACAGGGAAGGTTAATGTGTGAGGTGGTGACTTAGGGCAAGGAAGAGGCAATAGAACTGGCGGCTGTAGAATTTGCACTACTCAGAGGGCCTCGCCACGGCTCTGGAGGGAGCAGGGTGTCAGAGCCCCTTGGTGTGATTGCAGATAAAGTTGTTATTCCCTCCATTAAGGCCCCTCTCTGACACCACGGAGGGGAAGGAAAGATCAATAGGAGCCTGGGAGGTCATAATCTGTCTCTTATGGGGCCTTAGGAGAATTTCGTAGCAAAAGCCACAAGCAAGAAAAACGCAAATGAAAGCAAGAACTGTTGTGCACGTCCTTTGCTGTCAACAACCACATTTACAGCTCGATGCCATTCTTGTACCAAGCATCAGATGCTGGAAAGCAAAGGAAAAGACTGATGCCTGGTAGAGTGGTCATCTCGTTTCTTGCATGCCTCTGACAATAGCTCATGGAGGTTTTGCGGCTACTTTGTTTTAGGGGCAATAAAAACAATTAGGGACAAGGAGAGTGTGTGTATATTCTTATCCAGATTTTGGTTTTAAATGAGGAAAAATTAGAAGAGTAATTCCAATCTCTCTTAACTGGGATTCCTAGTCAAAGCATTGCTACACCATCCTTTCCAACCCCTGGCACAGAGCTGAGCTCTGAGACCTTCTAAACACCATTTCTTAAACCCTCCCATCCCATGGCTGCAATACAGCCAATATTTAGGAGAGAGATTTACAAAACTATATTTATACCCATGCCCTCGTTCTGCCACAATTAAACACCATTTCTAGAGTTGTGCTGAGATCACTGATGGTATCAAGTGCAAACAAGACAGTAAATTATAAAGCCATATTGGCATCATTCGCCTTTAAAAGGCACAAAACTGCACACATACATGCACTCACACATACGCAATTTTACCAAGCATTAAAGACAGAGATATTTTTAAGCTTCTGTGAAACAGATGCATAACTGCTGTGAGGATGTTTATATAATTAAAATGTCTAATATTATTTCTGGTATCTTCCTCTAAAATCTCTTTATTTTTAATTATTTTTCCAAATAAGTTTTGAAATATTCGCAAAGGCTAAACACATTTAAGATTGCAGAAAGGCACAGTTAAGGTCTGATAACATTATGCACAGGTAAGTTTGAAGAGTCACTACTTTTTGGGGGACACTACTTTTACTGCTGTGCTAGGATCCACCCTGATAGATCTACACACACGAGTGACTTTCCTACCCCGCATCCAACAGCAATATGCAAACAAGTCAGGTTCGCATGCAGAACAAGCTGTGAGGGCTACTGTAGGGCCCCAGTTTAGGAAGTATTCTTTACACTACCAGTCCTGGAGTGAGTAGAAAGGCCGTTTCACTGAGTTTCTCAGGGGAAGTTCATGGCCTCTGCATTTGACAGACCAGAATAACACTGCTGCTCCATTCCTGAAGTGCTGATGCAATATTTTCACTAGAACTCTTGCAGAGAAAGTCCAAAGGAAAAAAAAACAACCCTAGATTAAATTTCAGTGACAATAAATCAAAGCATGAATGCTTAAAAAACTCAAATGCAATTGCTTTTCTGCATAGATATTACCTTGCCATCCCATAATACAAAACCCATTTGTTTTCGCTGATGCAGAACCTTGTTGTAGAAATGTCATTACAGCCAAGAGGCAGCATCAAGGAGGATATCAGGTTTTCCTTTGGATTTATGTCTTGGAAAGTGGACATATCTGCAGTGACCTGAAACACATGCAGGCCGTGTGTGACAACATAACCTAGTTGTGTTCACTGTTGTAACAGCAAGGTGCCTTCACCGCCTTTCCCATTCTTTCACAAGGAGGTAGATGGGTATGAAAAAAACCCACCACATTCGCAATGTGCAAAATAATTTCTAGCATGAATGTATGAGAAAACGTCCAGAAAAGATTTAAACACACAAAGGAATTATATATATATATTTACGGTTTTAATAAACTATTTCGTCATATCCTTCCAAGGTTCCTTGGCCCAGCTTCCCAAGCCTCCACATGCAGCATCAAACTGATGAGTCTGCTGAAGGCTTTGCCAGTGAGACAACATAGGGTTCAACTGCTTTTAGAAAAAAAATTGCAAACCTTTCCTCTTGAAAACCAACCAACCAATCCAATCCACCCCACCCCACCATGGCAAGAGTGACATTCACAAAACCGACATGTCTTTCACTCAGTTAAATCTCATGGAAATAATAAAACCTTAACCATAAACCCTGAAATTTTGCCTCAAGCAGAATGCTTGAAAGAGCAGAAATTCAAAGACGCCATGATATCCACAAGAGACTTGATTACAGTCAGTGATGTTATGCAGCAGGCGCTCAAACACTGCAGTAATGGGTGGGAGCATTTACGTGCAGGATGGGTAAAACATCAAGAAACAAGAGTCCCAGACACGTCACTTTGTGCAGCAGAACATCCCAGATTGCTTTGCTTTGTCTTGATGTGGAGAGAGCAAGAGAAGTGTGTGTGTGTATTTGTGTGTCCTTGAACACCTATACCGAAGAGCGGTCTGCAACATCTATGGTAAGTTAGGTAGTTGGTGCCACTCAACCAAAGCACAAAACTCTTGGTCTTATCCAAGACAGTGAGGTACTTATAAGAATATAATAGATACAGGATGCCAAGGGAACAGGACAAGCAAAGGTTTAACCTCAGGAGATTGAATCCTTCTCCAAGATGTTCAGGAAACTTGGAAAAATTCTACTGACCTCAGTGTCAATCCTCCTGATTAATAGTTTTCCAGAAGTTTGCCATAGTTCTGACTGGGAACGTTTCAGAAACTGAATCATATTTGACAACTGTTTCTGCAGTAAAACAGCACGTGCAGACAGAAGTGAGAATCTCGCTGCCTGCGGCGTCTCTGAATGGTGTCACAACACTATGCCTTCTCAGTACCATCACTGTTTCATTTCATTTTATGGACCTGACTTCTTAAATTGTTTCCATAGGCCATTTCCTTCTCTTTTCTCCCCCCGTTAATTTATATAGGAGTCAATTTGAAGTTCTATTTGAAACCGTGTGAGTTATTCTACATCAATTCTTTTGAACTTGCTTTGCTTGCCTATCAGCTGCCTTAGAGATTACCACATCCATAAAAGCCCTTTTGGGGTACAGACCTAATGCAAGACATACTTTAGCTACAAAAAACTCCACTGCTTAGCATGACAATAAGTTACTTTTGCAGTTACAAAAATTATCTGGTTCCAGTAGCTTGCCAAGCTTACTAACTACTTGCCTGTTTTTCACTTGGAAACAGAAAACACTGACTGGCTGAGGCTGTGTTCACGATGCCTGTTTTTAGGACTGCGTAGAATTTACAGTCAAATTACAAGCCTCTAAAAATAGGAGGTGATAGCGTTGACAATAGCAAAGCCTGAGCCGTGCAACTTGGACTGCTACAAATGAAACAAATAAAAAAATTGTAGGTGTGGCTGGAGCATTCCCAAACAGACACAATCCCTCAGACCATATGGGCTGCTAAAAGCCCTACAGTATACTGGTGTTTGTGCCTACAGTTTAGTTCTTTTAATTCTGGGCTACTGCCAAGCTGTGACTTACCTGTGCTCTCCAGCTGCATCTATTACTTCTGGTCGGTCTGCCATGTCTCTCTGGCAACGTAGTAGTTTGGTGTGGTTATTTACTGCTCAATCCTCTGCTCAGGGAAAGACTTGTGCCTTCCTGCCTGATAAATAGTGCTAATCTTTTTTTCCTTGTTTCAGCAGTTCCACAGGGACCATCAACACCACCTCTGGGCTCCTGTTCTCCCTCCACAGTCTGTTTTCTGGCAAAGGTTCTCTACACCCCCGTTCAAAATAAAGGTACCTGCCCTCTGCCTTATCCCCAAGGGTCTCAGCCAAGGCAGAGGGAAAAACGTCATTTTTCCACTCCTTCAACTAGCTCTCATCTCACTACAAATTACATTTTTCACATTGCTGTTAGCTACCCTCTACACTAATTGCAACCTTAAGGTCCTTCCTAGCACCTTTCCTACCAAGAACTCAGAGAGAAACCTTAAAGAAGTGGGGAAGAGAGATTACAGGGAGGGGAGGAAGGGCAGTACTACTGAAAAGGGACAAAATTAAATTGCTGTGGGGCAGAAGCACAGAAAGAACTATTAAAATCGGGGGTGCGTTTCCAGAGACCAAAGGTCACAAAACTGGCAGAGAGCTGAGGGAAGATCACATAAAGATGGGCAAGCCAACCCCATGCCAGAGAAGCTGGAGAGAGAAACACAAAGATGGTTTCCACAATTGCAGGATCACCATTCCAGCAAGCAGAAAGCCCCATGGGTTTGCAGAAACTGAAAATTATGCAGGAAGAGAGGCTTGGAGGTGGATGGAATGATTGCACTTAACACAGAAAGAATATGATGGTCATTTAAAGATGAATTGTAGGGGTTAACTTCTAAATGTGACATGCAAAATGTAGCTGCTTCATTTCAGCAGTGATGTCATTGATAGGCTAACATGCAGTTTTGAAAATTTTCATGCTGTTAATCCTAGTTTTCCATTGCATGGCTCTTGGCTGGTATTTCTTTGCCTGGTTCATTACACAGACTTTTGGCCAAGAACTGTTGTAGTTGACTCACAGGTCACTGAGGTTTAAAATAAATAGGAAAAAAAAAAAAAAAAAAAAACGGACAAGAAGGGATATGTGACATCACTGGTGATTAAAGGGTTTTTGGTGTGTTCTGAGAAAACATTCAGGTCAGAGTAAACTGGAAACAGAAAAATGGACTTTCATAGGTCAACTTGGAAAACAGTTCTATACAGAAAGCAGAGTTAATTATCACAGATTTTTGATCCCAAGCCACCCTGTTCTTGCAGAGACCCAGTTTAGGTTTAGATCAGTATTAGCAGATTAAATTTGTAATAGGTCTTTTATCTACCCCATTACAGAAGAACAGTGACTCTCTTACTTGTCTTGCCCTACCCGACATCCTTGTCTTGCTCAGTGAAGCAAGCCTGAATCGACAAACTTTTCTTGCCTTAACAATGAAATCAAAAATGTGAAAGAAGCAAGCGAAAGGGCAAACGCTATAAAAATAGCAAGACAAAACAAAAAAGCCCAACTGCTGCTGTTCTCTGGGGTTTCTGTTTGTTTAAAGAGCAGAAACAACTCCACTTAAGATACAGTATATATTATAAGATGCTCCTAAGGTTGTCTCCATTTTCAGTAAGGAATTCTAACTTAACATGCTGCCAGAGTTATCAATTTTAAACTAATTTGCTGAAAACTAAATACAATCACTAATAATGATCAGACCTTGGCCTTTGAAGGATGTTGATAGTTAAAAAAAGAACCCTCTGATACTACATTTAGCCTATAAAGGATTACTCTATTAGTGTATCTTAGGGATTAGTAGAAATGTTTGTCTAATGAATGCAGCAACTATATTTGAGCACGTCTGAATAAGCTACTTGTCGATTGAACCCTATCTATTTATAAGTACTTCTGAATGGTATTGAATCTGTATTGCAGTATTGCAATGGCTTTTGCATAAAAGTAAGTATTTTATTGCCATTCACATTGTGAAATTCTCCTAATTTGCCAGTGGTATTTCTGAAACCTATCATGTAAAATATACAGGATGGACTTTCCTATATCTGGCCTGGTTTGGCAGTTCTCAACAGGGGAATATATGCACTTGTGTACATAAAAATCTTCAGAAATGCAAATTAAAGCACTTCTTAAAGTAAGTGCTATCTATGTCTGTCTTAATTCAAGGCAACCATCAAAATTTTGTTATAAAATAATATCTAAAATTCCACTGTCCATATTTCAGCTCTAATACAAAGTCAATTCTATTACTATTTGAATTTAAAATGCTTCATAAATGGATAAAACCACAGTTTTGTAATGGCAGAAATCAATGGAAATCTCTTATGTGAATAAAAAAATGAAAACAACATATGTTAAAATATATCTGTTTACATATTTTAAACCTAACCAGTACAGCAGCAATAAAAAGCTCTCTGGAAAACAGAGTTGAAATAAAGAGAGCAGGAAGTTCAGAGTTAAGGCAGACAGTGTTTAAAGGTATTTAATTACAAAAGCAAAGCTTTTTTTTTCCCTGAACTACAGTGAACATTCACAAAGTCTTTAGTTATTTCCTGTTAATAACAAATTTAGACTATCTATGTTCAGGCTGATATTTATGCCTAACTTTGTCAAATCTGAACAGGACTTTGAAAATAGGGAGTTTGAATGAGTAATATAAGGAGTAATATAATGGAAAGGCTCTGTCTGGTTTTCTGAGAGCGCTTACCACATTCACTTCTAAAGTCAGGCACCTTTAAAGGTTTCTTCAACAGTACCCCCAAAATAACTAGTCATTTTTGAAAAGGAAGACTATCAGTCCTGTAGTTGGGACTTAGATTAGTGGCAAGCACACTAGAAATGCACAGGTAGGAGGCTGACATACGTTCTCTGTAATGCATTGTTTCATGAGATGTACCTTCCTGTAAATATACCTCTTACATCTTCAGAATTAACAACTCTTTCTGTAACACACACGCGATCATATATATATAGATGTGCATGTTTAGACATGTATGCTTATATCTATACATATGTGCTTACATATACACACACAATATAAACAAAAATAATCAAATTGATTTCTTGAAATAATTTTTGAAACACAAAGCACTTCGTTTCAGTAATCACGCTGAAAACAACTCCACACAGTTGACAGTAATTTTTTCCTCTTTAGAATAAGATTTTCCCATAAAATATCAGTTTAAGTTCAGAGAACTCTCAGCTGTTATCTTGTACCTATTTCGTACACACTTCTGGTACAGAGCTCTGCATGAATACAGATGAATAAAAGTTAAATACTTCTGTATTATTTTAATTTGTACTCTGCAAATAGCATGAGGTTTTTAGCTTCCTTTTATCCCCTGAAATATATTATGTCCATCTGTACTGTCATTCATACAGTCACCGATACTGAGACAGAAATATCGAACAGAAGAACTAAGTCAAAATAATTTCAAAGCGTCTTTATACCTTCTTGGGCAGCATTGCTCCAAAGCAGGATAAAATTAATACCTGGGTTTTTATGCCTTACTTATTTTGAAAATAATTAGAGCTGTAGTTTTAACCAATGTACATACATATCTGAAAGCTAAACTTGTAAATGTATCCTCTGTATTTGCATATAAGCTGTAGATCTGAAAAATTATTCCAAGCTTTATTTCTTTCCAAGGCACTTTAAGTACACAGCTCTCCATGAATGACGGGATGAGAGCTGCCTGCCTTTGAATGTACCAGTCAGTGTGGTGGAAGGAACATCAAGGACAATATGACGTGGAACACAACATTTACTGACATTTATTCGGCATGACCTGCCTGAGTCAGCGTGGCCTTACCGGCCCTAAGAACATTCACTTCTGCTCATGAGTAATGTCCCAAGCCAAGAAAACCTTTTAGCACCACACCCGGCTGTGTATGCTTCCTCTGCGTAGGCACAGCCCCCAGGGTGAATCAGGACATCTTCCCTGGGTTCTAACCACCAGTGGCTGAAAACACATCATAGGTTTTTACCATGTTGGGTCAAGGACATATAAACAAACCTTCTTAGGCCATGGAAATAAATTCTTTTTCATACATCACAGTTTCTTCAAGGTTTACTGGCTCATCTTCAAAACCCTGAGACAGTTGCTTTCCCTGTTGTAGAAGTGGAAAAATTCTAGACTCTAGATATTTTACCCCTACTTCACACCAAATTAGCTCTAACGGCAGATAGATGACAAAATGGGTAATCCCTAATACTTCTAAAGTCAAAATGAAAAAAGGATTGGTAGTACCTGAAGTTCTACTGTGAACTATAAGCTATTCCTGCAAAATACCGCTTAATCGAGTCCGTGCTACACTAAGTAATTGTTATCATATAGCTGCAGATAGAGCACTTGAATATAACATAGGTGTTATATTTGCATTTGTAGGTGTGACAACTACTTCGGGAAAGGACTGTGCAGGTTTGCTACGCCCTCAAGGATTCTGCAGTTGTCACGGAGGCGTCTTGAGCAAAAAACATCCCCTTGTTAGAAGACAGATGCTCCCCATAAGCTGGAGATCTGGAAAGTCTGCAGTTTGTTTAGGAAATGCTCCTTCCTCTTTCCATACCAGCATACTAGCAAGTTTTTTTGACAGCCAGAGCTTTTATAGGAACATTGTCTTCATGACAATGGTCTCCTAGAGGTATTCTGAATCAAATGCTGATGGCATGAGTACAGAAAATGAGTACCATACAAAACTGAGGTGGCTTTTGTGTCTGTAAAGTTTTAAAAGGCTCCTGTGATGAACTCCAAAGAAGCTGTATAGGCTCACCTTGTATCTGAGGAAGATGAAAATGCCACTAATACAAAGAAAGACAAAGGAAGAACATACCTGGTAAGAGATTTCCAGCAGGCGTTCAGTCTCACGGATGAAGTGGCGGAGATCTTCTTGGATGGTTACCTGTTTTGAAAAGCCAGTACCTCCTGAATGGTGAGCCAACTCCTGCCTCTCCATCCTCCACACCATGTATATTGCCTATTCATATTTAAATGATGTATTTTTAAGTCTCTGCAGACATTTCCCCTCTATTACATTAATTATGACGGGAAAATTGGTGTGCTGTCCTAACACTACCCATCCCACTCTTCAGGAGCACACTGTATGTGGGTAGTAGGTTTCCCCTGTGTGAGGTGAAAGACAAAGCTGTTTATATTCCACATGTCTGCTAAGAGAAGGAAGCTCAAATGAGGAAAAAAAATCTGTGCTGAGAAAACGTGTGAAGTACTGCAGGGGAAAGACATTGGAAGAGCAGAATGACATTTTCATGTGACCACCTTAGGCAAAGAAACAAAAATTCTTTTCAAAAGAAAAAAAAAATCAAAAGGGAAAGGAAATAAAGGCCTTCTCACAGACCTTTATAATACTTTATACGAAATGTTAACTTCCCAGCTAGTGTTATTAAAGGCTAGGCAGAAGTCATTACACAAAAATGAATGCAGCTTCATGTTCTGCACCTCCAAACTTTAGTTATAAAAGTGTCTCGGGTAGACTCAATGGAAATTATTTTCTTTTAAAGACAACTGAAGTCAAGTTCCATGTTTTCAAGTTGATGGTGGGATGTAATTCTGTTTTAAAATTTGCCATTAGATCACAAGAAGAATGGGAGATTTTTCTGCCACCTACAGGGCAGGACTCCACACCTGCACCCTTTCTTCCCAAGAAAATTTAGTGCTGGGAACAAAATAATAGTTTTCATTTTCATTTAATTTCATTTTTTTCATTTGCCAGTAAAGTAAGTCATATCAAACTATAATTATAAAAAGATAGTAGTGGTGGGAATCTGTCACAAAACTCACGGCCTGTTTTTTTCAGTCAGGTGGGGCCCTCACTATACATAAGAGCAAAATGGGAGCATCTCCAGCAAGTTCACTCTGCACAAACTTTAATGCCTCCTCCCTTTCTGGGCCATTTCAATGAAGAAGTGTTTTGGAGCCAGCTCTCCTTCACTAGCAGGTAAACCCTTTGTTAAGATAGTAATTTTTGTGGGAACCTCATGTTAAAATACCAGCAGCAAATAATTTATTCTCGCTAAGGAACTTTACAAGGATACAAAGCTTCACAAAGGCAACAATTTGGTTTCCCCCTTTGCACACCAAAATAACACGCTTTTACTGCTGCTTCAAATCCAATTAATCGTTTGGTTTCCTTTTACCATCCGACTTTCTCTTCAGGGACAGTATCCTTGCCATTTAGTAATGGTATAGTTTTAATGACCATACCAGAGATGGTGTGTACCCAGAATACAGATAACCACATTATTGGAGACTGCATCATTCTCATATGGAAGAAAGAGCCAAAATAATGATGAGTGAGGAAAATATTTTGCATAGGTTTCTGGAAAACCCTGAAAAAATCCTATTGTAAGAAGAGCTGCAGCAAAGATGCTTAAAAATGAAACAACGCAAAACAGTCTCGATGAAAATAATTTACTCAGGTCTAGTCAGATGTAAGTATTTTAGATTAGATTGCAGTTTTATTGTTGCCTCAGCAGGGGGAAATCCCCAAGCCTGCAAAAGGCCCAAATTAAGTGCTAGTCTATTGCCCATGGGACTCGGGTTATGCGTTTTTGAATAAAATAATACTGTTTTAAGTAATAACTGTTTATAAATCCTAATGCAGCAAACATCCTGCTACTTTGACTGTATTACAAGAATAACAAAAAAGACTTAATTCTTACTCTCGGGACCCCGCTCCTACTCCCCTGTAAGCAATTAACACTGAAATAAAATCGGAAAGTGCCCACCGACCTAGCGAGCCACCTCAGGCCCTGGCCCTGCCGGCAGCTCCCCACTGAGCCCACGGTTCTCCCCGCCATGAGAGCCCTCACCTCAGCTCCCCGGCACCGACAGGACAGCCTTACAGCTCCTCTGATTGGCCAGCGGCAGACAGACGCAACCACCCCGATTGACTGCACGCCTCGCTGGTGAGCGTGATGGGCTGGGCCCAGCTCCTGCCTCTGCTGAGTGCTTGTCCACCTCCTCCAGGCGTCGCCCCTGTCCTGCGCCCCCGCCTGCAGCCGTAGGTGGGCATCCTGGTCTCCAAATTGCAGGGACGTGGATTCGACGGATGGATGACTTGGTGGGTAAAGAACTCGCTGGACAGTTGCAGGCAGAGTTGTGGTCAATGGCTCAGTGTCCAAGTAGAGACCAATGACGAATGGTGTTCCTCAGGGGTCAGTACTGGGACCAGGATCGCTAGTCTTCAACATCTTTGTTGATGACATGGACAGTGGGATCCAGTGCACCCTCAGCAAGTTTGCCAATGATACCAAGCTCTGTGGCGAGGTAGATGTGCTGGAGGGGAGGGATGCCACCCAGAGGGACCTGGACAGGGTGGAGAGGTGGGCCTGTGTGAACCTCATGAAGTTCAACAAGACCAAGTGCAAGGTCCTGCATCTGAGTCGGGGCAATCCCAAGCACAAATACAGGCTTGGCGGGGAATGGCTGGAGAGCAGCCCTGAGGAGAAGGGCCTGGGGGTGCTGATTGACGAGAAGCTCAACATGAGCCAGCAATGTGCGATGGCAGCCCAGAAAGCCCACCGTATCCTGGGCTGCATAAGAAGTGTGGCCAGCAGGTCAAAGGAGGTGATTCTGCCCCTCTGCTCTGCACTGGTGAGACCCCGCCTGGAGTCCCACTCTGGAGCCCCCGACATAGGAAAGACATGGACCTGCTGGAGCAGGTCCAGAGGAGGGCCACAAAGATGATCATAGGAGAGGTGCTCCAGCTCTCTGAGGAGAGGCTGAGAGAGTCAGGTTTGTTCAGCCTGGAGAAGAGAAGGTTCCGGGAGAGACCTTACAGCAGCCTTCCAGTACCTAAAGGGGGCCTACAGGAGAGCTGGTGAGGGACTTTGTAAGAAGTTATGTAGTGATAGGATGAGGGAGAATGGCTTCAAACTGGAAGAAGGTAGATTTAGATTAGATAGGAGGAAGAAATTTTTCACTTTAAGGATGGTAAGGCACTGGAACAGGTTGCCCAGGGAAGTTGTGGAGGCCCCATCCCTGGGAGTGTTGAAGGGCAGACTGGATGGAGCTTTGAGCAACCTGGTCTAGTGGGAGGTGCCCCTGCCTATGGCAGGGGATTGGAACTCGACGATCTTCAAGGTCCTTTCCAACCTAAACCATTCTATGATTCTATGATCCTGCTGAGGCCTGGCAGAACTAATCCTCAATAATAGCCTTATAAATACAAGCAGCTCTGTTCCAGAAAACCTGTGCCTGAAGAACCAAAACCTGCAACCTTGTAAGGCAGTGAGAGCAGATAAGAATCTTAAAAAGCAGCCTTAATTCTGAAGAAAGCTGACCACAAGAACAGCACTGTACAGAAAAAATGTTTATTGAGAGTGTTGCTGCAGTAGAATTGTTACCATTTCATCAGCAAAAGCTGTGTGGCAAAAGAAACATTTCATTATTGTCTTCCTGTCACGAAATCCAGTCCATATGTCAGCACTGGTCTCTCAGCTGGTTGCTCAGCTCCTGAAGTTTAGCAATCACGTTGTCCATAGTTGTCACCTCATCAGCTATCTCACTGTGAACCTCATTACTTGTTACATCTACAAAAAGTTGCTGCATGACAAAAAGAAATGCATTATTTTAAAATAGACATACAGTTTTCTCTGTTTCGACAGAAAGGTCATCACTGCTATCCTGCCTTTTTGTATTTTTGGTACCTATGATGGTATCTCTCTCTTTAGAAAGTCCATTTTGTGGCTAATAAACAGAAGGCGCATACATCTATATATATATAGGTATACACACACATATATAGACATGTGGTCTGTGCCACACACTTAATATTTTGCCTAAGGGGCCAAATCCTCCTGTGGATGTTGGGTTTCTGGTCTGACTTGACTGCTTATGCTGACTCCCGATCCCATCGAAAATGAAGGACTTTACCATGAAATTCAAATTAAAAGAGCATCTAACATACTGTCACTGCAGTTTACAAACCCACCTGCCGATAAATTAGAAGTTGTGAATTTTAATTGCCAGTTTTTCCAGTGTCATATTCGGTTGTGTCATTTTCTCCAAAACCCCAAATAAACATCTTTTAACATGTGGTGTCAAGACATGTGTGGGTGGAGACATTAATCTGTGTGTAATTAAGTTATAGAAGAGAAAACAAAACACTACAGAGTAATAAAAATAGTTTGTTCTTAAAGATCTTAAGACATTAACAAAACCACAAAGCAGCTAACTTATGAGCAAACATAATCTTTATGTATTTAGAGGGAAACCAAAGGAGAGGAATGCTAATGACTTGTCTAAAGCCTTGAGATACGCAAGCTCCGACTGGAGCTTTCTGCATGCCACACCAGAACACGTTGCTATTGCGAGGGCAGGACCTGTCATTTGACTCAAGTAATATGGAGGTACCACTCCGCAAAAATATGGGGGGGACGGGGGGGGGAACGGGGGGACACACAGGGACGGGACCTAAACATATGTTTCCCCTTTATTATGTAAAGGGAGAGTGATTCACACTTCATTTGACACAAATGAAAAGCCTACATTTAGAGACAAAAACAAACCAAGAAAACAAAAGTTGCTCTGGAGTACATTTGTACATCATTATATCATCAAAACATAATGGGACTATGCAGATACGTATATAAACAAAAATGTACTTAGAAGGCCTGAACCAAGGTATTCAATGTGCCTCAGAACAGTGTTGTCACTGAAAGAAGGAACATCTTACACAAAAATAGGACCATGTTTCTGCTGCAAGTACAGAAACTTTTCTGACTTTCAGCCCAAAAACCTCACACTAGGAATGTGACAAAAAAGTTTGGTTCTTTCTGGCTAAGACAGCTAAATAAATCACGATGATATAATTATTTGTTTGGGTTTTGTTTGGTTTTTTGGTTTTTTTTTTTTTTTTCCCCCCACACAGTTAAAGAGATCTATTCAACTAGATGCAGCCTGGGGAAGTTTCACGCACCATCATTCTTTGGTCTTTGTGCCCCATGTTTCCCCACAACAGTACACACATTTCATGCATTTACGATACAGCTCCATGACCTTTCTCCTTTTTGGAGACCCCACCTGTCAGATCCAAATGATGCATGGGGGCAAGGAGCAGAAGAGAACCCACTGTGCTATTTGCCAGAGCATGCGACTGCCCAGAAGGCTCTGTACAGAAAGGAGCCCATTAACAACACGTTTTTGAGTTGCAGCCTTCAGTAGAATGTGGGTGCATCATGAGTCCAGCACAACGCAGGAGCTGGAATATCAGAGATGGAGATCCCAGGAAAGGTGAGAAGTCTGAGAAGTGACATTGTTTTACCTGTACAAAAACTACTGATTTGTTCCAATTGCGAGTCCTGACTACAAAATTTTAGAATTTTATCTTTTAAAAGTTTCACTGTTCCTTTTTTCCTTCTGAAATCTTAACTACTGAGTCTGCTTTTAGCCCATTTTTGTGTTTTCCTCTGTTAAAAGGAAAAAGAAAAAAACCCCACACTAATATTGACTCACAAGGCAGCAAAAGGAGATGCTGCAGTCAAGCTTTGACAAGCATAAACAGTGCTAAACTCTTTATGCATAGGATCTTACAGAAGATGGCTGCGTTTTTAAACCACAACGCGCTTTGGAAATTCAATGTGACTTCAAATGAAAAATAAGATGGCATCTTGGAAAGTATGCAAAAACAGTGAGGTCACACCAATAGCTTTATGTACAATCATATGTAGTCTTGCTTTGTCTCTACAATCATAACTAGTCTACACACTAGTCTACAAACTTTTTTTTTTGAACCATTCTGTGAATCACAACAAAACATAAACGTGGGGTTTTTTCACCACATTCCGAAGACTTAGTATGTCAGTAACTAAAAGCAGAATTGCAGAGCCAGCTTGTATCTGCTTATACAACTTTCCTAGGCTCTTATCCTTAAAATTATAGGACTTAAAAGAGAGTGAGCCAATTTTAGCACACTGATGTTGAATCAACACTTTGTAACACAAGCATACACGTTATAAAACTTACGTTCTGTAATTCACATTTACTAAACCTCACACACAGCCAGGAAGAATACTTCTTTAAGACATTAAGTGTAATTTGAATGAAAACATATTCCAGATCAGTCCTCAGTTAAACAATGGCTCTGTCTCATGTTGTAAGATGAAGGGTAAAATTAGGATACTAATGGTGCAGAAACAGACTCAGCTTTTTGGGTGCCTGGCTATAGAGGCACAACTCCAAAACCCAAACATATGATTCAAACACGATGACATTTTCCAATAAATTAATACCTGAATTGGTAGGGTATCCATGAAAGCCTTATTAAAAATTAGTTCTCTCTTTTAATATACAACTCTGTTTTTAAGACACTTCAAGTGATGCAAAGTAGCCCTGACATGTTTTGGTCCTTTCTGCAGGTTTACATCCATTCTCTCTGAGGCTGTCCTGCTTCCCCCATGACTAGTGACATAAGGAAGAGGTCTTTGAAATCACTGAATTCTTCCAAACATTCGAGACCGTTTGCCGAACATTTTAAGTAAAATTCTAAATTAGTCTAAGAGACGGCATTGACGTTTAAGAGTAGTAGGTTTCTTTCAGCCAAAGCCTAGCAGGAAGAAGGGAAATGAAAGTCTGCTTAAACCTGGAATCCTTAACAGTGTAGAGGTGAAGATCCATCTGATGATGCACTGGGACAGGCAGGTATTATTTGATCTATAAATGACTCAAAACAGAGAAATGATTTCTGGCAACAGAACAAAGATTCCTATCTTTCAAACAAAAATTCCTGCCTTTCAAACGTTCCTACCTTTGCTTTGGATGACAAGCCCCGTAAGTTGAGCCGAGCTGAAGAAAGTATCTGCAAAGCTTCCTGATGATTAGATTTGTTCTTGCTGCACTTTATAGCCACTAGAATCCAAACACAGAAGAAAAGGACGCCAAACCAAAAACACATTACCTCTACAGCAGTAATATTTAAACAACAACATTTAATTAAAAATCTTGATACCTTCCATAGACTATTTTTTAATGTAATATCCCCAAAAAGAAACATAAAGAAAAAGAATGCCACGTAATTTTGAGACGGTAACTCTAGACCCAACAGGTATGTGTATCCTTCTTAAACATAAGTACCACAGCACAGCGAATAGTCTTACTGAGTCCAAGTTTTGTCCATCTGTTGGACAGTTAATCAAACTTACGTGATGAATTGAGGACTGAGATGAATTACAGATGCATTTTCACTTGCATTATGAAATTGCTAGACCATGAAATTAATTGATTCCATGTTTACCAGTCATATGTTTACTGACTCACCCAACACAATTTCTGCCTCATTCCGAGTATATTTTTGTATGCATATTATTTTGTTACTAATCTTAACAAATATTTGCCACACTCTTCATGAATAACAGAAGTTCTTTTCAGGTAGAACGTACCATGTGCAATCTCTACGGCTCCTTTCACCACTTCCTTAAAAGAAGAAACATCTTTCTCCCAATCGCTTGATTGAATTTCACATTTATGTGCCTTAGTGAGACACTGCAGTGACTGCAAGGGGGGGGGAAAAACGATCAGTATGTGAGAAAACAAACTAGGAGAGTAATTTAGTTTTAAGTATCTATGAAATTAATGCTCAATCCAGAAAATGGATGTATCTTTACTCTGCTTGATTTCCTGTGAGTTGGAGTAGTGTCCCTCTCTGCAACGGTAAGCACCAGCTGTAACACAGATGTTCTTCACCGATATTGCTTCTCGAGTATGAGAGGCATATAAAATAACATGTGTCTAAACTTTATCTTTTAAAAATCTGTCTAGACTGATGGATGTGACCCATGTTTGCTAAGTCATAATTAAATGCACATGAAAAAGAGAAAAATACTTGTACTCACACTTTGAACAGCAGTTTTGTACCTAAAAATTTATAACTGAATACATCAAAGCTTTCTTTCTGTATATGTATTCTTGGCAAATAATGTATTTTACAGATGCAGCTATTAGCTGCCATACTGCTCTGGTTCACAGTGCGAACAGGAAAAATAAATGTAAACAATATGGAAGGAGGGTCCCATTAAGAAAAAAAAACATGAAAAATTTAAGCAGAAGAAATTCAGTTTTGCTTTCAAGTTTTGTTTTCCTTCTACGGCATCAGAAATACGAAGCAAATACATGCCAGAAGTTACATGGCTTTGTTCAATGACAACAATTCAATTATCTTTTCAAGAGTGTAGATATCATATAAAGGAATAAAAAACTTTATTGCACTCACGAACACGTACCGCACTGAAAGACTTCTGACTGCTGAAAAAATACAGAATAAATTTGAGGGTTGTCACCCCAGAAGCTTCTATGTTCTCTCTCCCACCAGAGTTCCAATCACTACAGCATGGGTGATTGAACTGCTCATGCTGCTGTAAATTGCAGTAAAGGTGTATTAAGTCAAACCAGAGCAAATTATTTTTTTTCATAATAACCTAGGTTATAATTGGTACTAGTTCTGGCCAGCAGAGGCAAGAACCTTCAAGAGAAGGAACAACAGTTTTTACAGCAGTCTGATTTCCGTCTGCACGTGTCTGAGTCAGAGCAGCAAATTAGGGGGGGGTTTGCTGACAGATGTCAGGGAGGGGAAAGAATTCAAAGTCTTGTGGGCTGTTTGTTTGCACTTCTGGAACCTGGATTTATCCTGGAAGGAAACAGTTATGAGCTGGGGAAAGTTCAAGGAACAGAAAGGTTTCATAGCCTGGGTATGGATCAGCAGGAAACTTGAAGGTTGGAAAGATTCCTCGGTGGGAGAAGGGTGGACTGGACTTTGTTCAGCAAAGACTGAAGTACCGAATGAGGTGGCAGGTTGTATACATAAAAGTGTAAGAGTAAAATATATGCTAAGCTAAAGAAAAAAAAGCACAAACCCAACACTTTGATAGTTTTACACTCCTAACTTGTAAACCCTGCCTGACGACTTTGATTCAATTTACAAAGCACTGTTGTGAATTGTAACTGTAGACTCTTGTGATTCATGGCATCAGATACAGCAGCAGAAACAGAAAGGTGAAAAAAAAAAAAAAAAACCAAGAACCATCCCACTGTGTACAATAGCTAGACATACAAGGTTGTTCTTTCAAATGCAATATTAGGAACAAAATTGGTTAAATATAATTAAATCTACACTAAATAAGGTATTACATTATGGGATAAAGGTCAACCCTTCCTTTGTCAGGAGGTACATGACACTATGATAAATCTGTTCCCATCTCTTTGTCCTATGATGCCAGAATATAGTAAATAATGCCTTTTCAGAATTTATTGACCTTTTGCATAATAAAAGTGGGTGGAAAACTGCAACGATACATCTGGAATTTTTCTACAGATTGTTAATAGTCACTTAATAGCTGAGTGACACATGATGGTGCTTGTGGAAGTGAAGCCAATCAATACTGGTTTTTAACGTTTTTACTTTAGAATAAGATATCAGAAAAAGCTACCAGTGATTATCTAGTGTACTGTAAATTAATTTTTACACTGTAAATTAATATATGCTGTGGCTGTAGGCAGTTTTGCTCTTTCATGATCTATATCTATGGTACCATCATACCAGGATACTTGGACACACACATAAGCGTACCTTAAATATTTATAAACATCGTTCCATTTTGCAGGGCAAGCTAGACTGTAAGCGTGTTCCATAACCAGTCTGATTAGGAAACACAGTTAAAGTCCTGTCTACTCTACAAATTGAAACCATGTTTTTAACTGGGTTAGTGAAAAATACTGTGATGTAACCAGATTCTAAAACGATTACATTTATAGTATAGACAGGGCCTCTGCTACTTTGCATGTCTGAGTAAGAATTTGAGGATATATTACAGGATATTGCAGTGTCTGTATTTCGGAATTCTAAATAGGCCAAATCCCTTTTGCTGTTCAGCTGTAAAGAAAAATAGGGAAGGAAAAAAGGGAGGAATTAGAGGTATAATGGACACAGGCAATGACTAAGCAAGGCATTTCACAGGGCAAAGCGCAAAGAGGGAGACAAGGAGCAAGGCCCCAATAATTGTAAGTTTAACCTCACAGGCATACAATTTCTAGGCCCAACTGTCTGCATAATATGCTTGACATCAAGGGACAAGCAATCCTCCAGACTGACGTTTTTGCTCAGGCCAAAGGCATAGCCCCATTAGGAAACACATACTGAATGCCGACCTTGCGTGTTTTCAGCTTCAGTGAAGATCTGACAACCCATAAGTATTTTTGGAGAGTGCAAGGATATTTGAATTTTGGAAAGTTAATACCGAATACAAAGCACACGTCAGCATACAACAAAGTAAACACTTCTAGCAGTGCAGAGTGGTTATTTTGGAAATGCAATCAACTCAATTACCTGGGAAGTGATAGGAACGAGAGATGGAATTAAGGTAGCAAAACCAGAGACAGGTAAAGAGAAACCAATGGTTGAACAGACTAAGAATTAAATAACTTTATTTAATTCCATTTTAAGCTAAATAAGGACAAAGCACTTTTACTCTAGGAACTCTAACTGTGGTATAGACTATCTTAAAGGCATTTTCCCTTAGTGGTTGAAAACAAGAATAAAGATGGCTCATGATGCCACTGGATCATGGTATTAAGATCCACTTTTTTCCAGAAGCTGCAAGATCTCATCTTCAGAATCAAAGATTCCAATTTAAAAAATGAATTCCAATTTTAAAATGAAATATTGTTAAAAGAGAGAAATTTTTTAAAAATCCACAAAAAATGGTGTAAAACATCTTGCTCCTGTTAGTTAATAAAAATGTGTGCTGCAGGAACATGAAAAACACAAAATAAGCTTACAGAAACACTAAAGCAAAACACATCTTGAACAAGAGCATGTCTTACTATAGCACTATAGTCTGTTAGAGAGCAGGTTTGTACCAGAAATGTGTATGCATAAAAACTTATACCTCACAACACACTTACCTTTTCGATATCTTCACCACTATCATTCTGTCCATTTCCATAAAGCTGGGCATAGAGTCTCCAGATCTCCCCATCATTTGTCACTCGTGAAGTCACTCTGCCCAAGAGCTCCTGCAATTTTCCCTTCAATCCACTCGCTACCTCTCCAGTGCGATCTGCCATACCATCCACCGCTGCTCTGACCAGAATAGCCAGCACCTTAAAAAAGCAGCAGGAAAGAGGTTTTATTTCAGCTCAAATCAACAACTGTATATATAATGATATCTATAATTTATGGTCTCCATTAATGATTCAGTAAAATACAAACATAATACCATATGACAAGTATAGAATTTACTAAGAAATACATTATTAGGGGAGTGATTCAACTAATTTAAACCTGTAAGATTCCATGGTTGGTGAAGATAAAGATGCCAAAGAGCTAAGATAACAATTTGGGTTACTGGGACAGGCTAGTGTGAAAGAGAATGGTATAGGAAACTGTGACAGTATCCTAAAGATATTTTCACCTTACAGTATCATTATAAAAAGATCAGTAAACAGGCTGAACCAGATTAATTCAGGTAACAGAAGACACTGTTGTTTACAAGACCCGTATTTAACTACCTGCTGAAATTGAAAGATGTATAGTGGATGAGATGGAACTGGAAGGCCACTGAATGCTATCTTGGGAAACTCTGTTTAACGCACTTCAGGTGAATTACTAGTGAAGTCAGTTCAATCAAACTTTTTAAAAGTACTCATTTAATAGCTGTACTTTCTGAGTCACTGGCTTGAGAATGTGGGATCTGACCTGCAGAAATGCTGAGCAATGCAGCTGCTGATGTACTCAACAGGAGCTGGGCTTTGCAGGTATGAAATGCTCCATAATACCAAGTGTCCCAGAAAAAAAACATAAGCCTTCATGTCGCAAACTGGACGCTGAAAATTAGAAAACAGTTTTGCTGTGCCTCAGTTCCTTCTCAATAAAATGAGAAACAGCAGATGTAAATTAAGACATGGGACCCTATGGTGAATTAGAAGAAAATAAACCCTGGAAAAGCTGTGGCTTATTAAGTGAGAACTACCTGTTCTGTGTAGTGCATGAGACACACACACTGAGGAAGAAACAATGATAAAAACAAAATGGAATGCTTTATGCTTGCACCCAAGGTAGGCCGGTAAAGGGTTTAGAAATTCATCCTGGTACTTCCTAACTTGTGATGGCAACTTCAATGCTTCAACATTTTTGTCCATGTGATATTAATACTTACAATGATATATTAATAGCAATATTAGTATCAAGACAGTAATAAAACCAATTTCAAAGATGATCTGTGAATAGCCCCAGACCACACAAATATACCACTACTCTAGTGAAAACAGGACAGAGGTGCATCTCACAAACCAAGATTTAGTTCACTGGCAGAAAGTAATGCAAAAATTTGGACACTATCAAAGTATATTACACTTAAAATAAAAACATATGCAGTTTAGTATTTGTGACATGTCATTTTCCTAAAACAACTTTGCTTCTACAGAATGACTCAATTAACATGCATGCCAAGAATTAATTACTGAGTCTTATCAGATATAGGAAATCTTTGGCAAAAAACCCCAAATAAATCAAAATGGCTGATGATGTTATGAAATAAATCTATGTGAAAGAAAAAATGAAAAAAATGTCTACATTTCACTGGTCTCTTTTCAGAATCAATATAAAATCATAATAGCATCTGAACATCAGCTAAACAGCTCCCCCCTTCTCCTTCCTAAACCGTAACAGTATAGCTCTGTTAAAATGATATGACAAACTGGCTGTTCTTTCTTTTCCTTTCTGTTAAAGAGCTTGGATTTTCACTTAAGACAATAGAAAATATGATCAAGTATTAATAGTCAAAAAGTTCTGAAATTCATATTGCATTCATGATTTGGAATCTAAGGGACTAAAACCCTAAAAATGAATCAGATCTTCTAAAATGATTTGCTGAAAAGATGTGTAAGAAGAAATATTAAATTATGTTCTCTTTTGAAAAGGAACTAGAACTGGTCCTGAGGATTCATGCATACATATGATTCTCAATCAATTTCTCAGTTTAACAAAATTGTTACTCAAAGTCCAAAAATTTAGTTCACGTAAATATCATGTATAGTTATCAAGAGTTTTAAAGCCAACGATATTTTGTTTGCACATGAAAAGAAACAGTTTTCTCAGTCAGTAGGATTTAGCAACTGAAAAATTACCCATATTGCCATAGATTCAGGCTTTGCTTACGCTTTCATCATAATAATCTATCTACTTTTTTTGTAATTCATCATGTAAGCTTTAGCACTTCAGCAGTTAAAATGAAACTAGTGTGAAAGCCCAGATTAAAGGGTCCATTAAACAGTAATGAATCATTAACGCTACTTGGCTGTGCCCAGTTGTTAAATAAAGCTATTTCAAATTGCAAGTGAATTGCGCTAATCATCAAAAAGTATTTGCAGTGTAACAGAGCTTTCCATTTTAGATGGTCGTCTGAAGTGTTACATTTTAATGTATATCTTTGAGAGATTTTCAACTACCATATATACTAAACTACTAAAGCAATGCTGTATTGCCCAGGATCCCACACAAGCTGTAGAGCTTTTTTTTTTTTTTTGCAATGCCTCTTTTAATGAACTGGGAGAGAGTTTGTGTTTGGTATGACATCACACTGTCTGCATTCTTCCTTCTCCTTTGCTTTTGTGAATAATGCATGTTTACTAAAAACTGAACAAAACCCACTATTGGACAGAACCTTAGAAACAAACCCAGTAATTTTTAAATGCTGCGATTGCTATCACTTGATCTCATTCCACAACTGTTCTCCAAACAGATCCTTTCATATAAAAATTCACTTGGTCAAACCATTTTTAGAAGCTTCACTAATACTTACCAGACTTGACAGTGCCCAAGCAAGAAGAGAACCCTCACATACCAGATCCAATATGACAAATCTGCAGTCCATGAACTCTCCCAATGCCCCTCCCAAATTAAAGCTTTATAATAAAGACAATTGTCATTAGCGAGCTATTAAAAAGAAATAGAGCTCCAGAAGTTATTAGTTCCTACCCTTGGTCCTCAAAATCCACTTGGAACATGCTTTTGCAGCCTTTTATTAGAAACAGTCTGGCAATATGAACTGCTGAAATGAGGGTGATATTTGATGGAAAGGGTAACAGAAAAACTTTTGCTAGATTCTCAAGAAACACAGAATTGCAGAGAGGAACCATTTGTCCATACTTCTGAATTCATCATCTTTGACAGCACAGGATGAAGATCTGGTTTCTGAAAGCAGTGTAGCAAAACAGCTTTACCACCCACAAATAACTTTGTTATTCGCAGAACTGCAACTTTCCAAGTGGAAAAGATTGCTTGCCTCCATTCTTCCATTGCTTGCTACATTGTGCAAAGTAGTGTGATTAGCAGTTGCAGAAATCTTTCAGGTATGTTTACCACCTCAGACTAGTAATTCAGAGGGTAAATTGATGATTACAACAGGTATGACTTTATCTTCGAGTCCTTTTTAGTGACTGATATACTCACTGAAACTACAGATAATTCAGTGAGCCTTTATCTTTTATCACATAACTTCTATATTAAAGATTTCAAGGTGTATTTCTCATTAAGTTCATGAACATGAAAAGGAATATGGAAATTTGAAGAATTTTAAGAACCAGTGAGGAAGGAAGGAAGGTAAGAAAGCATGCCTATATCATTTAAGAGGAATACTAGAAAACTGAGACTTTTGAAAGTATGTCCTTTGCTGTAATCTTTTATTACATTGTTGCCCATTTATAAAGAGCCCTTAGCTTTTCCTTGTTCAATTCTGTCTGCAGAATCTGTACATATGTATCTTCAAGCCTCATGATATCCTGATTTCAGAACCTTTGCCACAAGGATGACATTGTTAAATAACTAGAATAACTAAATAACTAGAATAAATAGAATAGAATAGAAATATAGTTAAATAACTAGAAAATTTACCAAAGCTGCATTCTGTACTCAGAAGTCTGGCACAAAAAGACAGCAAAGGCCTAACAGAAATCACAGATGGAGATATGAATACCTTACTGTTATTAGAAGAAATCAGTGATTTACAAATATGACTTCATACTACGCTGAAATAAAATAAAAGAATCTGATGTAACTACACAAACCAAGGACATTTCAAATTATATATTCAATTGCACACTCTTAATTGACGCATTCACTCTCACAAGGGGTATTCTGCAACAATGATTATGCTAAAAGTGATTGGTGAGTGATTTCTGATTTCACAAAGAACTGGAATCAATGACTCAGCTTGTTTCTTCCAGTCCTGTGCATATTTATTTTTCTGGATTTTTAAATTCCTACCTTCTTTCTCACCACTATATCATCTTACTTAGTAGTCTACCAATTAAAATCTATGATGACTACAAATACTAAATATAACCCGAGAGAAGATCATACTATGTTGCATGTAAACAGAGGTGTATGCTTCCGCTTACTCATATTCATGACTTGACTTTGTTAAAATACAATTGCACAGAGGATTATAGAGCATCTCTATTTAAAACAGGCCAGTTGGCAAATGGGAGAGGCTCAGAAATTAATGGTGAGCTTTGTAAACAATCTCAGCAGAAGCTTTTAGTTTTACGTGTGCTTTTTTTTTGTTTTGGTATGGGAATATTCTTCTCTTCCTTGTAAGATTATTGACTAAAGCCTTTCTGAAATTCTTTAATCAGGCTCCGAGGTTTTTCTTGGCCAACTAGTAAAATCCTTCTAATTGAGGAAACTGTATTAGAAGTTATGATGAAACCTATAAAGCACTTTACATATGAGAAGCCAAAGTTAAAATTAGGATGCAAAAAAAAAAAATTAGGCTACATAGCATATATACACTTTTGTAAAAATCATAAAAGTGAGAGAAAATCATAAAAGAGAACAAGATGAAAAAAGAGTTATACAACAAAAATAGAAATTTAGGGCTCACAATAAAATACTTCAATAAAAATTGACAAAACACACTAGGAGGAGTGTGTATCATCTTAAAACATCTAAAATGGACAAACACATGTAAAAAGGTCTACTCCTGGCCAGCTGTCAATCTGACTAAAATAATATAGTAGAACATCCCTAAAAATGTTATTTAAATTAACAATTGAGAAAGAAATTCATTAAAAAAGCCAACCATCTACAAGATGTTCCATGAATAAACACACAAGCCCCACCAGTACCACAATACTGTAGCTGCCAAACACACTAATCTTTACCATAGACCATTTTCCATAGATACTTGTTAGTATTCTGACTGTAATGCATTCAATCTATGAAACATAATTCCGTTTCAAAGGCTTATTTGTGGAATTTTCAAATGCATGAGAAAAGCTTACCATTCTTTAAACTAAATTTATATTATTTCTGATACTATGATATGCAAGAACAATATGGAAAGATGGGGTTATGCATTGTGTTTTATTTAAGAATAGATCTTAATACTGCAAGGCTCATATTTCTCCTTCCACAAAGTCTGAGGCAATCTGGATGCAAAAAAGTCTTACATTCCAGATCTCAAAAAAATTAAACGGCCTGCCTAGATAACTTCACTGGTATGCGTACTATCATTACTGATACCATTATGAGCAGAAATCTGTTTCACAAGAATAAATTAATGAACATATGGGATGACTTAACATGAAAACTTCCCCACCTGTGTATCCTTGTACTTTTCTCTTAAGTCCATGAGCCGGTGATAAGCTTTAATTGCTTCTGAAAACTCTCCAACATCTGTACTGGTGAGAAGATAGTTCTCCCATATTTGCCAGTGCTCATAGTTGCACTTGAGAGCTTCTTGGAGGGTTCGAAATGCCTTGATTCTAATAAATAATAAAAAAAGAAGGATAGAAAAGAAGATTCCATATTAAAGATTTAATACAGAAGATTTCTATATTAAAATCAGCTGGCACTGTATCAACTAAAAAGCTGCTTATTTAAAAAATCAGGTTTAGAAAACAGTGCAGTGTAATTTATTGTTCATAATTTACAATACTGATAATTCCTTAATCTCTCTTGCCAATTATTTTCTATAAATTCACTCCACAGTACACTTTGTAAAGTCTGAACTACGTAATTTCTATGTTAGCTCTCATAATTACATTTTGACAAAAATTCATTATAATTGTGCCATCTATGTCAATATTTTCTTTTCTGAATTTTTAACTGGAATCATGAGAAAACAATCTCACTCTTGCTGCAGTTGCAACACATTAAAAAATTAAAAATCACTGAGTTCATGGCAGATGCAGAATGATATTGACCCAAAGGAAGGTTACTTAACAATAACAGCTTTTTGTGACTTATTTTAAACATTTGCATGTGGTAAATGTGCATACCCATTGCACAGAAGCCCAGCATTTTGAACCATTTTTTTCTTATGCCAGCTGGAAGCTTTACTTACACTCTCTGTTCCCTGACACTACATTGCTTAGTACCAATGTGTCACAGTGGCCCCAAACACTATTAGGGTCCTTCACCAAAGGTGCTGCCCAGCGAACCATCTCATAGCAGCAGGAGAAAGTATTGTGGAATAAAGGTGGACAGAACAATTCCTACAAAGTCACTGTCAAGTCAGGAAGCATCTTTATTCTTTCATGTGGATCCACTGCATGCATCCCTTTACCATTCTCTTACTCAAGGAGAGAAGTAATGGCATTCTCTGGTAAGGAACATAAAACAGTTTGGCTAAATCAAGAATATGGGCTGAAAGCAGCTGACCTACAGTTTGCAGAGGTATGACCTCCTGCACAACATGCAATCAATGCTGCCAGAGAGGAGGCAGAAGGAGTAAGAAGTCTTAATACAGTCTGAAGCATATGTTGGTAAGGTCTGGGTGCCTACTGTTTAAAGCTTTAAAGTTACTGCCAAAAGTTTCAATAAATTTGAAACTTTAAAAAAAGCTCTGCTAGACAATCAGAATGATATGGTTCTTAGGACTTTAAGAGACTGAAGCTTACTCTCAGCTGGACAGTCATGATATGTAGAAAAACCACAAAGGAATAAATACCTCTAAATGAAAACTTGAAACAGAGTTTCCCCAGGCTAGTAAAAATCTTCTTTGGGGAGGTATGACAATAAATCTCTTCTTAATAAAGATCATATAAAGATGGCTTGCTATCAGAACTTGCATTTATCAAAATTTGCAGTTCACTTGCTCTATTGCTTGAGTAAGTTGCTAAAAGTGCTGTCTCTAAAGAAAGACAGCTCAAAGAAATTGTTGGATGAGTTTCTAAATGAGGGTCCAGGAGAGTGTAAACATCCCCGCCAGGAAAAGGGAGTATCTAACTAGTGGATCAGGCCATTAAATGTTTGGAATGGCTGGGTCAGGGAAAAATGTAAATAACTGCCAATCTAAGCCCATAGTATTAAAAGAGTTACCAAATACAGACGAAGAGAGCTGACGATAGAGCAAAATTATTGAAGGAAACCAGGTCATTTGGCATAGCTACGGCAGAATAGTCCACCAGCAGGATTTTCCCATGTTCACTCCCCTCTTCTCTCTCTCCTGATACACATGATGCTGCCAAGTAAACGTATTAACAGTTGGGTCTCCTCCACTGTTAATATTCCTAGTAAGGGATTTCAAACCCCAATTTTGATAGATTATATTAGAAAAGAATGGAGACCTGCTCTTTCCTCTGTGGATTTTGCTATAATGGAAGCTGGGATCTGCCACAGCTCTCTGATAGGCTGGAAGATGCTCTTGCTGACTGGTATACCCCAATCACCTTGAGAAACTGTTTCTGGAACTAGTCTTCAACATCTGCAGGATTAGCCCGTATGATCTCCCCCATCTTCTCAAAAAGGTTAGTAAGTTATCAGGAGGGAAGGTGCCAATCAGATGGAACTATGAAACGTAGACAGGATATCAGAGGGATGGGATGGAAATCGTATTCCTCAAATCATTGTTCTTGCTATGCTAATAAAGTCAATTCATATAAGGATGGAGTATCCTTAACCAGGGTACCAGTTAAACCAATTCATATTCAAACAGGAAACAGCAGGCAGTACTAGTGCATCAATCCTGTCTTGGAAACCAAGAATCTTTCTCCCAAAGGACAGAGCGCCAGTCCCAGTTTGTTCTGAGAAATACAAGGTCTAGATTCCAAAGGCCTCCTGGCACCCAGAGAAATTTTTTCTGGTAAACCAAAGACTAGAGTCTGTTTTATTCACAATTAAATTTTTCTGGAGGAGATTCAGAATACATAACACTTGTGGACTCCTAAAAAACAAACAAACCCCCCCAAAACCACAAACCCCCTTTCATTTGGGTGTCAGCAAGTTGTTTGCATACACTTTTCAAAAAGACACATTTTATATTTGTCTGTTGTACGAGACTCTGCTAAGCCTTACCCAAATGACTGATTTAAGAGCTTGGTTGGAGTAAAGCTTGATTTTGATGAGGGAGCAAAAGAAAACAATTAACTTAAATATCTCATTTTTGTTTTCCCTTTTTTAATCTTCTCCCCACTTTTTTCTTTTTTTTTTTTTTTTTTGCTAGAAGGCTTGAAAAATTTACACTTTCACCACCACTTGGCCCCCCAAAATAAATTTCACTGAAGTGTACTACTACAGATATCCGCTGTTTTGAGAGTGGGTTAAACTAACAAAACACACCATCTTGATCTGTAACTGACTACACAAATAACCAAAGAATTTGCTATTCCACAGCAAATACAGGCCACACTCAGCTATCAGCATGTAATACTGACTTAAGATTTCCTGTACATTATTCCTCTCCCACATTATTCCTGTGGAAAAAAAGCTCAGAAACGTGCCTCCCTTTACTGCTTTTGATACAATATCAAATAGGTCACAAGTTTTGTATGTATTTAGCATGTTAAATCACAAAAGTAGATTAACAATAATTAAACCAATAAAGTGAAAATAATCACTCAGTCGTTTCTCAGCCTTATAGTAGATGAACAGCCAGAAAAATTATTTTGATTAGATACTTTTATGAAACAAACCTAAGCCAGTACACTGAGCAACGACATAACCTTTTGAACTTTATGCAAAAGGAGCAATCTATCACACACAGTCTAAGGCAATAAATTGGGCATTCTCAAGGCACTGCCAAAGATGAAAGTAACTACCGAAAATTTAAAAGCTCTTGATTCCTATTACTTTTTAGTCTTGAGTAGTTATTCTAACCTTCATTTTCTTTTCCCTCCTGCTCCCATTAGAATATCAAACCACCTCTTGAATTCTTTTTATGATATTACTTCCCACATTTGTTTCATATGTTTACCAATTTACTCTTTTATGTAAATTTACTATTCTTCTCTTTTTTAGTTTGCCTCCTGACTGCATAACTCTATAAATTGACATCAGATTTTGAGTAAGGTTTTTAAAAATTTATCATATTCTTTTGTTACATTCTTTGGGGACAAATTATAATATGATCATTCTTCTTAAATATTAAGTTCTTTCAGGTATTCTGTCTCTACAGGTAACTTTTATTACACTGAGTTGAAATAAAGAACAAGAAAGGCAGTCCATTTAGGTCAAAGCTTGTTATACTAATGGTTAATTTGGAGGGAAAAGAACAAGCGAGCTATTATGTGTGTAGATCTCTATCTGCTTTCATGATATAAAAAATAAACTGCCTGTTTTTCCTTCAAATCTACTGAGATTAATGTAGTATGAAATGACGTAGGTCTGAATATATAGTTTGCTTGAAACAGACCTATCTTTTTTAACTTCATAGTCAAATTAGTTTCCACCTTTAGTATGAATGTTTTGCACTGGTTGTACTTACTGCATCATAAATCCTTTTAACAAGAAAAAGCTTAGGGTAAGAGGTTGCTACTTTTATAAAGCTTATGAAACTATTTCCCGCAAAAGGAAATAAGTTATCAGTGATACCTGGGACAGAGAACTGAAGGGATAAGACTTCCAAAATATGAGGTAACCACACTATAAGAATAAAAAATTAAGTCAAAAAAAGGAATTCACAATTATTTATTTTGGAAGCAGTATCTTATAATCCTTTTGAAGTACTTACTTCTGTTTTAATCTGATATAAGCAGTTGATAAATTGTTCCAGGCCTCAGCATTCTGTAATGATAAAAGGAGAAGTACCAAAAATAAATATTCACTTATATTATGCTTACTTCATAAAAATATGTAAATAAAACTACTGTGAAATAGTAGCTGATTTTGCTAATCATGCATATTAACACATATTTTTACAAGGCAGTCAAAATATTACACGGAAATAGAAAATATTATATTAAAATAGAAATACATAAATAAATATTACTGACTACAGCAACAATCAGGTATATAAATATCAATTAACTGCCTTCTGGTTGGAATATGCTAAGTCAGCTCTTGCCTTCAGTTTAAACTGTAAACAGGCATCCTCTTCTGGATCTAGCTGGAATGGCTGGAGATGTCGGTGCTCCCAGCAGCTCATCACTTCTCTCTAGCTGGAAGCTACTTACCTGCACTGCTCTGTTAGTGGAAAAAATTATCCGAATGCCCTCTAATGCACCTCAGGCAAATCTAACAGGGTTAGTTCCAACAGTGCTTATCAACTGTTTTAGCTGAAATGGACTACGAAGCGCTCAGACAATCTTTCCTCTGGTAAAACCAGCAGAGCCACGTACAGAGACGACTCTTGCCCATCGCCTTATGCTACTGTAAATTTGAAGCTACAGCACTGAATTCAGCAAAGTGACAACTAGCATAAATTTGAAGAAGGGGACCTGAGTACTGCAATGAAATGTACTCTGGTACTGAAGGCTATCCTCAGGCTTAAGGAGCATTTAAATCATGTTGGGAAACCTTTTTGAGGCTTAATTCATAAAAACAATCATTACATTTCTGCAGGGCATTGTACAACAATAGGTTTCACCTCCATAACTAAGAGCCAGCCCAGCATCCTTTACTCACAAAAGAAATACCACTTAACCCACAGAGCAGTCAGCTGGCGTGTTCATATGAATATAATCAAGTACAGGCCCCAGACAGATAAGTGAAAAATTTAGTATCTACTTGGAAGTAAATCTACTGTACCGAAACAAAAAAATATCAATATACAAAGTAAAAATTCCAGTTCAATACAGGGTTGTCTGTATGTATGTTTTGGTGTTTGGTTTGGGTTTTTTTTTTTTTTTCAAGTAAATTATTTAATTTTATTGATAAAGAAAAAAGAATACGCTGTCACCTTTCATTGCTCCCTCATTCTTTTCCCCAAGAGAAAAGAATGACTGATAGTTTCTATGAAGAAAGTGGCATTACCTCTAAGTGAGGAACATGCTGGCAGTCAGGCCTTTTGACAAAAGTATTGCCAGTACATTCCCGCAATCCAGTTAACACCTCTGCGATCTCAATGCACAGTCACACTCAAACTGCAGTATTGTACACATGCTTGCCCCATGCATCCTGAAAAACTGGCTAACAAGATCCATTCTTCCTGTGCTTGTGAACTATATAGTTACCTGTCATACAACCACTTATTTGACCTTTTTTTCAGGAAAATTTGATTACTTGGAGGACTAAGTATTTTAATTTTTTTCTCTCTCTCTTTAGTATTCCCTTTTCTCTGTTTTATCAATGTATGCAAGCATAAAGGAATTTCTGCTCAAACATATTTTAACATTCACACACACATACTTGGACAAAGTTAACTATTGGGCAAGTATTTTTATGACGTCTCATGACAAAAATATATCCTTCATGCACAAGTTTAATTTATTCAAAGGGCTAAGGTTTAAACAAGTTTTTCATTATTGCTTTGCTTGTTTATAATGAAAACATCCTTGTTGCTTTTAGATAAGCCATCTGAATCGCTTGTTGAGAAGTACGTACATCTGGTTCCAATGTCACACAGCGCTGAAATGCTTTGGCAGCACCTTCGTAGCCTTCTAAAGCAATATATGCGCAGCCCAAGGAAAACCATACACCTAGCTGGAGAGAAAAAAATGGATGATTACATATCTTAAAACTACTTAAAACTTAAACTACATACATATCTCTGCACAAAAATAATTTTGCCTGGATGATCAAACACACACTACTCTTGTTGATTTTACCTGATATTCAGCTATCATAATAGTATCGCATTGCAATAAACAATAACCTGTATGCAGAATATAGGAAAACTTTAGGTTCAAAGCTTTAATAAATATGGATAAACAAAGGTGTTGACTACATAAAGACCACTTAACCATGTCTGAAGTGCTCTTTAACAATGCATCTTCATTTGGAGAAGTGACAGCCATTTAGAGTTTTGCATATTTTGCTTTAACTTATGAAAAATCCACGTTCAATTTCTAGTATTACAATTAGGTCAAATGGCACAAACTAGGAAATGTATTTCAAGGAAATCACATTTTACAAGAAACACTTCTAATGACTGAACGTGAACACTTCAAAACTATAGCATGTTCTACTCGTCAGGATATCAGTGTTCTCTAGTTTATAATGCAATGTTTAGAGATGGAACTTATCTGTGGAGAAGAGCTATATGAGCAGGTACCTAGTAAAAATCATACAGTGACAGCAAAGAATGGTAAATAATTTTCTTCATAATTTGAAACAAGATATTTTGCCTAGTAGTAACTATGTATCAAGGTTTCAATTGAACAGAAAAAATGTGAGAACTGGACATGATGGAGAAAGTTGGGAAAGGTGTTCAAAAGGGATTCTTTAGCAGACAAGAAGAGCGAGATGAAAAGTCTCTGGGGTGGGAATTAAGTCAAGAAGCTGAGATGCTATTATACAGACGCAAAAAGTATACAGAAAATTGAATAGGTCATGCAGATGGAAGAATGTACTTGCCTTGATCCTGACCAGTATGAATGATCAGGTTCAAAACATTACCATACAAAAGACACTTTGTAATGTACCTAGAGACACTAGTCCTCCAAGAAAAAGGGCAACTAATTTATTACAGAGAATGTGAAGGGACTCTTTCAGGGACTGTAGTGATATGATGAGGGGTAATGGTTTTAAAGTGAAAGAGGGTAGATTTAGATTAAATATTAGGAAGAAATTGTTTACTCAGAGTGGTGAGACACTGGAACAGGTTGCCCAGAGAAGAAGTGGATGCCCCATCTCTGGAAGTATTCAAGGCCAGGTTGGATGTGGCCTTGAGCAACCTGGTCTAGTGGAAGGTGTCCCTGCCCATGGCAGGGGGATTGGAACTAGATGATCTTTAAGGTCCCTTCCATCCCTAACCATTCCACGATTCTATGATTCTATGTTAAATTTAAGAGCTACTTAAAATGGAAAAACTATGTTAAAAATTAAAAGGGGCAGCTAAAAGAGTAAAGGTCTGCAGAAGAATTCAAACATTTAAAGACAAGACATTTCAAGGCTTGGAGAAACTGCATATTGCCTTTCAAAAAGGCTCTAAAAAGACTAGGCAATCATAACAACAGTTAAAAACAAAATAAAGAAGATTATTAAGAATAAGAGGACATACTTTAAAAGCTGATGTGCTAGAGAAATGAGAAAGCTACAAAAGAACAAGTCTGATAAGTTAAATGGAAAAACGTGGTAGCTGTGTAAAAAAAAAATAAACCCAAAGCCAAACAAACAAAAACCCAAGGTTCATTGCCTTTGATTTACTATAGCAATGAAATGCTATTTTATCATCTGTTAGATATCTGGAAAGGAAGCATGAATTTCTTCCACAATATAAGAAGGCCATGACTTTAATAATTTATTTAGGATGCAGTTTAAGAATGGACTTAAGCTATTTTGTGTGGAAAGAATGGTAAGAATTTGCTTTTTATTGGGGAGGGCATGAAATCTGCTGATGCCACTGGCTGATGTAATGATTGCTCTGAGGAAAGTGACTGACTGAAAGGTAGCATAAGGAAAACTTTGTCCAAAGTTCAAAAAAGACTTTTGTCAAGGATTGTGGAACTAGGTTAAAGTTCTTTTTTGGAAATACAAAAACCTCTGTTGCCTAGAGGTTCAAATGTCGCTACTGATTGGAAAAACACATGAAAATGAGCTGTAATTTTTCATCCTTTCCAAAACTGAAGACAGTGACCAGCAAAGGAAGATAATTTAGGCTTGGACTCTCTGTTAAAACTTGCCATCAGGAATTTCCAGGCAAGTCTTTAATAAGTCTAAATGATTACGAAATGCTTTAAGAAAGTCTAAACAATTCCCTCAGTGAGAATATGGTTCTAAAATAACCTAATTATAGTATAGCTGAAAAAAACCCCAAACAATATATCTGAAGAATTTTTTTATTTTTTAATTTTTTTTTTCCCCAGAATCTAGTAAACTCTTCAGTACAATACTCTTAGGAGCACAGCAGTGTTAGTTTAGAAACAACCTATACCCTGCAGAGTAAAATTAGTCTTTGAAGTTAGTAATTACAACAACATTTTAAGAGCTCTAGTTGAGCGAAATCCTAGCTGAGTACCTTTTTAATTACTCACTTTTGGAATTATTTTTCTGCCTTATAATTCAGTCTCTTTTGAACACAACACACTAACAGAACATACTATAGTTTTAAGTAAGTATAGAGATTTTTATCATAATTTCCAATGAGAGACTCCAGCTCAACTCTTAAGTTACTTTTACTACTGTAAGATGAATGAGAATTGTTAAGAATAAGGCTCTCATTTCATTGTCCAAAACTTTAAATTCCAGATGTAGTTGATGGCAAGCTGACTTCTAAAGTGTGACTGTTTTCCCAAATGGACAGAGATCACTTGTCTTGCTTCACGCCCAAGAAAATTAGCCTGAGAAGTTATGAGCCAAATAGTCCAGCACAAAAGAGGACTATTCTTTTCTTGTGGACTGTGACATGGTGAAGAATGGTGTGGGCACAAAAAAGGTGCTACAAACACTCTGTTTCTGGAAAATTCAAATGTGGAGTGACTGGATGTAGAGAACCATATCCTTCAGTACAAGAACTAACAAATATGTAATTTAACAAACCATAAGTTTTGTTACACTGACTTCCACCACTGGAGAAGTGACTGCATGAGCTCTTTGATCGCTGGAATTGTCTCAGTCTACCCTTGCAAGATGTTCACAGTGATAGTGCAAGAGAAATGCGTCTGTCACCCACTAAGCATGTACTAGAACAATTCTGTGAGCAGCAGTGCTAATGAAGACGAGTTTCAGATTATTGTAACTGGAAGACTTTCATTCCTTTGTGGATTCTCCAAAGTCTAATATGGTGGTTGTCTCATACTGCGAAGACCTACCCTCAGAGTCACCAATCAAATTTGACCAGTTGGCCAAAGAGTACACAAGATTAAAGGAGGGTTGACAGAGAATGGTCTTATCCATTAGATATTTTGGGGAATCACTTGCTGCAGTCTAAAAATCCCTTCAGCCAGAAAGGTTTCTGATAACCACCAAAAAATATGAATGTCTTTGTAATAGGGAGTCCTTGTTTACCTGATAAATTCTTCACAATTCTGGGAACAATGTGTTAATGAATATTTTCCTTGTATTAAAGTCCTTGTATCTAGAATCACCCTACTCTGCTCTTTGTCCACAAGACATCCTGGAATGGGAAACAATTCCTTTCTGTAGCGACAGAATACAGATAGACTTTAGAAGCCAGTGCTATGCCAATCCACACTATCCATTTGCTCAATCTATTTGCTTGAAACTATCTGTGTGAATCTTAAATAGAGCTTCCTGAGCAACAACAGGAGGAAATGTTCGCTTTCCTATATGGACTGGCCTATTTTTCTTGGATTGCCTTTCATTTTAAGCTTCCTTTGGATAGGACACAAAAGAAAAAAGCATCTCAGCAGAATACTTCTCAGCTTTGAGGCCTGTAGGCCATTTTCTGCAGCCTTCTATTATCCAGAAGTCCTCTTGATTTCAACAAGGTTCCTATCTGAGTAATATGTATTTTGTTGGCATTTCCTGAGTCAGTGAGAGAACTGAAAGACAAGGGAAGCATTTTTGTTCATTTTGCTTTCCATTCTAAAGGTGTTTATAAGTTATCTGGAGTTCACTTGAATAAGAACAGGTCTCTGATTCACTGGAATAAATTATGCCATTGAAATACAAAAAAGGTTCAGGATATAAGATTTGAAAGGCTGGAGGCCTTTCAAATTTTTCTACTGCAGAAGTCCAGCTAGTTATGTGGAACTCAGAACAGCAGTCATCTTTGGAGGGCAAGAAGGTATATCCTGCTTTCACATGGACCTGGAAATGGCTATGAAGAACACAATTTATATACGTAAACAACCAAAAAGCTGTTTTAAATTCTCAAGGCCTTTCACAGGGTGGACCTTACTGGAATGGGATATAGTGGCTGATAAACTGAAACAAGATTACAAAAATTGTCTGCAGAACAGCTTGCAAAGGATCTGTCAAAATACCCAGCTTTACCAAGAGAACTCTTTTGACTGTGGTTTCAGTTTTGATGCATCACTGTAATAAAAGCTACTGTTATCACAAGTGTAACACTGCTTCTCAGGGACTACAGAGGAGGACAGACTAGAACGCTTGAAAAGTCTTTTGTGAAATACAGAGATCAGAGTTTGTAACTTAAAGCCAACAGACAAGGCAACAGAATAATTTCATTAAAATCTGTACAGCATTCTTCTTATAAGTATTTTGCTTGACACCTGTTCATGATTTATTTGATGATAATTATTAAATTTCATTGGCTTGATCTCTTTGAAGTAAAAGAGCTGCACAGGCAAAGAGTTAACTGCATGCAAGGACCTGAAAGAAAAAGCACGTCTTAATTTCATCGTGCTACCATTTTTAGCCAGGCTTCCAAATACATGGTGAAAAAGTTGCTAAGAATAGTAAGAAGCTGTTATTTTGACAATTATGCACAGAATTGCCTTCTAAAAAAGTGTGTCATCATTCAAAACCGAATACACCAACTAAAACCAAGCCATAAAACCAACCTGCATTGGGTTGATCTGCACTGAACGTTCAAAGCACTCCACACATTCCCTGAATTCCCGGTTGCGGAGATGGAGGAGGCCTTTCGAGCGCTGGGCACGGGCACTGCGGTGCCTGGAGATCTCCCAGGCCTTGTCATAGTACTGATGGTCTTTAAGAACATCACCAAGTAAACAATATAATCCTGGTGTTTCCTTTTTCTCTAGCTCCCGCCTGAGTATTTCTTCCGCCTGTTAAAGAACAAAGAGAAATCAATACATACTGGGCAATTTATTTTCAGTTAATCGCCCACCTGAACAAATAACCCTTTAGCACCTTGCAATCATAGTTGAAGACTAAGAAGTAGGGGTAGTGAGGAAACAGTATCTTGATCCAACACAGCATCAATGATGAAGTCTAGAAAGAACCTGGTTCCAAATTGTTTTTAAAAAAACACACTTGAACATCAACATAATATGGATGCTTTTGGTTTAATGCACCAAGGAAAATGTACCCATTAAAAGAAGCAGCAGCTTGCTCCTCATTTTATATCTTAGGTGTGTATTCCATCCCAAGAGCAAATATCAGTCCTGGACACCAAACCTACACCTACCTCATAGCAATGCAGTATCAGCACCATTAAGATATGTGCAATCCTAATAGTTTATCATCTATGTTTTTTATAAATCCTAATAAGTACTCTTGCAATGACTGTCATTCCTTTTTCTCTAATTGCTCGTTTCTGAAAATAGTTATTTCCATTCTATTATGTCTGAAGACGCATCCACTTTCATACCATTGGTTTTGGAAATGCTATTCTTTTACATAAGATACAGAAGTTAAATTTATCCAAATGTTAGAGATAAAATATATTCAGAATATATACATTATGGAAAAGACAACCCACAAGCTGGGTCTCCCAGACGTGTATTATGGGCTGTAACCAACTTGCAAAAGCTCTTTATCTCAGGGTCACTATCTTGCTCTGACAATACAATTCTTGTTTCTCTTTTAAACAAGAGATAGTGTGTTTTCTGTGCCTTTTTGAAAAGATAAATACACTGGACAGATGATCTGTTGTTCAGACCAACAGATCTTACCTCAGCCCCCTGCTGCAAAAATGTAACATACGTAATTCAGCTTGGTATAATTTTTCTATTAGAAAAGATCTATTTGAAGCATCTGAACCAAGAATGATTCAATGCAGCCTGCCACAGAACTAAAGTTTGACATTGTAACAGTAGTCATTCTTCTATCATAGCTAGTTTATCTAAAAGGAAAGCTGATTTCATCTCTGCATTTAAATTATTACTGCTTCTCTTGTTTCTACAAGAACTACTTTTTTTGCCCTTCCGATGATCTCTAGAGAATCAAAGTCACTTACTACTCTTCCTCCAAACAGTAAAATTCAATGATCCTGTCTGAAAATCACCTTTAGAAAAATGACTTCGTTTTGCTTTGTTTTGAAATATTTAATGTATAGTAATTTTAACACTTCATTCTTACTATCATTTTTATTAAATAAAGTAGCAGTAAAAGTCTACAAATATTTGAAGTGCATATATGTGAAGAAACTATTACTTAAAGTTTAGAATTTACCTGGTGAAAGCACTAGAAAACCTCACCTAACAAGGATATCACACTTGCAGAGGGTTTGGTTGAAGGGCAGTTTACTTCCCCTTCCCTGCCTCCATTAGTTGCTAAGACAAGATTAAAGGAACCCATTTTAATAATAGAACTTTAAGATGATTTTTTTCTAGAGCACAGAGAACTGGGTGCTTTATTATTGCAGTAATTGCATTAGGCACCAAAAGGTAAAGTGTTTGGTTTTTCTTCCCCTTCAGATAAAGAAAAAATACTGAAGTGTTTCTGTGCGAACAGCAGCTATGAGATGAAAAGTGCACTGCATGCTGCTGCTTTACCTCTTCCTCTGCAGGGCACTTCCAATTTCAGATTGCTTTTCTGTGGCAGTGCCTAGTACTAATCATACACTAGACTAGAAAGCCAACCATTCACCAATTGCATCTCACATTTAAGAGCATAAAAACATCAAGTTCTGGTCTAAGCTTACAAGAATTCATTGCCAATATAAATATTTCAGCACACAGATAAATCAGAGAATTAAATAAGCATAAGTCTGACTTTTTCTTAATCTGATTAGCTATCTGATCACCTCTCTGGCATGTTACAAATGTTTTTCTTACTTAAATCTTTAAAGGCTTATACAAAGGGGGTCATAACTACAAACAAACAAAAAAATATATTGTATTCTCAAAACATTTGTCATTTGTCTTGTACAAAACCAGATTTCTCATTTTGCCTAGGTTTTTGTGAAGAAAATAATCCTGTCTCCTAAGTTTGTAGTGAACTATCTTCAAAAATGCACATTTATTCTTTGATAAGAACCATGCTTCTGCAAAAAGCAAATTTTCTCTTAACAAAAAATATTAACAAGAAACATTTTCCACACAGCTCAGACAATGTATATAAAAGAAATATAACCACTAGAGGTTTATTCTTACCCATTAAATGGATATTAATGATTAACTCGCATGCTTTATAACTAAAAAATTTATCTAAATTAAATAAGCTTTGATAAGAAACTTATCAGTTAAAAGTTACCTAAAAAGAAAAAATTGCAGCTGTATAATCCTTGCTGACTGAAACAGATTTAATTATAACAACACTGCTTTTCACAGAATGGTCTGTGCCAGAATTGATGGCATTCAATACTCAGTTCAGAAGTCAGTTGATCTAAACGTGTGAAAAATTTAGGCTGGTATCTTGCTTTCTGGACTACAACAGTTGGCATGGGACTTAAACAGGCAAAGCTTCACAAAAATCCGCAATCACTAAAGAAGGGGCTGTTTTAAATAAAAGGCGGTGCCTTTTTATTAGTCACTACAGAGACTTCTGGGAAACAAGTTCAGGATTCATCCTGCATTTGACTTCCCAACCCTAAACCTCCCCTTGCTGCCCCATCTACATGTTCCCATGCTTTTATTTTATTTCTTTCCTAAAAGGCCCTGATAGCCTCACTCTTAACAGATCTACCAGTTCTACTATTTGACAATTAATTCCCTCGCTAGTTCAAAGTATATCCTAAAATGCTCTCACCTTTTCTGCTTGCGCATTATTCGCTAGGCTACGAGAGAAGCAGCATGAAGAAGTAGAACAGATGAGCATGCGAAGAGGTAGTGAAAGAAAAGGAGAGCTCTTGAGTTTTCAGTTCATCTTCGCTGTAACTTTATGTATGACCTTGGCAAGCCATTTACTCCTCTCTGTCAATTTTGTAGCTACGTATAGGAGTGCTTACCTGCCTTCTATGTCTGTTATGATACGTACTGGAAATCAATCAGGTTCTTGAACGATCTCATGCACTAATCAGTATAGTACTACTTGACTTTGCAACTGGGAAGCATTTTCTGAATTTAAACAGGAGCTTCTGAGATCTTACCATAATCGTGTTTCCTCGCTCAAATGTTTTAGAGGTATCTGTGTCATGTTACGACAAGAAAAATAACTCTGTGGAACGTGGATTACTGGGTATGTTGGTCTAAAACCAAACTGTGTACCATGCTGTTTAGTCTGAGGAAATGATGGCACAGGATTAGGGCTGAAAACAGGGTTGTAAAACGGAATACCAGGCTAAAGGGTAGATCTCATGAATTTACCAAAGGTCAGCAGCTACTATGGTCTAGAGCTCCTGCAAATGAGAAAGGCCTGTCAATTGGAAGAACTGAAAATTCACATCTCTGGTTTACCCTTTCTTTTTTCGTTAGCAGGGAGATTTTTAGTGTATTATCTATTTCTGGTGAGGCTGAAGAGGGCCTCTTAGACCTTAACCAAATAAAGTTGTCCGATGTAAATAATACTCTTGAGATGTCTGGGTCCTCCTCACAGTTAAAAGAAGGGACAGGGACACTTTTCAACACTAGTTCTCACTACACACATGAAAATTAGTGTCTGCTTTTGCAGCAAGTCTGTTAAAGGAATACGAGTAAAAGACTGGGATGAGAAAGCCACAGCAACTGTCAACATACTGTGCATTCAGATTTTATAATACTTTTTTTGTGTTCTGTGCCATGTTTTGTTCACCGCTTGGCACTCTGCTACTCTTCTGTTGACTCATGTTATGACATCAGTTTCTACTAATTTTGTTCAGATTATGAAACAAGTGAATATAGAGCCATATCTAGTAACAATAAAAGATCCACAGAAAGTTTGCTAAATGTTAGCGACATCTTACTCTGCAAAATTTGTACTGCTACATGGCCCTATTATAACTGAGTGAATTATGTATTTGTCAAGTACATAATGTGGAGCTTCACATAGCCTTATTTACATGCACTGTTGCTTTGTCAGTGCATGGTTCAAAAGTAGGAGGACACAACATACAACTTTGCATAAGTACTCATCAAACGCATTGATATTGCTGATATCTGGCTGTTTTATTGGATTTTTCAGTATTTAAATTCAGGTTTTCTATATAAAAGCATTTGTTAGTGAAAAACATGCAGAATTTTATTAAACAGAGTTTGTTCCTTGGGGCACATATATGCCAAGATTTTTTAATGACGTGAATAGCCACTGAACAACATATTCCTCTAGTAGATTCTCGTGCATTTCTAAGAGATTAACTACCATGTGTAAAAACATAAAAAGATTTTTGATAAATACAAACAATTCATGCTCTGAAAGCTTTCTGATAAGAAGTACAAATAGTCACTCCCCTTGGTGTACAGCTAAATGTTTCTAATTTTCTGGCTTTTTTGATCTGAAGCTAGCTTTTTTGCCCAACACTACTGTTACTTAGCACTTACATAGTATTTTCTGGTTTTCAAAGCACAGCACAAACCCTCATTCTGAAAGCATTTCTAAGCAGTTTCCTGTGTCAGATATCCTGTCCTATTCTCCGAGTGCCATTTTCATAACTCCCTAAGGGCAGTTTGTGAATGTAAGTAGGACAGAATGCATTTCCAGGAAATGGAAAATATTGACCTCTACTTCTTCACTGTACTGAAAAGATTGGGATATTTGCATACTATCCCCAAGGCATGCATAATGTGACACAGAATTTGCCGGCAAAACATATCTGTCTGTTTATAATTCCCAAAATCTAGTCGCCGGTGCACAATAATTAGAAAAAATATGTAAGTATAAGAAATTCTGCATTTTTTTCTATTAATTGAAGTTATAACAGTAAGCTTAACTTAGTTGAAGCACAGTCTTTGTGATTTTGTCTTCATAAAGGCACACATACATTCATATATTTAATGCTACCACATACCAAACAGAGGGAGAGAACAGGGAAGGGAAGAAAAGAAAAAACATTTTTATCTGAGACTGAATATTTCTGAAAACTATATAAATTCTGAAAACAATGCTTGACAGCATAAGTTCCTGTTATAGTTTTTATGTGTGAGAGCTTGCACCAGAAAGAGAACACAGCTAAAGTTACATACAAGCAGGCGTTGCTTTCAGGTATCATTTTCTAAAATTTTCCTACCATTGCTTTAATAGTAACAGCAAAATAATCAAACCTAGGAGGGCTGCTACAGCTTGCTACCAGCATTTTTAAACAATTCTGTCACTGATACATAGAGTTAGGTGATGGCTTTAAATTGTCTTTCTCCGGAGCTGGTCATATGTAGCTGCAGCAGGGTTAAAGAAATCATGGACAAGTTCAGGAAAACATCAACATAGACTTAACAAAATGAAGCCTTTTAATCTTATGCCACTTCTTGTTTCAAATGTTTGATTCTGTAATTTGAATATGTTAACATTATGTAATTAAATACATCAAGCACCGATGTTGTTCTACTTAAAGTGTTTCGGGAAAGAAAACTAATATCCGCTCCAGACAAAACTCCCAAGACCCCACTATGAATGATTGCTACAACCTTCTTGAAACGCCCACATTACACCTTGCTGTGCATCCATAGTTGTTAATTTTTCTTTAATATTTTCAAGAATCACTACCACAATCTTTTTGCTTCCCAAGTTATTTCTCATTTACCAACTTCTATTTCATGTGGTCATTACCGCAAATATTTTTTTTTTTTTTTTTAGCATTCACAGGTTATGACAGACTCATATATCATGTGTCCATTTTTCCTAAACAGACTTTCCTTATGATAACCTTGTAGAAGTGAGTGTCACTAGTGAATTGACAGCTCAGGCCAGACAGTCTTTCATACTTCAGATCCTATTTCAAGACAGAATCTCAGTTGTAAAACATATCTTTCTTACCTTTCCATGCTGTCCTGCTCTTTCATAGCAGATCACTGCATCTTCCCACATTTCCAGCTCCTCAAATATCTGTAAGGCAGAGCTGGTGCATCCCAGCTCAAAGAGTAAGCTTGCAAGCTGACGCTGGAAAGATAAGAAATTCCAGGTAACTGAAAATAGGTAAGTAAATACTATTTACATTTTTAAAAGATGTTAGAGGCATTTCTGACATCAACAAGAAGCAGACAGAGAATACAGAATTATTCTCTTGAAACTTCAAGCTGGAGCCTCAAACAATGTATATACCTCAAAAAAACCCCATCAATAGAATCATAATTGTTTTTATTTGACTTTTGTTCATGTCAGTAGCTTAATTACTTTGAAATAGTTTCTAAAATAATGCAAAAATGGAAACAGACATGGCAAAGATGAATTGACAGAGCTGAACTTCCACCCCTTAAAAGAGGCACGTGGCCCTTACAGCTGGAGAGCAGCTGCAGCAGGATGTTGGGAATGCTAAGAGTGGGAAACAGAGCCTGAAGGAGGGTATTAAATCCTCTTCTAACAATGCTTTGCGACAGTAATTTGTATATGTGCAAACACAGGTGCAGAGAAAGGCTCTGATACAATTTTGTTAGGTACTCATGAGAAATCTCTGCGACTGGCCAAGCAGCCACTGCCAAAGGGTGTTAATTTTTAGTCAAATCAATATTGGGTTTGAGTTCAGGTTCAACTCCCTAGTTGAGTTTTCATCACAGATAAATCAGCCTCTTTGTTATTTCAAATCCAGCTATTATTTCAGTGTACTTATAAAAATAAATGAGTAATCTTTTCAATTGAAAAATAAACAAGGTACGTTTTCATGACTTTGAAAAGTTGACTTTGGTCTTTTGTTTATTTTTTAAGAGATTAAAATCGCATATAGGTTTTCATCTCTGAAGAATGGATAGCTTATTTACTGTGCGTGACAGATACACAATTTGGTTTGCAAAAACAAATGGGGGCTTTCTGTATAAGGACACCTAATTATGCTATGAGATCCCATACAGTGAACTTCTATAGTGTTTTTAGTGATCCTGAATGGATTCCCTGAAGTTCTCTGTAGATGGCATGGATCTCTCTTTATAGGCTTGGGTTCAGTACATGTTACAAATCCAAGGAGTCAGCATATGGGAATAGACTGGTAGTCAAAAAATTAAGAGCTGGATACAGCTCCTTGACATAAATACATGATAAACTGAAAATTCATAACAAAGTAATTATTTGTTAGTTTGATATTAATCGCTTAGGAAAAAAAAAAGTACATTTTCCAGTGTCTGGAACTAAATTTTATTTACATTTTATTAAATTTACTCAGAATAAAATTTGGTAAAAATCTATAGAGGCAAAGCCTCTTCATTACTATGACTAGAAGACTGCAGCCATCTTCCATTATAAATCCCTATTTTAGTATTTCTATCTTTGGCTTGGAAAATTGGCTTGGATTGAAAAGTGCCACTCTGACAACTGGAAATGAAAACCACATTTGCTAGTTTTATTGCAAATGCCTGTTGAAAGGTTGTGCGGAATAATTTGAGAATGCTGGGAGAAGACATGATTGGCTAAAGCAACATGCACTGAAGTTAGAAATCAAAACGGAATAGAACACCATCAAAAGTAAACAACATGAACACCTTTGGAGGTACGCAATGCAAACGGTTTTCTTAAGTTTGTTAATCAGATCAGTTAGTTAAATCATCAGATAAGACTAATGTTTAGATTTCTGTTCTAGAAAGAGTTTATTCTGAAGATTAACAATGTAGTTTTGGAAAAAAAATATCCTGTCGGCAATAGTAAAAAGGGGCATGTCTTGAAAATAAAATCTTTCTCAGCTCAACTTCTTCAGTGTACTTTTGACTCCTAATTTGGCTGCTTTGAGCATGATCCGCTCCCTGAAAACAACCCAAAGTGAGCGATCACTAAAAGGTGAGAAAGATGCAAGTAATAGTAGCATAAGTAAACCAGTAATAAATTGGAAGACAGTGGCAAGATTATTTTTACAAGAGACATGTTGGAAGCTTTAAAGTTTTGGTCCATTTTTTACTGAAGGAAAAAGCAAAGAATTGCACTACAAGCAATTACTTCTGTGCACGACAGAACAAGACATCTGAAATCAAAAAACTGTAGAACTCTATTTCTTTCCAGAACAAACTGGTGTGTTGTTAGCTTATGTCTTTATTTCTACAGTGTTTCAACTCAAGACCATACCACACTCTCTTGACTTTGGAGTCACGCAGTATCATAAATAATAAGAACCAGACTTTTAAGTTAAAGCTTCAATGGAATTGCGTCACACCTGTATGGCCCAATGTGGAGGCACCTGACAACAGTAGAAAATCTTCATGCGTTCAGACACTGATGTATTTGCATCTTCAAATTGGTCTGCAAGTGCCTGTAAATGCAAATTATATTCTGATTTAGTATTTACTTAATCAACCTAAAAAAATAAATTCAAAGCATTCAGGGTTTTAAGCGTGCTTGACATAATGGAGAAATGGTATTAAAGATAACACTAAACACCAGTAAGCTTACACCATAATACATTACAAGTCTTGATTACCCCATGTAAGAAAATGCAATAAAAGTTTATGTAAAATCTCTTTATTACAGCTAATAATAAAAAAGGAATAAGAATCAAATTTACAATCCCAAACAAATACTTGCAGAGTAAAACTGTGTCAAATATTAAAGTGACCTTGCCTCATGCATTTCAATCCTTTAGCTAGTTTTTCCCTGTCTACAATAGTATTTATGCGCTTTACACATGAAATTTCTTTTTAAAAAGAGAAAGAGAAACATATTACAATGGACCATCCTTTTGGAAACACAGTTCTAATATAGAATAAATTTTTGTGCCTTGAATACTAATCAATTCAGGCTTTTATTTTCTTTTGATGGAGCTTTAGATTGTTGAAATTTTTTCTTCTTAAACCCTTTGAAAGAAAATGGCAACTTTTGCATAGCAAAAGTGCAGCAGCTTCAGCATTTTTTCTCTGAAAATCCACTATGAAGTTAGTTAAATCAAAATTCAATAGCAAGTAAAAGAAAATATTAAAGGCAGCTATATCCATAAAGCTGGTTAGAAGTTTTAAGATAAGGGAGGAACTCTCTTCAAAAGCCAGTCATCACTAAATTAGCAAATTTATGACTCATCTACGCAAGTTTTGCATATAACTCAGTCAATGATTTACAGAAGGAGCTAGACAGGTTCTCAGAATTTTCTCGGCATGGAAAATGTATGCAAAGACTCTCGAACAAAAGGAAAAATTGGATAGGATCACTTCCTTCTCTTCCTTTCTAAATTCAACTGTTGGCTACCCGACCTATATCAATAATGCAGATAATAGTTGTGTAAAATTAAAATAATCAGTTATGCGATTTAAACGTCTAAGCATCTTGTAACTTCTATTGATGTTAATGGGACTTATTAAGTGGCTTCATTCTTTTAATAAGAAAATGTCACTACAGGCAGCAACAATTTAGGCTTTAAATCCATGCTTAACTTCCTGATTTCAAATACTAATATCTAAAATATTCAAGCTTATTCACATTCTCTCTCATAAAATTGTCTCCAGAGACCTGATCCTAGAGATTATCCAAAAACTTACCCCAAGAAAATGCCTGAGGTATATTTGTAGTAAGGAAAGGTACAGACTAATAAAATCGCATTCCTTTACACAGTTCCAAGCAATCCAAAAGGAGTCAGATTCAAATAAAACCTTTAAAGTAATATTATTTAATTACAGAGTTTACTTGACTACAAACTATATAATAAATCGTATTTCACATATTTTCTGATCAAATGTTCTAATGCTCTGCAGAATTACATTTTTTCTATATTCTATTACAATAAAAATTAAACTGAAAAATTGTCCAATTCCTTGGTAATCATTTTACAAGACCAAAGTAGTAAACTACAGTTGGAAAACTTAAAAATAATAATTGCTCTAAGCCTGAGCTAAGCCAGAAAATCCTAAATATGTCCTGCAAAATAATTTTTTGAGGAGAAAGGGAGATGGAAGGCAGAGAATCTTTTAAATCAATCTTGGTTTAGCTATTTTTTATATTTTTATTTCTATTGTTCCAAAAGAAAAACTTGAATTCAAAGAAAACCAGTTTTTCAAAAGCAACATATTTTATTGGAAAATTTGTGGCCATATTTTTTCTACACTTCCTAAGCAGAAAAGCGTAATGTAAATTACATGTTGTAGGAGAATATGACTATTAGCAAGTAGAATTCTCTCCCTTCCCAAAACAAATACTGTACTCTGCTCAGAGTTCCAACAAAAACTGAAAATGTAGGTAGAACACAGGAATATTACACATTTCCTAAAAAGTATAAATGCTAATGAACTTAAAAGTTATTAACCCCCATTGCTTATGCACTCTGACAGTTCTGCCTACTCGTGAAGTACAGAAAATAAGTTGTGCAATAATTGCTGAATTCTGTTTCTGAATTATGCTTGAAGAAACAAAATTTGGGTTGTATAGTGGTGAGAAAATAAGAATCCTAACAGAATCACAGAATCACAGAATAGTCAGGGTTGGAAGGGACCTCTGGAGATCATCTAGTCCAACCCCCCTGCCAGAGCAGGGTCACCTCAATAACCTTATTGCACAGCTAATATCTAATAATAGAACAATAAAACAATAAAATGAGCAAGATAGCACTGCCAAGAGAGCATACTTTCAATCTCTTTATCCTCTACACATTTTTTATCATCCTTTCCTTCTATGGCTGACAGAGTTAACAGCTTTTTCTTTTTAGCCAGACTCTATCTCTATATTTAATCTCTGGAAATACTACTAATTTCTTGTCACTGAGATGTCATTTTCTTGTGATGTAATGCTATTTGATTTCTCAACCTACTTACTGGCCTGGGCAGCGGAAGGGGATGTGCTGACCTCCTCTCTCTGCTGACCAGCGAGAGGACACAAGGAAATGCAATGAAGCTGCATCAGGGAAGTTCAGACAGTACATTAGAATCATAGAATCATTTAGGTTAGAAAAGACCTTTAAGATCATTGAATCCAACCGTTCGGAAAAGGTTCTTCACTGAGAGAGTGGTCAGTCACTGGAACAGGCTCTCCAGGGAAGTGCTCATGGCACCAAGCCTGTCAGTGTTCTTAGTCATATGGTGCAGTTTTAGGTATTCCTGGGAGGAGCAGGGAGTTGGCCTCGATGATCCTTATGGGTCCCTCCCATCTTGAGATATTCTGTGATTCTAAGTCCTTCCGTCAAAGTTTTGCCCCTTTTGTTAAAATATAATCTTCAGGTAGCTTTTTGCATCTGAGGTAAACAAATGGCAGACCTTCACATCCTTCTTTCTATTCGTCATTTCTTTATTCCAGATAAAATCGTTTACTTACTTTCTCAAAAAAAAAAAAAAGTGCCTTACTATGTAAAACTATATCTACATGCAAACATTTTTTCCTTCCATTTCATCTGAAGGAACTCCTGCTCCAAGATTATTTAGGGAAAAAATCCCCCGCCCCCCAAACAAACAAAAAAGCCGCAAGCCCTTGTCTTTTGAAAAGAGCAAGATACTCATTACTTATCAAAAACATCCTGAAAACAGCATCACACTTTTGTTTGTGTAACAACTATTTCATTCCATCTGGATCCCTCTCCCCAATAACCGAAGAGGGGCCTGTCCATATCCAAACATAACATTGCTGGCCCCAACAAAACATCTCCCTCAAAACAGTCTTGACCCATAGACAGCATTTTATTCACACTATTTCATCTCACGTCTTCCCAGGTTTTCATATCATTAATACTCTATGTGACTGCACCACCCTTTACCTATCTTTTCTGACAAGAGCATTTTCAGTTTTAGTGTTCCACCATATTTCTTTCATCTGCACAAAAGCTTGTTTCACAGGCTGCGTCAATAATCATAGCCTGTTTATTTGGTTTTCCTGACTTCTCCCACTGCTAACTACTAGGCATCCAGCTGTTTCCCACTGAATACACCCAATTTAAACCATTAGTTTTTACTACTTTAGTACCTGATTACTTGCTATGCACTTATCAGTACCGCCACCTCTACCCTTTTTAGTACCTTTCTTCCCTCATACCTTTTGATTTATCCCGGTACATTTGAAGTTCCTCTTTATTTATGATTTTGTGGCCAGGAAGATCAGACAAGTTTTTACTAGTCTTCTCCCACTTCTAAGTCTGGAGATCTTGTCAGTCTCCCAGAATCAATCCTTGGTTAATAGCTCTCAGACTCCAGTGGCAACTGTCCACCCACGAGTCCTTTCTACTTGAATGCTCCCAACCACCTCCCAGCCATAAACCACAGTGTTTCTCTATCACCTAAACGCGACCAACACATTGACTGTGACATTATCTTACCTTGCTTTTGCCCTCCTTCTCTAACAACTCTAAGATGTTCCTCTTCTTACGGGTTTTTACCGCATGTTTAGCTCGATTTATGCTAAAGGACACTGATACTGTCATATGTTCCATTTTCCCACTATCGCCATGGTCCAGCACGTACTACCCAACTGGTACCTTAACCCTGGGCAGACAGAAGAGGATGAATGGAAAAGTACCTTTCAGTCTTTCCTGACACGGAAACCCCAGACACACAACATTTTCATGATGTTCTTGTGATTCTCAGGTCGTTTTTCTTCAATTTCTCCCAAGACTGAAGACTCCTCCTGAAAATCCCACACATCAGCCTGACCTCCCCACACTCTGCCTAACTACCTATTTCCATTTTTCTTGCCCTTCTATTTCTGTCCATTACCTCTGTATGTTTTATAATCAGCAAGTTGATGCCAGAACTCTACTGCTCTTGTATTCTTGCTGTTCCCTTAGCTCTGTGCTTCTTCCAGTAATTTTCCTGCCAGGGGTGTGCTCTATGGGTAGGTTAACTTAGCAGAAGTCAACAAATCTTTAGCAAACTATGCAGCCTACTTAGTATTTTCCTCCTTCATACCACAAAAACACCAAGCTTCAGCACGTGCATTTATGACTGCTGGTTACAGTTTGCATAAACTTTGCCAAATTATACTTGATGCAAATTAATTTTAATGTACTCAAAGATGACGAAAATACCACTGTTTCTGTATTCATCTCTACATTTCCCCTGCTTTGTCCCACTTCCAGTGCTACTCCCCAACACCAACATCATCCTCTATTCTTTAAAGGAAAAAACTTAATATTAACCCTCCACTCAATTAATCCACCTTCTGCTTCTTTTGTTCACTGTCTGCTCAGCTTTTCAGCCACTTGCTTAGGCCACTCGTGACTCGTTTTTAGGTTTAGACAGGCATATACTATAAACAAGATGTCAAAACTAATACAAACTACCCCCTTTTTGCTCTGCTCGCTGAGCTTATGAAAATTACAAACTACATAACAGTGAAATTTATTGCTGTATTTACTGAACACCTACCATCCTAGACCCCCATTTGACGACAGTATACTAGGAGTACATCAAAACTTAAGTACATCTTCAAGAAAGAAAGGAAGAAGGAAGGCCTTGTAAAAAAATGCACAATACTGGAACAACAAATTACTATATTTCTCTTGGATTAAAAATTAAATTGATAATGTAGGTTTTAAAAAATGGCCAACTCTGGGCATCCTCCTTTACTTATATGACCTATATACCTTTTTAAGTGCCAAAGTATGGACGCCAGTCTTGGGACTGCCTGGGTGGGTCTTGGCTTATGGGTCAGGCACCAAAGCACCTGATGGCACAAACACACAGCTGTAATTGTTCAGCTGCTTGGAAAAAAAGTGGCTGGAGACAAAGAGGGTAAGAAATAAAAACATATCTGCAGGGAAAACAATCCTGCCATCTCATCTCATCATTATGATGGTTTCTAAGAATTTAGCAGGTGTACGGTCCAAACTGAACAGGGATCACCTACGTTATTTACTCAAGAACAAAGCAGAAGAAAGCTTTGTAAAAGTAACATCAACTACATGTGTAACTCTGTGGTTGTACAATGACAAAGTTCTTATTTTACTCACAAGCTTATTTTACAGATTATGAATAAACAGGAAAATCTATCATCAAAGAGCTCCTTTGATTCCTTACCACAGAACTTGGTCACACAGATAAAGAGTTTCTACTGCTTAGTATTTATGACACAAAAAGTGGGCATTTTTTGAAGCTTATGCAAGAAGCTCTTGTGGACCCTGTAATATTTATGGACTTCTATAAAACTTACAGAGATTCATCATTAAATTAGTTCATAGTTTCACGCAAGATAAGACCTAATTCTAAATGCTTTAAAATCTTTACTTGTGGGGGCAGTGATATTAAAATACTTGTCTAACAGAAAACCTACATAATTCTTGAAGCATCAAAACTTTAAGTGGCTTTATTATTTTTTAAACTGTCTTCTGCCAAATTACATTTTTTAACAATAGAGCCTAAAATTGCTGCACAAGAAAGAACTATAGTCCATGTTAATTTGGGATGTATTATGACAGTAATTGTCGCAGCCTTATTCTGCAATACTGTACTCAGTAAAACACAAATACAGAATTACTAACGCAAGCTGCATTCCACCTGAAGAAAACACATATTATATAATCAGTGTCTAAAATTCAGAAACTGTATATTCATTAGAAAGCAGGTGACAAATACAGATAATTAAATATACAGAATAATTAGGGTTTTCCAAATTTTCTTCCCTGTTAATAAGATCAGATATTCCAAGCTTTTCTAATGTACTATAAGTGTCTTAGTACCTTGTGGTTATATAATTAGAACTCGAGTTACACTCTTTTGGTAAACTTACTTTAAAAAAAAATCCACAAAAATATACTTACAATTCAAACAACAAACTTGTTTCAACAGCTCTTTGCCAACCCAAGAGCTCCTGTAACCAAGACCACTGGGACAAACTGAGACATACCCAGACTTCTAAAATCCAGTGGTCAAAGTACTTAATTTTCCAGTGAAGCAATGCCAGAAACTATGAAGCAATAAAAACAGTTTTCATACAACAATGCAGTAAAGTTTTGCTTCATAGGAGAGAGTAATTTCTGCTTGATAAATATAGATAAAATGTGGAAAAATTAAAACCACTGACATTAGTCTAAACTTCCTTAGGGAGATTAGGAAATTATGACCAAATAGTGATTACTTTATTGATTGCCAATTTTATCACTAGATAAAAAGACGTAAACCCAGTACATTTAGACTTATTACATTCAACCATTATTCAGGACAGCATTTTGATATTTAAGACAGGACTTTGTTGCTTGGAAACTAAAACGACTTAAAGGAAATAATGAGCTATTCTTTTAAAAAGCTCATAGATTATATATTTCTGTTAAATGATGAAAATCTCTGAATACTCAAGAACTAAAGCATACGAACACAAAACAAAAGCTATTAAGCAAGGATGTATTTCAACATCAAGAAAGAAACCCTCCCCCTCATTTATCTAATTTTCAAAGGGGAATTATGACATTAAATACTTGAGGAAAATTTATTACAGCAATCACTATTATAAATTATGATTTGTGATTCATGGAAACTCAAAAAGACCATTTCTTACATTGTGCAAAGATGCCAAGAAGAGGAGCACTACTTACTGGAGATTTTACATTATTCATATTCTCAGGAGGATGATAATGTTCAGTGAGAACTCTGCGGAAGTTGAATGCTTAAAAGGGCAAAAATCTTACCCTCTTTTTACCCCTCATTCAAATATAAGTCTTGGTTTCATTAAAATCTTGTAGCCTTGAAGACTTCCATTTTTGCTCACTTTGCAAGCTCACCCTTTCAGTCATTCTTCCAATGAAATTATTGCTTGATAGCACTGACCTCAAATGGTGCGTATACTTAAACCAACTAGAGGACTACGTATCACGCTGCTTGCTAGGAACTAACAGCTGGTTTAAAATTTCTTGAAGCTAACTTTAAAATCTTGTATAGCTTTGACAGCGTACTTTGTATTACAAATGAATGGTTACAGGGCACCTGGAACACAGGAGCTGCAAATGTGTCAGGATGCTTCACAGAGAGAAACTACTAACAAGGCAATGCAACTCTAGAACTATAAAAACAAGTAGCACTTGAAACAAAATTAACTGAAACATTCAAGGAGAAGGCTTCAGGCTGCAAGTTTTCAAAGCTTAGTCTGTTTGCATTGAAAGCGGTTTTAACTCCTTTGCCCGATATTGTGGCAAAAATATCTTAATTGTATGTTATCGCTACATTGAAAGAAATCACAATGTTCAGTGTCTGATGATATTTGCCCTTTTTAAAATGTCACAAGAAAACGGCCCCAGTTTCTAGCAGCTTTACACACAGAAGCAAAAAGTTTGATTTCCTTTAATGGAAATGAAAACAAAAAATTTCTGTGCATTTTCTTTCAAAGTAGTGCAATCCCTTTTTAAACAGCAGACTAATTCCCCAGCTACTACTTTGCTTTTTTTTTCCTCCCACCCTAGATTGGACACGGAAGTCTCCTTGATCTGTAAAGAAAAGACGCCTTCTTGTGCTGGATTCAGCACTATGTACTCCACAGTATTTTTCTAGTAGCTTATTTTGATGGATTCTTCAGTTAAGATGCTCCATCTCTCAAGAGCATAAGTACTCATAGTATTAAGCATGCAACGTTTGTTTTATGGCTTCTCCTCTCCTGTCTCCTATTTCCTTTTCCCCCTACACAGCTAAGGAAACTTGGCATCAGCTAACCCTCAGCAAATACTTAAAATTTCAAAGTTTCTGGGCTGAGAAGAATGCCAGTAGAGGCTTTTTTAGCACAGCCATCTCTGTGGCATTTGTACGCAGGTTTAATTTCATTGTCTGCACCTGACATCAACTTGGGAATAATGTAGTACTCTCTCTAAAATAGATTATGCCTGAAAAATTTTCTAAAATGTTTCAAGTTGGGTGCATTTAAGGCTTCTGCTGTTAGTCCACTTAAAAGCATAAGCAAACAAAGTTTTCTTTAAAAAAAGGTTGTCTCCATTCTTTGGCAAAGGAAGAACTTGCTTTTAACCTGTAATAAAGATCTGACTGATCTCGTGCCAGAAACTATCTATTCTGGTGTACTGTGATCTTTCCCTCCCACCCTGTCAGTCATTACAATAAAGTGCTATACAGAATAAATTATGTCAAACATTTGTGTTTTGTAATACATAGCAGGTATATTCTTTGAGAGATGTAGTTCTTCCCCAGAAAAGTCAAACAGAAGGGGATAGTCAAGCTGAACCCTTTAGAATCATAGAATTGCCTAGGTTGGAAGGGACCTTGAAGATCATCAAGTCCAACCATCAACCTACCACTGCCAAAACCACCACTAAACCATGTTCCTAAGCATCACGTCTACCCATCTTTTAAATAACTCCAGGGATGGAGACTCCACCCATTCCCTGGGCAGCCTGTTCCAATGTTTAACAACCCTTTCTGCGAAGAACTTTTTCCTAATATCCAATCTAAACCTACCCTGGCATAACTTGAGGCCATTTCCTCCGGTCCTATCGCTTGTTACTAGCGAGAAAAGGTCGACCCCACCTCTCCACAACCTCCTTTCAGTTAATTAACTCCTTAAGTTTAATAACTTTTATATGGAGTATTTCATTGTTAATTTAGGTATGATACTCATAAACATACATGCCTCTTTATGACCCTTTCAATCTAGTCTGTATTCCAACTAGAACTCTCTGCTCAAGAACAATCTATTGGAAATATCCTGTACTTTTTCTATTAGTGGAAGACTTGAGATTACCTGCCATATACCACACATTTGCATTTTGCTTACTGTAAATTGTACAACAGTGTGTATATATATATAAGCAATAAGAAAAATGACAAGTTGTCTGTAAGTTGCAGAAGACACCTCATTCAAGCTTTATCACAAAACATATTATAAATAAACACATTATAAATAAATATTCAAAGAAAGCGTTTCTATATGGCAAAAAATATAATTAGAACTTAGGAATTAGATGGTCATTCCTCAAGAATGTAAACACCAAATACTTAAAGTAAAACAAAGAATTTCAGAGGAAAAGTTCTTAAGACCATGTTATTAATTGCAACCGTGTAAACATTTTCAGCTTCCTCACCTAAGGTAGGCACTGGATGATACTCCGTTACACAAATAGAAATCCCGAGGAAAAAACACAACACACAACAAAATGTGATGTATTCATGTAACTCAGTGCAGTTTTTCACTGGCAATCATACCACGCATAATTCTTTCATGTTACTTAAATGTCCTTAGATGCCTGTAAGGGGGAAAAAATATTGTCTAGTCTTATCTAAATATCTGTAACATGAAACCACAGATACTCAGCAGCTCTAATCACTAACAGCTCCTTTTGCAGTATTAGAAATAGCCAAGGTTTGGGTTTTTTTTATACCAGCAAAGTGCTCTTTTGCTGAAATCTGTTTTTCAACTATTCTTATTCAGCTGCAAATCTCAAGAACATCTTTAGTTTTTTGGTAAAGGAGACAGGAGTATGAAGAGAAAAAGCAGACAAGTTCAGTCTCTTTTGTCCCGAATTTGATCAGAATGACTCAGATGACATCTTGGGACACCCATTGTTTTCCCTTCTTACAAAAAGAAACATCTTTTTCCTAAGAATAGCTTCCCTATAGAGTGAAACCTTGACTGATACCCAGTAGTTTCTGTTGAAAAATTACTTGGCGGGAAATACACATTCTTCCAGTAGCTGAGCCCAACCCAGCAACCATACAGTATATGATGGTAAGTACATTAGAAATATGACACACAGGCAAAGTGTTTAAACTTTAGCTATCCCAAAGAAAGGCAATACCATATAAAGAAGTCTGTTTTCAATATATGTATTTTCTTGAAAGACAGCCAATCCAGTTCTTCACATGTTCCTGGAAAGCTCACTATACATCAGGGAAAAGCAAACAACCCCCCTATCATTCCCTGTTAATGATTGATCTGCTCACCAAAGAGTGAAAATAAGCATCTTCAGCAACAATTGGCTTGAAATCAGTTCGATTTCCAGTAAAAATGAAAACACTCTAAATGCATTAAATATTCCATGCCTGGTTGTATGACATATTCAAAGAGAAGCACATGAAGCTCCCCTGAAGACTCAGTTGTTCTTTATCGAAAAAGGAGGAATCCACAAAAATACAATTCTTTCCACAAATATATAGCACAGCTGTAGCCTGTCTGGTAGGCAAACAACTAAGGAACCAAACCAAAATAAAATTTTCATTCAGCTGGATGGAGTTTCGTGGTCTGTGCTGGTCACTCGCACCAAACAGGTTGAGGGACAGAGACTGGACAACAACAAATCTTCTGCTCAGAAGAGCAACCAGAACTAAACATGGACTCAGGATATGACAGTTGGTGTAACACCCATGTACGTTAATAGCCTTCAATTACTTAACCAAGAATAGCCAGCTGCAAGCTCTAATGGCACCAGTCTTGCACTGGAGGCAATTTTCTTGCTGATCCTCAGGAGGCGGTAGCACACTGTTGCCAGAGGAACAGATGCACTTCGCTTTCAGCTGCCCCCTTTTTAAATGAGATACTCTAACCTGGGACAGAGGGAGAGGACTGAAGGATAAATAACCTCCTCCACCAGCAGTTGCCACCACCTACTTCCTGCTACCATTTTTTCCAGGGAGAGAGGAACATGAGCCCTGGAATCTGCTGGACCTCTGGCCATTCATCCAACCCTCTGCCTGCATTCTTAATGGAGAACCACAGGGAGAAAGGCAGATTTCAGACCAGAGGAATTGTCCTGGCAAGGTGCAGCTTGAGAGCTCCTGAAATGGTTTAAGATTGCACTAAATCTTGGCATTTTATAACTTTTAAGTGTCTAAACTTGCAGTATTATTAATGACCTTTATTTGCATGCATTTTACACAGGGGAAAATGGAATAAAGCAGAAGATGAAGTGCTCTGTGGTAGAATTATTTACAGCGTGTTTCTATTCCTAGGCAACTTCAATGTTTGCACAGATCTGCATCTGGAAAAATGGGCAGGTATAGCACAGCAACGTGCATAATAGCTACAAACAATATTATTTATGCCATTTAAAATCTAGTTCAGGCATGGTAGGTCGTATTGCTTACAAAAACATCTCCACGTCTGTCAAAACGCCCAAGTCTTATCACAAAAACACAGTGCTATAACTTACAATATTCAGATAGACAGCAATACTGTGAAGAAACTTGGTAACTGCAAAAGCAAATGGAAATATTGAAAAGGGCCAATATCATATCATCATAGAACTCTCCATACACCAATCCAAATGATTATTTGAATCGATGGTCCTTAAATCAGTTTGGAAAATTCAGAAGCCAAATATATTCCTCCATTCATAACTGGAACAGGAACTAAATGAGTTGAGCTAGGCCAGCAAACAGTTATCTCGTTAGAAGCTAGATCCAGCCCACACTATTGCAAAGTTTGTCTCCAGTGCAATAGTTTCCAATCAACTGATTCTTCACATACTAGATTCTCAGAATTTCCTGCCTCTGAACACTTAGGAACCATGTACAGTCACTTTATTAAATAATTTTTTTAATAACCTGACTCCCCCTGTAACTTACCGGAGAGCTAGGCCCTTGGCACGTTCAAAATTATCTCAGTAGAAACATCTATCAGAAAAGGCAGTTCTCACTCCCTACTACAGCATCACAGCTACAAACTAATTTCAAAGCATGACCGTTTTCATTTTTGGAATAAGTTCTTGTTTTTGTAAGTCATACAATCATTTAATCTAAAAAAAGAAAAATAACATTTTCCCTCATTAATTACACAATGGGCCATTCTTTTCTATTTTATCTTTTCCATAAGCATTATTTTTCTTAACTATTTCTAAATTTATCTCACAAAGATCTGTCACCAGTTTAATGACCTCTTTACAAATCCCTTCACACTGCTTTCTGTGAATCCGTATTCTCTAGGTCAATGATTACAAATCTCCACGGCTTATACTTCATCAGTTTTGTTGCAGAAACTGATCTGCTGAAATCTTACTCTTAACTGGTGTTTAAGAAACAAACCGCCTAAAGCATTCTCCTTGATCATCCCTGGTGTTGACCTACATAATAAAAGTAAAATGCTTCCAATGTAATGTTCTCAGACTCTACCCTGCTTTGGCTATACAACCACTTTCTTGCCCCTACTTTAAAATGTGAAAGTAATTATTTTCAACTTTTATCAGATTTCCCACTGAAAACCTCCTTTGACAATAAATGCATTGGCTTCTCTTAAAAACTCAGCTTGTATGCTGACCTGAGGAAGTAAAATATTTTTGTGTGTCAGGAGAAAAGAAAAGTCTTGCCGACAGGCTGTTTATTCTTTCTTTATTGAGTATATAAGGACAAATGCAAGGACCATTAATTATTGGGATTTGTTAAGTTGACTTTGACTTATTACCTATTCCAACTTATGCAAGTATTAGGGCACCACTATTTCCATATTATTTCACTTTAAATACCTTTAAAACTAAAACCAGTCTCCAGTCTCTCATTTCCTGCAATGGTTAAAGCAGCACTACAATACCTTCTAATGGAAGAATTTTTCAGAACAATGCTGGATCACTTTCAAAATCTTAAAAAACACACAGACACAAGCACTTCTATCAATAACATTTGTCTCATTGTTATTCTACTTATTTCCCAGCAATTGTATGTTTTTAGCTTCATTTCAGTAAATAAGAAGGCACTATCTACTACATGCATGACTATAAATTAGTCTTTCAAGACTGAATTCATCTTTGTTTTGAGGGACAGTTCACCATCGCACTGGAACTTCTTGAACTACAATAACCTATGCCACTTAGTGCCTTCTTGTCATGCTGAAAAACTCATTAATTTGGCAGGCTTTGCAGGGGAAGACTGGGGGTATATTCCTCAGAGAAAACTGTGGGAGGACAAAGAGAACTGCTTTGTTTTATTTAACTGATTTAATTTCTTACCTGTAAAATAAACTGATCACCAGTACCGAATTATAACCGCAAAACTATCATAATCAGGGCATTTTATAGTTGCTCTGCACATATTTTTATTGTTCTTGGGAAGCTATTACAATCTGAAAAGAATGCAAAATTCATTCTGTTTGTCTTAATTTGGCGCTTAAAAAGCCATTTTATGGAGGAAATAGTTTCCATATTTTTAATAAACTACTGCCCTAATCAAGCAAAATATACATACAGTATTGTGTCATTGAAGATAAAATATCTTTGAGCCAGAGAGAACTGATATAAATTCATGCAACTTGAATTAATATCTTCAATATTATTTCAGTCAGGAAATCATTTTGGTGGGTTTTTTTTGTTGTTTGTTTTTTGGATTTTTTTTTTTGTATTTGCAAGTTCTGTTCTTTTCCTTTAAAAGATTAATTTTCATCAGCGAAGAGAATCCGACTCCTTCAATTATACATAGCTTGCCTTTTTTTTTTTTTTTTAAACCAGGAGGATCCAATGTAAACATGCTTAAGACAACTGTATTTTTAGCATAAAAACTCCTGTTCTTTTTAAATGTAAATGTTATAGAAAGAACGGCATTGTACATAGCCTTATTTCTTTTTTTTTTTTTTAAACAAGGAGGATCCAATGTATACATGTTTAAGACAACTGTATTTTTAGTATAAAACTCCTGTTGTTTTCAAATGTAAATGTTAGAGAATGATGAATGGCATTTCTCACATCCTAAATAAAGAAGTTAACTTGCCATTGTTTTAAGACTTTTCTAGATGGAAATGGAAGTGCAATTAGCAAACTAAGCAAATGTACATTATTATATCAATTAATAAAATGATAGGCATTGTAACCAGAAAGACAAATATCAAAATATGTTTTGCATTTGCAATTTGCTCCTTTCTTACAGATATCATAGAAACACATAGGTACTGATTACATTGTTTTACAAGACATTAAAATGAATAGATCTCAGTGTTTCAGGCCTAATTTTATAGAGCAAACAAGAAAAAACATGTGTTCTTGTCTTATCAGCTACCAAGGAGTTTCTCAACTCTGAATAAACTAGGTATTGAGCTATGAAAAAAACCATGCCTTTGCACCAGCATGACAGCTGTTGGAGGCTGGTTTGCCACTTCAGCATACTATCATTCCAGGGATTTCACCAATGATTTTCACAAGATCATACATCCAATTGTTTTTAAATTTCAGCATCAAAATATGTCCTGCTGCTATATTAATTTAGATTACCGATTGTTAAGTGTAGGATTAATAAATTTTGTAATAAAATATCTAAACATTAATTGGATGTACCAGTTTTTCTCTACTTTAGCATATGTCATAACTGTGCTATCAGTTGGACTTTTAAACTTTGTTGTTCTACACGTAGCGACTAAATCAGCAGCATGGATATTGAGTATATAAAGATATTAACATTTTTAAGTATTCAGCATTAAACAATTCAGCTAAATTACCAGTTTTGAACAACTATTCTACACTTCCTACTCTATAAAAAATAGATTTATCACTTCTCATTAACCTTATTGCAGAAAGTGAGCATTCATAAAAATTATACTTGTTTTACTGCGTACCTTTAGTAGGCCTTTTATCTATGAGGTTTTTCAGTCTAATTGTCTGGTGTGCCAGTTAAAGCTGTTTCTTTTTTGTATTTTACATGGTAGAAAACTGGAAAGCTACCATTTATACAACATTTTCCAGACCTTTTTATTTGTGATATTCTGGTAATTCATTCTTCCCCACTCCATCACTACCTTATCCTCAGGCAAACAAATTAATTCTTCACTTTCAACTTATTCCCTAAGTATCCCCTGCATGTTTAATCAAGATCATTATCCAAAATTATCCAAATTGTAATGACTTCAAATTCCAAAATTACTCAGGAAGAGACTACCTCTTGAATCCAAGGTATTGTTTTCGCCTATACAATCACTTTGATGGCAGGAAAAAGGGATGGCCAAAAATGTTTAAGGCATCTATGCAAAAGACCTTGAAGTACTGGACTACCAATAAGACTTAGTTTTTGCATCACTCTAGGCGAACTTTTAAGATGAAAGAAGATGTTGATAGTTGCAAGGGGAAGTATGCTGGAGCAGAAGTTATTGATTAGGGTGCTGGAAATGCACATGTCTGTATTTTTTTTAAAATGAGTCATGTAGCAGATTCCTAAATGTGAATGGTTTTGTTTGTTATATCAGGCATTGCAAGTGTGTATTTCACTTTGAAAACAATAGTAGCCAACTAAGAAACAAATATTCACTTTGGTTGTCAGTGTCATTTTACTAAAAAAAGCTTCAATTTCTTTATAATAGGGCTTTTGCAGCTGGGTGGGGAAGGAAAGCACACAAGAGGAAATGAGTCCAACAATCCCAAATGAAACATAAAGCATTTTGATATCAAAATTAGCACAAAAGAGGTCAAGGTCATGAGCAGAAGATAACCGGATTCATGTATGTCTGACGTAATATTTCCTTTTCATTTGAAACTGAGAGCCAAGCAGCAATTTAGAGCTTCTGCTATGCAATTGCCATTTGGAACCTTTTGCTGTAGTCAAACACTACCACCTAAAGAAGCATGGTAAAACAAATGAGGCCTCTAGTAGCATAACAGCACTACTGACTTTCAAAATTATGAGCTTACTGTTCTTGGACAAATATTGAACCCAAAGTTACTAAGTGACAATGCTTAGGATATGGGTTTCAACGTTAAAGCCTGTTCGTGACTTAAGCCTCAGGACATATCCACTTACAGAGGACACAAAATCTTCAGAAAAGTACTATGTATATTTTTTTATCTTTACGCCATTTAGATTTATTTTTTACTTATTTTAATGTTACTTATATGAAACATAATTTTATAGCTATTACATTATCCTTATCAAGCAAGTGTACCTTCTTGAATGTTTTTGTTTTCAAAGAAAAAGCTGTTTCACCTGTCAATTATGTTATTCATTTTTATGACGTATCAAAAGGTACAAGCAGAAGTTCCCCTAAAGTCTCTAGAAGCAGCTAGATTTACAAGCTTACTTGTGAAGGATGGATTTAAAACCAGACCATTCATTTTCTATTGCAAAAGCAAGAGTACTGATATCATCCATCAATTAACCATGACAACGCTGTATTTAAAATTAGTCCAAATACAGGCTAGATCATTTGGCATTTGGGGAAAGAACATCCCCATTTCCATATATGCATCTTGCTCCCTTTTTGGTATGCTTGCAGCTGATTTGTTTGTAGTGCAGCATTGTAGTCTCTCTCTTACTCTGCAGTCTCATATGCCAAATATATCTGTCTGCCCTTAGCTTTAATCTGCATCTTTATGAGTCAGGAACAGGAGACGGAGGTGTAGTCCCCCAACCAAAGAGATCTGCATTGAAGGTTCACCCTTTCCTATCAGATGACTTGACATTTTTGTCACAGCTCAATATAGCTGCATACATCTGCCTTAAAACAGTAGACATATGTCTCATGCAATCACACGTGTGGAGACTCGCCTAAGGAGGACAAAGAATTTCAACTGCCTCTTGTATAGATTTAAGTCCCCTGCTGGTAGCTAGTTAACTAGCTTTGATACTGCCATTGGTGAACAGTAGTTATAAAACACTTTCCACAGGCTTCAAAACCTGCAGAGGAACCGCACACACTTCAAAATAGTAAGCCTGCATTAAGTTCCAAGCTGTTGTGGTTACACTGCTTTTATAGTTCCCACATCGGCTTGCTCTGGGGGAAAGGCACAACTGCAGTCAATGCCGAAAAACAGATCCAAACACTTCTTGCATCAGCTTTGCTTTCTGTTTTTCACTAAAGGGGGAAGTAAGGACAAGGATGGAGAGAGAAATAAAAAGAAGAAGAGCTATCACTGTTAAGTTAGAGTTTAATTACAATATAGGTGGAACAGGCAACTGTTTTAACAGATAAAGGAGAGTCTGGTTTGTAGTACCTGGCATACGCATTGGACGATGCGACTCAAGAAAATCTGCCTACCAGTCCCAGGCTATTTCAGAACACCGTTTGTTAGCTCACCTCGGGATACCTATCTCCAAATTTCCAATTATATTTATGACGTACAGCTGTGAAGATTCATCTAGCCAAATTTAGCAACAGCTGTAAAGCTTCATCTATTCAATTTAGCAATAGGTGGGAATAGTGTGTCCTCCATGCCTTATATCTGGTCTGATTACATGTGGAACTTAATTATTTTAATTGCTTAGTTTGTTGAGCTTATAATGCTTATGCCTTCCAGTGCAAAGCTTAGGCAGAAAGATGTGAATGTTGTGTCCTGGAATCTGTTGATATTCATATTTTTCCTTGCAACTCACTGTCATCACTTTGTCTATAAAAAAAAGTGTAATATTACCATTCAATATGGCTTAAGGATTCTCCTATCTGACATTATGATTCCTAATACCATCATGTGAAATGTCAGAACACTGAATGAAGAGACTTTAAAGGGAGAAAGACCTTCAGAGCTAAGATCCAATGGGAAACATTTGGAAAAAAATTGGAAGCTAAGTTTTTTTGGCTGCTTTGAGAAAGGGCATTGACACTAGAAGTGGAACAGCTCAGGTGATGAGCAAAAAGGTTTGTACTTTCAAAGTACTAGCTGAGAAAATATGAAGAAACTGTAGCACAGAAAGAATGGTTTCCTTCTTTTCCCCACAGCAGCTAACAGCACAGATCCAAACTGGCAAATACAACAGTGCAGTAGAAGACTTCTAGGCAGAAATCATTACCTGGAAAATTACACTATTTGATACTCTCTTTTTCGCCAGTGGTACAAAACCACTTCAGTTATTCCTGAATAACTTTTGGCAGACTGGATCTCCGATTTTTTTTTCTCCCCCAACAAAAACCAAAATTGCGTAGTGAAAGAAAAAACAGAGGGAGCCAAGCACCACCACCTTAATTATTTTGAAGTGTGCTAATGAGTTCAGCATATCCCCAGAAACACTTGTGTCATGTAACATCTTCTGTCAAATCTACCATCTGCTTAAGCAAAATGAAATGCATGTGTGTCTTGAGACTGAAATCATAACTATCACCAAGGTGTCACACTCTCTTGTGATTGCTTTGTGAAGTAATAAGGTTTATTTCTAGGGTTCTGGAGACCCTCTGATCTTGTGTGGAACTCATTAAGGAAAGGCTTTATAAGACACCTGCCTTTTCTCCTCTTTTTAAACACTTTTTGGAACTTGTGTTCTAATAATAAATACAATTCATAATAGTTGAGAACTATTGGGATATTAATGCAGGACCTCTACAGGACTTCTATGTGTCTTCCACTTATTATCCACCTGAAGGAAGTGAATTAAATCTCTCAGTTCACCAGTGCATCTCACAGATCCCAATAACTTTCTATTAAAGCTTTCAACTTCATGTGAAACAAATTTATTAGCTATTAATTTTTCTCCTCCTTCCTCCCCTCTCCCATTCCCTGCACAACTAAAAGCAACTATTAAACCCTACTGAATGTATTCCTAGAGTACAAGAGGGGGTTAAAGAATAGGCATAGGAACTCCTAGTACAGTGATCTAACAGTTTAGGTGAACAGACAAGCGCTGTCATTCCCATGGTCATACTAAAAGTCTCTCTATATTGCTCCAACCATGGTCTTGAGAGGCTTGATCAGAAAGATATATGACTTGAGAAGCAAAAGAGGCGGGAATAATCTGTTAGCCTCAAACCTCTCTAGATCAGCCTAGTGGGAGGAGGAGTGCTCCCCTTTCCTCTTTGAGCTCTTAACTGTTGAATTTGTCCAATGTAGAACAACTGCCAAATAAAGCAAAGCACAGGGAGCAAGCTGGCAAGGAGGTGACAGTTTAGTTTTGAAATTAAAAAGGATATGTTTCTATGATAAATGACATGACTTTCTTGCATAACCATTTAAAGACCATCAATGTGAAAATAATGAAAAAGCAAAGTTGCTTTCAGGCTCACAGAACTCAAGATGCCACTTCTGTTAGATCTATACCAGCCTTTTCTTTTCATAGGCGTACATAAACTCTTCAGATTTGAAAGAACTGAACACCAACTAGCATGTTTCTATAGTAAGAACAACTGAAACAAACAAAAAAAAACCCTAACCATTGCTTAACGTTTTCATACGCACAGAAAAAACATTAGTTGCTGGAGAAAATGACACTCTGAAGTATTATTTAAGTGAAAATTACAGGGCAGTTGACACAGAATTCCCAACCACATACATCTGTGTATGACCAAGGATATAAAACAAGATCTCATGTGACCTTTCAATCTTAGGTATAATGATTAGCCTATAATATTGCTAGTCTGCTCCCAGCTCTCCTGAAGTCTTATTAAAAAAACCCTTTCATGACACATTTCTCCCCCCTTAGCAGGCAAATTCCTTTGCTGCCAAGAAAAGCAAGCAAGAGAGAACTGTATGAAATACCGCGTATGTTGTACTGCGCATTAGGAAAACCAAGTGCTTAGCGTACAGGCATGCTATCGCCAGGTGCAGTGTGCAGCAGAAAATACAATCAGAAAAGGGGCACAGAACAAGCTGATAAAAGCTGCGAGCGTGGAGGTAGCCAGTGCAACCACCCAGATCAAGCCGCAGGAAGTAGCTGTAACAAGTCACCATAGGATAAGCCTGAGCAGGCTACCGGTGTACCACGCACACCGCGGCTTCATCGCTTTTGCTGGCTGCATGATCCAGCAGTAACGACGCTCTCACTTCTACCCCACCATCCTTTGTAACAAGCGTGGCATTTTAATTTGTTTTCCTTCATTCTTAACAATATTTTAAAATCCACTGAAATGGAAGAGTACATTTATTTAACGTGTCAAGAAACTACAGTGGGATGCTATCCTTTACCTGTTTTAAACTGGTTTGTTTGTTTGTTGTTTTTTTCTGGTTTTTTTTTTTTTTTTTTTTTTTAAAATCGACCCTCCCTTTTTTTTCATAGCTCCTAGACCACTGAAAATTCCTTTTCTCTCCCCCATCCTATTACTTGAGCTCTGGCTGCACTTTCAGCAGTAATTTGTGGTTTAACAGCTTATTCCAACCCATTTTCCACTATTAATAGTTTCTGAATTACTTTCTTACAATAGAAGGTAGTTGCAGATCCCAAAACTGATGTAGAAATGGCAGGTTTCTGGTTATGTGGAGAGCTATTTATCAAAAACTATACCTTTTTCTTCCCGTTTTCTCCCTCCCCCTCTTTCCTTTCTTTCCACTCTAGCACTTCTCACCCACCCTCACCTACATCCATATGGAAAAAAAACAAACACCTAACCTTAAAAAAATCATACTGTATCCAGAGGCACATTTTGGTTGGCAGTACCTTGATCCAGACTTTAATATATGTTATACTGGTCATGATTAAATATTCTAGTGGAATGTAAAATAACTGTTTTAGCTCTCAAATACTGTTTCCTTTTCTTAGAAAAATGGTTGAAAAAGAAGTACTGGCTTTAGAAATCTTTAGCCTTATTTTTTGTGGATCCAAACCTCATTTAGGCAAAAGCTGGACAGAGACAACCAGTAGCATCCAGAAAAAGTTAAGAAAAAAATCTCTCCGCCTCACTTCCAGTTAGCTACTAGCTGAAGTATGTTCCAGAGTACCAAGAATGATCATTTTAAAACCTGTTCCAAAGATTACATTATCTCTAGTTCAGATTTTTAAAATAATCAGAAAAAGGTTTTGAAAATGATCATTCCAATTCTTTTTGAAGCTTTTGAGTTAGAGAAAAAACCTTACAAAATCATGTCATAAAAACTGTTTAATGTAAAGTAGGGATATATTTAATAATTGGAGCGTGGCAGCTAAAATCAACTAATATACCCTCATTTCAAAAATAGCTGCGACTATTTTCAAATAATTAAAATAAGTTAAACAAACATAGCCAGGCCCACAAAAAAATGTAGCTGAAAAACTCTTTCTTTGACAAACCAACAATGCAGCCTGGCGTGCTTTAGGGCTGAAAAGCAGCATATGCCTGCCCAGTGATATTCATCTAAAAAGATGCTTATCAGCTGGTTAGAAGGATTTGGAGACCCAGTGCAGAAGCAGGTAAGAGTGGAAACGGGGAAAGAAAGGAAAGTTACAGTAGGAGAGGACAGGAGAATCCCAACGTCAATAAATCAGAGCCTACAATGGCTTATGCACTCTTCAGACAACCCTAAAGTAAATAACTTAGAGGATTTAGTTTACCACTTCTTATTCAAGGACTCTTACAAGGATTTTTATAATTACTTTAAAAATTTGATATTGCAAACAATGGGGGGGGATCTAATCATATTTACACCCACCTCCTCCCTTAATCTGCAATATCTAATCTTTCTACAGCAATCAACTAGTAAACATGAAATTGTAAAACAGACAAACAAAACCAACCAAATAAAAAAAAAAAATCACAAAAACAATTTGTACGGAAATTCTCTGGTTTTGAAATCTATTTTCTACTGATAAATAGCTGCAGAACTTGCTAGCTCTTTGGCATCTTCATGAAGATGATATATGAAAAACCCTGCGTTATGTATGTATGTTATGTTTTCTGATTCCTTCTTAGAACTGTTAGGAACTATGACATTAAAAAATTCTGATCTGATGGAACTCAGGAATGAAAACCTTAAATGGAAAGTTATTCAAGTTATTTGATTAATTTAGCACGTATCAATCCTTAAACAACTTTTAACTTTTTTTGGAAACTGAGCTTGATACCGTATCAAATCAACACAAATATGTCATTATGTTCAAATGTCTAGAAAACTTAATGAAAGAAAACATAAGCATAGGAAGATTAAAGATAATATTTAGATTCTGAGTCTACTATGACACAGATTCTGAGTCTACTATGAGGTAACCTCCCAAAATGTCAGAGTGCATGCTAATCAAATCCTTTGCATTACTGCAGTTGCAGCACACGATGAAGTCAGATAAATGGACTTGCAATGATGACCCCTTCATGAAGATATCTGTCATGAGACTGTCAAACTGTATGGTATAAGAATTTCCAGTACTCAGGTTTAATCAAACTAGACAAAAATGTTGGAGACACTCCAACTGTTTTATGGCTTAGGGCATGAAAGATCCTGAGATTGCTTCCCAAATGCTGTCAGATGCTACATCTCCCAGACTTGGAATCCTGGCTTCCATGACACTCTCTTACTGACCCCAGGAAATTCCACTATAGCAACTCTGTGTCTTCCTCAGCAGAAGAAAAATGCAGCAGCACGTCCAAGCTGCACTCCTTCAAAGATCCATGCATCAATAATGATTTTAAATGAAACATCAGCTTTTCAGGATTAAATTAACCAGCACCGCAACTAAAAGTTTTATATATTCCTGGCTGTTTTAGTCAGCAGGACAGTTGCCTGATGGAAATATAGAAATGCCTGCTGTTCATGTGTGATAACAAGACTTAACAGCATAAAGTGTACAAATGGCTAACCAAACTCTGTAATAATAAGGGAAAAAAATAAACCTTTGTATAGCCTACAGACCTTTCCTTTGAAAAAAAAATTTTTTAAATAAATCCTATTAGCTGACACACTTCAAACTTTTAAAATTTCTTTTTTGCATTTGAAGACTGATCTCTTTGTTTGGAGCAAGATTATTTAATCACTGCCTCAAACTTGCAATAAAAATACTAATCACTAAGTATCCCATCAAAATGGTAAATTGAAAGTGCTGCTTTATCCACAAATGTGTTTTCTTGTTCTCAAAATACCAATGACTATTTACAAGTTTCAGTGTTTTCTACAGATGATTTAATTGAGTAAAAACTATTTAAAAATATGATAGCAGTAGCATCTTTACATTTACGCACTTCTACCTAAAAAACTCCTCAGATCAGAAGTCAGAAACTAGAGGTAAGAAAACAGATTTTAATTTCAATCTTCCAAAACTCGTCATGTTTTTGAAAGAAAGTAACCATGTATTACTTGTACATACAAGAGACTGGCAGACATAAAAGGATTTGTGGTTTATGCATCTACTTTAGACACATAATTAGAAAGTTACCTCTCTGTGAACTGTACAGTGAGGAACTGCAGAAGCTCCTAACTCCTGCTTTTTCCCATTTGATAGATAAAGAACCCCTATTTGTAACGAGGCAGTTCAGAAGTCTTACCTGAGTCTGCTTCATTGCCCGTTCCATTCTGCGAGTACTTCCTTTCTCAAGTTTGGTCCGAAGAAGTAAGGCTGATGTCTGAATGGCCCAGAACTTCGGCTGAGAGAGCAAGCACTGCAGAGAAAAATAGCATTTTTTCATTATTTCACTTTAAAGGACACTGAAGACAGTAAAGTTTTTAACAATGTTCTCAAGCATCAATGCTGTTTCCTATTCTGAAAGTCAAACACGTGGTTGTAGTACTTATTTGCTGAATTGAAGGCTGTACAGATTACCTTAATCTATTTTCAATACAAAGGTGGCCATTAAACTATTTTCTCCTTCTCAGCTACTGCAGCACTGTGTGTATATGTGCCTATATGGTGTATACACCAAACCGCACCAATTGAAACGGCTACTCAGAATCAAAGGAAAATAAAGAATTTGAAGCTGAGCAGTCTGGCTCAGCCTTCTGCACACCTGCGTACTGGATAGTTGTATACAGCAGCAGGAATCCTACTTCTTAAGACTGAACAAACCCAGTTCTCTCTTGTCCCCCCCTCATATGCGAGGTGCTGCGATACCTGCATTAACAGCACCTCCACATTAAATAGGCTGAAATTGCTAAGAATCTGAAGAATATCAATTAATTTAGAATTTTCCGTGACTTGAGAATAACAAGATGAATTTTTGATATGTAGTAAATGTATAGGGAATATGGAATAATCTAGTTAAAAGCTTTCCTAAAGACATGGTAGGATATCACTGGAATGCCCTGCCCTGATGCCAGGAACTCGTTGCCAGTCTCCAATCACTGATTTTTAGGAAAGCCTAATAGGACATTTGTAGCCAGTACAACTTTGATATCCCTTAATAATGTACAGACCACCTGGATTCTTTCCAGTATGGTTTCAGACACAGTATACCATTTTTCTGTTAGATAGTCAATTTGAAACAGGAGACAGCAGAAAAACTTCCATGCTAATTTTATTGACACTACAAATACGACCCAGCTTCTCTGAGAAAATAAATTCGTCTATAGATATTTGTAGACTGGAGAAAAAGCCTTAGTGGTTTTATTCTTTTCTCTCAAAGATCTCCCAAAGTACTAAAAAGTATTCTTTGCTGGTGGTTTGTGTGAAATGCCTGACAAATTTCTGTCATGCTGTAATCTATTTGTTTTTCTTTTCCCTAGTGTTTTCACAGGAAAGGAAGTGAAAAGAAACAAGCTAAACCAAATTCTCTCCAAGCAAAACTACAATGGGAAGAGAGGTGACAGCAAATGAAAGCATAAATGAAAGCAGTATGAACACATGTACCACCACCAAACACTTCAGCATCAGCTGATCCTCCCTCTTGTGACCAACAATCTCTGCACCGATTCCTTCATGACTTCTACTCAGTATTACATCAAGAAGTACCCAAAGAAAGTTAAGGATACTCCATTAAGGGAATGTAATTGCAACATTCTATATTCTGTATACTTTCAAGTGCCCTTTTACAAATTAATTATGAGCGAAAAACTGTTAACTCCAAATCCTAGTTCTGAGAGCTCCTATCTCTCGGTCTTATCATGGGAAGTTCAGTCTACTACCTATTTTTACTTGGTCTTAAGAGAAACCCTCTGCTTCAGGACATAAGTAAGGCATTCCTAACAGAGGACCATGGTTTCTGAATTTATTCTTTGGTGGCTATTCCAGATGGCTGCTAGAAAAAACTTTAAGGGATTGTTAGGGCAAACACTTGAACAATATTTACTTTAGCTTAAAAACTTCTTTTGTGAGAAAGGTTACCCTTTCCCCCATTTTCTCCACTATTAGTATTCTGCCATATTATTTTATTTTTTACTTAAAAGGAATTTTTTCTCTGCTACATGGTGGTAGATACTAGTATTTATATTTTTCAAATGAACACAACATCTCTTAAAAGAATAATGAAAACTAAAGGGCTTGACTAATAATGCTCCTAAAGACATTTTTAGGTCCAATTACAGCCCTTGTCCAGTAGCAGAGTACCTGTCCCCTCACTCAGGTTCACCTTAGCAACTGGCATAAGCAGAGCATAGCACAAAGCCTCTGTGCCCACACCATCCAGCTCAGGAAAGCCTCTCCTCTGCCTCTGTGCATACCTCCCACACCACTGCCTAGGCAGTGATTTAAGCAATCGTGCTGTATGAGGTGTGTATAAAGTCATATGGGGAGGGAGGAGAAGTGAAGAGAAACAGGGTGGAAGAGAGTCACAGATAATTACGTTTCACTCCTCTCCAGGAGCAATGACACTCTTCTCTTGAATAACAATCCTGCTTTTTAAAGGTATTCATAAAACAAATGTAAGGTATACCTGCTATACAATTACAGAAGAAAAAATTAAATTCTCTAACAGTTTTATTGATACAAAAAAGCACTGCAACTGCATAGGACAATGAGAAGCAGGCCTATTTTTCAGTTAAGAAACACTTGTAACAAGTTAAGAAACAACTTGTACTAAGCTCAGTCCTGTGCCAGAACTCAAATGTTCACCTTTCTATTGCCTAATTGTAATGTTTAAAGCACCACAGATACAAAATAATACATATATAAAGGGCACAAATGTTTATACTCAAGGTCTGTAAAAAATTATTTCAGAACGTATCCACAACTATTAAGCAAGCCTTAATCTTCTACCCAGAATCTCCACATTTTCCAGATAATAAATATTTTCTCCTAAGTCTCAAAGCTTTACATTTCACCTGAAGCTAAAGCTAGACTCTATTAATGAGACTATAGGTTAAAATAAAACATCTGGCAAAACAAAAAACTAAATCAAGATTATATGAGTTCTGTCAACATATCTGAAAGTTTGTTGTACTGTACCAAAGGCAGCTAAGAAAATTAACAAAATAATTCTAAAACAAAAACACTATTGAGAATCTTCAGAAGTCATCTTTGGTTCTTACTTCAGGGAAAGAACAATAAAATAAAGAAAAAGAAAACTGGGAAAATTAGGTGGGGTGAGAAAAAAGGAAAGAAAATAAGGCTATGCAATGTTTTCTACACTTAATAAAATGTTTTCACATGGGAAAACTCATTTCCCCAATTCTTCGCCACATTTTTTCCTACAAACAAGAACCCTTTATATCATCCTCTCCCATCATATCAAAGTGTAAAAAGAAGATTACCAAAATACTACACAAACCAGAATATTTCATTCAATATCTCATCCTTATATGATATTGGAATGAAACAACATGACCCTCAAAATCTTAATAACAAGGTAGTCCGTTATTGTACAATACCTTTATAATATCCCCATTATTATGTAAGAACAAAATGGCAAGTAATACCCGAATTGTGAGATAGGTGCACATTACTAATGACACCCAGACCAAACCCAGACACATGAATTCTGCCAAACCCAGGCTAACTCTCAGGTACCATTAATGAATGACTCAGCCTCATATATTATTCAGAATTTAATATAGGTGTGATGCACACCCTGATCACTCTAATAACTTTCTGTTAGAGAAACAGAAAGAACAGTTGCACAATTTGCAATGTCTATACAAAATTCAGAACACACTAGCAAGAATCTTCATGGAAGCTTTTGCCATTGGTATTTCATATGTACACATACATACAAACATATCTGTATATTATTTATGCAGTTACAATGTTTGGTTTTAAGGAAACCACACAGAGAAAGCAGCCTGCAGCTTAAAATCAATAATGTAATATATTCAAGCTGGGACACACAGAGGAGCATTACACAATACTGTAAGATGTCCAACTGACAACCCAAAACAAAAGTCCTCTGAAGGGCAGATGCATAAGACTGTATCAGTCAGCCACGTCTTATAAAAGGTATGGGTTGTTCGGAGCAACTCTTCTGCATTACTCCATCTGCTATTTAAAGAAGTAAGAGCTCCTACAGGAATTCTTTCTTACATCAAAGTCAGGAAGAGCTTACGTGGGCTTATTAGGCCAGACAAGCTGGAACAGGAAGGGGTGATCCTCGTTAACTGCAGTTCTAAATTATTATAAGTCTATGCTTTAAGTAATCCCATTCTTTTACTCTTGTACCTTGCTCACTGATAAACTGTCAGCAGCCTAGCAAGCTGCTATGATTGCTGTGATAAAGGTGTCATTTGAAAGTGGACTTTCAAACTCTGAACACTTTTAATTGCAACCAGTTGTGGAATTCCCAAGAGTTTGCATATCAGTCCATCACTGAACCAAAAATATTCTGCTTATTGACCAAATAGACAGGATGTGGTGAAATGACTTACTTGAAGGCACAAGCATGAGGCACCCTGTGGATTGCTGTGTTCCTCTGTCATGCCCTCCAAAGAAATGACCTTTAGTTTTGATTCACTCAGGTATTTGCTGACATATTTTTAGTTAAAACAAAAAAAATCCAGACAACACTGTGAGGGATTTGGAAAAAATGGAGAAAAGAAATCCCTTTCTAGTTTCTTTTCATTACCAATTTCAGTTAACATACTTCAGTAGCTTTGTTGTTTGCTTTTCCAAAAAGCCACACGTAATTAAGATATCCAAATTACTTACGTGGATTAATGCCTGTTCATCATTAGTCTTGCTCCATGTAACCAAGTATATAATTATATGATGATTTTCATGAATTTTTTCAGGTAATTAACATGAAAACCTTACTTCTTTAATATAACCAAAGGCAAAATAACAACCTTATAACTCATTCTATGCTTCTCTGTAGGATGGGAAAATACTGTGGCTTCTTTTCAACATCCTGTGTTGTCCACAGTAGTCAGGTGTGTACATTAAAAACACTAGTTGGAGGCATATGACTGAGGCATGAACAGGCAAAAATCTTGCTTCTTGCAGTTGCTTTGCAGACATATCTGTTAATCTCTGGTAAAGGACTCTATCACTGAAAGCTACCTTGCAAGTCCTTAATTTGTTTCTAAGCATACAGCAAAGGATTCTTTGACAAAAAAAGTTCTACAGAATTCAATCCTAAGAAACAAGAGAAGAAAATTAGTATGAGATTAAGGAAAATTTGAATTTGTTTTCCATAGTCTTATCCAAATAATCTGCTGTTTAAATTTCTGTGTAACTACAGCAAGTTTCTATTAAAAAAAAATCATGTTCAAATGACACTTGTTTAATTTGAAATTTTTTAAGTTTCTCCTAGCACTGAACTGGTGACAAAAATGGTAAAATAAAATAGAATTTTGGAAAAACCTGAAAGATGCTACATTATTGTGGAAAAGTTTCTTTAAATCTAATCTACGTATTTTCAACAGAATCCCATTTATAAAAGATACTCCTTGCAATTCTGAAAGAAGTACGCACAGGAAACTTTGCCATGAGAAGTAGTTAGATGAATTTTACAAAACTATTTCTAATTCCCTAAGAAAGGTTAAGGCAAGACAAGGTCCAGAGAAGCAAAAAGAATACAAGTTTTGAGAAATGTCCTTATAATATCGACTCCTCTATCAATTGAGCTCAAATGCAGATGATTTCCAGTAGTACTGGCAGCTCCTGGTTGAAATGGGATTTGTAACTTTAAACAGTAATTCTCTTAGAACTCTATAAGGTAAAACAAAGTACATTTGTGATTAAGTGGTTTCCAATACTAGTGCATTTTTTTATATTGTACTGAAAAGCATAAATATCAAGAGGATAAGAAAAATAGTAGATTTCTAGTTACAATTAAGCAGGAGAACCATGGCTTGTCAAAAAACCAAGCCATTCAATATGATCACTTTTTGATTTTCTCCTTGGCATCTGAACATGTAAAAATTTCCTGTTTGCTGAAACAGACCAAGTAGCTTCTCTGTTCAAATCCGTCATACATACTAATTCTGCTGTACGTGCCCATCCCAAAGATTTAAAAATAAATAAGAATCAAAAGAAGATCTTGTTATCTATCATCACCAGCAAACACATGATGCTGAGGTTTCACAGACCTTAAATTCCCCCTGGTAGTGTTTTTATTCTTATCCCAACACTCAACAGTTTAGTAATCCTTCAGTGACCAGAAATTAAGAGGAAACCACAATGCACATACACAAAATCTCAAAATATAATAAATACACAACTAAATACACAAGTAAAATACATTACTGTTTTCTAAATAGGCAAAAGGTATGCTACATATTTAACTGGACAAGAAGACGTATTTAATGTTTAAGCTGATTTTAATATATATGTCAAAGTATTGGTTTTAAGCACAGAACATCGTTCTACTGGTGAATATAAATATTTTAATGCAAAAAAGCTGCTTAGCAACCATCTAAAGGAAATGCTACCTCCTTTTATTTATATTTAAATTAAAAGTTTGTATTTCATAATTACCACAGGACACATGCCCTGTATGCTCAGAGATGAAACTGCCAATAAACTTTAAAATGCACTTAGAATTACAGAACATTGCATAACAATTGGAATAAAGAGGTTTTTGTCTTTGATCCACCATTGTCCTCAGTTCAATGCTACCCCAAGATTTTTCCTCAGTTTATGGTATTATACACAAAAACTTGCTATCATTGCATATCATTTTTATTGTTATATATTATGATATATAATTATTGTATGTAAATTTCTATATGTATTATTATATAATTGCGTTATAATTGAACCCTGAAACTAAAATGTGTATCTGTAAACCCCCATCTAACTCACCCCAGACAAAGATTAAACGCTATCATTTTGGAGAAGCTATGTTTTTTTCATACTAACAGGGGAGCTCCTTCAGTCTCTCCATAAACCATCAGTTTATTGAAACAGAATAATCTGAAGTTCACATGGAAACAACTTCCATTCCTACATACTTCTATATATATAATATAGAATACTTTCTGTTCTATATAATCCATATAATACTATTCTGAGAGTATAACCTTAATGCACGATGACTTGACTTTAGGTTCACAATTCAAACATAATCTGACATAAAAAATAAAAATTCATCTCGGACAGTGACTTGGAAAAGGTGGCAATAAAACACAATAAGTCAAATTCAAGCCTACTGACTTCACTGCTTGTACATGAGAAGTTATACTAATGGATTCTGCAGTACGATCCTCAATTTATATAAAACATCATGACTACACGATACTTCTGAACAAACAACAGTGGTTAACTTGGGAACAAATAGGATGCTGAAGCGAATTATTTCAAACCATCTTCCCACTGCAGCTTCTGTCATCTATACCCACTGGCACTGCAGACAACATTCCCAAATATTAATTTTGGAATTTACACCACTAATCAGGGTGGTAATTTGAGCACCTACAAATTCCTCACCTTCCTAAGTATTATTGACAAGAAATATTTGATATTTGATTGTGTCAATGGTTGAATAAGACTTACTAACCTGAAAAAAACAAGTTTTGGGCATCTGTTCAAGACAGGAAACCTTCAAATAAATAAACTGTTAATCTCTAGAAACATTAGGATTGCTTTAGGCCCAAGCAATTAGAGGATGTAAGGCTGTATATTCTCCAGTCACCTTTTATTAGCTATGAACACCTTCATATTTTCTAAGGCCCACCAAGCAAAAAATTACATTAGGATTTCACTCCAGATGATTCTTGTTACAGCTTGACAAATTCTCATCCTATTTGGCACAATTATGTCCTTAGAGAGCAACACGAACAAGATAATGGACACAAGCAGAAGAGTATTTTCATACCTTGAAAATGCAAGGACTCCATAAATCTTAAGACAGTGTATATATTTAGTGGTTAGCAGGTAGAGAGGCAGAGAAGAAAAGACAGTCTGCAATTTATCCAGTAAATCTAGTTCCTAGCATGGACTAGCCAATATACTTAGTAGATTGCTCTTATTTTTCTTTTTTCTTTTTTTTTTTTTTTTTTAAAAAGATCTAAACAGAGGGAATACTCTATATAATAATATATTCTACTCCATGTATGTGTCTCCTCCTCAAGGTCAAAAGAATTGCTCAAACATCAAACAAACATCAAAGGCCCTGTTGATATGTTTCAACAATTACCAAAACCTGTGCTGTATATGACTTGATGCATCTGTTTAATTTCACACTTTCACTAAACGCTGAAATCTATCTTACACTTAAAAGTCATTCTAAGGGTGATTTGGACTGGAAAATCAAAATATTACCAACTTATCTTGCAAATTAAAAGTGTACATACATCAACATAAAAGCCACAGGTTTCAAAATTTCTGTTTTTTTCTATTAAACAGATATTAATTTTAGCTAGCAACTGACCACATCTTTTTTTCATATGGCTTTGACAACTATAATTTATTTAAAAAAAAAAAAACAAAACCAACAACATGCAAAGTCTTTGTAATTACAGACTACTAATTGATCAAGCAGTCTTAAGGCAAAACTATGAAGACAAGGATAATTTACATTTTCTTTGCAAACATCCAAATTGTATTATACACTTAAAATAAATTATATTTCAGGCATTATTCCAAGTCCTGTGTTAGTGTTTCTTTTTCAGTGTTGCATGGGGAAAATATGTTATTACTTGGTTAGGTCTTAAATATTTTCTTGCCTAACAGTATCTAATATAAATTCTAAATGGCACCTTTAGAGTATTAAGTCAAAACCTTTTCAGTATAACAAGAAACCAAAAAATTAAGCAATGCTTGAGCCTGTATGACATGCATTAGCAGAAATTCTATGTTTTCCTTTATTAGGTCTTTCACTGATTTTTAATGAGTTGTTACATCAAGATAGCACGTTACAGAGTCAATCATATGATCACTTGTGATTTTTTTTCAAGGTCTCTTCAAATTATCATGATTTAAATGCTACCTTCTTTTTAAACAAATGTGTCTGATTGTCAGTTAGGTAAACCAGAGAGACAGGCAGAAATCTTGAAAGTATTAAAGTGACAGAAGAGAATATTTACTTTCCTACGCTGGCTGAAACATCAGCATGTGCATGGTGCCATTTTCCAGTACTGCTTTAATATTCCACATATATTTCAGTAGGTTTAGACCACACATTCAGCATATTTTTTCCAAAGTCTAAAGTTATTCACTCAACTGCATGACAAGAGTTTATTTTGGTCTATAAAACTAATCCTGGGACTGTACAACTAAAATAGCTTTTCACCGCAACAGGTGTTAGCTGATCAAGAGCAGAGCTGGGCTTAAAGCTCTTAGCCGCAGCCATTAGAAATATCTCTTGGTGTTAAAAAGTCAAGAGCAAGGCCAAAACATGATCAGTGATCCGCATCAAGGGTCTAGTTTAATTAGAATGGCATTTTTAAAATTCACTTTGTCTAGTCTTGTCTGATAGCCTTGGCACTCATGTTGTAACATTACATCATTGTAAATACAGAGTAAGTTTTGTTGAATTTGACTGCTAAACCAAGAAGACGCTATCTGATTTTTTCGCATTTTTATATACTTCAATGTGTCTGAATGAGATACTTTCACATACATAATTTCACAGTCTTGGACAATTGACCACATTTGAAATAAAACTCTGAGAGTTTTAAAATGAAATATACATACACACACACAATGGACCGTTCCTTTTTCCCCCCCCATCTGCAGCTACGAAGAGTTGTTACAAGTTCCCCTTTTTGTCTGTCCATACTTAAACAGTTAATTATTTAGACTATACTAGACTGATTTAGAAATGAATGCTAGACTGAATATAGCAGCAATTACATTGCACTTACCTAAATGCAATTTAAAGTTCTTAAGTATCACATTTAATCTTAGTTTGCAGATGACTGACTCTCTTTGGAATTTATCACATCTGAAGGTACATTAAATAAAGCAAGAGTTACTCAGTAGCTGGCTTGATCAATTCCAAAGTTAGAAGGGAAGACTGGAATAAAGTTTCTTCTCACAAGATTTACAAAATATTCCACTAGTGTACACAAGAAGGCTAACGTAATTCCACTTTAACTTTATTTTCCACAGCTTTTTTTTACCCCGCTCAAATAGCGTTCTGTAGCGAAGGGGTAGCTCTTGATAACATCCACCCAAAGAAATCCTTATATTCCATCTTGCTTATCACTAAACATATTTCCCCTCCATGGCACCAGTTTTAAGCAGTAACTCTTAATCATTCTGATATCTACCTTGCAAAGAACAGCTTCTGGGCAATTATTTAGGTCAGCTGGAAATTGTGCTGGCTTTTGTGCTGTTTCTGTAGTACATAAGACTTCAAGGAATAAAAAAATCAGACAGGAAGGTTTGGAAATTAGTTCACCTGGGTCTTTTTACATAGGTAGGGAAGCAGGCAGGTTCCCTTAAAAAAATGTTTTGAATAAGCAACAACCTTAGAGGCTCCCTGAGAAAGCCTCTTACCCTCCATTTAGTTTATGAAGGAAACTAGGTTCCTAGCTTATGCACATTGGTTAGATGCCCAACTGAGGTGCTTCTTGCCAGTGAATCCTTTAGACAGGTTCTCAGTAATTTTATTGAATCTTCCTGTCTTAAATCTCATTTGGTTCCCCTGAGTTTGCCATGGGGCTGCAGACACCTCTGGGATGACTGTTTCATATGGGTGAGGGAAAAGACAGGCTCTAAACCAGACTTTCTCTATAGACCACAGGTTTCAAAGTGAAAAAACTTCAGGTGTACCTTGCATCCTGCTATAGTTTTTAACTCAAAGCAAGGACCAAGTTGAGAAACATGTAGCTGTTCACACAGATTTAATCAGTTTCAGTATTATACTAGCTGGGATGCTAACAAGAGATGTAAGAGAATATGAATCAGTAGTCCCATTACTAAAGTGAACTGTCTCTTTAAAACGAACAAAACACCCCATTGTGTACAGCTCTTCTTAATTTCCTCTAAAGTAAGACAATTAATCACATTTCTGTAGATGGCACTATAAAAGCCAGCCAAAGAAAGTCAAGAATAATTTGCATTTAGAGGACAACACATTGTCTCTTTTCACTGAAGATACTGGAAAGAAGTATTGAAAACGGAATCATAAGTGAATTTTTTGCAAAATAAGTGCATCGGCTAATTTCAAAAGTTCAACTCTGCCAAAACATTGCAAAGACTATCATCTGTTTCTACTCAAAAATACTGTGTTACTATCTTCATTAGAAATGTTAAGACACTTCAGTATCTTTCTTCAGCAATCTCTTCTACCTACCCTAAAAAGAAAGCATTCTTTGTCAAAAAAAAAAAAAAACAACACAGCTGCTTCTCAGCAACAGAGTACATTACTCCATATTCACCAGCATCCTTTTCCTTTGTTCTGTCAATACTCAGACTCAGCACACTCAGCTGACAATATGGGTAGAAGACCTGATGGGGAGAAAGGGTGACTTCCCAAAAGAAAATATCCTCAGACTTCACAGCGTGTTTTTTCATCTTGTTTTCTCTAGCAAAGGCAACGTAGGTAACATTCAGATAAAATGAGGCTGCCTTACCTCTGGTCTTGGTTCTTGCAAGTATCATTAATTAGGAAAACATCCAACTTCCCTTTCCATTCTCCATGACTGTCTCATTTGAAACCTGAAGTCATCCCTAGGCCAGCTCTCCTCTGCAGTGAATTTTATTTTATTTTTGAAGGACAGGGAGCGAAAAGTAACATAAAAAAGGTCTACATCTGCTGCTTTTACTAACAGGTACATCTGCTGCTTTTACTAACAGGCAAGATGTAAAAGGCTGCATCTTTCTTTTTCTCTCCTGCATCCGTGCACACTTCCTCACACACAGAAACAATACCAATCAAAACAACTCCCTCTCCTGAAGAACACTTTTCAGTAGTGTACAGAGAAATGGGTAAGCACTTGTTAGGACCGATGTTGATGTCCAAAGCTCAGTTCATATCTGTTTCTTCTTCTTCCTGCTATAGTCTTTACATCTTCTGAATACACACCAAGAATTTCCTGAACTTTCTCTTAAGTTGGATGTTTCTATGGTTGTTCTTGGAAAATCTCCTGTCTCATTCCAGAACCCTGCAACTCAGAAGCATGCAAATATTGTCTGGATTAAGAAAATGAAATTAAAGGGGGTCATTTGATGTGGACATAGGTATACTGCAATCTGATCTCTAGTCAGAAGTAGAAGAAACACAAGCACATGATGATTGTCTTTCCAGCTAGCTCTGAATGGAACTCTGCAGATAAAACCGAAATGGCAGCCCAGCGTCCCCTACTTTACACACTTCAGAGAAAAATGTAAAAGAAAACGAGCACTAGAGAAACATTCCCTTGCAAGGGAAGCCTCATATGTTCCACAGAAAAAGCAATGTTAAAGGAGTACAAAGATTTATGCTTACTGAAGAATTTTCAGTGGAAACAAAAGACTCAAAGAAAGCTTTGCATGGATTTAAATATAACAGAAATACAGAAAAGCAAGCTCACATTAGCTTGCACGGAAGAAAAATAAAACAAAATGTAGGGAGACACTTACAGTGAGCTATAAACATGATTCTTTGATTCTGCATAACACAGCCTGTTATTTAACTGCCATGCATGCAGATACATAACTTTCAGAAAGACCTATGGAAGGAACAAAAATCACAATTCAAAGTCATTTTAGACACATTGGAAAAATCAACTCAAATAGGTTCTGCTAGGAAAATGTTTTAATGCTTTTTTCCTCTTTCGATTTTCAACTTTCTAGTAAGAGTACAAAGGTATCATCTGAGTGTCAAATTATTTGTTCCGTTCTACTTATACATCCAAACTGTAGATCTATCCTGGATATCCAGAAATTATTTATTTTTTCTTCCACATTAAAACACAGTGGTGGGCTGATATTTAGCAAGTTTCTAAGACCTTAATGTTCTGTTTTGATACTAAGTGGTATACATATTATATCCTCTTGTAAGAGTTAAAAAAGAATGATTTTTCATGCTGTTGTTAAAGCTGGTTTTGGGGTTGTATTTTGGTTTGTTTTTCCTTTTCATTTTAAGAGACTATTTAACTTCAGAAGTAAGTTTTCCTTGGAGGTTCTCAACTAATTTTTTTAGGAGAAGTAAAAAACCAGAGAAGAAAAGGAAATGTCATGAAGAAAGAAGACACTGTTTTATTGAAAGGAATCTGCTTTCAATGACTAGTGAAGGGTAAACCACATAAGATATGGCTCCTATTTTCACTTAGAATGGAGTCCAGCCATATTACTGACACTTGCTCTGTTGCGCCAAACATATCACTTATTCTGTGTTATGCTGAAAACAACTTCAGCCAGATTTGACTGTAGTAGCATTGTCTTTTTCAGGTCTGTGGTTTGGACTTGGTCCTGAAACAGCATAAGTACAGACTTCCACACCACATCACAGTACTGCATTTATTTCCTAAGGCCCAATCTCAACAGCAATAAATTAGGTTTTTGGAATCAAAAGACTAGACTTTAACTCTTTGGTACCAATGATAAGGATTTCCCTAGGTATTAAAAACAGTGAATTTCTGGTTTAACTGCTTAGCCTCAGGAATTTCACCATCTACGCCAAGGTTCTGAACACACCATGTGCTCTTTTTGATAACATCCTGAAAAACAGAAAAGCACATTAAAGAAATTGCTCTCTGCACAGGTAGTAAAACAGTGAATTTGTTTTGAGAATCGCTAGATATCATATTTTAAAGATAGATAATTTCAGGACTGTATGCAATGGTACATGCTGCCAGAGGACTTGCAATCTGATTAGCCTCAAGACAAACAAAGCAAATGACTGAAAAGAGAGTGAAAGATAGAAAATCGGTGCCAATGGAGAATATTTTCTAACTTGTTCCATTCAGATTAGCCACGTGGGAGAAGAAGCATGTCCTACCCCCGCTAGGTATTCCCTTGGAAACTACCACAGTAGGCTCTTAAATCCTCTGCCCTGCTTGCTCCACCCTACCCTTAGTCTTGCCTCTCCTCTGACAAGAAGCATTTTTGAAACAGACAGTATAGGTTAACTTATCCTCTGCTGATAAGGAATTTATTCCTCAGGGAGACAGTTACGACTTTTCGTCTTTCCATTTCTGGTACTGCTGCCTCTGGCTACAGACAAGAACTATGATTTCTCAATACTTTCTTTAGATCGGTCAACTCTTTCTAAGCATGTTTGTTTGGGGTTTTTGTTGATTTTTTTGTTGTTGTTTGATTGTTTGTTTTTAAATAGTACTTCTTGCTCAGCAAAATCCAGGTAAGACTACACATTAAGGTTCCCAGTCCTTTTTTTCTGCTTCTTCGGTTGCTTGAACTGTTCAGGGCAAACTCTTCGTAGCACTCCAGGCCAATGGAAAAATCCGCTAGGCCTGACAGATCCTGCATCCTTAAGCGACTGCCCCAGGGTGGTGGGATTTGTCTGTTCTGCCTGCCTACTTGCATTTATGAGCTCACCACTATGTTTTTTCCATCACCGTTTTTTCCATAGACTGTCAGTGATGCTTTCTGTTTATTTGGTCTATAAACAGCCTCTGGGAGAATACTGCTTTATATACTGCTGCTATCTAATACAGATAGATTCTTACTCTAACAGAAACTTTTATCTTTACTTTTGCAATGATAACTTCAGGACAAATATCCATTTACAATAATTATCCTTAAAATACCTTAACTGAGTATCTTTTGGGAATGTAGGGTAGCAAAAATACTGGTTCTCAGACAGATTTGGAGCACAACCATAAAATTTATACAACAAAATGGAGTCTTAAAAGCTCCCTTCACATCCTCAGTGCAAGGCATAAAATTACCTCCTTGAAAAGAACCAATTTAAATGTTTTCATAATTTCAAAACTTTAAGATTAGTCAATGGCAGTTTGCATACAGTTTTTATGTTATAAAAACGCCATTTGTGAACTCATCCTATAGTGATGTTAACTAGTCAAAATCAGCTATGACGTTTTTTCTGTAACAGGAACAGCCAAAAAAATTCAGGAAGACTTACATGCCTAAACCAGTGATTTATAGTAAGCCTGCCACTGACTTTACTATTAAGCCATGTCAGAACAAAGTATAGAATTTCTATAAAGCATCTTCACAACCTTCAGTCTGTAAGAACAGCTGTCTGTAGAACGGTGAAGCACAGCAGAGGAAAATCCACACAGTGCCAGACAGGACTCTAAAGGGAGTGTGTCATACCTGGTTTTCCCCTGTTTTGAATGCCAGCACCCACCACAGGAATTCTGCCTGCAACAGTCTCTACTATTCAGCAGTCTACATATTGCAATACTTGCTGTTCACAAATAAGTGTAACACGTTGAATGCAAGAGGCATGCCTCAATTACTGTTTGGTGGGTGAAGTGGCTAGGGTCAAATTCTGGAGATGAAAATTTCAGTGAGAGTTCTAGGACGGTCTCAGTACATGTTAACAAGTCTCGACGCCCATTAAAAAATATTTGATTTCTGATCTCCTGACTTCAGCAGTAGAAGTATTCTGTCTCTTTAAAGAGCCCCTGTTCCTATTACATGCGATAGGATCAAGCCGCTGGCCTGGCTTTGCTTTAAATCTTATGTGCAAGCTTCGTTTCCAGGAGCAAAACAAAGCTGCAGCCACCTTCCTTTCAGAGACTGAAGACACAATGGCCCTGAAAAAAGACTAACTGCTTAAGCAGCAACTAAAAGTGAGAAAGGAAAGACATAAAAATAGAGTCAGAAATATGTTGGAAAGAAAGGAATTAGGGAAGATGAGAGCAAGGGTGAAATTCAGATAAACAGGAGGTGAGAGCTGACAAAGGAGGGCCGAGGGGAATATGGCATGGACGAGTAAACAAAAAGGGAAGCTGACATAGGCACAAGTGACTAATACTGAAAAAAAATGAGGGAGAGACTGCTGGGGAGCACGAAAGAAAATCCTGTCTTGGTAGGCAAAAGTGAGTAACATTCCTAAACCTGACAGAGTTGTGTAGAGTGAAGCTATACTCTGAATATATTTACTAGAGACCAAAGGTGCTGTCTGGGATGTGCTTAGACTTGAAAGAAGTTGCAATCATGAGCTGTAATGGATTAAGATTCAAACACAACAGCCTAGCACCTGTCCCGTTGTATTATGACCATAAACAACAGCAGTTATTACAATAACTCTGAAAATTGGATGAAGAATCATAGAATAGTTTGGGTTCGAAGGGACCTTTCAAGGTCATCTAGTCCAAACCCCCTGCAATGAGCAGGGACATCTTCAACTAGATCAGGTTGCTCAGAGCTCCATCCACCCTGGCTTTGAATGTTTCCAGGGATAGGGCATCTACCACCTGTCTGGTTAACCTGTTCCAGGATTTCACCACTCTCGTTGTAAAAAATTTCTTCCTTATATCTAGTCTGAAGAAGTTACAAGACATTTTCCCTATACAAACACAAGAGGCAATCGTTTTAGTCAGGCACCTCCAAGCTTCGCATTTTCCCAGCTCTGTTAGAGATTCAAAACACATAAGTAAACATTTGCCTACTAGATAAGGGAAAGACACAGAATATACAGACAAATAAATACACACACTGCAGTTCTCATACAATAAGCTGTGGGATGAGAAATATGGCCTTATTCCAGCAACTAAATGATCTGCTTGCTTTCTGAATCTTACTACTAAGCTATTAAACAGCTTCAAACCATGCAAGATAAAAACAATTTTCTAAACATATTTCCTTCCTTTATTCTGAAACTGAAAAGGTTTCACCAACATATATTAAACTAAAAAGCAAAGAAAGCATACTCAGTTTTAGCCAATGATAAAGAAGTAACCAGGTATGATACTAATTTGGCGGAATGCAAATGTATATGCTGTTCCTCTCTGAGTGGTGTAATTTTAAAATCAAACATCTCATTTTACAGCACAGAAAAATCTTTCACAGTCTACTTATAGGAATCTGTAACAGTTATTTTCTCTCTCATCTTTTGTCTAGACTAGATAGAAGTCACTGTAGAATGTGTCAGCCAACATATTCTGACAAATGTACCGAAGAAAAACCTAGCTGACACAAGACATGAAGTCTTAAAAGAAAAAAAGCTCAAGCTCCAAGTTAATTAATGCAAGACATGCTTAAGGACAATATAGACAAGGCAGTAAAATCTTCTCAAATACGTCAAAACATACCAACTAATATCTAGTGCCACGATTTTTCCTTCAGTTTAGAAAAGGCCTCAAATCTCAGCTTCAGAGACAGAAAAACATTACATAGTTTAAATACTTCTAAAACATTTTTGCAAATTGAAACAAACAGAAGATGATGCTTTTAAATGTCTTATTGGCATTTATTTGAATAATCTTCATAACTAACAGCTTTACTTGCCACGATTAATGCAGCCAATCCAAACATGTCAAAAGTATTTATGCCATACCATATTATCATATATGCTAAGCATATAAATTATACACAGAAATAAAGACTGAATTTTCTCACAGCAATCATGGCTCCTTTATGATATACATTGCATGAACAGTCCAGTCCACTAAATGAGCTGGCATTGTCTCTGATTCCTGATGCAATGAGATAACCTTCATAAACAGAGTATGAACCTTTCCTATTCATGTATTTGCACAACTGGAAATTAGTTTTCATAAGGGTCGTAAACACTTCATGTAAATTACTTTATGACATTTTCTTCCATATTTGATGTTACAAATAAATATTAAAAATAACACTTTGATTATCAGTATGTAAGTCATCCCAGTAAAAATGTATTTCTGGAAGGAAAGAAAAGGCAGAGTGATGGGGTCTGCTGGCAACAATGCACCTTTTTTTCCCCCTTTAGTCGTAATGTACTGTTTAGTACATGATTGGTACTAGAATTCAAGCATGCTGCAAATACAAGTAAAGTAAGTGTGTATATAACCTCCATGCAGATGTATTTAAATGTTTCACAAATTTATTTAATCTTAATATCTCAGTTTCTGGTCAACAGCACTTGAAATTTCCACTTTACTATTTAAACTTGTTGGTCCTAATAAAAGACAGGAAAGGAAATATTGTAGAAATACCAGAATCAGAGCTGCTTAACCTTCATCCTTCTATAACATAGATGGCACTATGCTTTTCCACAACATACTGAAGCCAACTGACTACTTACACAGCACACCACACAATAACATATCCAAGATCACCTCTGAACAGAATGGGGTTTAGTCAAATGAGAGCAGCTAAGCAGGTAAAAGGATATTTTGCTGAATCTAAGCTATAAGCGTTTGTTTAGGAAAAATTTTCAAAAATAGGTAGAAAACCCCAAACCTTTCCCCTTTACATCTCCTTTCAAAAGCCCATGTTTTATAGACTTAGGACTCAATTAACCATCATTTTTCCCACAAAAATCTTAAATTGACCATCAGTAAATCCTCAGAAGAAAACTACCAATTAGAAATCCCTGCCAGTAGCTTGGCTACGTAAAACTTCAGGATTAAAAAGATCAAAGGAAGAAAAAAACCCTAAAATCATTGGAGGCATTTCATTTTTTCATTCCTAGATTTGAGGGAACAGAAAAAGAAATTCATGCAGAAGCAGGGTAAGATAGGTTTATTTCTTACCAAGATAATCTTATATTTTTCCCAAAGCAGCTAGAATTGACTGCTCCTGTTTTTCCTTCCAAAAAAACCGAACAACAAACCAGTGACATTTAGTGATAATAAATGAATCAGAGTATCAGATTTGCACACTTCAGGCACCTTGGGGGGGGGAAATTAAAAATACATAGTTCATGACTGCAATCAAGGACTATGGCATTCTAATCAAACCTATCCTAAATTGTGTAGTAAGTCCAAAAACTTCTGTTACTTTTTCAATATTTCAAATTTAATATAGACCAGAAAGAATGTTTGGTGTGGTATATGAGAAATGTTCTACTTCCAGTCAAAAATACAGACATGATACGATCAGAGAAAATTAAACTCAGTTGCGTAGAGACAGTAGCAAGTTGACCAGAAACAAGAATTCAACAACTTTCCTTTTTTTTAGATGCTATGGAACAAGCAAGATTAGAGTAATATTTGAAATGCTGGGTCAGGAAAAAAACAAATGAAGGGACAATTCTAAAACTAGGCAGAGGAGATGAGGGCAAAACATTAGGACAGCTAAATAAACTTCAAGAATAATTCTTCCTCACATATGGTAAAAGAACAAAAAATGCAAGTTTACTTTGAAAAAAAGGGAGACTTGGATTTACCCCTTGTTTAGTTCATCTGCACTTTCCCAGCCAAACAAGCAGAGCAGTAGAATATAAATCACTAAAAAAAAAGTAACTGCTAGTATGGATAACATGAATTTAACTGATCATGAGAATACTGTCAAAAAGGGAATATTAAGCACTAGAGAGTAGTGAGAATGTCTTATTTCCTTCAAATGATACCTCAGACAGTGTTTGTTGAACAGGGGTTTAATTTCATCTTCTTGTTGCAATGAAATCTTTCTTCCTTAAGTAAATGACAATAGTTATAACTGGTGAAGAACACAAGAGGGGGAAGGGAAGCCTGCAACATGTCAACTGGCTGTCAGAGAGGTTGCTAGAAAAAATAAGTGAGCTGCTGATAGATAAAGAGGAAGGAGGAGGGGGAGAAGAAAGGCTGCTGTGGGAAAAAAGTTACTAACTGTCATCAAATTTGCCTGCTTAATTTCTCAAACCTTTAGACAAGCAAATAATCCATTAATATTTAAACATGATTTTCATGTTCTCTTACCACTGCTGTTTCAGTGAGACCACTAAAATCTATTGCTTGAGTAATTCTGAACAGATTGTATGAAAGAGCAGACTATTCTAGAAAGGAAAGGTTATCCCAAATTTCTTCCGGCTCAGAAAGGCACACAATAAATCAGGAATCCTCTCCTGTAAGATATGATGCAAGCAGACTTGTGGATCCCATGGACTCAGGGAAGAATGTAGACCACAGAGGAGAACAAAGTTGAAAGGGATAAAAGTGTCAATTATGTTGAAATCTGATATTTTGTGAAATAAAACAACTTCAAACAGACTGTTACTTAATCCCAGTTTTGGAATGGAATGCAAGCTTCCCCCCTACCCTGCAACACACGTACTACAGTACCCAGTTACTTTACCCTAGAACATCTAAAGGCATACAATACAACAGCAGCAAAAATAACTGACAACACTAGGTTAATTTCCTATCCACAATACACTGTAAACAAAAGCACCAGACACTTTGTGAATAAGCTTCTAAGAAAACTAGTTGAGTCTTTGCACAGAATACTCCAGCAGAAAGAGGTAGCTTCCCTTTTGCTATACTCAGTCCAGCTTCCCAGTAATGTGTGATGGGCCAGAAAGCTTACATGCATTAAATTAGCAGCAAGTGTTTAGATCCTGACATTCCTGGAAAATGATTCAGACTTTTGAATAAAAGTGCTTAGAAGAAAAAAAAAAAAAAACAAAGAAAAAAACGAATAGAATAGCTTTGAATTCATTTACTTGAAAAAAAAAAAAAAAAAAAAGCCTTACTAATACCAGCAGGGTTTTGCTGAGAAAGTCTTTGCAGCGTTATAACCTTGTAACCAATGGAGGCTATTCAAAATGGGCAACACAGCTTAGAAAAGAAGTGAAAGAGACTTTTTATAAAGCCACGAAAGTTACAGCAGTACAGACACATGGCACTCTTAATGAGCTTTTCAATACTCTTGCTGGTTATAAAACATAAAGAAAACTGCAGCCATTTTCTCAGAAGAGAAAAATGCACTGCTTTTATTTAAGCTATATAAATAACTTCTCTTTAGAAACCAAATTGGCATGTTAGTTTTATAGAGATTTTGATAGGAAGGCTTAACATTAAAAATATCATATGCCGTGATTTGATTGCTCCCTATTCCACATTAAAATCACAAATGCCATACAAAAGATGAGAAAAACAAAGCATTCCCATTTCCACCCTCCACTCCCTTCTCCCAAAGCCCCCTTCCTACAATGAAAAGTAGAAAAAGTATTCATATACGCATATACACACACACACACTCAATAAAATGTACACTATAATTCTTTTCTGCAATTTTCAAAGGTACCATACAACATCAGTTTCTATTACACTTAATAAATGCCCACCTCTGAAAAAATATCTGTCCAACCATTCTCAAATTCCACAGTAAAAACAGTCTCTTTTGGAATCAGTAGCTCAACACAGGGGAAAAACAAAAGACTTGAAGCATTCCCATCTGGTTCACCTTTGGAATACACAGTATTCCTTAGATTTTGACAGACTCCTTCCACATTCTCCAAGATCTTCATCAGACCCTGGTACCCTTCATGGCACGATTGGAACAATTTCAGAACGATCAGGCATTTTTGTAAGAAGATGGTGAATAATTTTTAAGTTTTGTACTCTGAGCAAAATAAAAGCTGTTTTTTTCCTCTTTAAGAAAGATATCCTCACCTGTTCAAAGTGTCGATAGACAGAAGAGCTGCCAGAGCTTCCACTTCCCTTTTTTCACCACTTAATAAGGAAACCAGCTGCTCTACTCTCCATAAATGATAGAAGTCTCAGGAATATAACAAAACAATGCAACTAAATTTTCCATGGTCCCTTTTCTTTCCCTTGACATCTTTCTTCTATGGATTCCAAAGGATTAAAACATGGGGCTAAGATGCGGGAAGCACAAAGCAAGAGGCTTCTCTTCCCACAGTTTCTGGTTGCTTTTTCTCCTCAGTCTCCTATAGGTTAATACTGTCACTACGACTCAAAGACCCTTGATCATATCACAGTAAGAAGGGAAAAAAGTAATATTCTCCCACACTGGGGTAAGTGCTCATCACGTTTAGAGCAAAGCCCATTTTTCCTGGACAAAGTGAGGGTTAGGACAGATGGAAAGGGTAATGTTAAGAACCAGCTGCAGCTCCTTAATCCCGCACATTCTGTTGGCATGTCATATCAGACTATGAAACACTGAATTGCCACCCCAGTATGTAAACTATAAACTATAGTATAAGCTTCCATAAAGCTGCAAAAACTTGTATTGCAGAGTCTAATCATATTAACATATTTTTAAAAAACATTTTTCTCTTTTGTAAGAGAAAAATACAACATCAGTGGCTGCTGATCTTACAAGCATGAAGCAATTCTTTCTTATTTCCCTGCAAGAACTGTATAATCTTAAAATTAAAACATAAAGATTTACCAGTTCTTACATAGAGCTTTCATATGTTCCTGGAACTCTTTTACATTTCAGAAATACTTCTTAGCTTCCTGTCCTAAAGTTTACGTTCACACAACAGACATATTTTATAAAGTTTTAAATGTAATTTTTTAAAAATTCTTCTGAAATATCACGTGCATTTATATAACAGTGTTGTTAATATCCTCTTTAGTATATTGTCTTAACTGCATCACCTATACTAAATAATGCAAACAGCAAATATTTAATAGAAGTGATTTTAAGACCTTACTTTTGCTCATTTACAAAAAGTATTTTTTTTTTTTCTAAAAAATTTATTTGGGCCACTGAAATACAGAGATCAGTGATGTACTTGTGAACTTCTAGGGAAAAAACACTGCCCACTATAAAACCTAGCAGACTTTAGATTTGTATTTTTACATTAAAAACAATCAACTGAAATTAAAGATGGGATAAGGAAGCAAATTAGGCACTGTAAAACTAACTACTGGGATCTGGGAATTTTTATTTATAATACAGTTTATTATAAGGAAGAAATCAGTAATTCTAACAGAAAAGCACTAGGTTTCACTACTGATTTACTGTCCCTCTTTTCCTCTCTTAAAAATGGCTTTTAAATGTAATATTCAGTTAGCTAAATCAAAAAATTTGCCAAACATGTCTCTGAAGCAGCTTGTGTGATATTTGATTTCTGAACAAGATCTTAGGTTTCTTAGGAGTCCAAGTGCCTACCATAATGGAGTTAATTAAAAACATTATAACTGTTTCCCTAAACCATTATGTGTGAGAAAAAAAAATATTTAACTCCCCTTAAAATCAAATGTTTAATTTTGTGGTTATTCTTAAGTATATGTGAGTTACATTACTTCTCATGTAAAGATATCAAACAATTTAACTATAAGCAGAAAAAAAAGAAAATCAAATGTATCTAATTTAAACTATAGATTAACAGCTTAAAAGTTGAAATATTATGCTGATGATAAGTGAATGGATTCGACTAGAACACCTCAAGCACTGAAGTCCAAATTATTGTACCAAGAGGAGCTATCCCAGCCAAGGAGACTACATGCAGAAATACACAGGATTTGATAAACCCCCACACCTTGCTCCAAAAATTAGCAAGACTAAAAGTAATTCTTAGTTACAAAAGTCAGAACTTTTAGGACAATGGCTACTATTCCCAAGTGACTTCAGTAAATCAAAAGCAGCAATTCTTTTGTATTTGAGTGTAGTCACCAAGCAGTGACTAATAGGGACTTAACAGTGTTATTTTTAGGACTGTAAGCTATATTGTTTAAAGTATACATATATATATATCTTAAAGATCTAGTAATTTTCCACTTCTACAGATACAAAAGGGAGTTTAAAATGCCTGTTTGGCAAAGTACGCCTAGTATGAGGCAGGACCACATCTTCTACTTGAGTTCACTTTGATCATCCTTTCCCTCTCGTGCTACCTGGACCTTAATTCTCTCTGCTCAAGAGAAATCGCAGGTCACATGCATTTGTTTTGCAATGTCCAAAACAAGAGGATGTCCTGATGATTCACTGATCTATTAAAAATGCCTTACAATTTCTTAAGTTTTCTAAGATATCTTGAAATGCCCTCCTTTCTTCAGGAAACAAATTTCAGCAGATATCAGATGAATGCATGACAACCATCTAACCAGCCTGCAGATTTAGGAATCCACATGTAGGCTGAGAAGATGCCTGCTCACACACACACACACACAGAGCAGTTTAAATGATGCTAAAGAAATTACTAGAGCAGCATTGATAAAGTGCTCATTTGCCTGTTTCACTAGGTAGTACCAGAGCTTGGTAAATACCTTAAATACAAGTGAGAACGTTTGTGGTGTCACTGATTTACTCAGCTAGCAGACACCGTAAGAACCAAGGCTGTGTTAACATTCACACAGAACATCCCTACTGCCAGGGAGCACAGTGATGAATTTGCTTGCCTTGGTGTCTCAGAGCTAAGATGCAGAAGAGCTCAGAGATTTTATCATTAAATTCTGCAGTGACTATCCACAATTTTAGGCTCAGGTGCAAACTCCACAAAAGATGCTTTTATTGAAAATAAATTATATAAGCTAATATCTGATTCCTGCTTTTAGTTTCCAGGAAACATTTGGGATGGTCATGTTACAATTCATACTTGTTCTTGTTTGTGTCTTTGAAACATAGGTCAAGACCAAAAGAGAAAATAACGGTAAGATTGAATTGTGTCCCTACATCCCGTTGACTTGGAAACATTAACCAAAATTTTAAAAGAACACTATTCTTATAATGAAATTTATTATTTCCTCTAATTTTTAAATTACCAGCTACCCCTCTAAGTCACTTCTGTCCACTGAATTCTGCACTATTAGAGAGATTTACATTCCTGTTCATTCATTGCTATAGACATTTCTTTTTTGCTACTCAGACCACAAAATGATAGGGAAGCCTAGACATATCTTTCAGGCATGTTTCTCTAGAGATCTATCCTGACAGTGGCTGCTGATCTTACAAGCATGAAGCAAGCTGTAGCTGACTTAGATGCTCTATAAAAAGATAAATAAATAAACGAATGAAAACATAAGCTCCTCACAGTCACTGAAATAAATATTTAAGGAGCAAGTTCATCAGCTCTCCTGTGATTTTTGAGGAATCAGCCACTAGATGGCAGAAAAATGCAGTTTAATTTTCTCATCATTATGAAGAATTCAGCCAACAGAGCTCTTATATCTCAGACAACAGGTAACATGATTTCTAAAGCAATGTCAGATAACCGTAAAGCTGATTATCTCTCTTGCCTAGTATATGTGCTACCTTGACTTTCTCTCCAGTAAAACCTGGAGAGCATTTAAATGTTTGAAAACTCAAGTGTTAAAACAAGTTGTTATGGTTTGAGAAACCCTCAACAATTTTTTGTCGTTTAGACAATCATTCTATTACCTGATGACCCATCCCCACCCAGGAAGGTGAATTGAGGAAAAACCAATGAAACTCGGGAGTTGAAATACAAACAGATTTAAGAGAATAAGACTAGATAATTAACATTAATAGCACTAAGGAACCAATATTGATCCTGCTACCAATACAGAATATGCAAAGATTATACTCAGCCAGTTCTATCAGTAGGAAGCTGTGCACTCCCAGCAGTGGACAGCAAATGTCAGACACAGCGAGCACTATGGCTTCAGGAGAAAGGGAAGGCCTTTCAGGGGTCCGGCATTGGGGCAAGGAGTTCTCAGGATGGCAGCCATCAAGGGAGAGAGTAAATTTCGCAGAAACTTTATAATTTATATTGAATGTGACGTTCATAGTATGAAATAATCCTGTTGGCCAGCTTGGGTCAAGTGCCCAGGTCTTGCTCCTCCTCATCCCTGCAGCTGGTGAGCTTGAAAACACTGAGACCTTGAAACCCACACACCATAGCTGGCTATAAAGTAAATATTTTCACAAGTTCAGACACTAGAGTCTTCTAAAAGTGCAGTCTTCCCAAGTATTAAAAGAGAAATTAGCCCTGTGTTGCTCAAACCAGGACATAAGTAAACCCCACTCCTATTTTCATTATTCTGGAAATACAACATAAGAAGCAAAATTCTGAGTTTTCACAGAAAACCCTCAATTTAAAATATATTATTTTAACAACAAAAATGGCAGGTTTTTTTTTAATGAAATTATATGCATGTCTTGAAGTTTCATACATTTGCATTAACATTACTTTTGAAAAAAAAAATATACTGTAATATTATCACTGTGTCAGTGATAAAATTCTAGCTCAACTGAAACCAAAGGGATTTTTGCCGAGATCCTATCTGGAAACTCTTAACATGAATTTACTTTTTCAGATGGCACTACTATGGCTATAAGGTCTCAGACTACAAGGCTTGGGTATGAGAGCAAGCCCTCTTTACTGCACCAAAGCTGAAGTCTAACATTGTGGAAAGTAAGCAAAAATGACAATACAATCGCTGGCCTTTTCTCCTCTACTCCCCACCCCTGCACCCCCCCCACCACATAACCTACTGTTGAAAAAACACACAAACCCCAAAAAAGATTGAGGAAAGAAGCAAATTATATTTTGTCTTGAGTAAAAAAAAAAAATTACATTGAAAAGATACTGAGTTAGACTTTTCAAGGCTTCTTAGAAAGTTACAGAATTGTTCTGCAGCAAATCAGCCATTAAACTGCGAAGAAACATATCTGAGCAGAACATCTAACACATGGACTGAATAAATCTGACAATAAAGCTGAATTTTCTTTTGAACTCCACTTAAACAATATTCAAAGAAGAGCACTTTTGACACTAGTGCCACAGGAAGAGTTTGCTGTAAAAATGCATATTTTAACATTACATTTTATTCATAAAAAGCAAAACAAACAAACAAAAAATGTTTTGTGCACATTTGAGGTGAAATTAAATTTTTAGATGTCAAGCTTATGCTGTATGAGGTTGGCTCAAAACCGGGTTGAACTTCAGCATCACTTTAATTTCTTGAAATAAGAAAAAGTTAATAAAAAGACTGAGTAGTAAAATTTGTTTACAGACAGTTCAATGATTAATATGATTGACAGGTTACTGCTTGATACTTAACTTAAATATTAACTGAAAACATATTCACTAAGAAGTCCAGATAAGTTACTTACCGAAGTAAAAGCCAGAATTTCCTCTTCTGTTAATTTGTGTATTGGATTGTTCTTTTGGAAGTCTATACTGTAAAGAAAAAAAAGAAAAAAAAAAAAAAAAAAAAACAATGCCGATTCAATTTTTAGAATACCACTATGCAGAACAGGTTTTTCAAACTTGCAGAAATCCAAAGAACATCTGGAAAAGCATTACAATGACAAATAGGAGTATAGTATCTGCAGAAGGCCTAGGCCTAGGAGCAGTCACAGAAAAATCGAATCATTTAGGGGACCAAGATATTTTAGTAGTGCCTTTCCAAGACCATTCTAAATTGAAATGTCTTGCTCAGTTTAAACTTATGGGAATAATAATTTTACAAATCCTAAACAGCTTTAAATCCATTCCTTCTTTTTACAGAGGTCTGTTTTGAGTTAAAATTCTATGACTAATTGAACACAGATTCTGCAAAGCAAAAAACCACAAATGCTCAGAAAGTACTGAAGGGTAATGTCGAACGCATATTGTCTTGCTAGTCACTCAAGGAACGTGACCACAGGGGTGCATCTTTGACTCCCGGTATTACCACTAGCTTGTGGTACACAAAGGGGGCAAACCAGAAGAATACACGGAGATAAGAATTAAAATTATTTATTCACAATTGGACATGTTTACAGAGATGATAAACTGGGCTTACAACTCTACATGGGTGGATGTTCTCCTTAGACAACAGCCCACCAACATTTACCAATATACTACAATATACTACAAGAGATACCTCCAATTGGTACAAAGAGCTACAATTCAAGCTCCCAGTGAAAAAAAAAGATATCAAGTGAAAATATATCCTAAATCATACCACAGAGTAGGGATCATCACTAAACCTACAAAATGGCTATATACATAAGCTTAAATTCATGACAATATTCCTTAAACTTTGCAGCAGGCTTCATGTTATAGGTTAAATTTGCAAAGATAGTATAGTATTTGTGATGATAGATCACAGATTGAAGTTATGCTCCCTACTTTACATACCTTACTTTGGAGAGGAGACTTTGCCCAATCTAACTTTTTTCTTGCTATTTTGTTAATTCTTCTTTGTACATATGATACAATTAACATTGCAAAAATACTAGTCAATACTTTGTTACAAGTTTGTTACTAGCCACAAGAACAAGGTACAGAATAGAGGCTGCCTGTTGAAATCTCAACTATCTTTCAAAGGTCAAGGTGATCAAGAGAGGTTCCTGAAGACTGACAGAAACCAAATGTCAGTCCCGTCTTCAGCAAGAGCAAAAAGGAGCATCCAGGTTAGCCTCACCTTGTTCTCTGGAAAGGATATAAAGCAAATCCTCCTTGAAGCCATTTCCTAACACATGGAGGAAGTGGTCAGTACAGATTCACCAAGGGGAAGTCATGCTTGACCAACTTGATCTTGACCTCCTATGATGAAATGACTGGCTTGGTATATTTGGGGACATCAGTGGACACTGTTTACCTGGAATTCAGTAAGGCTTTCAGGACTGTCTCTTGTAAGATCCTCATAAAAAAGCCAATGAGCAGACAGCAAGGTGGACTGAAAACAGGGTTGTGATCCGCAGTGCAAAGTCTAGTTGGAAGAAAATAACTAGTGGTGTAGTCCAGGGGTCAATACAGAGTCCAATACTGTTTGACATCTTTATTAAGAATCTGGGTGATGGGGCAGTTTGCTGATGGCACAAAATTGGGATGAGCAGCTGATATACCAGCAGGTTGTGCTGCCATCCAAAGAGATCTTGACTAGCTGGAGAAACAGGCTGACAGGAACCTCATACAGTTTTGCAACAGGATATGCCAAGTCCTGACCTTGCTTGAGGAGGGGGTTGGACAAGATAATATCCATCAGTCCCTTCCACCTCCACCAATCTGTGATATGAAGGACAAGAAGGTGAGAGAGTAGTCTGCATACATTTAGGTAGAAGAAATCATGCTTGATTAACCAGACAGATAGCCTTCCATGATGAGACGACTAGATTGGTGGACTTTACCTTCACTTTGGAAAGGCACTTGACACTATCTTCCATAATATCTTCATAGACAAACTGATGAAATACGAACTAGATAAATGCACAGTGCGGTAGACTGAAAACTAGATGAACTGCCAGTCTCAAAGCATTATGACTAGCAGCATGAAGTCCAGCTGGAGACCAGTGACTAGTGGTGTATCCTAGGGATCAAATAATGTTTAACATCTTCATTAATGACCTTGACGATGCGACATGATGCAAAATCCTGTATTTAGGGAAGAATAGATCCAAGTCGAACGAAGTTGAACATAAGCCAGCAATGTGCCCTTGAGGCAAGTCATCCAAAGCCTCCTGAGCCACATTAGAAAGAGCGACGCCATCAGGCCGAGGGAGGTGATCCTCCCCTGGAGTGCTGTCACCAGCTCTGGGCTCCTCAGTTCAAGAGAGATGTGGACATACTGGAGGAAGCCCAGCAAAGAGCCACAAAGATGGTTAAAACAGTGGAGCATCTGGCATACAAGGAGAGGATGAGAAAGCTGGGATGTTTTAATGTGGAGAAGAAAAGGCTCAGGGGGATCTGGGTATATATACCTGATGGCAGGGAGTAAACAAGACAGAACCAGACTCTTCTCAGTGGTGCTCAGTGAAAGGACAAGAAACAATGGGCACAAACTGAAATCCAGAAAAATCCATTAAAAAAAGTAAGCAAAACTTTCATTAATGTGAGGGTGGTAAAGCACAGGAAGGGGTTCCCCAGCGAGGTTGTGTTATCTCCATCCTTGGAGATACTCAAGGCCCAATTGGCCATAAACAATCTGCTCTAGTTGACTGCTTCAAGTAGGGAAATTGGACTAGATGGTCTCTAGAGGCATCCTTCCAACCTCAACCTCAATTTTATTTAATGATACTCACAGTTTATATTCTTCAGCCTTATGTTTTGTAAACAAAACAAAGAACAGAGTCTATTTCTTATTGAAAGCTGGAAATAAGCTTTTTTTACACTGTACTTAAAAATTTCTCTCTATGTTGTGCACATTACCAGGTTGTGCACATTACCAGGTTGTGCACATTACCAGGTATCACAACACTGATCTCTCTTGCCATCCTATTCCAGCTACCTCATGTAGAATGTAGAAGGACTTGTTTTACTTTTTTTTTTTTGCTAAGATTTTTCTTTCCGTTAATCTCAGCCAAAAAAATTAATCTAGTTTAATTTTTCTTCCTGAAGAAAAAAACAAATGTAATATTTATGCTCTGTCCAGGACATACTATAGGCTCTGAGGAACAACAAAAGGTGTGGCTGTCTAATGAGTTTACACTGTCTTCATACCTCAGTATACTTAGTGAGACTATACATAAGCTGTGAGAGTTGAAAGGAGACCACACAAAGAAAACAGTTTAAGAAATACAGTAAATAGCCATTTATTTACAGAGTGACTGAATATCCCAAATGAAGTAAGCATCTGCTTTTCAGTAGAGAACGTTTCTCTGCTTTCTAGTGCTTCTAGTCTAAAATGGTAAAAATAGAAAAGGTAAAACACACTGATTTTCTTTTGGTAAATTCTACCAAGGTGTAGCAAGAATAAATTTTGAAACTTTTTTATACTATATTGCTTTTTACTTTTAAATTATCTCCCCACCACTTACTTATCTGTCAGCTGTGAAAAAAGGCCAAAGTGCCTGATGTGTTTTACAGAATCATAGAATGGTCTAGGTTGGAAGGGGCCTAAGACCTGTGTTTTTCCTCTAAAGAAAAGACACAATAAAGTATTAAGACATAATAAAAGAATTCTAAGTGTAAGCAGCAAAGTACTCAAGATAGGAAAAAGAAAAATTGGTGCCACTGAAGCACCCTTATCTCTTTATTTTTGCATGCCCACAAAAAGAAATAGACCTGTGTAGCAGACTGCCAAGTTTCCTTCCTGATGGCATAAGTGTCTTCCACGTTGCACCCCTATTCTATGTAGGAAGCTGGGGACGGGGGGGGGACGGTACGGACCAAAACAAAACATAAAAAAGGCACCACAAGAAGGGAAAGTTCTTTCTGCAGTCAGTGTGTGCAGTGAGTTTTTTTAAATGTACATATGTATATATGTAAAGATATATTGATTCAAGCAGAAAGCATTAATGCTTTCCTTATTCTAAACAGATTTTTGTCACAGCTGTTTGAAGCATATAGATGCATGTAGATGCAGTTCTTCCACATCAAAGCAGTGCCAAAATAGGTCTCTAATTTCCATTTCTGCCACATCTACGTACAATGCTTTAAGATACAGAAGTATAGTAATGCAAGCCTTAAAAGATAAGAGAAAAATGAAATTGTTTTAATGACTTTCCATACTGAATCAAACCAAACAAAGCTATATTTTAAATCTGAATCTAGACTAGAATTGTAGCTTGGGTTTAAGCATCTTTAATAACTGTGTTAGCTCTTGCCAGAGTACAAGAACGTTACACTTCTATGCCCTTTATTTGTTCTGATTCCAAGGACAGTTCAAGCAGTTCACCCCACAGAATCTCAGGAGTTGAAATCAGAGTGGAATTTAGGATCTATTGCTAGAGCATCTATGATCAGGTATCTTTTCATAACAATATGAAGAGAAATCACTAATTACCACAGCTTTGCAAAGTATTTTCTGTCCACTCTTGAATGCTGTCTTAGGGAGTTGAATGAAATAGAAGAGGGAAAGAAAACAAAAGAGATATAAACATTCTTTAGACAAGTAAAACAGAACCTTAGAGCAAGATCTACTCTGCAGCAGAAAAAAAAAGTATTTTCTATTAAATCAGCAAAAGCTCATTGCTTACAACTTACAACCAATTCTCTAATCTGATTAATCCAAACCGCTTTGGCAGCCTAATGGATAAGGTATCCAGTTTAACTAAGTAACTTTTTGGATTATGACTAAATATATCTGTTCCAAGAACTGTTTTAGAAAATTGACAAATGTTAAAGAACATTGTCAAAATCTATTAAAAATAAAACTGTTCTTCAAATAGCTGAAGTTGTATTAAAATGCAGAATAGAGAAAGGACCAAAAACTCTGGAATATTAAATAATAATAATGAAATAGATCTAAAAATATAATTATGGGATCCAAAAAATGTTTAAGGAGCAACTAAGTCAAAATCATTGCTAAATCCTTCTTCCAATACAGCAGGACCAAAAATCGTGAGAGTCCACAGGACCAAAATGACAACCCTGGTATAACAGCCACTGCAAAGAAGCTACATGAATTCAGTGCATTAGCATTTATTGTAGAACATAGTAAAATTCCCACCAGAGAGCCTTTTTGGGTAAGGGAGAGAATTACAGGAGAGAAGAATCTTTCTCAAATTAAAAAGCTGCAAAAGAGGTTACACGCTAAGAGGCTAGATGCTAAGAAGATAACAGGACCAAACAGTATTCAGAAAAAAAGTTTAAAATGAGTTTTGGGATGAAATAGTTAAGTCCTCATTTAAAACTACCTCGGTGCCTGAAGATGAGAGCAACAAAAATGACGCCAGCCTTCAAAATTGGTGTCAGGGGATCAGTGTAACTACTGGGTTATAAACATATAACTGTTGCAGGAAGTAAGGAGAGACTATATCATGAATAGAAGAACTAGAGATACCTAGACAAATACACTGTGTAGGGGGAGAGTTAGAGAGGCTTCTGTAAAAAAACCCAACAAACCTGCATTACAAACCTGTTGGGGGCTTTTGGAAGGTTTAACCAGTGTAAGGACATACATAAGCTGACTGATGAAATCTACTTGGATCTCTAAGATTTTTTTTTTGAGAAGTCCCTCACCAAGAAGGACTTCAAAGAAACTGAGCATTCACATGAGATAAGAGGGAATGCCTTGGAAAAGGTCAGTAACTGATTAAAAGATAGGAAATGGTATGAGACACAATGCCATCCCAATAGAGAAGGTCACCAGTGTAATCCTTCATAGGTTTTGTGCTGTGATCCATGTGCTATGATATTAATAAATAAACCGGACACAGGAGAATGCATAGTGAAAGCTTGCAAATGATATAACTTTCTTTGAAGTAAGGACGTGAATAGGCAATAAGGGGCTGCAGAAAGACCTTACAGGATAGAGCAAAAGGGTAATAAAATAAAAATGCCAAGTAATAAACAAAAAATGATGGGCTCCAATCTGACCATTTCTATTCAGGAGCAACTCTTTAGCACTGCAGCTGCATGAAAACATTAGCTCAGTACTAGGCAGCTGTTAAAAAGGCAAATGAAAATGCAAGTAATTAATTAGGAATGTAATAGAGAATAACGTATTAGAGCATACTACATAGAGTATACAAATCAATAGCATAAAGCCTACCTGAAACATGACATAAAGCCTTTGTTTGTCCACCCATGAATAGTATGTTCTGTTTTGGACCTTTCATTTCAAAAGCAGCAATTCAGTATTGGAAAGATTTCAGAAACAGACAACTAGAACGATTGTTGTTTTATGATGATGAATAATGAGGTTTTATTCCTTATAAACATGTAACAACTTCTACAGAAGGAATGTCTGATTAGGCTAGGACTAACCAAAGAGAGACATTGTGGAAGTTTTCAAAACTGTTAGAAATAAGACTGTTAAGTCACTAAATATAGCTGTTGGCAACCAAAACTACCTGGAGGAGGTCTTTTTGAACAGCAGACACAAAATATGTAGACAGACACCTTTGTCAAAGGATGCTACTGATGCAAGAAATTTACATGGGCTCAAGGGAAGACAACAAATATCTGAGAGATCCGTTGAGTGCTGCCATGCAAACAAGCCAAATTAGGCTCACAAAATTACCATTTAGAGGCTGGGAAAGGGAGCAAGACATGCTTGCCCTGTTATTATTCACCCTTAAGTATCTTCTCACAGTCACTCTTGAAGACAGAGTATCAAATTAGACGGATGAAAACAACTGCTGAGTTTTTGTTTGCTTATGTTTCTTGGCATGTTACCTCTCAGCAAGTGCAGACAATGCAAAATCAAGTTCCTCAGGTAACTGCTTAAAACTACAGTTAACTAGCATGAGATAGATGATGAAGAATAGATAGGTCAGACTTTCCAAATATGTATTTTTACAGCTATTTGCTGTATTTCTATGCAGTTATACCAGCTGTGTTAATTTTGTGAATGAAAAAGAGCCAAACCCCACAAATTGATCACTTTACAAGCATTTTCAAAGATTTGCAAAGGTCTTTCAAGTGACTAATGTTTTTTATGCGAGCATTCTGAATAGCCAGACAGGAAGTTCATTTCCCTAGTGGAATCTTCACACAGCTGTATGTACTGGCGCACAGCAATATATTTTGTAGCAATGATTTTAAACAGCCATAAGCAGACCATGGTGAGATCACTAAACTGTCTGGCACCTGTAATTGGTTTGTTTCAAAGAAATAATAATAATAATTTACACTTACATGATATGTTTGTAAAGATGGGCCAGAGTGCCAAAAAGCGTTTAACAGAAAAACCTTCATCACTTTTAATGCTGTCCAAGGTTTTATGCCGCAGCTTTTACTTTCATAGAACAACATGTGTAAGCTCTGGCCTTCCACAGCTAGTTTAACATAACCTTTTCCATCTCAATGGCTTGGAAAAGAGAATGCTCTCTCTTATAAAAACAGATGAAAACAGTTGTTTACCTGCCGTTACCTTGTACTTCTGATACAAGCTATATAGCATGACCTTACTGTAAAGCCCAAAGAAGGCTGCAATCATAAATATATACACACATATAAATAAAATCTTAATAAGCACGTGATCCATATTACCTAGCTTTAATGGTATAAAATTTTGGCCTTTAATCTAGCTAACTGTCTATGCTTCCTTCAGAGTCCATGCAAAAATACAGATAAATGTAGGGAGCGATTCCAATCCATTGTAAAATACGTGCCTGAAGTGAAATGACTCACACTCTGCAGGTGCTGCTTTCTCCATTGATAAGTGAACCAACAATCAGCTAAGATTAGTTTCTTAAATTTCAATTAGCTAAATGTTTTCCTGTTTCACCTACCCAAGTCTCCTGTTTCCATTGCCAACCTGTATATTAGGATTTTTTTTCTAATTACTCAATTAATTCAAAAGCTCATATTTGGTAATTCTGTTAAAAATCCTTTAGTTCTAATGCTATTTAGTGCTTATGCAGCTGTTTCAAATATGCTTCTACAGCTCATTGTGTAAACCACATAATAATATATTATCCAATGTATTACTGTATAATAAAAGTTAGGCTTCCTGATACTTTCCTTACCAGCTGAAGACTGGTGCATAGTCTTTGACTGAGCTGAGGTACCTCCAGTATAACACACTATTTTGACCTGATTTGATCCTTGAGAGATAGCAAAAGATCAAGAAATAACCAGCCATTGGACATTTCTTTTCTCTTTCTTAGAATTTTCTATAGCCATATCTAATTTCTAAAAGCTTTCCCCTGTTAAAAAATAGTGAATCAAGTGATGAGAAGGGATTTTCTTCCCAAGCTGCTGACACACAGCTAGCGTTGTCTATTCTAACAATGATCTAATTCAGGCTATTTCTAAGTGACAAGGGAACATACTCCCCTCTCACTTTCTCAGCACTTTGGCATCTATGCTATATTAACATGTTATTTAAAGTCATACATTGGCCCTTTTTTTTATATTTTTATTTTATTTTTAAATTGGAACTTTAATATCTTTTTCCATCAGCCTCTGAAAGATCAGGTCAAGGCTCTATACAAATTTTTGGTCACAGTCTTAAGGCTTGACTATAAAATAAATTTTATACCATCATGAATAGTTATTTTTATATAAAATATCAAAAAAAGTCCTAGCTTCTGCTGTCCTAGGAGATTCTTTTAACATTTACTTTAGGTTGCAATACTCCTGCAGTGGGATGATCTGGAAACAGCTCTAGACACTTTCTTCTTATACAGGTACTACCAAATCTGAATACAATGGAATAGGAAACCTTTGTGTAAGCAAGGCAGACTGGAGTGGTTTTTCCCCTCCTCTACACTTTGACTCTTATGATAATGAAACTGTAGCTAAAACAAATGTTTTCTTTTAGATTTAGTTCTGCAGACTGATCAGTATTTTGAAGAAAAGTAATTTGGAGAGAAGAAATAGAATAGCCGGACACTTTAAAGTAAACTGCATCAAATGACAGATGCTGCCGAGAACTGGCTGGATACAGTTTACATTGCTACTTTTTTATATAAATGGTTTACTGATAAATAAGTTGTTCTTTCCTTACATCAGTGTAACAGGTTTAAAAAAAAATATCTAATTGATTCAGCCTTATGCATGTTATTTACAAGCTGGCTTAAGCATACTGCATGAGATGTTGCTTGGATTTTTGTAAAGACAGCTGGTATGAGATATTTCAACACTTCAAAAAATATTTTATATCCTCTTAAAATGTTACTGGGTAGGAGGAGAAATGTCAGAGATGAAGTAGCTCGGACTCTGATATGCAGGATCGAAATCAGCTTTACTAAGCAAGCGTGCTCTTTATATACTTTTCTACCAAGGCCAGTAATTTTCTACTTTTTACTTGTTTACACCATCGCGTAATCTAAAAGATCATGTTCCCACCGAAAAGGGAATCTCTCTTCCGTGTGAGCAGCACCTCCTTATTTAGGGAGTAGCTTCACACAACTTCATTCTCTGCCAGAACAGTGCTGCACCTGCTTATTCCTCCCTATTAGTTCTACCACGCTTAACCCTTCTTTTGCCTCAGTCCCCACAAAGAAAGTGTTTGTACCGATTCCATAATAGCACTTTGTTTAGCCAGTTGATCGTTGTAACCTACTTGAAATGAAACTTACTTTGCAGCAGGAAACATTATGTGTATTCAGGTAATTCCATAGGATCCCATGTAATTGTCATGAAGTGTTTTCCAAAAGGTGTAACAATTTTCAGTTTGTTCTGCTATCCACAAACATATCTGCATCCTGCTGATTTTGAGTTAACATCATTTAGCTACAAAAATCTCAGTTGAATTAAGGGGCATTGCTGTGACATTTGCTGTAAAACAAGTACTAGCAAGCTCAGTGAAATGTATAGGAAAACAATTTCTCAGTTTTACTCTTTTTCTTTACCTGCAGGCTGCCTTTCTTCAACAAACCAGGTCAGTCTTATTTGCATTAGAAAAAACATCCACTGCTGACAATGGCAGTCAACAACAGATACCATTAGAGTGGTGCTAGGCCTAAAACAAGGTCTAGTTAGAACTGCTTTGGAAACTTAAAGGAATTCTAAAGCCAGGTATTTACAGAACTGAAGTCCTCAAGCATGAAAGAAAAATATGGAAGTTGCTATAGCTAAAGTTTGAGAAGTATGTTTTGCTTAAAAGCCAACACTAAATAATTTAACATATATATATGTTTCCTTGCAAATTGATATGCCAATAACTGGTACAGACACCAAGGGTACAGCCAGCAATCCAGGCCTAAACTCCACTCAGTCACAACGGTTGTCTCCTAAATTCCCTCAGAAGAGCAGTTCTCAAAGCTGGCATTCTACTAACACTTCTGCAACATGGCTGGATATCAAATCTTCTCTGCATCTATAACTGAAATAATTTCAGTTGCTTAACATTATCCCACCCACTGAATGGCATTTACTATTCCTACGGGGAAGCAAGACAATATTATTTTTTTTGTTGGTTGTTTTTAGTTTCTCAAATGAGCTTCTTACCTTGAGTCCTGCCAAACTCACACACCACTTGGATTATAATGTACACACACAGCTGGCAGTCAAGATGGTTTCTAGCCACCATTCAGAGCACGACAGTGGTGGTTTCAAAGTGACATACTGTGGTCAAGAAACCTACTGTGTGGTCAGCCAATGTAAAATTCAAATTCTACTCTTTCATTAGGAAAAAAAAAAAAAAAAAAAAAGAGAGAGAGAAAAGAGAAAGACCACTAGGCAAATTAAAGTTTCTTTCAGAAAGATGGAGGCAGAAGGGATGATATAATCTGAATATAAGACAATACTGTGTTAAAAAATGAAGTGCGCATTGAAAATGCTTCTCAGGAAGGGGAAGGCTTTGCCTTGCCTTGAGTCAGTGTGAAAGACTAAAAGTGACTGGGTCAAGAATATATGTTAACCCATTGTTCACTCCACTCCTTTGTCCTCAAACTAGATCTAGATGTGGCCTTGAAAAGAAAACAAGTTTAAGACTTGGGGAATAAAGAAAATATGAAGCCACAGTGCATATTCCACTCATTAATTCCTGATTAGAGTTGATGGGCTGAATGGTTAAAGGATGTAGCTGAAACCACAGACGTACAACTTCACATTTGACTTCAAGTATATAGCCAAGGAAGCATCTGGTCCTTCAAAAAGCTGCAGTCTGAGAAATGGGCATATGCAAGGAAACAATCTTCTCTCCACTAATGACTTCCACTGAATTTTATGGGACAAGAAGGGGAAAAATAACTGAAAATTTTGGTGAGTGAGGAGAGGGGAGAGAGAAATATTATAAAATGTGCTACAAAACAAGTAATAAGCCCACACCACAAAGGAACTACTGCCAAATGCTGGGTTGTTAGCTTACGCCATTGAATTGTCTCACTAGCCTTTCGCTGGCCTGTTATTGCTGTCACCCTATCACAAGATTGCTCTTATAACGTCCATGTGCCTCTGCAGAGGAAACACCAGCCTGAGACTTAGAAACTAGGATTCACTCACTGTTTGGCTCCTGGCCTCTTCTGTCTCAGGCAAGATATTTCAGCAATACTGCAGATTCCATCATTTTGCAACTCTCAGATCAGAAAAGTGCTTTGAGCGGTATGAATGATGAATACTGCATCAAAGTCACCATTTTTACTTTGACATACTAATACTTCTGAAACAAATCACACATAAAAAAATTGTGTGATACCTGTCATTGGCTAAATGACAACTACATTGTAGAAAAGAAAGTATTTCTCTATTAGAAAATGAGGATATTCATTAGCAGCCACCTTATGATCCACAAATCTCAAGCTGCTTTTTGCTCTTCTGTGCCATTTCCAAAACCCATGTAGCACATAATTTCTGAAAGCCAGGAAAAGAATAAAACTTAGGTACTAAACCATGAGGACTTCGTACTATACCTTATAACTAGCAACGGATGCTCTGACTTTATACAAGTATTCCCACTGCACAGAATAGCAGGGCAGCATTTTGCTTGAAAGCCGTGGTTGATCCTCACAGGAAGCTGACCATTGCAGACTTCGAAATATGGTTTCAAAATTTACCAAAGCATCATCACCACATGGTAGCTAATGCCACCTGACATTTGAAACATGATTAATCTAAGGCAAAGAACAGGAAGCTTTTCCAGAATAAGAACAATATAGCTAATAAAGAAACACTTCTGAAGTTCTGAACTGGATACTAATGCTCACTTTGAGATAACTGAAAATGCTATCCACATATAATGCAAATCTTTCACCATTTTAGCCAGACTATATGATAAGGAAGGAAAAAAGTCCCATCGACTCACCACTTCATTATTCCATTATCACAATGATTCGTGCAGGTTTTTTTTTTTAAGTAACTATGAACTAACTTACCATATTCCAAGGATTACAGCAAGCTCTTCTGCACACAAATCAGGTACCTGGTACTGGTCAGCATCTGCTAATTTTATCTCATTAAGCACTGTATCATCATTTAAATCATAATTCTGTTGGAGGAAAATAGAAAATTAAAATAGAAACAGATGCAGAGAAATTTATGCCTTTTAAATACGAAAAAATACAGACTTATTTGAAAAAGGATAATACAAACATCAGAAAATGACACAGTAGAAAGTAATTTACCATGACTATGATAGAATAACTAATTGACTAAGCCAGCAGAAGGAAGTATCATCCAAACCACTTGTGCTACAAACATACTGGTTGTTATGCAGGAGGAAGAGCATTCAGAGCAACTACAAGGTTACCTGAATATTGTTTTTCTACTTAAATAAGGGCTGAAGGGGATTCTCCTTTTCAAACTGTTGCTCATAGCATTATCAACAATTTCCTCCTCTGTTTTATATATATATATATATATATATATATATATATATATACACACAAGCTGAAACAAATCAATGTTAAATTCTTTCTTAACATGCAGGTTTTCAGGCTAGAAACCACAGATCTCTGGGAATGTACGGATTTCTTTTTAAGCATCAGCAAAGTGCAACTAAGTAAAGCCTGCCTTCTGCTAGTACAATTAAATTCCTTACACAGGGAAGTGGTCCTCCTCTTTTTTTTTTTTTTTTTTTTTTTTTTTTTTTCTTCTTTTTCTTCTTTCTTTCAAGGAGTTGTGCAAATTAAACAAACACAGATTCAAAAAACCCTATTGAGCCAGCACCTCCAGATACTTTGTCCTGGTAAAGGCAAGAAAGGGTATGCCAAAAAGGTTTGCTCTTGGACAAGTACTTGTGACTTTCCATCAAATTTCCTCTGGAACAAATTGTTTAAGGAGTATTCAGTTTAACTTTTACAAACAAGTACGCTACCTGAAGTTCACTGTCTCTCATTTTAACTTGGAGAAGAAAGTAATATAATCTGTGGCTGAAAAGTATAAATTACTATGTTCATAGAATTAGCGTTTGTTTGGAAACAACAAAACAGTAGGGCCAAGTCATATCATTCATGGCATTAGGAATATATAGACCAATTTCCTACCTTTACACTGTTACTAAACATCTCTGTCGGTCCTTAGGAACCCGTGCATTTCTGTGATGCCTTGCAGGCTATTTTAAAAATCTGTCTCTCACCTGTTTTCCTAACTGGTTTTCCTAACATGCTTTTAGTTAAGTAGTCACACCTATCTTGCAGACAGTCATATGTTGTTTTGCCCCATGTCCTTTAATATTAGGCACATACCCCACATCTTTTCCAAAAACTTTCAGAAAAATTAAGTTTCTCCTAGCCACTATACACTTTACTCTTGCAGACACCCAAGAAAAGCTTCAGAAGATTTTCATTTTAAGAAATTAAAGCAATTCTTCGCAAATACATACCATTGTTAAATTCTCTAGAGGTGTTGGAGCTGGACTTAGTTCACTGTGAGGAAGGAGGAATTCATCTGTTCTTTGGACATCCAAAATAAGCTGTGCAACATATTTTTCCTGAAATCGTGTTCTCTTCCCCAAAGCACCTACAGAAAATTAATATAAGTTTATATTCATGAACACTAAAAAACAGGAATCTAATCATATACTAGAAATTTGCTCACAAAAAAGCAAAATAAAGAGAGAAACACACTGAGAATTAACCTAAGAAATTTAGCAGTGAACCACATGTGCTCTCACTGCTAGCTATGACATACAAAGAAAAACATATTACAAACACAGCTAGATAGGTCTTGCAAAGCCACTTTTAGGTAAACTCCCCCAAACCCATCATATTGTCTCTTGAAAACTCATAGGCATCAAGTTTCATCAGTTCCTTACTTATTCCCTAGCAACAAACCACAAACAATTGTTCAATTCACCTGCTAAAAGTTAATGACAACATGGAGACATTTAGGCAAATCCCATAATATCTTAGAAGGCCCCAATTTTAAATATTTCAAAGCTTCATTTGAAGACTTAGGTCTATGAAGAAGGATCACAGACATGATGTTACCATAATACAGCATATAAGATACTGTAAAAGTAGCATAGATGAGAGTGAAATCGCAAACCAATGAAGGCTGCCTACTGCATTAATCAATTTTCAGAATGCACAATGTGAAATTCCTCTCAGTGTTGTTTCTTCAGTTCTTTACTGGACCCTCTCACAACTTTTACAAGTTTTTAGAGTGGCAATTGACATTTATACCAAACTGAAAAGAAAACCATGTCTGTTCTTCTGTGAGCAACATGTTTGCAAGCTGCAATCAGAGAAATCATAGAACATTTCAGGACAGTAACTTGAAATAACAGAATCCTAACCAGAAACAAAATGGAACCAAAAATTACTCTGTAAAATTTGGAGGTTTGCCTGCTTATTATTATTATAATACAATGCTCAGGTAATGTGAACTGCGAAAGTCAAATAACAGAAATGGAGGACTGAATGTTGATCTACTGTTGCTTTTGCGGGACCAATTAAGATCAAGTGAAGTTCTCAATTTCATTATCATTTTGAAAATCTTGCAGGACATAAAAATCTTTGAGGTAAAGATGATTGACTGCTCATGTGACAAACGCCTGAGGATGAGGCCATTGTCAGTAAGAACCACCTGGCACAGGCACTGAAATAGCAGTCACCCCCTTTTCTTCCTGGAGGTGGAAAGAGAGCAGTAAGGAAGCCAGAAATTAAACTGATTTCTCTTTTTCTGCCAATTACCCCTTTTAATGGGAAAGCCCTGTGTTAGGAGTTTATGAAGAAATGAAATAGGCTCTAAAAGTATCACCTTAAAAGCGCAAGGCACACTACAGAGAAGAGAGACGCACACAGAGAGAAATACTGGGTGATGATTCATACTAATTTTATGTGGTAGCATTCAATTCTCAATTTTATTAATGCTTGAAAATCATTATGCTGCAATTCACTTCCTATCATGTCTTACTACTTAAACAGCTGAATAAAACACTCGCAAAGCTATGCTGGTTACCAATAAATTTACTTGCTAACACCCAGAAACTGTGATTGTTTATACTCTGAGATGCACGCCCTCCCACCCCATTTTTTTAAGCAGATAATTCCTTGCTATTACAGGGACAAAACATAATTATTTTTATTTGGAAAATACATATCACGTGTTGAAGCTGGGGGAAAATTTTGCTTGCTTTATAACACCATATATCCTCACAAAGGAGAGGGAGTCGACACAGAGACTTTACTTTCTGTTCCTTATTAAAAGTTCCCAGGGATGCATTACTGGGCATGAAAACAATAAGCAGACAATATGCAGATCTCAGAGTTCAGCATTATTAATCCTCCAGATCTATTGATCTTAAATTTATGTTTTGATTACCACCCTTCATTTTAGTAAATTTATATGCACAAAGGACCACAATCTTTTCTATTACTGGAAACTGTTTTGTGGAGTTATTGATGGTTGTGACTCATAGTGAGGGACATAAGGATGCTTTTTAATAAATGATGAATACAGCACAGACCTGGATTAATGGGACTTAAAAAAGTACACAAGCCAATCCAAGCATGATTTATTCACACATTTCTAAAATAACTTTAGAAAATGTTGGTTCTAAATTGTCTCTTTAGGAACAGCATACATTTCCATGCCATAATAAAATGTTCAACTAGTAAGGATTACAAACATTAAAGAATAAAAGCCTCTTAAAATCCTTTCCTAAAAAGGAAATTCCTTCCAAAAGCCTTAAAAATGTCTTTACTTGAGGTTGAATTTTTACATTAAAGCAAAGTCTTTTTTGGTGATGTAACATTCCTTTCATTTAGCCAAACATGCATGTCAAATGAATTTGTCTAGAATGCCAACAATCTCCACATGTTCAGTTCAGGTCATTTGCCTTCAGGTTAGACATTCTTCATAACTTTTCTAACAGATTTATGGAGATAAACCACAGAACTTCTTGGGAGTTTCACAACATTTTTTCCAAGAGACTATATCACCACGATCTTTCTCTGGGACTATCATAACCTCTTGGTAAAGTAATCAAAAATACAAATGACTACAATGCATCCAAATTTTTTTTCCCATCCAAACAAAGAGTTTTTTTCTTATGTTAGATTTAAGGAAATTATTCATCCAAAATCTAAAGATCACCTTTAACGGGGAAAAAAAAAAATCCAACATGTAGCTATAAATTGAGGAATATCAGCAAATAGCCACTTGCCACGTTGATTTTACTTGTTCTTAGTTAATTAAATTTTTATAGCTTGAGTATCATCACAAGCACTGATGTTTTTAATAATCTACAAGAACAAATTAGGTTACTTTTAAACAAAACTACCTTATAATATCAAGTTTGCCATACATGCCATACATGGAACACATCACACATACAGTCCATGTTGCACATAGGAAAAAAGGGTAGGATCATGGACGGAATTCCTTCAAACAAATATATGGAAATTACTCCTATGTTTTAAGCAGATACCATTGAATATAATCAGTTCATAGTTATACGAAACATTATGCCACAAGATTTTCATTACAGACTTTTAAAAGTAAATCTTCAAAACCTTGGAAGAAATGAGGATGAAGTTCCACAAAAGCTGTTGGGTTTTGTGGGTTTTGTTTTGGTTTGGTTTGTTTTTTTTCCTATGTGGTTGTTTTCTTTTTTAAATTAAAATATTAAACTGACTCAGGATATAAGCAGGGGTAGCTGCAGCTCCAATCTAAATATAAAGGAACAGCTAGCCTTGTGACATACAGTGGTGTAATAGGTAATGAGGCTGTAAGTTTCAATTCCTTAGTGCTTCCCACTAATAAGCTTATAGAAAAAAAATATAAATGTTTTTGCATTTCTATTTAGGCACAATCATAAGTTCTCACACAGAAAAGGTGTGCATATTATGTCATTTTGATTACCTAGCAGGACCAGCTAGACCAAATAGTCCCATATCTGCATTTACCTTTAAATGAAGTTGCAAGTACAGCAATCTGATCTGCCTGACTCCAAATAATAGGTTCTAAAAGGATAAATATAAAGTCTCCATAGTGATGGAATTCTTGATATTTCTGTTCATCAGAAATTTGACTTTTCTACTTATTTCCTGTGATAACAACAGTCCTGGAAGTGACTTTTAAATGCTAATTACATGGTGTAGATCTAGGCTAGTGGCATAAAAGGTGAAAGACTGCATGAAATCATCATGCAGACTTCTTTGTAAGTGTCTCCAAACAAAAAAATTATTCTTCATGACACCAATTAGTTGCAGGAGTCCCATAACAGACAACTAGACCTAGAATTTGATACCAAACATGAGAAGGAACGTAATACCACAGCTGCTCAGACACCCACATTAGAGATGACATTGTAACTAGATGACATATTTCTCTTCCTTTTTCCAAGCAATGCTAATTCTTAGAAGACAAATAAGTTCTACCTGCTAAAGTCAAGATTTTTCAAAATATAGTTCTTTTTTGCTTGCATATGTAAAAAAAAAAACCCAACGAGTCGCAGGTTAGTTTGGTCCAACCAACCATCCTCATAGGCTCTACAAGCAAAAAACTTACCTGTAAGATTAATCTGCAGTTTTGTTATGTCTTTAGCTGTATTGAAACATTGTTTAGCTTTTTTATACTCATAGTAATACAAAAATGTGTAGGCACACTCAAGATGGAACTGAACTGCTAAGTGCCAGCTTTCACCATCTGTGAACAAAGTTTCTGCTTCTGTCACTGCAAATCAAGAAAAAGAAAAGCTATCAGGATGCAGTCCAGGAGAATGACATTTTTAAAGTACATTTAAAATACCAGGATAAGAAGCCTGTTATGCTTAAAGCAGACCTCTTGTTCTTTACACCTCCACACATTTAAAAATCTACTGGCAGTGTATAAAGACACACGCTATCTAAAGCATTTTTCACGTTTTATATCTAAGGATTACTATTAGAACAAACAAAGATTGATCTTCCCTTATATTATTTTACAGCAAAGCTGAATTGGGATATAATACTTTAGCAGGAAATAAACAACTCTAATCGTCTTGGACCTGCTCAGAATACAGAATAATGATGTAATATTCTCCCCCCCCCCCCCCTTAAGTTGCAGGCTTCAAATGAGAAGGATTCACCAGCAGATTGAGCACTGAATGGGGACTTAGGAGTCTCTAGGGGTTTTTTGGTTGGTTATTTTTTGTTTGTGTGTGGCTCTTTTACTGGTTTTGTTTGTTGGTTGTTTTTTTTTTTTTATATATATATAATTACAGATTTGCTGAGTGATAAAGATCATGTTCTCCATCTGAACAGGAGAAAATACCTTCATAAATAAATCTGAAATCTTTAGGAAAGAAGACCTGACATTTTTTCATCCAGCACAGAAGCATTTGTGTTTCTTATATTCTATCTATCAAAATACAGTAAATGACAAAAGAATATTCTTGTACAGTAAAATGCAGACCATTAGATTGAAAACAATTTATGTGAATTACTCTTAAATGGAAGTGGTTTTTTGCTTTGGGTTTTATTTCTTTATTTTGCCAGAAAATATTTATATAATAGAGTTCTTTAAAAGCTCACAGCATCACAGTACCTGAAAAGACTAGTACCCAAGATTAACGTAGATGCTGTGTTACTTAATGGATGCTTAATTTTTCAAACGTGCTTATTAAGATTAGTAAAAAGTCTTACTATATGAAAAACTAGTATTATCAAGGATTTTTTAAACATTTTTCTCTGACTTTTGAATTTAGAGATTGACAGTCAACGCTAGCTGGAAGAGATTTTATTGTTTAAAACTCTTGGGCTTTCTTTTTTTTTTTCTTTTGAGTACTTGTTAATGCTCAAAATCTTTCCATTAATATAGAAGGCTGCTAAGTCTGAACATATTTTTACACAGCTTTTTAAATTCAGTAAATAAGAATTTGCATGGACAAATCCCACCTAGTAACTGTAACTTTTTTCAAAGTCCGAATTTAGATATTTTTTTTAATGAAAGGAAATTGGCAATTTAAAAATATTACTCCAAAGCTTTTCAACTACAGTAGGATAAAGAATGCAGCAGGTTACAACTTAATCCTTAAAAAAAAAAAAAAACCTCAAGAGAATACAACTATTTAAAAGCAGACTGTGCAATTTAATCCCCACTTTTAACACAAAGCCTACTTCAAAACTGAGAAAATTAGCTGAATGTTAACCTCACATTTAAGTGATGTATACTCTTCATTAAGAAAAGATCTGAGGTTTTAATGCTTTTGTCCATACTTATCATTAAACACATTCTCTTCTTAAAAAAGAGAATAATGCCCACAATACCATAAAACATCTGCCTTTCTAACAAAAGCTTAGTTTTTCGTAATAAAAGTGGGGAAAAAAAAAAAATCAGTAAATTATTTGGGACATCTGCCATCTTTACCTGCTTTTCACACTCTATGCATACACAATACTCCTCTGATGGTTTTGCAGAGGACAAAATCCTATTTACATAAGGAAAAATAAAAAGGGGTTTTCCATGAGGCATTATTAAAAACACTCAAAAACACACTGAGGGTTTTATCCAAATGCAAACATAGATTTGCATTGACTCTTTAGCATAGTTTGAATCACTAAATCCTGAAGGGCTGTTGTCAGTGCAACAAAGCCTACAAGATACTGAATGCGCACATACGCATGTGGAAACTGCACAATACTGCAACTTTCCAAAGATTTTGATTCAATTTCAAGAGGAAAAAAACCCCAGCTTTTAGTCTATAATCATACATTACTTCTTGATTTTCTATAGCTAACAAGTTTCAATGATCTGAATGTAAAATTACTTGTGCTAAAACCATACATACTGCTATAACAATTATCTAAATAACATTTACTTCCAGTGCTAATCCCCAAACTTGGTAAGATTAGGCATTTGAGACTTGAAAGATATTTGTGGAAAGCTTCACATCATTACTAGTACTGACATAGCTGCACAGAAGCACTGACGTCCCAAACTTAAGACATCCCTCCGGCATCCCATACCATGTTTGGCACAGGGCCAAATGGATGGGAAACTGCGCTGAGCCCTGTTGGTTTTGTACAACAGCTGCTTCAGAACAGCGGAGAATCACTGCAACTGTCTTCTATTCAGGTGGCGATGCTGACCTTACCCTTGAGAACAATGCATTTTAAATAGAAATGAGAATTTCTCCTGAATTTGAAGGTTTTTTTTCTCTAGCAATTAAGACAAAGTTTTCTAGTGAAGTTGATACTGAACAAGCAAGTGAGTTTTTCAAGCCCTAATCAAAAACTACTTAAAAGGTTTATTAAGTATTTACTTTATGGAATATGAAGGTACCAGTTTCAAATACCAGATGGCTTTAATTAGAAAGTAAATAAACTGTTAGAGGCAGCACGCAGCAAAACCTACCTAGAAAAACTCACTAAAGATTCAAGTGTACTTTACATCGCCATCTCTGAAAACAATATCCAGGAGTCTCAAAACAGGTCACTGAAAACAGACATCTTAGTACTTATTTAGTATCTGAGCATATGCAGCAGCATCCTGCACAAACTACTGTGCTTCTACCCAGTATCATCTAGCCAATGAATTTTAATTAATTTTATGTTACTTCTCTTTCAGTTTTGTCCCAAGTTTTTAGGTATTTACAAGAAAAAGTAAGTCACATAAATGTGCTACTGATTTTATCTACTTAACAGAACCCAAAAGTGCTTTCATGCGCTCTGCCTTCTCCAAAGTTAACATAATAAAACAAATGTCAAACAAGAATTGCAATGCTTGAATAGAACTGCAAAATCACTGGCATCTAAATATCTTTGATGCTGGGCATCTATGGAACACAGAACAATAGAAAAAATTACCTAGAAATGGGCAGAAGACTATTTACAGTTTCTAAACTTTTAAAAAAAAATTACAAATATATCTCGCTAAACTTCCTTATCTGATTGACGCACACCAGCACCACTTCATCATATAAAATGTATAGATATTTTTTGGTAAATATTTCAAAAATCACAGAATGGTCAGGGTTGGAAGGACATCTAGTCCAGCCCCCCTGCCAGAGCAGGGTCACCTACAGCAAGTTGCACAGGACGGCGTCCAGGCAGGTTTTGAATGTCTCCAGTGTGGGAGACTCCATAACCTCTCTGGGCAGCTTGTTCCAGTGCTCTGCCACCCTCAAAGGAAAGAACTTCCTCATGTTAAGAGGGAGCTTCCTATATTCAAGTTTGTGCCTGTTACCTTTTGTCCTATCACTGGGCACCACTAAAAAAAGACTGTTCCCATCCCCCTGGCACCCTCCCTTTAAGTATTTATAAGCATTAATAAGATTCCCCCTCAATCTTCTTTTCTCTAGACTAAAAAGACCCAAGTCTCTCAGCCTTTCCTCATAAGAGAGATGTTCTAATCCCCTAATCATCTTTGTAGCCCTTTGCTGGACCCTCTCCAGCAGATCCCTGTCTTTCTTGAACTGGGGAGCCCAGAACTGGACACAGTACTCCAGGTGCGGCCTCACCAGGGCAGAGTAGAGGGGGAGGATGACCTCCCTCGACCTGCTGGCCACACTCTTCTTGATGCACCCCAGCATGCCATTGGCATTCTTGGCCACCAGGGCACATTGCTGGCTCACGGTCATCCTGTTGTCCACCAGGACTCCCAGGTCTCTTTCCACAGAGCTGCTCTCCGGGAGGTCAGGCCCTAACCTGTACTGGTGCACGGGGTTATTCCCCAGATGCAGTACCCTACATTTGCTCTTGTTGAATTTCATAAGGTTTCTCTCTGCCCAACTCTCCAGCCTGTCCAGGTCAAACTGTAAGGCGGCACAGCCTTCTGGCGTGTCAGCCATTCCTCCCAGTTTTGTGTCATCAGCAAACTTGCTGATGGTGCACTCCATCCCTTCATCCATGTCATTGATAAATATATTGAACAGGACTGGACCCAGTACTGACTCCTGAGGGACACCACTCCATACTGACCTCCAACCAGACTCTGCACCACTAACCACAACCCTCTGAACTCTATCTGTCAGCCAGTTCTCAATCCACCCCACTGTTTATTCTAGAAGTACTGTACAACCTAACACACCAATATTCAAGCATTAAACCAACTACATTAAAACTAAGCAACAACAATTTTGCCTCAAAAAGCTTACCCCTAACTGTCAAACTAAACAAAATAACCCTCTCTGGAACAGTTAAAATCTCTATGCAACTCTGTTTTTAAAATGGCTATGAGAAGTAGGTGTGAGATTAACTTTTACAACATACCCTGGAATTCACATTTTACAGATTTTTTATTTTCAATACAAGCATTTAAACAGGCTAAATTTGTAAGATTAACCCACTACACTGACAACACCCATTTTTGAAATAAAACTCAATTTCCTATAATTCAATATGTAAATTAAAAATGCAACTCAGATTTCATTCTTTGCACCTGTTAAAGTCCAACCCTTATCCTCAATCCTTAGCCTATAAATTAACATGCCAACAAATTTATCATGATGTGCTTAAATTACACCTGTCAATTACTTTCTAATATGTGCATCAAATCAGCAACACTTCTAACTTTCCAAGAACTAGAAATTTTAAAGTTACAGACTAAAGAATAGGTAGAATTTAATCTTAAGATTCCCATACCTGTGCAAGATAACTCTAGAAGTTAGTTCAAAATTCTCTAATAAATATAAAAAAAGAAAAAATACAAAAAAATCATAGTTTACATCAGTTGCAACAAAACCCTTCCACTCCAGTCCTTTTAGCATCCAGTAAGAGCATTAAGTTAGTTGTTTCTACACTGCAGAGGACCCAGTAAAATCCTCTGGTCCATTTCATTATTGCACTAACATCTTTGTTATCTATTTGGAAGTTCTTCAAGGACCAAAACCCACTTCATATTTTAAATATAATTTGCATGGTATGAACATATGGTTCACATCAAAAAATCTCCATTAAGGTGTGGTAGGAGAGGTGAGATTTGGAAATGTGGCATTTAAGATTGCCGTCTCTGTCAAAATAAAACATACATGACAACTCATCTCTAAATGCAACAGAAAATTTCTTAAGTGTAATTGGTTGGAAATTTCAGGTTTGTGAAATTAAATGAAGACTCTTTAGCTAACTAACTGGTGATGGGCAAATGTACATTAAAGCCTGTCTCCTTTTTCCAGCTTTATCAGTTGACATAGCAAATGATATTAACGCTCTATATAAGAGTTTATTCCTCTCAGAAAAAAACCCAAGTGATATAATTACATTTGACATTTTAACTTTCTACATTATGCTTTTGTAAATATATATATTCCATAATTTAGTTGTAATGTTGTCTATTTTATCTACATATAATGCAGAGAGGTAACAAATCTCAAAACTTATGGGGGAATAGAGAAAAAAAGAAAAAATAAGTTTTTCTCCCCCATGAAGGTACAGAAGAACAAGGATATTCCCTTTTCAGACCCAAGTGAGCTCAGTTAAATAAAGAATGAAAACTGTACAGAATGGCTTCAGGTGAACTTGTGATAAGTTAACAGTGCTAAGCACAGCAAAAGAAAACCTTTGTCTTCAATCACATATTCTCATTTTCATTGTAGACGTGGGAAAAAAGCATGTGCCATACAAGTCCATGTCAATTTAAGTGAATTCTGTTCCCTCTCTATTCTCTGTAGTTACAGAAGCATCTGATAAGCATCATGTTGCAAGAGTTGTGCCTACAAATTCCTCTCCCCCATGATATCTTATAACTGATGTTGTAGGCCAATAAACCAAGTAATTGGAAACATACCTTGTTTTATACAGGTCTGGGCAAGAGCAAATAGCTCAGGTGATCTCTCCTCTAACAACTGCTGATGAATATTCACACATCTTAGAGTCCACCAAGATAACATCTGAAAGTAAATACAGATACTTCAAATTCATAACAAGTATAGATCCTTTTTAAAAAAAGAAAAAAGATAAATGGCTTTAAAATATAGATTTTAAATTCCAAAAGATATAAAACCATTCAAAATATCTGGTTTATATAAAAAGCGAGCAGTAACCTAGCATAAAGATGAACATATTCAAGCAGCCCTACAGTGGTCTAAGAGTTTGATGGGCTTTCCCTCTGTTAATTTCTCTAGCCTCTCTTTAAACCTTGCCAATCTTTAGGACCACAACCTGGTAAGAAACTCTGAGAACAGAAGATAAAAGAAATACTTGTGTGTGCTTATTTTGGAGCAGCCACTTGCTACTTTGACTTCATACCTCCTAATTCTTGTAACAGAAAAAGACCCAAAAAAAGCCATTTCCTACTTATCTTCCTTCGTGTAACATTTATGATTTTAATAGACAGCCATGATCTCACTCTTCAGTAATCTTTCCAGCCTGAAGAGTCCTAGACTATTTAGTTACTTTTTGTATGGAAGCTATTCAGCATTTCTGGTCACCCAGTGTTGCCCTTCTACGCATTTTTCACCTGTTCTGTTTAACCTTTTTTTATTTCTTCAGGTGGGGGTAGAAAGGAGATTGAGAGAGGTGGAAGAAGACCAGAACTGCTCATGAGAACACCTACAATCACAACTGAAGTACTAACGTTTGTATGTGGAATTTCAGAAGGACAAATACCTTACTGAACTAAGTAACTGTTCTATAGTAGAGCTGAATCACAGCTCAGAAAATATCTGATTTTAGAAAGCTGTGTACACAAAACATAAGTTCCGCAGCATATCTTACCCCTCTCTAGCTGCACCAGGTGGAAACACATGGAAAAGCTAACTGTTAATATTCTATTCTCAAAATTATACTTAAGATTATTATCTGTGAATGTAAGGCATACCTCTACACAGGTTCTGATGATTACTAGTTATTCTGCTACTGTTAGCATGGCAATCATTTTCTATGAAACAGATGTTTGGTTGCTTCTGAGAGGCACCTATCTTCTGAACTTTTTATATAGGTATGCTTACATCAGACCAACCTAAGGGCTATACAGTATTCAAGCACAAACATCTAAACCAATCACATGTAGTTGACTGTAATGTCCCTAGAAAGGAACCATCAAAAAGAATAATAGCAACTGTTTCAAAAAGCAAAGAAAGATGACTTTTGATATCAAGCTGACAGCGTAAAAGCACACAAACAACGGAATTTGTGAAAAAGCTCAAATTGCAACGTTTCATACTTATTTAGAAACCTAAAGGCAATTCAAATAAGAAGTTTCAAATTACTTCAGTTTAGCTTTATGTAATGAGGTATTAATTTTCCCACACAACTGAGTATCCATTTTAATGACACAATTTCCTGAGGCCTGATGCTTGCCACTTAGAAATGTTAGAATCAGAGATAACACATTTATAAAGTTTCAGGTACACCGGCTGAGCTCTGTATGATATTCTATCAGCAATGTTAGGTTTTTGGGAGCCAAGTTAGGAATTTTTGGATGATTTTTAAGCATCTTCCGTGTACAATAGCATTTTGGAATAAAACAGGACTTTATTAATGCTTTAGATATTATATTTTGCAGTATTTTACCCTGCTTTAAATTCATTTGCACTAATCTTAAAGAAGCAAAAGTATTGAGACTGCCTTTGAATCAAGCTGGAACAAGAAAGAATGGCAAGCTTTAACTGCTACATTGACCTTTTGATGAAAGCAGTTTTTATCAGTTGTTACCTTTGAACTGCTATCCAAACTTGATGTAGCCACAAGTAACTGAACCTCCACTGGGTAGAAGGCAACAACCCATTATGTTGGTCTGAGGGGAGGCAGCAAGGGGATTCTTTACACCAGGTACATTGTCTATCTCCCTGACTGACCCAATTGCTGAAATTCAACAGCACTCATCTGTGAATAACAGGGAAAACGATGGAAGACCTTGGCTTCCAGAAATGCAGTACAGCCAACATCTCCCACAAAGTTTAATTCATCACTCATACAAAGACCCAGCTGGGAATGGATGTTGTCAGCCAAGCGTAAAGAGGGACCATGTGGCATTTTGACCTCCAGCCAAATTCTATTCGACTGGAATGCAATAAAGAGAAGTTGCTGCTGTTAGAAGTCCCCCAGTTCTAGAGCCTTGCTACCAACCAGCCTGCTGCTAAACTACAAAGGTGGTAGAGAAAAAAACCCTCTCAATAAGAGGTTCCTCATATATTCTTGCTTTTAATGTACAAGCATAACAGAGAATTAAGGTAGTCACCACATGGATGCCTGCAGAAGAGGTAGAGGACAATGACAAACAAAAGGGAGAACTTCCTTGCCATCTAGAACTCCTGGCTTCGAATTACAGAATCACAGAACGGTCAGGGTTGGAAGGGACCTCTGGAGATCATCTAGTCCAACCCACCCGCCAGAGCAGGGTCACCTACAGCAAGCTGCACAGGACGGCGTCCAGGCAGGTTTTGAATGTCTCCAGTGTGGGAGACTCCATAACCTCTCTGGGCAGCTTGTTCCAGTGCTCTGCCACCCTCAAAGGAAAGAACTTCCTCATGTTAAGAGGGAGCTTCCTATATTCAAGTTTGTGCCTGTTACCTCTTGTCCTATCACTGGGCACCACTAAAAAAAAAAAAACTGTTCCCATCCCCCTGGCACCCTCCCTTTAAGTATTTGTAAGCATGAATAAGATCCCCCCTCAGTTGTCTTTTCTCTAGACTCAAAAACCCAAGTCCCTCAGCCTTTCCTCATAAGAGAGTTGTTCCAATCCCCTAATCATCTTTGTAGCCCATACAGTAATGGTTAACAGTATCCCAAAGCTTGTTAAAAACGACACAGTATATGTATGCTGCATTATAAGGCATTCCCCCCACCCCCCTCCAATAATGTCACAAATGTATTTTTAAAAAGTTGCTTCCTATCACGTTTTCTAATTTTTCCAGGTAATGAAGGCATCTTTCTTCTCTTTTGTGGACGACAGTGAGAAAATAGCTTATCTTCAAGAAAAAGATACTTGTGTTTAACTGTAATCACTTTGATCTGTTTCTTAGAGGGAAAAACCTCAGATCTACAGAAAAAGAAATGGAAGTTATACTGATTCAATGAGAGATGAAGAAAAGAATGAGAGCACAAACTAATGAGTAGCTGGCAGTCATAATCAATAGTTACGTATTTCTTACCTGAAGAGATGCAAGTTTGTGTCTTGAATTCACAAGGATTATCCTGGCTATAAGCAGCAAAATAGGATGAGAAGTCAGGCTATAGACTGATTCACCATCTAGAACCAGCATCTTCAGTATAGCTGCATGCAGCATTTTTGGCTGAAAGAATGAAAAAAAATGATGGCTTTCAAGAAACTTAAGTAAGTTTATAAACAAATCATGTAATACAGAATTAGGGAAAATAACTATTTGTGTATTTAAGGAAAAAGTCTGCTCAAAACATTTTAAAAAAAAAGTCAACATCTCTTGGAATCTCAACATTTTACCAAGTCATGGTGAACTCTGCCTTGTTTCTTTCTCTCCTGATACAACATATCAACATGATCTGAAAGACTGATTTCCTCCCACCTGAAATGCATGTGTCCCGTTCAACACTATCCCCAAACACATTCCAGTAATATAATCCTTCCCATGATCTAAGGGAAAAAACTTGAGGTAAATCCATGCCATTCAATTTGTAACCACAGAAATAAAATAATTTTTAATTAAATTAATCCTGCAGCACTCAAATACACTAGATATTCCTCCAGTAATGTCAATATGTGTTTTCTCTTCCCCCAGAGGGAGCTTCCTGTTGGAGTGGCATCAGGGCAGCAATATTAGAGCCATTCTTCCCTTTGTGCAATAAATAAAAACCTCTCCTTACTTTGGATGCTTTCCTGTATGACATTCCCTACAGTAATTCTTTTCCTTAATGGGCTTGATGTAGCTCTCCAGGGAATCTGTCTCTCAGTGGTGACTGTCATCTGACAATCACTTATTCTTCTCTCCTTTTTAATGCAATGAAAGCATTCAAGCAGTTTATCTTCAGGCTCAGGGAAATGTCAGTTCATCAGTTTATTCCTGGTTCTCACATTACAGGTTTCCTTTGCAAACTATAAAAAGCAGGGCTTTTGTTTTCAGTTAGTATAAGAGGGGCAAGAAAAGGGAATGGAAAGGAAAGAGAAGGTTAAATGACAGTTTGCATGGAAGTAATTTGCCTGAGAAAGATTCTTATTCAGTCTACACAACCAGGATAGAAGTTATTTGAATCACATTTCAGCTTTTTAAACTAAATAAATAATTTAATTCCTAAGTTATTTGAAACTCTTTTCAATACCTTTTCCAACAGGTTACACTGAAGACAAAAGTTGTTAAGCCATATTATTCCCCTAGTTCACTTTTTAATAACAGAGTAAACTTATTTTCTGATTTGCTTAGGTTTGTTAGTTATTTATGTTGCATTAACATAGAAAATACTTGTACTTTGTAGACAATGACTTGGGACTTTAAATTATTTATTCAAAGTGGAATTCTTCCATGACGTCACTGCAGTCATTTCAATCCCACCATGGAAAACAAAGTTTACAATAGTCTGACAAACCACTTGAGAATAAAGGAAAGAAACTGCCAAGTGGAAGTATACCAAATCCCTCCCACCTCTAGTGATTCAGAACGGAACAGCCTTACCAACATGTCTACTCTGATTTTGAGAGAGAAAGTCATCATTCAGTACTTCTAAAGATTCATTTTTAAAATCCACACATACACATAATAGGACACAATATAATTTTCAGTTTAACAAACTTTTTTCCCCTGTCTGTTCCTTTCTGATTCTTTCTCTAAACAAAGTAGACCGCACTTAAAATACTCAGTGGGAAAGTGAAGAACTATAAGTTTTGTTATAGAACCATTTTCTAAAGCAGCCTTGCTATGCTATAGTAATCTACACTTGTTCAAGCACTGTAGCAACCAATTAATCTCAAATTCACATTTCAAGTCCTTTCACTGGACAGCTCAGTCCAGCTAATGTAACATTACAAGGAATGTAAGGAGGGAGGGAGAAGGGAGAGACGATATGTCACATCCTTGACAATAAGCCAACAAGTCTCAGAGCCAAAGAACTGTTATCTTCCATTTTAACAAATCCATGTTCTTGTCCATGAAGCAAATCCCATACAGGAAAGCAGACATCCTTTTCTTTTAGCTGAGAAAACCTAAACCAACATTCATTCTTCTAGCTTGTGCTCTAAGACCACATTATCAGTGCAGATTCTAACAAAAGAATTTACTGCCCTAAGGTAGTCTTTAAGATGAGCGAACAGCTACATATAAGAGAGAGACGTTTAAGCTATTACAGCTTCAAGGGCTGAAAAGTTAGGAAACAAGTCCACAAAAATCCCTGAAACATTGGCTAAGAGTAAAAAGGAATTTTGAGCTTGTCGTCTTGTGCTTAAACACTTGAATATTCAAAGTATCAAAACTATCTCATATAGCTCAAAAAATCTCACATATCTCAAAATGGCCACAACCCACAATGTTCCTGACCTGGGTTAGATTGTTGAGTCTTTCTATTCTTCACCAGACTTGCCATCAAAAGGTGTAATTATTTTATTCAGGAAAAATTTTCTTAAAGCATGGAAACATATACTAGATAATTACTTCATGAACATATGCTGAGAAATCCCTGAGGTAATCATCCAGTTTCTGTTGAACATGCAGGTGGTTCCATTCGACCACCTCTGGACTAAATACAGGCAAATGAAGCTCAATTCACTCTAAATACATATTTTTTAGTGTCTGAAACACAGCTGGTTATGTATTCAACTTCCAAACAGTAACTTAATGGCTACTGTTAAGTAACTACTACTAAAGCCCTAAATCAACTGCAAGCTGTACAGTACTCGGCTATTTCAGTTTTCACAGTATTTCAAAAATGTTTCTCAGCACAACTGTTACCACCTAAGTAATGACGATAAGAATCAGAAAAAAAGCTTCTGCCATTCATGTTCAATAGCTCTGAGAGTAGAGACCATGAGAATTTTAGTTTAAGGGCTCACATTCTTTTCTTGCTAATGATAGTGACAAGAGGCAAAGTGAGCATTTGGTAAGCTTTTACTTTTATATCAGGAACTGCTCTGAACTGGACTTCCTAACATTTAATCAGCTCTTTCTCAGTCTTGGGGACCCTTCCCCTAAATCTTAAAAACGTAAGTGCAGATGTGGACAGAGATAGAAAAAGCCAGAATAAAGGCTTGGGAAGGCTTGATTAGAAAATGGAAAGGGGAGGAACAAACTATCAGATAAGGAATGTGCCTGTATGTGATTACTAAGCCTTATATACTGGGCTTCTCAGATTTCAAACAGTACAAAGACTACTGCACAACCATTTGTCATTTGGCAAAGCTAAGGTCATGTATCTTCCAGACTAATGGAGGATGTACTGAGGTCACCAGCCAAAGATTTGGTCCTTCGGAACAGAATTCACTCTTTACTCTAGACTTTAGGGCATGGAAAAATGGATTTTGGTTGTAAATGCTTCTCTCTTCAACTTTCTGCAAAGGAGGTAAGATTACAGTGGAGACTATCCCCAGTTTCAAGATCCAAACCAGCAACAGGTAACCCATGCAGAGCTGAGTTGCTAACTGAAGATAACAAAGGTGATCTAGCGTAAGCAAGCCTTCCCCGAGTGCGCTACAGGTAGAAGTACTTGTAGTACTATGAATGCTCCTGTTCACATTCCCTGCGAGGGTGACCTTGCTCCATTTTTAAAGGATTATTTTCCAAGTGGCTGCATTAAGAATCTGCTTCCTCTTCTATATTCATGGCAAGATTGTAGACTACTTTAGCAGATTATCTCTGCTTACAAGAGACTGCCTCCACATTTAGCCTTTATCATCCATCCTTATATTCCCCACCAGAGGGAGAAATCTGCAAAATCTTCACAGGCTATACCTCACTGGTATTCAAACAGCACATCAATCAGCCTAAAATTAACTCTTTCTTCTTTTGGGCTAGTTTATGCTAACAGGAAGCCAAGCATTTGGGTCTGGAAAAGGGAATTCCCAACAGACTGAATTAACAAGGCTAAGGAATCATACCGGATTTGAGACAGTAGTACTACGTAGTACATTGATGGTTCTCATATAAATTATGAAAAAGTATGGCAATATTTCAGCCTCTTCCAGCAAAAGGATCAAATAATGCATAAAAGAATCAGTAATACAAGTATAAGGAAAAAGAATTAATCAAATGCATTCCAAAACTCACTATTTGGAATCAACCTGGAAGTTACAAAGAGGTCAGCAGGAGATGTTGATATACGTATTTGGAGGATTCCTACCATTTATTTACGTACATTATCAACAAACACATTGGAATCTTCTTCAAGATGGAGCTTCTCACTGCTACCAAATATATCCTACTTGTGAAAATTAAATCAGACAACAAAGAATTAAAGCAGTTTATCCTCACAACAGTCTTGTTGCCATCGGTGGTCTTAAATAGCCCTACTACACAGTTTTATCCAGTTCTCCTACTGAAAATACTGAACTCAATTGTATGACGAGCTAATACTCAGAAATGCTGAAACTCAAGAATAAATATGCTCCAACTTCAACAATTCTTTACTTTTTATTGCCTTACATGCAAAGAGATAGTGACAGCTCTTTAAGACACAAGAAACCCATTACTACGCCCCACTTCTTATAAGTACTTAGCTCATGAAAAATGTTTTAGTCTAATCCCAGTAAGATCAAAGCCAGAATTGCTAACCCACTTTAACTGAATACAGTACTCTTTAAATCTTCCTTGAACACAATCCACTTATTAAAAAAACTCAAGGTAGTATCAGTCATGCTACTAACCGGTGTGGTAAAGTCTCAAAGTTATTTTAGAAAACTGAAAGACAACAAATAACTAAACCACTAGCTGGTTTTCTGTTTAGAAATCACTGAACTACATTTATGTGTGGACTCAAAAGAGAAAAGCACAAGCCAGTTCTGCAGGACATAAAAAGTACACGAATGTAACCATAATTTACAGAAAAGACTGGAATCAATTTGGGGGATGGGAAATAATGTACACATACTCATGAATATTGCACATGGAAAACATCCAAGAGGCCCCTACCAGCAACTCATCTAAAAGAGGCTATTTTATTTATTCTTCGCTGAAATTAATTATAGTCTCATGCAGTCTTAATGCACTCATAAGAAATTAATGATGCATTCAGAAGTTATCTGGGAGCAGTAATGAAACTACGCCACTGACCCAGAGGTGAAACTTCCAAAGGATAGAAATGGCAGCAGTTACATAGCCTGAAAACATAAAGTTAAGACTAATCCAATAGTGTTCTGAAAACAACAGTTTTGAAAATATTCCTGAAATAAATGAGACATTGTAAGGCTGAAAATTAGTGATATTACTTCGAGCAGGCTAAAAGAAACATGAAGACATTTTTTTAACCTTCACATGGTAAAATATCATTTTAGTCTAAAAACCTGAAAAATTGAAGGTCTATTTAAAAAGGGACTGTATCAGTCTTGATGACAGAATATAGAAGATTACAACAGATGGAGAAAATTAGACCTATATTTTTAACCCACTTTTTCTGAATATCTGTGTATGCAAGAGAGGAAAGCTGGATTAATGGAAGCACAAATATGTCAGTTTATCGAGATGTTCATTTTTACAGAGTGTTTACATACTAAGAATCCTTGGAAAGAAAAGTAATTACATAAAGATAATTCAAAACATACAAAAACTTTTGATTTAAGTTGTTTAATAAAGAGGAGAACTGGATATTATGTTTTAGCACATACATGTTTAGTGGTCTTGGAAAGAAACCCACTAACGTTTCAGAAGAAGATAATATCGATAGCAGTAATATAAATAAAGGTAAACTTCTTCAACCTCAATGCATAAGTAGATAAACCTTGCAGCAATATCAAAGTCTGATGCAGTACTCATTAGAAATCAAGTCTGTTTTCCTTTATAATCTCTTGCCAATTTAGTTTCTGGAATACCACCTCTCCATAAGCAAATGTCTTTGAATGCATCACATTCACTGCCACAGGAGAAACATAACAGAAACTAAACAGGAGACGTATTCCCTTATTCAGCAGTCAATTAGTATCTCATTCTTCCATTAAGACAAACAATAAATGGGATGGTTAATAGAAGTTATGAACATTGTGTTTTACAGGTCTGTGAACTCTGTCAATGACAGCAGTTCTACGACTATCAACTTGAGCTGCAGCCTCTGTGTTAGACTGCAGCTGCATATGTACACTAACACAGAATATTGTAGTTCTTCAGAAAACAGAACCCACAGATTATAAGAATATTTTAGTACTATAATCTTAAAGATTATAAACAATTTATAAGGGGAATGGAAGTAATTAGTTTGTATGTCTTATTTTTTTGATTATATATAAAGGAAAATTGAACTAATTTTCCCCTCAGAAGTAGCATACTTCAAAATTTCTGCTAACTCATAGCATTAGCAGAGACGACTGATATGTTCTTGCCTGACACGCTGCAGTAATCAGTATGTTACCATAGCTTTAATTCCTGGAGAAAAATTAATGCTCAAGAAGCTGTGCTGAACCATAGGTGCAGGACAGTCATGAGATGGAGTGTGGTACTGCCATGAGAAACAATATTTGCAGCTCACTAAAAGGAAGCTATGGTGTTGATTAGTTATTTACATTAAAAGACAGCAAATAAAATTGACAGTCCTCAGTTTCATCTCCTACATTTCCCTCCTCTTCCAAAAGCTCTATTTGAGTTGGCATTTTTGTACTAATGCTATGACAATTCACGTGGCATCATCCATGAGCCCAACAGGATACTGAGCATCCAAATCTTCCGTTCTCTTAGTATCTGCCAGATATTCCGCTATTTGCCAGATATGCAGCTTCTACCTTACCCCAAGGAGAGAAAATTTCTAAGCCATTTATAAATACCTTTCTTTGATCAAGCTAAGAACACATCCCAAAATAAATAAATAAAAAGTTTATTGACTGCAAATGCCCTTCCAGTAAATGCTCCCATATAATAAACAGAACTTCCCCATCCAAAACCAACATCTCCAGCAGAAAATCTCTTAAGCAGAGAAACAAACTACTTTTAGGGCACTGCTTATAAAACTGATATAGCTGAAGATGCTTGCAATAGCAGCCAGAAGGATCAACGATCAAGGCAATTCATTCTAGCACTGCACCTCACTGATGTGCCTTCTCTGACACATCTATGTGTTATGGTTATTTGTGAAAAGCAGTGATGATAACAGGACAGCATATTAAAATCCAAGAATACCTCACAGAATTTCTGTAACAATGCAGGTGGCAAAAAGTCCTGAATCTTTAAGTGAACAGGAGGCCCAGTCCAATTGCTTTGAACGAAGAGCTGCAAACTGCCCACACCAAGTAGAAACATCAGCCTCTGCCTGCAATATAGATAAGAAAAGCAATTAGCAACATATTACATTTTTAATTAAGGCTACAAGATCTGATTAATCCTTGTACTAATTCAAAATTCTCAGCCCTAAAAAAAAAAAATAAAAAAAAAAATCACTCTCTTGTTAGGAAAACACAATGAATGTAGTATTCAAGATGCAAATGGGGAGCCAAAAAGCTTGAAATATATATGTTTACAATGGTTGCAATTAATGATAAACATTTCGAGAGCAAAGTTAGTTCATAAGTTTCAAAATATAAAGTTGTATCTAACTATCAGAGATCAGGAAATTAGCATAGGATGCAGATTATCCCTATCTGCCTATCGCATGATTGTTATAGTTTTTTTATGATACACCTAATCCTCAGCATTTTCAGAGAAAAGATATTGCATTAGTGTATTTTCCAAAACAGCATGTTTATTTTTGTCTTGACATAGCTGTTTATTTTCACTCCCTCTGATAACAAAACAATTAAATGAACATCAAAACCGTTCAAAACTATAAACATTGGTATGTTGAGGAGCGTAACTGAATTTGAAAAACATTGTCTTTTTTTTTTTTTTACTGTAAAACAGGGACTTTAAGATGCAAGTGTCTTCCAAATGGAAAAAAAAGGATAAAGTGTTATAAAACCCCTAAAATAAGAAAGTCAATAGAAAAGCCACACAAAACCAAGCAGCTGGTGGGCAAGAATGTGACAAAAGATGTAGAATAACGAGAAATCAGGGGTGGGGAATGCTTGATTCAAAAAAAAAAAACCCACCACCAAAAAAAAACTGAACAGAGTCTGGTATAAAGAGTTCTTGTCAAACAAGACAAGATAACACTTAATAGCTGTCACTATTCAGCCAGTAACTATGTACCAGCAAATATTATTTGAATGAATATTCAAGATTACCATTAAACTTCCAAATAACTCAAGAACATAACGCACTAACAATTACTGTACACTAAATGATTACCATTATACACAAAACAACCACATAGACATACATTTTCTAATTATTCTCCCATGATAAATTATGCTTCAAAGCTTCTGAAACATACAGAATAATCAACCGTCTCCGCATTGTGATTTCACAGATGCACTTCAGTCTTTCGAAAACTCATTTTCATTACTTCATCATTTACACTATTATTTCTACTAATAATTATTTGTTTTTTTATTTTAACATTATTGACATCTATCTATCTGGCAGGCAAACTTGCTTAAAGTCTTGACACAGTTATACCCATGCAGAAGACCTCTGGAACAACTGACAATCAATTCCATTACTTTGGCTGGGATACTGTCTTTCCACCAGTCAATCTATCATCACCAATTGATTTTTTTTTTTCCCCCCATTTTCAGACCCATGAACAACTTCCAGTCTCCTTATCACTCATTCTGTATCAGAAAATCAACTCCAAGCTCTAATCCCTGTAAACGCTAGCCTCCCTTGCCTATCCCCTATTTTTTTCCCCAAGAAAAAATTTCATTCTGTCTCCCTGACTGCCCTTCACACCTACAATGTGGACCTGCAAATGCTCACCTCCCAAAGGCTGCCTGAAAACTGCTCTTCTCTGCTGCCTGAAAAGCAAGAGGGACTACTGCTAGGGTCCCGCTTACTATGGTGACCTACATGGTTTAATTTATTTCTTAAGATTTCCTTTGACATATGCCCATATCTATCCATCCTGTTCTTCCTTTCACTACGTGAATGAGGATTTTGCTGCCTTTTTTTTTTTTTAAAACACTGCTTACACCAAGTCCAGTAGGACGGTGATCCATGACGTACATCCACTGTAATATGCATACTGCTATACTTAATCTTGCTCAAATTAAAAATAAATCGTAATAGAGCGTTTGCATTTGAAAAAAAAATATGGACTTGTATATAATGCTAAAATTTACAAACAAAATGTAAAAGTGAGAAAATGCTCAATAGCCAGGCTATGCTTAAGATGTGATTAAGTTACAGGTTTTGGTTTTGTGAGTGGTTCTTTTCTTTCTAGTGAAGTCAGAAATTACACAAGAGAAGTCTAAACAAAATTAGAGACTGAATAGCGGGTTTTTTCAATTCATATACATCAAAGCAAGCCTCAGAAACAGCAAGAATTTCTTCATTTTTGTTTTTCAATATATATAGCACACCAGTTCACCAACCATCAGATGCCCCAAGAGAAATACCAGAAATACCATTCAGTTTTCAGGTTGGGAAATGATAACAAGCTTTATTATATGGATTTGTTTAGGAAAGTTTGGTATTCATTTATATGTTGAATAAGGTAAAAGTAGTAAATACCCAGCCAATAAAAACAAGTGTTAGTGCTCATTTCCTTGTTCCTTTAGGTTTTGGTGTAAAGCATAAGAGACCTTTCAAGCTCTTTTGAAACAAGCTCTCCGAAAAGTTTCTATCTTTTTGTTGTGTTCTGCACACTAGTTCCTTCCACTCTTTAGAATCAAACCGTATGTCAGGCAATGAATGCACCCCCTTCACAAGGAGCTCAGGAAAAAATGAAAAGGCATTCCCCCTTTAATTGCTTCATCCTCTACAATATGCTGGTTTAAAATACAGCTATGAAGCTACATTTTCTGTAGAAGATAACTTTTAATCATTGAAGTGAGTAGCAATAGCAGGAAAAAAAACCAATCTCATATTCAGTATTTATTGTAAGAAGTGCTTTGAGACTTCATTTTTAAGTCATAAAGGTTAAAAGTGCCATCGTGAAAAAATGTCTGGGGCAGGGGAGGGAGGGAAGCAGTTAAAATGACAGAAAAAAGTTGCAGCAAATTTTAAAATAAGGTTAAATATTTTCCTTACAGAACCACCGATTTGAAAGTGGAAAAAAAGTTACTGGCTATGTCCAAAGAAATTACAATCTGAATCCAAATTTTGAGCTGTTTTGCCCTCAAGCTGCTCAGTTTTAGCTTCAGAAAAAGAACTCCTTAAGAGTTATTTTAACACTATTATAAAACCGTGCTTTGTGCTGTGTTTATATTGCGCTAAAAGAATAAGATTAACATTATCCAACTTTCTGTTTCCGACTGAATTCGATTCCCATTGAGTTTTTTAATCTTCAGAATTACAACTTTCAGTTCAGGAAAAAAAGCACATATTTGAACTTATCCTGTCTACTGAAAGTCACAAGAAAACAGTGTCTTACTGAATTTTCTGAGCTAGAACTTAAAGGTTTGCTGTACTTCCTTTGAATCAGTCAGTGGAAAAAGAAAATGACATTTTACCCACAAAAAAAATAGACAAAAACATTTTCACCATAAGCAATGGAAGGTCAGTGCGCAAAAGCTATATTAATTCCTTCCATAAGGCAGTCACAGGGCATAGTTATTTTTCCTACCTGAAGGCCCTACGTAACACATTTTAACCTAGAAGTCACTGAAGACAAACAAACATGGTACAGATTTAAGTGCTATAAGCAGTGCCTACCTAAAATAGGAAATTATCTGTCTTTCAGTAGAAGTTTTTCTGTCAAGAGAAAGTTACAACTTACTTCCTTCAGCACTAATGTAATTCAAAGCTGCTTATATTACTACAAACTGAGCTTGAAAAATTCACCTGACTGCTACAAAGAAAATATGTTTCTGGAAGACACTGATACATTTTGAAGACTACCCACTTTCATTTTGAATAAAACTCCAGGCTGTAATTTTGGGCAGAAAGCCCTCTGCTTCCAAAAGGCTAAATATTGCAGATCTGCCTCCATATCTTCTGGCAACGGGGCTTCTACCTAGAGTTGCAGAGGGAACAAAACCAACCTCAATGACCAAAGAGCTGGAGTACGAGCACCTGACAAATTGCTTTGCTGTCTGCAGTAGGGTAGCAGCAGTAGAGTCCTGTAAATGGCATATAGGCCAATAATAGCTCACAGCGGGAGCAGGAGAAGACGGCACATCACCATGACAGGATATGTATTACTGAGTGCATGATATAGGTTATGATTGCTTTTAAGAAGCTGAACGGTTCACAAAGGCAGAAACACATATTTCAAGCAGCAACACATATTTTGAGCAATGATTACGATTAGGATTGGGTCTGTTTCAAGCCCTGACCGATCTTTCCTTCCTTGCTGCATTATTCAGAATAAACTATTGCAAGATGACAGAATACAGCAATATTGAAAAATTCCTCTGGACTATGTTATCACCTAAACTCCAGCTAATATTTAACAGCAACAGCACAAAGCAAGAAATAAATAAATACATAAATAAAAAAGAGAGAGAGGAAAAAAACCCACACCTAAAGAGAAAATGCACAGGAACAACCTCTGAACAGTCCAACTCAGAAAACAGAAGTGCATCATATTGTGTATCACACTAGAAGATAACCTTTTGACACACTATGATTAATAACAAATCTCAGCACAATATTCTAGAGGTGCCAACTATTTGTTTGTCTCTGATATTTTAGCAAAAACTCTTGGTTTTACGTCTGTCATACCAAAACACAGGCATTTGTACTCAGCCACACTTACTGGCAATATATTACCTTCCCCTTTTTATCTTTATCTTCCCTTATCTTTTGCTTTTCTTTCAGCAAAATTCCCACCCTCACCTTTTAAAATTAACAAATATATATACACATACACACGCACATAAATACATAATTTTCTGCTTCTACTATCCCTAGTGCAACAGATTTCAGTCTGTTTATTGTTTACATAGCAAACTGTAAACACTAAAGTCAGACTCTTTAACAGCCATAATTAGCATATGCAGTACAATTAGGGAGAATCTATCAGAGAAAGTCTTGTGAAGAAAATAATCAATAAATGAACCGCATCCATAAGTAATACCTTACTCATTTTACATTAAGAAGAGTAGAACAACCTTACTATGAATCAGACTTAGAAATACAGGCATTGCTTAGACAGTAACATTACACAGTATTTCAAGTAGTCAGGTAAATATAATGCAATCCTTCAGAGAGAAAACTGTTAATAAGTTGTTTAATGATAGATGGCAACATGAATTTACATTTGTTGGCTTCTCTACACCAGCAGCTTCAGACCTAATTACTGTAAATAAAGCTAATGTTTTCAACAAACCCTTGTATCACAATACTATCCGTGAAAGAAACAATGATAATGAATGGATCCCTCAAGGGAGTGGGGCTAACAACTGAGAAATCTGTTTTCTGCTTTTTTGTCAGAACAACAATTTTGGAGGCCCTATGTCACATACTATAAAATTTTTAAAATGCTGTTTGTAAAAACCAAACATGGCCTCTATTAATCTTCAGTATAATAAACAGTAATTCCACCTTTCCACGTTATCACCCTCTGCAGAACAGTCCAGGTATGCCAGAATCTGTTTCTCCAAGTAACTGTCAATGTTCTCCTCCATCACAGAAGATGCACTGAAAACATTCTGGATGGCTGAATTTGAAAATATTGCCTCGTATTTCCCATCAAAAATCAACTGCAATAATGATCCACTTTCTGAAAAAAAAACAAACAAACAAACCAGAAATCAGCATCAACTTTGAAACAACTTTGTCTTACAAGACTTATTCAAACCAAAACATATACCACTCCCCTTTCAAGGAATGAATCTTCATTTGCATTGCAGGAAAAGTGCAGTTGCATTGAAACCAAAGAACAGCAGTAGCAGGTGTCACTTTACTCAAAATAAATTTTACAGGACTTGTATTAATGTTACAGTGAAACACAAACTGTCAGATAGATGCAAGACAAAAACTTGCAGTGGAAATACATGGGAGGCCTTTCAAACATGTACACTGCAGTTGTTGAAGACAACTTCAATTATCACAAGAGGGTTTTCTTCCTCCAAAATATTTTATATGAGCGTGTTACAGTTCAATCCTATAGATAAGACAATAATTTCACAGAATAGAGAACCCTTTTAGGGAAAAAGCAACAAATAAAAATGGTTCAATATTTGCAGAGCTCAGTGAATAAATTCTCATGTAAAACTGCAGAAACTACTAAGTTCTTCCTTTAAATGCTCAGAATATTCACAAAGAATGGGCAATATGACCTTATCTTTATAAAATAATTATTTTCCTATTATAAGTTTATGATCTCAATGAAAAGTCTGCATATGGAGTCAGATTCTTATGAGTAACTACTAAGGCAGATTTAGATCCATGAAAGTTTCTCCACTGAAGCCTTTCAAGACAAACAGAAGTCATGAAATACTATACATTTAATTCCTAAGAAGCTTCAAACCCATAAAATTCTTGATCCAGGCTACAACTTTGTTCACAGAATGTATCTTCCCTTCTTTCTTCAGATATGCTACACTGTAATCAATCCAGCAGCTGTTAGAACAACTTCACCATGTTAAAACCTTTTATTCTTGAGCAAAATCAGTATCCGGTCTATGCTGCAGCTGTGGCTACAACTCACGTAGATATACTAACTGGTTTTAAACTAGCTGATCCAGATGCTGGTAATGGTGCAGCTGAAGAAATGCAGAGGTCTGCATAGGATAGCTGCCTTAATATTAACCTGTGACTCCAGCTGGGGACTGCAGCTCCCGTGCACTCAGTGTTACCATAGCTACACTAATATTAGTACCCAAGCTAGCCAATTTAACATTAGCACAGGTACACATCCACACAACCAGCAGCTGTGCAAGCAAGTGAACCAAACACCAACCCCAAGCTAAACACAGCTAAAACACATATTCCAAATTTCAGACGTACGGGAAGACCAAGCATGGAACCAGCTTCAATAGCAGCAATGGATGACTTGAAATGAATGGGTGACAGAGAGACATTCATTCTAATCTCTCTGGACCAGAGCACTGGAACAGGCTGCCCAGGGAGGTTGTGGAGTCTCCTTCTCTGGAGACATTCAAAACTCGCCTGGACGCCTTCCTGTGCAACCTCATCTAGGTGTTCCTGCTCCGACAGGGGGATTGGACTAGATGATCTTTTGAGGTCCCTTCCAATCCCTAGCATACTGTGATACTGTGATACTGTGACCAGGCTGTTGACTACAATTTAATTTTGTTCTTTACAACAATGATCAACTGAATGATGCAAGAGATCATGACTTAAAAAACACTTTAAGCTGTACCTGGAAGGGCATATGCAAAATAATAGTAATGGTTCTGCAGCCCTGCTGACATCATACTCTCACAGAGAACGGAAATAATGAGAAGCATTCTCCAATTTATGCTTTATGGAGACTTTCTTTCACCAAATGACAACTTCTTTATATTGGATTATAGTTGTCCAGACAGTTTGTAGAATAACTATTGGCTGTCAGATTACTAATGAAGAATACTGAGGTTTTTCTCTTTCCAGTAACACTGTAACATAACTGTAAGCACCGAAAATCTGCTTTTGATTCTGTGTTTAGCTTCTTATAAGACACAATACAAATTCATAGTCTTTAAATTTAGTTTCAGGATCATCAATAAGAAGGGCTTATGTAAGTGACAACTAAGAATCATCACAAACTCCATCATTTTCCATCTCTAACGCAAGACACCTTTCTTCAACAGCAGCCTTTCCCACATCTAACAGCAGCACGCTACTTAAAAAAAAAAAAAAAAACCAAACCAAAAGTAAAAATATAAAAACAAACAAACAAAACCTAAAAATCACACACCACAAACAGCATACATGACTCTCAGTGAAAAGATAAGATGGATCTGACAGATGTCAGTCATATCACCTAACGTTCCTGGACAGTACAATGATGAAGATTAAATAAGAAATAACATAAGGAAACGGAGCTGAGTAGCTCTGCACGGCTCTTTTCCCAAATTCGGTAAGTGCTCATGTAAGGGTAAATGAGTCTTTCAATACGCTACAACCTCCGAAGATTTTAAACAGCACGGCACACGAATGGGCCCACCTGTATGCCTAGCCTGTCTGAAATAAGGAAGTGCCTTTTCATGACAAATGTTACATTTTAAAAGCTGCTGCGTTCCCCTGCAGGAAAGCTGGGTCACTAACAACCTAATCGAGACCCCTCAAGAGACTACTTTCCGTTGTTCCCTCAAGCAACTATGGCTAACTAACTAATAAAAATACAGAGCAGGTAGCTCATGCCAGACTTTTTCTCCTCATGTTTTGCGAGAGGAGCGAGTTTCGTACCGCTGCCAAATTCAGGCAGCCTTCCACCCGCCGGGCCACGGGCCACTCCAAGGACGCACCGGGATTACAAGCCTCCGACACGAAGCGGGGCGGCGGGGCGTCCCCCCGGCCACCGGGCCGGCACCGCTGCAGCCGCAGCCTCTCCGCCTGAAGCCCACTCGGAGCGGCACGTAGCCACCGATAAACTCTGAGGGGAGCGCGAGCGCGGCGGTTGCACCTCTCGCCTCAGCACTGCCGGCACTGCCGCTCCCGCCCCGCCAAGCTCAGGAGCACCCCAGAGCCCGGCAAAGGGCAGAAAGGGCGGGAGGGGGACACGCGGGTAAAGAGAGCCGCCAGCCGCGGCCCCGGCTCAGCCTGTGGCCGGCGGAGACGTTGGTGGTTCCGGCTACCCGCAGCAACGGCCGGGCACCTTTTCCCCCTGCCCCCGGCCGGGCCGGGACCTCCCCTCACCTGCCGCCGCGACTTCGCCCTGCTTCCACTCCAGGGACTCCGCCGTGCTGAGGAAGCCCCTCAGCAGGGAGCGCTCCAGGGCCAGCATGGTCCCGCCGCCCCCGCACCGCGCCCTGCTCCCCGCCACTGCCGCCTGGCTAGCTGGCTCGCTCGCTCTCTCGCTGCCCCTAGGCTGACAGGTGCTGCTGGCCTCCCCTCAACCCATGTGCAGGAACCGGCCGCAGGGAGCCGCCATGACACTGTCGCCGAGCACGCCGGGAGGACGCGGCGCCGCGCAGGCGCGGCAAGAGCCCGGCTGCACCCTCCCTCCCCACGCGCAACCGCTCGCCCGGGGGCGGGGCGTTTCCTCCCCGCCCCCGAAGCGGTAGTGTGTGAGGCGAGCAGGGACAGGGACAGGGACAGGGACAGGGACGTGTGTGTGTGCGCGCGCGCTGAGGCGCCCGGCTACCGGGGCGAGGCAGGCCGGGCCGCCGGTGGGGCAGGGCCGGGCCTCGCAGCGGGGGCGGGCTCCGGGAGCACCTGGGCCGGGCCCGTTCGTGGGGAGCGGCCCGCGCGCGCTGGGTTCCCCTACTTCGCGGGTGGTGTCTTCGTCGTGTTTTCTCTCAGGCGACGTTCGCGCAGGATCGGGAAGTTGGAAGGTGTAAACCCTTTCCTCCCCCCTTCCCCCCCGCGTAGGTGAGGGAAACGATGGCGTTTCAGATGTGAAGGAGATTTAAGATGAGAGAAAACGTGAGGCGTGATTAGTACCCGGGCGGGATTCCTGCTGCATAGGTACCTGCCGGCCTGAGGGTGGTTTGGATGCAGACGGGCGGTTGAATTGGGTTAATAAGATGTAAAAGGAGGTGAGGGCCGTGCCCTGGGCTGCTCCTGTGGTTATTTCAGCCCCTGTCCGGGTACCCAGAGGAACCCGGTTCTGCCCCATCCTTTCCGAGCTCTTCGCTTTTAACGTGTGTGGCTGCATCAGAAGAAGAGGGGGGGGGGGGGGGGGAAACAAACAAACAAACAAACAAAAAAAAAACAACCCAAAACTTTCCTGCTTGTTCAAAATTGAATGAAACAGTTGAAACAATAAAAATGTTCTCTCAGAGCTGCCGATGAAACTTGAAGGTAATCAAGTCAGAAACCAGGCGGCCGTCACAGCAGGGGGCAAATTATTGATATGAAAAGATGAATGTCCCCAAGCTGACTGCACTGTAAAGGCTGTAATTCATTTTGCTATCAGGTGCAGTGTGTTATATCATGAAGTAGAGTATTTGTCAATCTTAGTTTGTTATCCTTCAAAAATTAGAAGTCTTTTCATCATGCTTCCACACCTAACATAATCATTAAAATTTGAGGAAGACTTAATGCAGCTTTTTATTTAGATGGCTGTAATGGGTTATTGCCTGTTTGGGCTTTAATATACATGCTCTTAATTTCAAATTTAATTTTAATCAGATTTATAAGACCAAAATGCAGTTAAATAAAAATATTGCTTTTCAGCTTATTTTTCGACCTGAAACAATCCATTCTCTTTATATCAGTTTTGACAAGGAATTTGATAGAAATTTATATGGTTAATAGATAGCCATCAACTCGCTGTCAGTTCCAGCAACTCTGAACCAAAAATGAATGTTCATCCTGGAAGTCATGTGTTACAGAAATTCTTAAAACATAGTAAATAATTCAGTTTCCATGTACTGTGTTAGAAAAATAATGACATTCATGAAGTTTATTTTATTAAATTAGCTGTTAAGAGTAGAATGTATGAAATCAAAACGATTTTACTTGCTTACTCTGTGTGTGTGCAGCAACAGAATTGTGATTCTGTATGAAAAATATAATAGTCAGGAATTAGGCTAATTCTTTGTGTTTAAATGTAACTTACACAGTAACAAATTTCTTTATCTTCCAAGTAATAGATCTGCATTAAATGTACATAGGTTTGCCAAAATTAAATGGATAAATTCTTAAGTGAGGTCTAACTAAAATATAAAATAGCACTCATTTTCATCTTCCCCCATTTTTTTTTGGCAGGGAATACAGAGTATCTTTCAAAATACAACTAAGAATTTAGTAAATAAGTGAAAAATACAGTTGCATGCTTTGTTGATAATATTAAAATAAAAATTCCTGTTGCATCGTTTTCTGGGTTTTATTTTCGGGGAAAACTGGTAAAGTAAAATTTTCTGGGTATAAAGAGTTGGTAAACATAATTACTTAATAAAAATGAGGAATATTTTGCTGTCTTTCTCACCTCTGCCAGTTCCCCTGATGCATGGGTTTTTTTCCCCCTACAATTCAGTTCTGGAGGCATCTAGAAACTATAGCAGGTATGTGGGCAGGAGTAACACCAGCAGGAATCAGTAGACTCCTGACTGAAAGTGAACTGATTGTTACTGCTGATGTAAAAGATGTTTTTGATTGTTTATTAGTTGCCATTTGCCACAGACTTACTGAAGGCTGCTGCTTAAGCTTGCTTCCCTAAATGATTTGAAGAATATACATATATTTATCAAAGAATAGTCAGCAGGTTTGGTTTGCATTTAAGGATTGCTTCTGCCTGTTGGCTCAAAGGACAACCAGACTTTTACTCTACTGCGTAGTGTGGATTCATGATTTTAGCATAGTGTTTCTTATTATTTCTAAGCAGGAAGTAGATAATCAAACCTTCTGAGTTTTCAGAGAATAACATTTAACTTTTTTTCAAAAGTGTAAGAAAATTATCCATGTCACATGTTGTGCTGCTATGGTATCTGAACAAGGATGTTGAATGTCACCTTGCAAGGTACCTGTGCTGCTGTTTTGATGCAGTATTTATCTTCTGTTGTAGGGTTTTTTTCCTAAAACCTTTTGAAACAGATGATCTCATTGTGGACTACGAGTAAACCGCTACCTGTAAAAAAAGGTTTGGTAAGTTTAAAGTAATTATTATTAGCATAGACACTTATTAAGACACTTCTAACAATGAGCCACTGTTTGTAAAAGCTGCTGTTATAGGAATTTTAAATTCATCCTCAATTTCGTGTGCTTAGGTCAGACCTACTGGTGTTTTAACTGTGAATATTCCCTCTCCATGCACTTCCCTCCACTATAATCTAGTTATTTATTTCGCTAGAACCTTTCTCTTTGCAACTTCCAACATTTGCAGTCAGTTTTGCCTACCTCAAACTTTAGAGAACCAACAGCATCTTCAGTGATGCTCCATGTTATTCAAAATCACATTTGAAAATACTGTAAAACAGTAACTTCTCATAAATACTGTACAAGTTATTGTCGAGATTAAATGTCTGTCACTTCCAGATGCTTCCAGAATTTGAGGCCTCCTGCCTTTACACTTAGTTCTCATCTTCTGTAATCTTGATGACACAGTGGGTGATCTGTCCTTCCACAAAGTCCTTAGAATTGTTACTCACTGTGTTATTCACAAGGACTTTTCAGGTGTATCTTGGTATTACCGCCAAATTCTTGTCAGCACACTCGGGCTAAAAGCATATGACTCTTGACGTCTGGCAAAAGTCCTACAGGATTTGCTTCTAAAAATTGATAAGCCCGCACAAGATGAGGAGAGCTCAGGCTGAAGAGGCATGGTGATAGTGCCTTCCTGAATAAAATGTCTTTTCTTAGAACTTCCAAGGAATAGGTTTTGGGTCTCTGCTGCTACCTGTGTCTTGATAATATTCTCAGATCTTCTTGTCCAGATTTTCTTTTTTAAACTTTATGAGCCCGTGCCTTGCCTTTTCTTATCCAGGAAGCTGAAGCTTAGGTTATTTGATTCAAGTTTTCCTTTGGAGTTGGCAGTAATTCTAAGGCTGAGAGCCAATTCATTATTCCCATGCTGGGTGGTCACATGCCATTTCAACCTTTAATGCAGTTAAACTTTGTAAAAGTGTTTAGCTAGGTTTTTCCTTTATTGTCAAATAATCCTTCTTAGAACCCATTTACAAATTAATTTTTTCAGCAAGAGCTTTTCAGAGTAGTGAAAATGCATACATTTTAAAGAGTATTTTTTTTCATGACAGAAATCAAATATGATAACTTAAAATTTCCTCAATGAAATTAAGTAAATGTGTCATCACAGGGTCTCTGAATGCTGAGAGACAAATTCATTAAGATTTCTTGAACCTTAGGGACAGGTGGCTTGGTTTGGTTTGGTTTTGTTCTGTTCTGGCAGCGGCTAAAGAGTTAGGGAACCAGAAGGTTTCACTTAAATTTCTTAGCTTTATTTTTTCTGTTAATTGGTAATTCTCAATTTCTCCCTGGTTTCTTTCTCAATGTTGCTTTTTTCTTTATGAACTAACTCATGAGAAAAGAGTTAGGATGGTATTTAGTCAAAAAAAGAGAAGTCTGAAGAGAGTTCATGATAGTCTACCCATTTGTAATTGTTGCAAAAGAGGATGTACAGGATGTTCAGTACACACGTTCAGACTTTGTGGTCTTCTGAAGGTAGGAATTTTGCCTAAATGATCTCCTGACTTCCCTGATGAAGGTTTTTCCTTGTGATTTTTGTCTCTTATTAAGTTTTTATCTGAAGCTTGAACCACCTTGATGGGAGAAGGTTGCATTCACATTTGATGGCTACGGTACACACTTTGCAGCTGTTCTGGCATAGGAACGACTTTCATCAGTATAGAGCTTTACCGGTCTGCTCTGTTGAAGGTGTAGTCAGGAAAAGGGAGATAAGATCTTTCCAGAAATGCTTGTGATCTGAGAAATAAGCTTGTGTGTTGCTTAAAACTATGTATTGCATTTGCGGTGCTGCTCTATCATACTTCAATATTTTTTAGTCTAATGATTTTAGACAAATAACTCAAAGCATTTAGTGAAATGCTTCTAAAAAAACCCAACAACAAAAAACTTTTCCTTCTCTTCTTCCCCTGCTCTCCTCTTTTAGCTCGTTATCTCAGTCCCCACTCTGCACTCAGGTAGAGCCCCAAAATGAATAATAACACCGTGGGAATGACACTTGTATGACCTTAGAAAGACTAGGTAGAATTACAGCTTTGATTGGAAATTGCTGCTACTCTTTTATTGGGGTTTTTAAAAGTGATGTATTATTCAGTCTTAATGGCATTAGGCATTTCATCTTTTAAAATAATACATTCTTACTTTTCTGTAAACTTACAAGGGTTATCAACAATTGTGTGCTGCCTTCCTTCTTTTCTATAGATAAGTATATTTTTTAATAGCCAAATTTAGATTGCAGAGGCAACATTGAGACTAACTGGCATGGATCCAGATTCTGATAGCATCACAGTGTGGCATAGGTCAAGACTTAATTTAGTCTGGCTTCTAGTGTGAACCGATTCTCCTCTAATGTCATTTCTGCTCCTGACATAGAATAATAGCTATTTCTATTTACATCTCATTTTCAAGCCATAAAATTTCTATGCTAGTACTAAAAAGGGAAGAAAGGTACAGGATAAAGGTGGTGTCCTTGCTATAGTTCAGTTGTTTCTGGAAGAATAGAAGTAGGTGTTGGGGACTTGATTTTTGTCCCGCACTCTTAAAAATGAATAAATAATGGTAAGATAAGACTTGTATCTTTAAGTCGCCTAGTTAGTGTAGCAATATATGTTCATTTATGTTGTGAAGCCCTCCAGTTTGTAACTTAAATGAATCTGCTACAGGAATTTAGTATGTGAAACCTGACTTTTGCAGAGACTATTGGTCCTTTTTAGAGAAGTTACCCTTAGCTTATACTTGTAAGTAATAGTGTGTCTTGATCTCTTTTTTTTTTAAACATGTAGTAGAATCACAAACGCATTTTCCCCATCTTCTAGTTCCTTATGTCTCCTTCCAATGATTTTCTCCTTAAAGTCCTTCTTGACAAAGTCACAAAGTGTATTCTGTCTCTCTTTTTATTAAGCCATACTGTCCTCCATTTCTGGCAGTCAAGTTTTTGGTCTTTCCAGGTTTTCAATCAGTTATTTGGGAACTCTGCTGCTGGTTTTGTTTAGTAGTATTTGTATCATCTTCTTACTGCATATTGGAATTTGAGTTTTATATGTGTGGGATCTTTAATAACCGTTTTTTTGGCATCTTAACATCTTGAATTAATTTAAGCAGATGAAGGAGATCAATAGGTAGGATCTTAAATATTCTTGATAGCCAGATGCTTGTATATTTTGCATGCAGAAATCTTCCAGCTGCTGTCAGGTTGACAAATGAACTGAGTTTTGAACGTGTCCCCTGTTTACTTTAATGGCCGAGTGTTCAGGTATTCCAATCCTGTGTTCTGTCTCTGCATTGAGTGCATAGGCTAATAGCAGAGAAGCTTCGTATTTATTGGTTTAGTATACAGTACATTTCTGTTTTAGTGCTGTTGGAGATGATAGTTAATTTTCAACATTTGCAAGTATCTTCAGACTTAAACTCCAAATACAGAATCTTTTAACTGCTTCAGACTTGCACAGGGGGCATTTGGGAGAGGAGGAGCTAATTTCAGTAGCTGGCTGTTGAACCCTAGAATTGAAAATGTAATTCTTTGTCATCTATGTTACCTAGAATTATTTTTCAAGTTCGCTATAAAGTTGCTATAAGTCAAAACTGTCTCACCTTAGCATGTATACGGATATTTCAGTTAGTCTTAGATATTACTGCATTATTCCAGCCTTTGCAAACAAGCTTAAAAAATCTATAGCAGTTACTATATTCTCTGATATTATTTATGGTAAAGACTAGTATCAAAATACTAGTTTCCTAGGACCAGTGTCCTATTTATGGTAAGGACTAGTATCAAAATACACAGACTGTCCTGCTGTAGGAAGGTCCCACACTCAGAATGTACAGAGTACCTGTTGTCACAATGTAAAGCCTTGAGATAGTTGACACGTAAGCTGGAAGGTAATGCAGCATGTGGGAGCAAAATTTAAAAGACATTATAAACTATGTTATCGTCATACTACTAGAATAATTGTTGTAAAACTCAATACATTAGATATCATAAGGATTTTATTGTTGCTTAATGACTTAGAAATACAAAAATAGCGAAATCCCATGGGTCTAAGCACAGCCAAAATCTCTGCCAAGGTGCAATTTGGAAAGATGCCATTTAACCTCCAGGAAAAGATCCTGCCAGAAGCTTGGACTAATAACAGAGTGTTCAGACTCACTGCCTAAATAAATAGACTTTACAGTCTATTGGATGATGATGATACATAAAAATGTATTAACAAACCCCAATAATGGGATAATACTAACATCTTACTCCTACGTACGATTGAAAATAAACAGAGCACTTAACGTAAGGGAGCAGAAAGAAACTATCCAGCCCCTGAATTACTGTTCTTCCTAGCCTGATTTCCTAGGGAAAACAGATCTATGCAGTCTGGTCTTACTGACTGTCCTCATTTAGTACATTCAGAACCCACTGGCCGCATTCAGCCAGACTTAAACAGAAGCATAACTTGTCTCTAAGATTATTAAGTTTTTTCTAGGTTTGTGAAAAGCTGGGTAGATAAGGAGAAGAGAAATACAACAGCCCCAGTTTGTGTCTCCTGCATGAAAACTTTTGTATTATTATGTAACAGAGGCCTCAGCTTAGTGGGGTGAGGGGTGTGGGGGTGGGAGTGGGGAACCACTGAATGCCCTGAGAGCAGAAAAAAACTTCAATTGCAGCTGAGTCAGCTGAGAAACAAATTGGTTGGAAGCCAGGCCTCACTAACTCTTGTGTATGCAAACCTCCTGATTTAATTATATCACCACGGTCCTTAAAATTTCTGCTCACAACACACAAATTTGGAAAATCTTTACTTTTCCGAGTAAATTTTTCTATCTCTTAATTTCTCTTTGTATAATGTAGTTTTTTGTACTTATACATATTACTGCTTTGCCAGTGCCATAGTATCCACGTGCATCTAGGTGAAATTCTACTGCCATTGGCAATGCAAGCCGCTGTCATGGTTCAATTTTGTCCTGTATTGCAATTAGTGGTATAAATTTCTTTCATTATGTGACAAGCTTACATTCAAGTTTTCTTTTCATCAATAAAAATGTGTAGCTTAAAATCTCCAGATTTCATCTCTGATGATAGTTGTGACTGTAACTCATGCTGACGTCTTCTGGGGAAGGAAGAGGAAGATTGGATTCTGATGTACAATGATTCTCTTTGTAATGTTTTTCTGTGTCTGTCATTGTAATGCTAGTTGTTGTCAGTGCGTTCCAGACTTTCTAACATGGAGGATTCATTGCTTTGCTTCAGGTTACTAGCACAGTCTTAAAAAAACCAAAAAGTTCTATAAAAAATACTAGCTAAAGAGAAAGTGTGAGAGGCAGAGATGAAAGGGGAAAGGCTTTATATTTTCTGTTGAGTCACATTTGCCAAAATCCTTGGATTGCAAAGTTGACAATGATTTTTCTTTTTGTGTCTTCTTAATTTATCTTGGGATGCAATATATACTCTTACTGAAATATCTTTGATTGGTAGCAGGGCCTAACAGGGGTTTATGAGTAAGATATGTAGTATCGTCCATGGACCTGCAAAGTTTATCGTTTAAACTAAAAAAAAAAAAATGGCAAAAATGAAATAGTCTCATTAAAATACTCTTGCCACACCTGCCCTTGCAAAGAATAGCTGAATGTAGCCATTAGGTTCTATATATTTCAATGAAATTGAAAGTTGCTGCTGCCACACAGGCACCTTCATGGTAGTTCCAACCTGCAGCAGCACTGGCCACTTCCTTTTCACTTTTAATGCTTTGTCTGGACCCAGGAAAACAGTTGTCAACTTTTGGAACAGAGTTTATTTAAGGAATGCATTCCTGTTCCTCACTGTGTAAGAGGCCGCAATTCTAAGTTACAATTTTAAAAATGCTGTTGAGGGGGTAGGCCTTCAGTCTCAGGATGAGTGTTTGAAGCCAGAATTTTCTTTTTTAAAGGTAATCATACGTTAATTTTAAAAAAAAAAAGTCGCAACAAAAAACCCCAGCTAATAATTTGCAGCAATGGTAACAGATTCAAGCCAATCAGAAATAATCAGTTTTAGAGGCGTTTCCTTTGAACATTTCTGTACAAAACTTTCTCTCGGGTATCAGAGCTATGCCGATAGTGGAAATCAAATATAAAACATTCTGTCTTGTTGCTTTTCTGTAAAGAAACCTAAAGCAAATTAGTAAACATAAATAAGACATTACTACTAGTTTATTCATTTGTATAACTTGCAGGACTCCTAAATCGGTTGTAGCTGGCTTCACATTTTAACCCAAGGGAATGTGAAATTAAGCTTTCATGGCAAGAATGGTTGTAGGTGACATTCAGAACTTCTGAAGGAACCCACCAAGAGCTTGGGGCCAGCCAAGCTTTTCTCCTCCTTGCCCTTCATACAGCAAAAAGCAGCAGCCATGGCCAGAAGTAACTGCTGAAAAGGCTATACTGTGGAAATCTCCAAGTTCTTGAGGATTCATAGAAAAATTGCTGAATATGACAAGAAGATGAGTTAGCTGTCTTGTTGGTTCTTTTTTAAAAAACCCAGCTATCCCTGTTCTGATCTTTTTTTCATCCTAGTGATATTTATCTATACACCAGAACTAAAAGTGAGATAGATTCCTTGCTCATGTACGTGTTTGAATACAGTTCAAGATGGAAGAATAGTCTGAGACACAGGAAAAGGTTCAGTTCCCAGAAATAATGATGTCCTAGTATTTCTACAGTCTTCATAATTTCCCTAGGCATGAGTGACTTCACAGCTGCTGTAATGTGTGACTTTTTGAAGAAGATGAAGTAAAATATAATTACAATTTAAATAAAGTCAGTGCTAAAGCTTACTGCTTTGTGTGCTAATGCAGCAGCATGTGGGATTTTTTGCAGCCACGCTTCAGTACTATTGTAGTCAGATATCTGGTCTCAGAAAATTTTACAGATTTCTCAGGTGGAATACCTACCTTTAAATTTTCTTATTGTTTTTATATTCAAATGACTAATTGAAAAGGGAAAGCGATGTCTTGTTGATAAATGTTGCTGTATGGTGTAAGGCATTGGTTTTATGTGTAATTCTGGCAGCTGGTAGATTTCAAATGCGAGAAACTTGGCTAGTGCAGCACAGGATAATCTTCAAGCTGCAAGTAGCTTGGAGGAAGCCACAGGATGAAATGAAAACAAGAAGGACTTCTCTTAACAGCGGTTCATCTGCATTCACCGAATGCAAGAAAACAGTGACAGTTTTTTCCCCTGATGTTGACAGTGCAGTTCAGTGCCAACAGCTTGAGCTTTGCTTACAAAGAGAGTGCTCACATAATAGAGCACTTGCAATTTTTCCTCTTTGTAGATACAGTTTTTAGAATAGAGGACACTTCAATAATGGTTTTCAGGTTCACATAAATGAAGGATGAGGTCCTTTCTTTTTGAATTTCCAAAGTCGCGTTGTTATTTATTCATATTAGGGTAGCACCTCTCATAGACCCTGCTGTGCCAGTCACTATTGCAAACTCAGTATGAAGTAGTTTGTCGATTTCACAGTATCACAGTATGCTAGGGATTGGAAGGGACCTCAAAAGATCATCTAGTCCAATCCCCCTGTCGGAGCAGGAACACCTAGATGAGGTTGCACAGGAAGGCGTCCAGGCGAGTTTTGAATGTCTCCAGAGAAGGAGACTCCACAACCTCCCTGGGCAGCCTGTTCCAGTGCTCTGTCACCCTCACTGAGAAGAAGTTTCTTCTCAAATTTAAGTGGAACCTCTTGTGTTCCAGCTTGAATCCATTACCCCTTGTCCTATCATTGGTTGCATTGATTTCCAGAGAAACAGTAAGCTAAACTAAGTATGGCATTGGAACTGCTTTGCTTACTCATTGCCAAGGATAATTTTCTTGTTTTTAATGAACTGTATTAAAACAAGGCCTAAAAATCAGAAGCAGAGGAATTGGGTAATTGTCCTTTCTACGGGACTGTCATGGGACAGTGAGTGCTAGCTGCTCCTTAGGGCCAGCCAGCTGAGGGGGGGTCCCGCTGCTGGCAGGGCAGGGCCGGCTGCCTACAGCGCCTGAGCAAGGCACGGGCTCTGGTGGGGTTCAACCCAGCCCAGGTCATCATGCAAACTTACAGCGAGGAGGCAGGTCCGAGGTCAAGCCAGCCCAGGGCTGGGGATCAACAGGGTCCATGGCTGTGGCAGAGCTGGAGACCAACATGGTGACAGGTGAGCTCAGGCAGAGACCAGTGGCCCTGGGCTGGGCTTAAATAGAGCTCCTGGGCCCAGGGGCAGAGGTGTGTGTGGAGGCCCCAGGTGGGGCTGGCCAAGGGCGTTTAAGGTCTGTTAGTGCACTAGGGGCCCTGACAAGAACTCTTTCAGTGTTTAAGATGGGAAGGTAAGAGTAGTTGTAAGACGCACTTGGAGATGCTGTGGAGAGTTAACATGGTAAGAGGCAGAGGAAATAATATTTTCATAAGCCAGCTGTGTGAACAGCTGCATCTTGTCTGATTTTATCTTTTTAATAAAAAGATCTGAATGCTACGTAAAAGAAATTGCTGCAAACCCTCCATGTATATACAATCAGTACATTGCGGGAGCTGTCACGGCAGATACTGAAAAAGGATGAGAAAAAGAGTGTTGAGAAGTGGCATTGCAGACAAGCCTGGAAGGTTATTTCTTTATTTTGTTCATAATGCAGTGTGAAAGATAGCATGAATGTGTTTGTGGAGCAAAGGGTAAATGGGCAATGGAAATGGATGTTGCTAGCTGAGTGAGGGATCAGGCTGTACCAATTTACATACATGTATATTAAGAGCTCTAGTATCTTGTTCAGGAGGTGATGAATAAGAGGAGCAGGTGAACATTTAAGAGGTCTGATACATTATTGTTACTGACAAGGAAAATAATTATTAATGGTAGCATTTTATGCTAAGAGTCATGTTCTGAAAGAACCGCCTGGTAAATTGTGGCAGCATTGTTGGTAGAGGTTAAGCATCTGGACAAGAGGTTCAGGGGTTGAGCAAGACTATTTTGGAATCTGCGTTGTTTTTTCAGAGTGCAACAGAATTTCCCAAGCGAATGAAATGTAGTCCATGTTCTTTTCACTCCACCCCCGATCCCAATTTGCATCCTTTCCCCCAAAAGACCTCTTGGTTGTCTTGGAATACAGAGTGTTTCAGCCTCATAGCTCAAGTACAGGGCAGATGGTGCCCTAGCAGAATTTAAATAAGATATCAGCATGTTGTCACCTGTAAGTGCAGTGGTTAGAGCAGTTCTGCAGTGCAGTCACTGGGATGTCAAAAACAGAGGAAAGAGAAGCTTTACTTCAGCAAATGCTGATTGCAACAGTGTTGCGAATTGGTTAATGCTATTCTTTGGCTTGCTGCAGTGCACCTGACAGAAAATGATTAGAGTGAGACACACATGCACACCAAAATACTGTGAATTAAAAAAAAAAAAAGTAGTTGGTTTCAGCATGTAGTAGGGTGAGGGAATTTACTATATCCATAGCTGGCAGGTTTAATTGTCAGCTTTTAGCATGGCTTTAGATGATAATGAGCCTCAGTATGGATTTTAAAAATACACTACCTTTATCAACATCAAGGACTATAAAAATATGAGTACTCAGTTTTGCTGAAGAAAATACAAGGCTGTCAGCTGCAGTCTAAGTTGAACGGAATATGGAGAATGTGTGCGTACATTTCCCTTTTCATTTGTATTACTATTGTCGTTACAATTTAAACATTACATTAACATATTGCTCAAGTATATCATTGTTTCAATTACTGAATTCCATTTTATATTTTCTTCTTAAAAGGGGCAGAAAGGTGGAGAGCTTGAAAAATAATTTAGATGGAATGGGATTATTTAGGCTGCCATTTTAGGAAAAAATGGTGACATTTTTACTGTTAACCTGGGAAATGCTGTAGGAGTTTGGAGAATTAGGCATCCAAGTATGAGGTAAGTACTAAAGACTACTTAGTCTGGAGAGAAGGACCTCACATTACCAGAAGAGACCATTTTTTAAAGAAGGAAGTCAAGCTTTGCATAAGCAAGGAGAATATAGAAGGGAAAGGACAATGCAAACATTGCTAAAGTTTTAATAGTTTTTGCAGTGAGAACAAGATAAGTGAATGAAAAAAATCTATGTATTGATAAAGGGAGTCACACAGGGAAACAGCACTTGAGAACAGAGTGTTTGAGTTTCAAATGGTTTAGTGAGTGGAATTCATGCTTGTTTTAGTCAATAATTTTTGGGTCTGATTCTGTGTTGCATCTCTTGATAGTCAGCAGTAAAGATTCCATTTTGGGAGTCCCAGATCTTGACTGATTGCTGCCAAGGGTTTTTCTCATTTAAGGTGGCATCTGCCAAAATGCCACTGAACCAATATGCAGCTATAGATAATCCAAAGCACTTGGTATTGCACATTAATCTATATTCTTTCCCTTTTCCCTTACCAGTGTTGGCAAACTGGTGAAGCTTACCAAAACACATCAGGAGAGAGACCATGTCATCCCTATCAGAACAAAGCAGAATTATTTTATTTGGTTTTGCTTTTCTGCTGTGATCAGTGGGCTGGCACACAAATACAACTACAGAAATACAATCTCTGTCTTTATGAAGGATAAGAACAGAAGGGGGGGGGGAGATTTATTGTCTCTGAGATGGTTGGTTTTTATTTTGATGTGTCATGTGAGAGGCAGAAGGATTGCCGGACAGTGTGCAGACTTATGGAAGAAGAAAGATTTCTGTTTGGTTTTTGTGTGTATTCATGAAGATTCTTTACTGGTGATGTATTGTTTGTGGGGTTTTTTTGTGTTTTTTTTTAATCCTGTATTATGTACTAAGGTTTTCCTGGTGCACGGGCACGTTTATGATATGTCTTACCTAAAAAATGTATTTCAGAGCACATCTAGAGAAATTTAAAATTGATGAGCTAATCAAGCAGAATAAAAATGAATAAACATCACTGGTGAAAAGATTAGGCTGAATTCACCAAGAAACTGTCCTGTTGTAATGAATGAAATTACTTTAAGGATCTATTAAAATCTATTAATAGATTTTGAATTATCTTTTTTTTTGCAGAGAAGGAAACTGACAGTTATAGGGTAAGTTTAAAAATTAGCAAGGTAGCAGAGCTGAGGCTGTACTTGCGTGAGCAGCTGAGCTGGCCAAACAGCTCACTGCCTCTGAAAATGAGAGTTCTCACCATCCTGCCCTCCTGCCTTGCTTCCATCTGCACCGCCTTGCTCCTTCCTTGGAGGTTGTTCTGATGCCCAGGAGACCTTTCCCTTGGCAGGAGCCAGTTCCTGACAAGTTCCTCTTTTTACAGGCAGCTTTTTGTCAAGTTGAGGATGACACTGTCACGGTGATGGCGGTGGTCAGATGAGCACTGGAGCTCATCTGGCAGCTGAGCTGCAGGAGTGCAGCTCTGAAGTGAGGGAAATGGGACCATCCTCATTCCCAAGGTTCGTTCCCATCATTCCCTCATTCCCATCCTCTTTCCCACTGTCTCGCATGGCTGTGTACTGTCCCTTCAGGATGAATTGGGTAATTAAAACATTTGTGTTAAATATCAGACCTGGTGAACTGTTTCACAGAAATAAACTGCCCTGACAAAATTGCTTCTCCTTTGGAGTCAGGTGTTGCAGTATAATTTGAACAGGAAAAGAAACAAATAATGAACCAATCCACATTTTTAAGTTTGTTCCCTTGTTGCCCAGACTAGGTGTTCTGCAAGATGGCATTTGTTTCTTTGGGGTGTCTAATTTGTAAGCAAAGATCTACAAGTCTTATGTGCAAGAAGCTGGCTTTAAAGGAGCTGGTGGGAGGCTGATAGAGCTACAACCCTGCAACCACGGTGCTCATTAGAGGCTGTGAAACTCATTTTAAGAGCTGGATAAATGCTGAGGAGATATCCAGCTTTTTGTTTTAGCTGTATATGAGACAGCTGTTCTAAAGGGGATGTGCTTCTTTCATTGCTGCTGGTCTGCGTGGGCTGTAGCACACCTCTGATTAGATCAACTGTGTGGAAAGAGAATTGTTATGCCTTACCCGGCAGAGCTATGCTTTCTGAGTGTACGCACCCACTGCTGCAGTAAGGAATAGGGATTAAAGCTATGTGCAACATCATAGGTTTTTTGATCTATTTTCTCCAGTTCGCTTTTCATCTGTTTTCCCCAAAAGAAGAAAAGAGCAAATAGGAAAAAAAATTGTTTGAATCAGACCAAAGTCAGTAATTTCTTCCAAAGCTTAACTTGGAAAGATCTTATACAAAGAAACAGGGAGTAACAGCTTTGACTTTAAGATTTTGTCACAGTCCTCTTTTCCATGATGCCATATATATATTCGTTCTACCATGCTGTTGTAGGATTTCAGTAAATAGTTGCAACCTGGTTAAGGTATAGACTGCAATTCAAGCAAGGTTCGTTGCTTTTGCAGGGGAGAAATAAAATTCTATTTCTCTCCTGTACTACTCTTTAATTGTTTGAGAATTCTTACAGAATTCACATAGACAAATAAGATGCAAAGCTAATTTCAGTTAAAAGAATTTGTGTATTCAACTATATGTACAGGTACAAATGGTGAACATGAAGGGCTGAATTATTGCTTAAAAATTGTCCTTAAAAAGAGGGATGATACTATACAACTTGCGAAGTTAATTTTTATTTTAATGATCTTTTACAAATTACAGATTTTTATTCTAGAAAGGTCTTGGGTTCTTAGCGCTCCAGTATTAAGTTACGTGTATATTTTCTCAGTCTGTAAAAGTGTGTCTGTGACAATAGAGTATTTAGGTCTGTTTTATGGAAATGAAAACCAAATTTTCCTTACCAGCAGCTGACATCAATCATGCCCTGCCCCCCCAGTAACCTTTAATGCTAAACTATGTTCCAAAAGGCAAATTTATTAGATCACCTATTTAGACTGTCTGACATCATTCTGTCATGGCAATGAAGTGATTTACATGGAAAAATATATTACCTCTGCTTTTAGACAAAATGAGTTTATGATGATTAATGGTTTTACTGCAAGTATGAGATAACCTGGCAATAGCCGGCCTTTTAGAAGTGAAACAGGACCTGTGCTCAGTTTTTCTCCTTATTTTCTTCACCTATTGTAAAATGGTTTTGGTTTTGAGTAAATTAAAATGCACAAATTATGTCTCGTAACTGAAGTAAGCTATAAACGCAGGGTATCCATGGTAACATTGCTACATAGCTGGGACTAGAGACAAAAGGGAGAAAGCAATTAGCTTGAAGCACGGAGTCTAAACCATGGTGATGTAGGGGACCTCGGTCATGTATTCTGTGAGCAGTTGTAGTTGTTGAGGGAGCTAGATGTTTCATTTGGGGAAGAGCAAGCTAAAGGGTGATCACCTCCAGCTGTCCCTCCTGGTCAGCATTTCTATGATTCTATGATAAAACTGACTCAGGGCAGAGGACTTAGTATACAGAATGGTCATACAAATGGCGAAATAGTATTTTAACAAGAAAGCAAAGAGCAAATAATCTTTTCTGATACACGCCTTAAAATGGCACTTGTAAGATTCAGAAGAGCTGTCTTTTTCCTCAGATGTCATATAAATAACAAGTCATACACAAAGGCCTAAATGAGGATGAGAAGATGGTGCTGAATAAGAACTCTGAAATATTTTCTTTACATATGCGAACTGAACTAAAATGCTAAGGCCATTAAGGCAAAAGCTGTTCAACTATGGAAATACTTAAATTTAGGAAAAATGTAAACAGTGGAATTTTTTCCAGAGGACTTACTTATGGAACAAATTCAGCCTGATGAAAAGAAGGCAAAGGTTGAGGTGAACACTGCTGGCAATTTAATCTGCATGGAAACTTTTCATCAGGCACACGATGTAGTATTTGGGAACGAATAGAGAGTAATTTCTGTAGAACAGCGCAAGCGCGCTTTGCTGTGGGACCCCAGATTCTGACCCCTAGGATGCTTAATCGCAGCCCGTGATGAATGCTGGGGCACAGGGCGCTGTTCTGTTGCCTCAGCAGAGCTTTGATGCATAGAAGGTCAGTGTGTTGAAATGTGGAAAATGAATTATCAGGGGAAAATGAAAACTGGATGAATTTACAGTCATGGTGTGTCCTTAGTGACATTGACTGGACAACTATCTTTGAGGGCACACTTGGCAATGGAAAGTCACTTGCTGTTGGATTCTGTGCCTGAAAACGCATTTGCAAGTAAAAGCAAAAGTGTATTTAAAGTAGTAATTAAAAATACACTTAAGCAAGTCATACTAACATTTTCAAGAAGACAGCAGTATCACAACAAGCATTTTAACTGTGTTATTTTTATTCAGATGATTAATCCATGTCTTGCATCAGGCATACATTGACTTTAGCATTCCACTGCAGTTCACTGTGTGCAATCTGGAAATTTCAGCACTATCCTTCATTGATTTCTGCTAGCAGTACAGGCTCTTGAGAGCTCTTCAAGATAGAACCATCTTTTCTGAATTACACAGTTGTTTATCAGGAGCCATATACTGTTGTTCTCCTATTCTTTGTTTAAATGGTTCGGCTTCTCCTCTGATACAGGTTATTGATATTCAGTTCCCTGCTGTGTGTCATTTGTTCATCTGGCTATTTGCTTTTTAACATGAATGATTTCCTTGGAGGAACAGCTAGAAAAGAGCTGAAGGAGGTTTAACACATCAGTAGGCAGCGCAGATACAAAAGAATATTATGTTCTCTGGAGTACCTCTGCTTCAGTCTCCATTTGCTGTCATCAACAGCAATTGTTTATGACTGAGTGTGTATTTGTAGTGGTGTTGGTATGGTGGTTCTTTTTTTTTTTAAACTAGAGTGAAATCTGTATCGAGCTAAATGATCATTTGGATGTAATTTCCACCCTTGTCTTCCCTGTTCTGTCATATGGATCAGGTGGTCTCTATTAGATCCTTCATGTTGCTAATGTTTAAAGCCTCCCAGGGAGCTATATGACAGCAGGTGTTTCAGTGTCTGTGTGACCTGCCTGCACACTTTGTTGCCTTTAGTGACCAGGAGGCAGATGGGACATGTGTTGAATTGAATATGGAAGAATTTTCTTTCCCTAGTTTAGGGCTTTTGTAATGCTCTGGGACTTATCCAGAATCCCAGATGCTATGGCAAAATTAATCCAGCCAGGTCGTCATGTGATTTCTCTTGCAACTGCTGCTGAGCTGGAGGCTGGCTTCTGTGAATTTCGTGCATCATACCAAATTTCACTGGTTGAAACTGCCTCAAAACCCCGTTGAGATTTGCCCAGTGAAAACTTGGTAGCTGAGAGGACGGGTCCTGTTGGCAGACACATAATTTCCTTTCCAGCAATCCTGCTGTTGGCTATGAGTTTTTGATCTGCCATGTCACCTCCATTTCCTTTTGAATCATTGCCACGGTACGCTGCCAGCAAACGTTTGCAAGGTTTTCAGGACAGCCTGAACTGTAGCTGTAGCCAGCATGGAGGCTGGGACTTGCAAACCACAGGACCTTTCCCAGCCAGCGCGCACAGGGATCTGGCACCCTGGCTTCCCTAATGCGAGAATGCTGGTGCTTGGCTGAGCGTATGTAATGATAATGACCTTGTTACATCCTAAATTAACCACACTGGTATGCCTCGTGCAGTGTTAAAGAGTTGCTGGCATAATCTAGGCTTAGAATTGTGCTGCGCTGGGCTTCAGCTAAGACTGCTGTACAGCTGTGTGGCATCCAACTCATTGCCCCCTTCTTACAAGGTGCTTAAAATAATAGTAGAAATAATCTCATTATTACTACCAGAGGTTTCAAACAAAGGCATTTTGACAGACAACGTCCTGGAAATTTGCATTTATGTGGTTATTGCTAATTTAGGTATGGGCAAAGGTTTTCTGTGGCTGAAAACTTAGTTGTCAAGGTGAGAGAACAGGACTTCTGGAGGCGTCCAAACCATTGTTTAAGAGTAAGTTGCAAGACATTTTCTGTTGGTATTCTTTTTCTGAATTACATACTTCTTTAAATATCTGAAAGAAAATAGAAAGATGGGAAAAAAACACCCACGTTTTGCTTTTCCTGTTTGCTCTCTTGGTAAATGAGAAAATGCTTAATGAAGCAACTCAGGCAGTCTTTAATGATGGCAAATTGAATTTTTTATGATGCGATTGTAGTTTGCTTTAATTTTCTGGTTGTTTGTGTGGTGTGTTTTTTTTTTTTTAAGATGTGTTCATATGTTTACCATTGGGGGACTAGGATGTGGTTGCTTTTTACCCATACAGTTTTATGCAAAAAGTTTATGAACTACTGCAGGCTTTGTGCATGTCTGTGGGTGTGGGTCGGTAGGCAAGGAAGAGAACAATGACTGGAGGTGCAAGACAAATAAATTTAAAAATATGCAGCACGTGGTTAAGCTGGAAGCATGGAGCACAAGTGGCAACAGGAAAGTGTCGGCAGGTTTTTAAATGCAGTGACACATGATATGTTTGAGAAGCATGTTCCTCATGTAAAACCATGTCTGACTCGTTGCCCTGGCAACCTTAGTAGATCAACCCGCTTGTTATTTTTGCAAATATACATTTGTATTTAGTTTAAGTATAATTTTGGGCATTACTCTCAAGGTTTCACAAATTCTGTTGTATGCAAGTCTCACCGGTTACTTCATTTCTAAATGTCTTTGAGGAGGATAATAATATGCCTTTTCTTACTCCCAGGAGATTTTCTTAGGGCTGTGCTTGCTGAGATTACCTCAGCTATCTTCCCATCAGAAGCAGGGCTGCTAAACGCCCTGCGTGGTCTCTGATAAAAAACCTGCTTCTTCCCTTTCTGGACTTTTAACTAAACCACCTTAAATACAAAATTTTGCTATCAGAATTACAGAAATGTTACCAACTCTAGCAATAATATTATCTAGACATTTGAGGATGATACTGTATTATTAAATGATGCAGATATTATAGGTACCCTTAATGTAAAGGATAAGTAACATTAATACAGCTGGAGAATTAAGTGGACCAGGTTACCATTTTTTCAAGAGCCAAAAACCTGCTTCTGGGGCAAGCAGCGTAGAAAAGAAGAGCTTGCAGCCTGCAGAGATGACAGGTCACAACATGCAGAACTCTCAGTCAAGATGGAGCATTGTGGTTTGGGATTTTTCTCTGAGCCTTTATTAAAAACAGAGGCAGTGGTGAGATTATTTTGGAGCTATACTATAATTATTCACTGGGTAGATACTGTATTTTCTGCACTCATGTTCTAGGAGAATAAAACAATGGCAACAACAAAATCTCTGGAGAAGGGAATGTTTTTACCTGTGATTTGTTTTAGTAATTGTGGAACTTACATTTACGCCTGTTCAGCTTACTGTATTTCAGAAAGCTTGTGTTCGATACAAATGCCTGCACATTCCACCTAATGTCACTACCTACGGAAAAGGAGAGGGAAAATGAAGCTCAGAAAACATTTTTGAAGACAAGTAACTGCCAGACCTAATGCATTTATATATATATATATATGTATATATATAAAAAAAAATGTATGTGTGTATGCAAGTGTGTATACATAGGGTAAAAAATATAAATTGGGAACATATATCTGAAATAGCTTCTGTACCTTATACTTATTCCTTATGGTAAGATAAATGTAAATCTGTGTCTCCTTTCCACTAAAAAATGTTTCTAGTTTCTGTTTTCTAACTACAGGGAGTTGACAGTCCAGGAAGGTGAGTCCACGTGATGGCGACTGGCTTCTGGAGAAACAAATAAGAAAACAAAAAAAGAACACTTCTAAACCACACTAATACAAAAGCAGCATAGAGGTAAAAAATGAAGGCGACATGCCTGAGAAACTCTCACCAAAAACCTAAGCCTAAGTAATTCTCCTTCACAGGGGTCAGAGTAACATAGTACAGTCCCAGCTTAAATGTAGGTCAGCTGGATTTGTATTCAGGTATTTATGGGTAAACAAGGTAAATTAATAATATGGTGGTTTGCTTATCAAGTTGTTTGCCTCAGGATGTAAACCAGAACATTTGTTTTTGTAACACCAGAAACATTTTTGGGAAGAAAAGCTCCCCTAATAAACATCTTATGTATAGGATTACTTAGTTGCATGGAAAAAATATTGTTTTGTAGTAATGTTTTCTTAACAATGCACTTCCCGCCAGAAACTGAATGCCCGATTTGATACAGCAAGCAGAGGTTAAAGCCATCATAAATAGTGTAGTACCCTTATTTCCCGTAATGTATGGGAGCTTTTTTTTTTTTAGTAAGTAAAGAATTCAAGTTCTACTGCTGCTTAATAGATCATCATCCAACCACAGTACTGATGCCCCCCAGAAGCTATCAGTAGCCCAGTGCCTTACCTGTGTTGGCATGATCTCACCTGCTGCAAGGGAGTCTCCTCGGCAGGCTAGCAGCCCTGCACAATCTCTGCCTTGAACTTACTTCGAAGACTTAGAGAAGAAAAACAGTAACAAAACCCAACCAACAAGGCCAAACAGGCTGTTGCAGACCTCGTCAATCTATAGTCACGCAGACTTCATTCTGCCAGTGCCTAAACATCTAATGTAGTTATTGGAGTCAAACTTGAGGTTGTTTACAGAGTTCTTATGTTTCAAACTTTCTTGTTTTTCTAGATTGTGATCTTTGTTTTTTCCTGTATACCAGTGGTAGGATTACAGAGGAGCGTTAATCCATACGTTTATGCATGCCTTTTATCCAAAGCAAATTCCAGAAGAAACCACTAACTCTTGCAGCGGTATCATTCATGTCTATATGAAGAGTACTGCCTACAACTGCAAAACAGAATAATTGTTTACAAGTAGCAATCAGTATAACGAGTGGTTTGCTCTGATTGAGCACAAGGTCTCATAGATTGCTGAGCTGTTCGCTCTTCAGTAGATAGTGTAGACTGAATCAGTTAGAAAAGCTTGGCATTGTTGTCTGTGAAGCGTCAGCAAAGACTATTGACATACCGTGGTGCGCTTTTCCTTCGGCAGAGTGGCTACAGTGATTCCGAAGGCTGGTAATGTCCCACACTACACAGCATGGCAGGGTGCCAGCGGTGAATCTTGGGCCAAGGGCAGTACCAAAAAGCATGGGGTAAAATTCCATGATAAGCTAATTAGCATTTTGCTGCTCTTTGTGCTTTTGAAAATAATTTCTGTTGATTTTTAAAACATTTTCTACAAAAACAGCATAACAGTTAGAACATGGTACTTCAATGTGATAGCTAGAAGCTATGATCTATCTGTACAGGTTTCTAGTCAATTTGATGAAATGGTGAAAGATGAGGGAAACTGTTTAAAAAAATACCTCATGGGATTTACTGTGATTTTCCTGCCAAGTAACATGGCTACCTTGTGTGTTATACCTAAAAACTTGAAAATGGGTATTTTCTATCTGTTGCCAAGGTCAAAATTTAGTTACTAGACTGTAACATAGTTGCAAGTCATTAAGGATTGAATCTCTGCGTTAATTTGGTACAATACCATTCTAGCTTAGGTTAGGGCAAAAAAAGGATAAGTGGGACGTGGATACAAATTAAGAGTTTAATATCCCATGCAGCTGTTTACATCCGCTTAATTAAGCAGCAGTGACTTCACATTAGCATTGCTATGATACCATAAATACACACTAGAGAAAAAGGTACAATCACGTTAGCCACCCTCTTAATGTCAAATCAATGCAAGTTAGGTACTTTTTATTTCAGTGTTGTTTTTTAATGGTAAAAAAATGTCATCATGTTTGAAGAGGATCTTCAGATCTGATACATTTGGTTTTGGTAAGTGCCAGGATTTTATAAAAAGACTGCTCCTGTAGGCAGCCAGTTTAAATACAAAATGAAGAGCTCTAATGGAAACCACTAACTTGAATATAGTTGGAAGTCAGCGGGTAATTTTCCTTTTGGAGCCTTTACAAGAGTCTCACAGTTGTTTTGTACAGTAATAGAAGGTAAGTAAATACCCATCGAGAAAAATGCAGTGCTGTTTTAACACTGAGGAAGGTCTAACACTTCAACTATGTGGCATAAACTCTTTTTTTCATGTATTTACCAGCAGCTCTGGCACAGAGCTGCTTGTCTTGCTTTTTAAGGAACCCCTGAAGTAACACAGACATGCCTGTTGGTATATTGAGAGGTACGTACGATCAGGACAGGCCTTGGATTAATACAACGGATCAACAGAACAGAAAAATTGTACTTTGGTCAGAACTATCAAAGCCTGTTAACCATCAGCATCAGAACACAACCTCAGTTGGTGCCATTTTTAATGATTAGAAGTAATACATTGTAAAACAAAAAGTGAAAAAATTCCATTGTGATACTTATAAACAAAGAACAAACAGAAAAACAAAAAAGCTTCAGTTTTGCCTGATTTATAGTATTTATAATACAACAGACCATTACTCCGAGGTAATACCAGTAATAACTTTTTAGTCCTTCAAGGACTGCTCAAAAATTAAGAACAGTGTAATAGTAATGCCTGTCCTGTTCAAAGCGAGACTTGATTGTGAAACAGATCCCTTACCCTTTTTAGTTAGGGATCTGTGGCTGCAAGTATAAAATTGGAAATAAGTCTATACAGTGGGAACTACAAAACGTTCGAGTCCTGCGTGGCACGTCATTAGCCCCTGTCAGTACTTAGGAGTACAGCGGATTCTGTAAAAATCAGACATTTCAACAGAGGAAAGACTTTGTTCCAGAATAGCCCTTAAGAAATTTAGAATACTGTTAGTTTGCATAAGATAGCCAAACAAAAGATGAATTCAGAAGTCCAGATTTTGGCATGAGGTAAAACCATGTGCATTTATTTCATCTGCATTTTAGAATTAGTAAGCATAAAATTAAATATGTTGACTGTAATGAATTCAGTCATACAAGTGCAAGTCTTCAGCTAGAACGTATTTTATGGCAGTTTATTTAAAAAATGTACCAGTAAATCATAAAAGAGGGATCATGTCCATTTAACGTTTATTGAAGTATACAGGAGGTTTTCTTTAGAATCAAATATGAGCATGAATATATGGCCAAACGTAAAATCTATCAAATTCAGTGAAAATTTTCTGACTTTAAATAGTAGCTGTAAGAATGACCAATATATATTCTTTGTTACAACTGCCCTCACTCTACAAGTAAAAAAAAATAATAAACATTCAGTAAACATTCTTTCCTAAGGTAGTTTCCCTTATATATCAGTGATTTATCCATTTCTTGTATACATAACTTTTAAACATACCAATCAGTGGTTCTCACAATTGAAAAATAAAAGCACAAAAAAGTTTACACTCTTGTACAGGTAAATAAAAGATCATCTTGAATTAAACTGTATATCCTTAAGGGCATAGTATAGTTTCAATTTCATTACCTATTACATAATTAGCTTCTTACATACAAATATTGACATATTTGGCTTGTGCTTCAAAGCCTTTGTGTCTAGAAAGTCCATGTCAATGTAACTCATAACTTGAAATCGGGGGGGATATCTTTACTGCTGCTGGGTTTAACCTGTTCGTGCAACATAGTCTCTTCTGAACTTGTGGCACTGCATTTTTCTGTGGAGTCCTCCGTGTCTGGATCCAATCCTTCAGGACAGGGAAGTTTTAGAAGCTCTTCCCTCAACTGAGCTGTATGACGCTGGATATACAAAAAGATGTCAGCGTGGAAGAGCATAGTTAAAACATTGCTTTTTACGTTAGAGAACATCAGGCAAAAAAAGGAGTACGTGGAAAAGGTGTAGATGTACTGTTTCAACGACTGGATAAACTTTTCCCCTGTATTTAATTTCCTTGTAGTGACAGAATAATTAGCAAATGCTGCTAGGCACAAATCAAAGGCAGTAAACAGAACTGCAGCGAACAAGTGTGTCAATATAAATGCTACACTATTTGTCTTGCAGTTGAGTCGTATTTGTGTTCTGCGATCACAGCAGAAACTGGCTTGGACTGGGTGGGTCATTGCAATCAAACCAGAAAGAGTTCATGGTCTTGATGAGCTCTGTTACAGAGACTGATATACAGAGACTAACACTAACTTCATTCTGACGACCAGTCACATTGAAGGAATGCAAGTCTAGCAATAGAAAAAAGAAACCTTTAAAACTTATTTTTTTCTCCTTAGGGGAAGAAAAAAAAATAGGTCTGTTGTCTGTGTGGACACAAACTATACAAATGGTAGTACTTGGCTAGGAAGGAGCAAAACGCTATAATGGTTGTAACTGTTGATAAAAATTTAACGTGGGGTAAAACTAATTGTAATGGACCACAGTTTAATAACTGTGCTTGTCTATTGCAAAAACGTGTTTTCTGGCAAGGAATGGGTAGTAGCGCAACTTTATCATAAACCCCCACCCGCCCTTAGAGAGAACAAAAGAAACTCTCTATCTTACGTAAGTAGTTATAGAAAAAAAGGCAGGAGAGGCCCTGAAGGAAAATGTAACTTGTAGAAACAAATATTGAAGTGGAATGCACATACATTTTGTCTCTCGACAGCTGGGAAACCTAGCTTTGGTTACATGTTTAAAGTTGCTGGGGTTCTCTATTATTGTTATTATAAAACTCAGCTGCTGAGCAACTGCATTGCCATTTCTCATCTTTGGATTAAAGAATGTAAAATGATAAAAGCAAGGCTCACCTTTAGAGCTGCTGCATGATGGGACATAGTCCTGCCTACCCGTTTGTCGCTGCTGTACTGCTGTATGTCTGCTATCCACTCCTCACACTGCGCCATGATCTCCACTCTTTTCAAGTAAAAATGTTTGTGGATGACCTGCAAGAAAATACTCCCAATGAAAGAACAGCGCGTTCATTGTTTTCTAAGAACCATTAACAGTACAAAATTTGCAAGACCCCTAATCAGTCTAACTGGACAGAAGGGAAAAAAAAAAAAAAAAAATCAGTATGAGGATAATTCGGCATTGAACCATGTTGCAGGTAAATTGTGGAATTTTTGTCCTTGGAGGTTTCCAAGACCCAAGTGGAAAAAGCCATGAAGAACCTGGTCTCAATTCAGCTGATCCTCTTTCTGAGGAGGCGGTTGGCCTGGACATCTCCTCCAGTCTGTACGAAGCTCTGGGTTGTGTGCAGCCTGACGTCTCGGCATTTGCTCCTCTTACCCAGGTG